>NC_087549.1:29904297-30546083 GCF_036250125.1 Pseudopipra pipra | reverse complement strand
ATTGTCCATCAATAAAGACTATCAGATTTTGCATGAGAATATGTAATTTTCAGAAAAAATAATGACCTTTTGACTTCTATGTGCCCTGTTGTACACATGATATATACGGCATGTTTAGACTTCAGTTTTTATCCTAGATCCATTTGATTTTAATCTCGCAGACTAATTAAGACAGTGGCCATATTTTATTTAACTTAATTCAGATAGACTACCATCTAGAATTTTTTGATGAAACTATCAAATAGTGATATATTCTGTAATAATAGTAAGATATAACAGGTGCACATCTCTAAAAGTATTTAGAAAATATATTATTTTAATTGTACTAAAACAAATTGAAAGTGATATCAGGACAGTTTATTGCATATTGATTCACTATTTGATTATTACACCATTTCAAGGTCGCTTTTTTTCCCCTAAGACAAAATAATGCATACATTAAACTTAAATTAAACCATTCTGTAAAACGGATGAATGCTAAAAAAACATAGGTTCTCATTTTCTTCAGGGACATTGAATAATGATACTTTCACTCTTCATATTTATGAATTACGGTATAGTATACACAGTGGCAACATATGGAGGTTAAATCATTTTCTGCACAGCTGTGCCCTGATATTGCTGTCGACAACTACGCATTGTAAAAAAAAAATTAGTATTCCAGTTCTTAAGGCTATACTGAATATCTTTTCAGTGTGTTATTGGAAAAGTGTATATTATATGATTTTTTTCATATGCCATGTAAGCTGAAGGTGAATAAAGCAGCATTTAGCTGAAATGTAGTTAGAATATCTTCTGAGTAAAATTTCGATTGAAGAAGGAAATATTTCATATATAAAATCCAGCCAACAGGAACATCCATGTTCCTATCATCCTTCATATTCCAATACAGGGAATACATGAGACATGGGCAAATATGTGTCTGTTCAATGTTTCCCCAACTCAGGTTGGTGAAAATCATAAACATAATGTATGCTCATTCCGACCTGCCTAATACTCTTCTGAGCCTTTGTGAAGATGCCTGCTGTAAATTTTTCTGTCCCATGAGGCCATGAGCTGAATTAATTTTTTGTTTGGTGCATTCTCACAAGTTGCAAGTTGGCAGACACCAGATGGTGCTAGGGAGACAACTGTCAAAAATCTGTACAAACTTAAGTCAAACAGAAGTTAATAGTGTCTGAGGTTGTGCAGTTGAGTAGGTGTCTGCTGTTGGGTAGGCAGATCTTCATTTTATCATAACAGTTAATATCCTTGCAAGTATATCTTCTCAGGCTATTTCTCTCTTCTCAATGCAACTTGAATGATTCCATTTTCAATTTCCCATTATTCTTTAGCCGGGTAAGTAAAAATAAGGAGAAAAGTAAGTAAATGTATCACTACTGATCATTATTTAGCTGTTTCCATCACATCTTTGCATTTTAAGCTGTAGCTAGGTGAGGTAGTATAAGCAAGTTGCTCTTGTGTGGGGTATGTATAGCATGTATAAAACATAGACATGTAGCAGTTGTTTTAAAAATTTTCTCACAATATTTATATCAAGGAATAGACTATATTACTTTTATGACAGTGATGGGTAATGAAAAGATCAACATTTCTTTTGGGGAAAAAATAAAGAAGGAAAAAGAAGGCCTAGTACACTGAATATCTAGCTTTTCATGACTACTTTGAAAATGGTACATCTGCAGCATTTATACTCTGGAATTTCGAGCATTTTACATGAGTCAGAAGAGTTTTCTCCGTAGTTGCATCATAGCAGTTGTGCATTATATGCAGGTTAATTGTAGGTACCCTCATGTCAATAAAAATATTTCATATCACTTCTTGTAAATCCATACTCCATCTGATATAAATATATCTTGAAAAGTAACTGAAGCTTGCTGGACAAGTATTTTTTTTTCCTAAATGCTATGCTATGTCATATAGTCTATCAGATTCACTTCCTTTGTTGACATATGCAGCCAGTTGCACTGGAGGACTTTCTGCCTGTTATATATGATTACATTTGTTCTTCTAGGTCCCTCATTGCAATTTGGGTTTGCTGACACTAGGTACAATTATAGCCTCATTTGGGAGTAAAATAATATTTTCTGGCTAAACATCTAAGGGAGCTGTAGAAGGACAAAATTAACTCGGTGTTTTTTGTTGAGTTTCTTAGGGCTTTTTGTCCTCGTGTGTGTTCCTTAAAAACCTGTGCATGCAGAAAAGAACATTTTTATGGAGACAAGCTTTCATAAGATGAAGTCAGCATTTTTGTACCTCTTTGTTAGTTATCCTGCTTGCTACTCAGGACCTTATATGACAGACGGAAAAAGAGTTATCAGGAATATTTATGATGTAGATGTTGGTTTCTAGTATAATCAAAATTCTATTTGTTGTATCTACCATCTATTACCAGGACAGTAGTTTCTGTATATCAAGAGAGTCCAGGTAACGTGAGCTATTTTGGGGTCCCTGTATCACAGAGTGGATTAAGTAATACTGTAACATCTTTCACTTGGTTGCAGCCCATGTACCATCTATTCAAGGCTGGACATCTAAATTTAACTACATTACATGTGGAATGTCTGTCAGTGTTGGGAATGTCAGTAGGTAGCCATATATTCTGGACATTGGGGAGCTGATATCTCAGCATATGGGCTTAATTTAAACAGACACTCAAGTAACTGTGTTTTACATTTACAAACAGCCAGTACCTGAGAACAGTCTCCTGTACAGGGAATCCTTGTAAAAGTGACAGGAAGCTGTACTGTACAAGTCATCCTTATTTTGCTCCATTAAAAAGTCATCGCTTTCTAATGGAAACCACATGGTGCTATGTTTGTTTTTGTTATCTTATGCACAGAAAAGAGCTGCAGTATGTCCTGACAAATGTGAATGTCTTCTGCTATTATATCTGACAACCAAAAGAAGAGAGAGTGTCTTTAGTAAACTTAATCATATAGAATCATTGAATGACAGGATTACAGGAAAATTCAACTTGGAGGGCACCTCAGAAGGTCTCTGGTCCAACCTACTGCTCAAAACAGGCTCATTTATGACCTCAGTGAGTTGTGCAGGGCTTTGTTCATCCTAATATAACCAGTTCCAGTGCTTGATCTCCTGATGCAGACTCTCCATTCTAAAGCGGCCTAGTTCCAAGTAATGTCTGCTGTCTTTCTTCTTCTGACCATCCACTATGGCAAAAATCCTGACTCCATCTTAATAACTCACTCCTAGTTATCGAAAGGCTGCTGTGAGGTATCTCCAAAGCCATCCCTTCTCCAGGTGTAACAAGCCTGCATTTGTCAGCTTGTTCTTACAGGTCAAGAATTCCAGGTCCCTGACAACGACCTACAGATGAACTCACTTCGGTCGATCTTGGTATTTTTTACACTGAAGAACTCAGAATAAGATAGATTTCATGAGTGCTGAGTAAAGGCGGATAATAATTCCTCTCAGTCTTCTGCCTTTTTTGCTACTTGAGTGGTGCTGGCTTATGTTCAACTTACCAAAAGCTGCAGGTTGTTTGCAGCTGAGATGCTCCTCAAAAAGCCTGTTCCCAGACTTGATCCGTGCAAGGAGTTTTTCCTTCCTAGATGTAGGACTTGACCTTTGCCCTTGTAGAATATCATCAGATTCCTGTCTGTCTACTCCTTCAGCACTGAATAGCAGCTGTACTCCCATCTCTATTGGCTTGTCTCCTGAGTTTGGTGTCATCTAGAAACTTCATGGGATTGCACTGTGTTGCTTTCTCTATGTTCTTGATTAAGATACTAAAGAGGGGACGTCCCAGCACAGAATCTTGTGCTACTCCACTGTTTACTGGTCTTCAGTGAGATGATGACCCACTAATCATTACCCTATTAACCCCAAAATTCAGCCAACTTTTATACATCTAGCTGTACATCTATCCATGTCACAACAACTGAGATATTATGGGAGGCAGTGTTGAAAGCTTTGCTAAAGTTCATGCAAATTGCATCCTTGTTATTATACAAGGATTGTTTAAGGGACTTGCAAAACATCTTTGCTGCACCTTTAATCACAACTATGAAAACAGAAATTATTTTTAAACAAAAATTTAGAATTTGACAACTCAGTTTGTTATTTAAAATGGACACTGAAGACTAATGGTGAACGTGGAAGAGTTGTGAAGGAGATAAGCAGACAGAATAAATGACTGAAGGAAAAAAACCTTGGAGTCTAAAAAATATAAATAATTTAAATACTTTTAAAATATTTTGAATTCATGCTGGTGGGATTCATCTCTAAATTCATTTCTAAATCTGGGAGTCTATCTGGAGTTATCAACATATGAGGAATGTGTTTGTGCTCCCATGAACAGACAAAATATTTAATGGAATTTAGATTGATTTTTTCATCATTCTTAACAAACACTTTGGTGAACTGAATAACTAGAAGTTCAGAGCATTTCACTTTAGTTTACTGCCTAGGTCTCTAGTGGGTATGAAGCTTAGACATCTAACGGGTCAGTACTTATGTGAGAAGTATAAACTAAAAAGCATATTAAAATTAGTGATTAAAAACATTTCCCTAAGATTAAAGTACATAATTTAGGAATAGTATTTTAGTCATGCAGAATGTAAAGTATTTTGATATTGACACACTTGTCAGTGTGCTGAAAACATGATTGTGTGCATTGCCCAAAAAAAAAGGACACTTCATTATCTCTTCCGTATTCTTCCAGGTGTTTGCTTCCTCATTTAGTTTACCAGCTTTTGAGTTTCCATTTGATTAAATGCTGTAATACACAACACACCAACATAAGAGTGGATAACACTTGGCCAGATGTTTCAGCATTGATGAAATGCTAAACATTATTGATTTGTTGTATTTTAAAAGGATTTAGGGACTATATTTGCCAAAAAGATTTTATTATAACCAACTAATTTTCAATGTTAATAACACAATAATTAAAGATCCATATGACTGCTGGGCATGATTTGTTAGCTTATGATTCCTGTAAAAATGGTGGCTCCCCAAGCCACATTAGAAAGATGAAAGATTGCATGAATCAAAGATTCATAAACGTAGTTATGGAGTGTCATCAGAAAATTAAGGACAGAATAAAAGATTATCTGTGATGGTTCAGAAGAAAAAGCAATGAAAGGAAGGGCAAACAGGACTATATCATATTCATCACTTGTAGTTAGGTGATGTGGGCATATCTTTGCATCTGCTTCACTGCAGTAAAATACATACTGGACCATTACACGGAAAATATAATATAAAACATATAATATAGAATATATATAGGGTATTTTTCTGAGCACTTTTATTTGTATCACATGAGCAAATAATTGTTGTTTTGCCCACAGTTGGAAGCAAAAAAAATTTTTCTGTGTATGTGTATAAAATATGTGTGTATTTATAAAGCTGTAGTATTTTAAGTGAGATAAATCTTCCTTTATTTACACTCACTCATTTTCAGAATCACAACATACCTGATAAACTGCAAATATCCTAAAATAATTTTCATACTTCTCCAAAATTTATTTACTGTTTTCTTTCTGTTTTATAAAGATGAGAGACACTCCTAAAACCAGATTTTTTCATGTTCATACTAAAAACTTGAACATGTGCCTTCAGTTTGCTACTTCTGATTGCTTATATTGAAATTAAAAAAAAAAAATCCATAAAATTCCTGAATAACACATCCTAAACTTCTGACAAAAGTGAGTTAATAGATTAACATTTATTATAAATACTTAATATTGTGGTTTATGTTATTTTACTGGAGTTTGGCTTGTACTCTTACCCTGTGTTTTTATGGTATGGTTCGTTCGTTTTATATTATTTTCTTACTGTAATTAATGTCATATTCCTTTACTGAGCTGTCCTTTTCTTCATAAAAGAAAAGTTCAAAGTTGTATCTCTAAGGTGAATGCTGAAACATTGTTGTGGAGAGAAATTACGGTATATTTAGTTGCAATCAGTTTTTTCTTATTTTTAAACTAACGTATTATATAAAGATAACAAAATATGCCTTGCAAAAGTAGAATATGAACAAAACCTGATGATGATCATAAATTAGGAGCTGAACTAAGAAAGAGGACCTAGAAAATTTAAAGTACAAATTGGACAAAGAAGAACTGATATAATGAAAATATGTAAGGTTATCAACAAGAAAAGTAATGTATGTAAAACATATTTTCTTAGAAGATATTCTGTAACTGTGGTCTATTGACTCTGCACATATTAATTTTCCAGACCTCATTCTTCTTTTAATACAGTCACTTTCCAGAACTAACTTGCCATCTAAGTTCTGTTGGCTTTTCTTTATTCCTTAGTTCCAGTCAGGAGTATTTCTTGTTTATCTGAGCATGTGATTATTGTTAATCACAGCAAGGGTTATCAGCATATGCGCGTTTGCTAGATTCTTCAAGTTTTTTTACCAAGGGCTCTATCTTTTTTAAGTTGTATACATTCACTAACAAATTTCTTCACTGCTTGAGTTTCATTAAATTTGTACGTTGAAGTCCTGATAGCTGCTTTGTATCTATTTTCAAAAGCCTTTAAACCACTGAAATTTTCTGATACAAGTTGTCAGATTTGTTTCAGTGGCATTTGGGCCTAACCGGGCAAAGAGATGGAAAATCTATAATTAACATTATATCTGAGTGTGTGCTGCATTGTTTTCTAATAATGCTTGGATGCCTACTTTATCTTTTTCCCTTTTCAAGAGAGAAAAGAGGGTGAAATATCATCTCTATTACCCAAAGACAGGATTAGCCAATTAGGCATACACGAATCTCTGTGAACAGATGGGATGCATCTGAAGGTGCTGATGTAGCTGACTGATATCATTGCAAGGCTGTTGTCAAACCTCTTCAGAAGATCATGAACTTTAAAGGAGGTTCTCAATAACTGGGAAAAAAAAAATAAAAATGTCAGACTCATCATCAAAAACGGCAAGAAGATCCAGGAAACTATGAGCTGGTCTACCTAACCCCAGTGACTGGATAAGTGATGGAATAAATCCTCTTGGAAGCCATTTTCAGAAATGTGAAGAACAAAATGGTATTTGGGAAGAACCAACATACATTTAGCATGCGCAAATCATGGCAGACCACCTTTATATGATGAGATGAGTGCTGCTGTTGTGGACAAAAGGGAGGGGCAGTGGATGGTGTATGCTTTGACTTTAACAAGGCCTTTTACACACTCCTATAAAGCCTCCTTATTATCAAACTGGTGACATATACGCTGGATAAACGGAAAACGAGTTAGATGGAAAATTGATTGGACTGCCAAGCTCAAAGAACTATGATAAGTGGTGTAAAATTTATCTGGGGGTCAGTAGCAAGTGGCATCCTTCAGGGATCGGTACTGGGACTGTTCAGTGTCTGTCTACATTAATGGTCTCGATATTGGGACACAATGCATTCTCAGCAAGTTTGCCCATGGTACCAAATTTGGAGAAGCAGTTAATACACTGGAGGACTGTTGTACAGAATGACCTGGTCAGGCTGGAGAAAGGCATTAACAGGAACCTCATGAAGTTCAACACAAGCGTCAAGTCCTGTGCCAAGAGAGGAGTAAGCTCATGCAACAGCAGAGGCTTGTGGTAGGCCAAGTGGCAGAAAAAAGAGCTTTGAAAAGTTGATGGACAACAAGTTGAATGCTATTAAGCAGCAAGAAAGTCAGCTACATACTGAGCATTGTTATCAAGAATGTGGTCAGTAGTTTCAGGGGCATGATCCTTTCCCCCTTGTTTGGCACTTCTGGGAGTGCATTTAAGTGCTGTGTCTGGTTCTGGGCTCCCCATTTCAAAAAAGACGTTAGCATACTCGAGTGAGTCAAGTGGAGGGTGAGCAAGATGGCTTGAGGTGGATAGGGAAAGGGAACTCCAGCACCAGGGGTTTCTTGAGGCCTTGAGCCTGGAGGGGAGAGGTGCTCTCACCTCCCCCCACCCACGTGGTCCCATGGCAGGCACAGAGACAGCACACCGGGCGTGGAGAGGAGGCAAGAGAGTGTTTATTGCTGGGGGGGTTACATTTATAGGGTTAGGAGGATCCACAGAGTAACCAATTACAGGTTGCGGGAAGGGGTTAACAACCAATAGGAAGGGGTTAAAAGGGGCCAATGAGAACACCTCAGGATATCTTCTCAGGACATTCCCCCCCTTGTTGTGGGGGGTGTTGGGAAGAAGAAGCATGTGTTTGCAAAGAGACCACAAAAAGCCATTTTAAGACATGTTTAAACAACAGTTTTCCCATATAATGCAGGTTTACTGCTACAGGGCTTTGTGTTTCTTGGGCTTCCCCACCGCCCAATGGATAAAAACTACAACCATCACTTCAGTAAAGACTGCTACCATCACTTCGACCAAAGGACATCAAAATTACAACAACCAAGTCTTGCTGCTGGACTCACAGGTGGGGACTATATACCTTTCTACTCTTACCCTTTCTTTCTCTCCCCTTATACATTTTCTGAAGTGTTACTTTTTGCTTTTAAATTGCTATATTATTATAAATAATAATCAAAATGGCTACATATCTGCTTTCCATTCCAACCAAATTGTTCTAAAATAAACCCTATATGTATATATACTTACAAATGCTGATCATTCAGTGTTGTTTCACTCTAATCCACCCCAAGGAATCTATTAACAAGTGCCTGGGTTGCCCTCGCCTCCAGAGGTGGGTCATAACACCAAGAAGCTGGAAGGCGTGATGGATGAGGACAGGCTGAGGAAATGAGGTTTGTTTTGCCTTAAAAAGAGAAATCTCAAGGGGGTCCTTGTTTCTGTCTGCAAGTTGAATGGATGGAGCCATGCTCTTACCAGAAGTGTGCAGCAATAGGATGTGAGGCATTGGACACAAGCTGGAACATGGGAAGTGACAAGTAGATATAGGGAGAAACTAGTTTTATCATGAAGTTTCTCAAGCCCAGAAACTGGTTGCCCTGAGAGTTTGTGGAATCTCTGCCCTCAGAGGTGTCTGAAACTTGACTGGACACAGCCCTGTGCAACCTGCTCTACTTAGAAATTCTTTAAGCACAGGACCACATGTCCCTTCCAACCTAAATTATTCCATGATTCCATTAAATTGTGAATTTGGCTCTGGTCCTTAACACTTTTTATTACAGGAATTCTTTAAACATAAATCTTTAACAAGACAGGTAATTTACTGTGGAAACTGACTAGAGCTGTCAAAGTACTCAAGATACTGTACAGCAAAGGATGCACCAGCTTGGCAACTTTGTAGAGCTATGAAAGCTGAACAGATTGTAACAGCAAAATGTGTTTGCAATAGTGGATAGTGTTTAATGATTTATACCAACTACATCTAAACTGAGATGAACATCTCTTCCAAAATAGACATGTTCAATTAGTTAAATTTATCTGCCCCCATTTAACATTCATTTTTTTGCCTCGAAAAGTACTTCTTCAGCTTTTGGCTTTGACTGGAGTCACTGTGCTCCTCAGTTATTTTATCCAGAGGTCTATATGCCAGCTCAAAGGCAGGTAGAAATCATGTCCTAGTTAGAACAGCTGGGACCAGTTCATCACTGGATAACCCAAAACTGTGTATTCTATAGCCTCCCATGCCATGTCCTAGAAACTGTTATCACTAGACTATTTACACCATCTGCCCAGAGCAGCCTGACTCCTCAGGCTATAAACTAGGTGTTAAGAGGCCTGCGGGATAGGAGGGTGCCCCCTGTCCTCATACCTCACACCCATTGTGGAACTCTTCACCCTGAGGGAAGTACTGGGCATTCCTACCTGAACTGGAGAATATATAATCTTGAAGTCTTAGAACTTTTTTAACCACTTGTGGGATCCAGAGGAAGACTGCAGACCACCACTCTCAACCAGACTGCAACCACCACCTTCGACCGGACTGCAATAACCACTCTCAACTGGACTGCAATCACCACTCTTGACCAGACTGTAACAGCACTCTCACCAACAGGTTTTCCCCTCTCCTTTTACTTTGGACTCAGGGGGCCCAAAGAACACCACTCTGTTCATGCCTCAGGGTTCTGGGTTATACATTTGGGGTTTGTGGGTTAAAACCAATTGTTTGTCTGTATAATCGTACTTATGGTATTATTTTATTAAATTGTTATTCTGATTTATAATCTCTCTTTTGAGTTGGATTCATTTCCCCTGCCGGTTTACCTTTAAACCAGCACAAGTCAGTATGTTGAAAGCCATTTCATAATTCTGTATACATTCTCATTCCATCATACCTGTCAGTCTACACATTCAGCCACAGAAAACAGTAGGGATACTATTTACAGACAGCAAAGTGTATTATCAGTTAAATAGCACTAAAAGGAAAAACACATCTTTCTGGTTTTTTGACATATCTGAAGCCTATTTTGCAACCCATTGCAAAGGGGACAAGGTTGATTAGTGCTGCACATCCTGACTCCAAAGATCACATTTGGAACTCACACCTCACATGGTGAATTATAGTTTAACCATACCAATTACTATATCCCAAGCATTCACCATTATCTTTTCCTCCAGTTCCATTTACTGCTTCTTCATAAAGGCCCCATTCTAGTCAGAGATAGGGCAGCAGCAATTATTTCTTTCTCTCTCTTAACAACAAAAACCTGTTTATCCAACTGCACACTGAGCCTCCATGATCAGGTTCTTGCTACAACACTTTCCAAGACTGAAGTTTACCCCTCCCTATAGGTCCTGACATAATGGCTACATGTCCAGAAACTCAGTTATTTCTTCCATCAACATGGTAGAAGTGTCATACTCCACAGATTTTGGGTAAAGGAGAGAGGCTCCCCCAACAACCAACCCCTTCAACCTGGATGAACTATCTAGACAGCATAATCTAAACTTGTAGTTATCTCTGCTTTGAGGAGGCAGTTGCATAAAGAGTTTTTCAGAATTCTCTTTTTTCTATAAACTGATCATTCTTCATTTGTAGTGAACTAGTCCTCATAGCAGCGCCTTGAGTGTTCTTCAGCACTGTCTATCTCCATGCCAGTTTATTGCTCTGCCTCTTGGATCTGCCAGTGTGAATGAATGGTTACCTTTTGCTTTAGTTTTAAAGACTCTCCCTGGGAGCTTACTCTTCAGCCAGCTCTTCCTACTAGAATATCTCATCCTTCTATAGAAAGAGATGTTCCTCCTATTCATCAGCCCCAGACTGTGCCTCAGGCTCAGCTGTGTGTTTTGAAGAATAGAGTATGCCATAAAGATTGTCCTGGCAGTCTGTAAGACATATTGGCTGTGCAGGCAACATCACCGAATTTTTAGGATGCCAAAAGCCAACTTTATTGCCAAGTGAATCTAGCAGTCAGCACAGCTCCAGGACAGCTCTAAAGAAGCAGCTAAAGCACGCGAGAAGCCAATTCAGAAGAAATAGAAATTGCCTCCTATTAAGAGCAGGGGAAAAGGTAAGAAAATGATTGGAATTTATGGTGTCTAGAGACATTTGAAATCTGATTGGGCATGGTGCCTTTAGGGTTTGTCCTTGAAGCACAGTTTGAGGAGACAGTAATGTGTGTGGAAAGGAGTGTAGACTGCCTGAGTTTCCATACTCTTTCTCTGCAACATTGCTTTACTGAGGTGGTATCTCAGTCCAGACTGAGATCACATAGTATTATGGACATTGAAATTGCACTAATGTCTGAAATAGATCATGTTACTGCAGAGGCTGCCTGAACTTTGAGCATAAAACATGAGTACTTCCCTCTCCTTTGCCGTTGCCTCATTTTATTGCCTTAAACAAATCTGTCTATTTCTCATCTAGAAAATGGGCAATAATAAACCCAATGTACCTTGCATTGCAACTGTTAAGATTAATTAGTTAATGCTGTGGAACTCATTTCTTCCTATGGCCCACAACAGATGCATATAGAAACAAAGGAAGAAATTGCGTTTTTAAACCAGATAGTTTCCTTATTCAAAGAGAAAGAAAGGTTAAATGTAGATTCTCTGAGATTTCAGGTTCCTTTTCGTTTGCCAGTTATATCTACATTTGGAAGACTAATGCTCTAATAATGCTTGCTACTCATTTGGAAATTCAGATGAGACATTTGGGTTTCTTAAGTAGTTTTGCATTAGACTTAAGCTATCTCATAAATAAATGATGACTTAAAAAAATCTGTCTACATTTCATCTTATTATAGAAAGAAGGGCTATTGCAGAAAGAAAAACCCTAGAGTGTTACTGTATTGGTCCTTCAATATGTATGTGGTATTATCATGTGCTTTAACAACTCCAGTCTTTAACAAATCAATTGATTGTGCTGTTCTTTGGCCTCAGAAACATTCCGTTGTATTTTTTTTAGTAATTTTCAGGTTGGCATGTGTATGTGTGTATATATATATATATATATGTGAATACATATGTATAACAATTTTATCTTCTAAATTATTACATTCCTAGAGGAAAATGTGTTTTCTGAACTAGTTTGTATGAGCCTGTCTGGGATCCTGTGTTCTTCGTCAGTGGCAGAACATGCTGCTCTGACTTCCCACCTCCATCAACCAGTTTGCATCTAGCTCAAATCTGAGTTATCAGCGTAGGCATATTGATAGTCTTAATTTCCTACCTGTAAAGCGAAAGGCTAGTTGGGCAGATAAACACATCAGAGACTAAGAGTCATGTACTGAAATACATAATAAGACCAGGTATTTATTTAACTAAATCCAAGAGAATCACAAAGCTATGATGATTTTATCCTGTTTTCTAAAAAAATCCAAGACTTATTAAACATTTTGGTGACTCTGATTCAGCAAAGCAATTAAGCATAATCTTAACTTGAAGTCAATAGCACTTAACCACTTGCCTATAACTAATTATGTGCTTAAATGGTTTGCTGAATTTGTAATTTAATATAAATGCATATGAAGTGTGGGGGTTGGCATTTTTTTTTCAAAATGCAACTTAAAGAAGAGATTGTTTCACTTAATTTCTAATTGGTTTCTTCACACTAAGATTTTGCAACTGAAATCCAACAACCTCATGCAAAATAACATTTTTCTTCTCTAAAATTCAGATGATATCTATCAAGTATTTTTCACATCTCTTTGTCCTAGTTAGAACAGCTGGGACCAGTTCATCACTGGATGGGCGTAACCCAAAACTGTGTGCTCTATAGACTTTCATGCCATTTTCCAGACACTGTTATCAATAGACCATTTACAGCAGCTGCCCAGAGCACACCTGACCCCTCAGGCTATAAGCTGGATGTTAAGAAGCCTGTGAGATGGGAGGATGCTCCTGTCCTCACACCCATTGTGGAACTCCCCACCCTGAGGGAGGTACTGGGCAGTCCTGCCTGAACCTGAGGATATATAATCTTGGGGGTCTTGGGACTTCTATACCACTTGCGGGAGCCAGAGAAAGACCGTGACCACCACTCTCGACCAGACTGCAACAGCACCCTCACCAACAGGTTTTCCCTCTCTGTTTACTTTGGACTCAGGGGGCCCAATGAACACCACTCTATTCATGCCCCAGGGTGCTGGGTTATACATTTGGGTTTTGTGGATTAAAATAAATTGTTTGTCTGTATAATTGTATTTATTGTATTATTTTTATTAAATTTTTATTCTGACTTATAATCTCTCTTTTGAGTTGGGTTCATTTCCCCTGCCAGTTTACCTTTAAACCAGCACACCCTTCCCGAAACATTGTCTCACATCTCCTATACAGTTTACTTCTATTTATATTTTCTTATGTGAAAGAGTAAAGGTTTCTTATAACCATTTTATTATTTCTGAAATAACTCTTTGTTATTCCTTTGTAAACTCTCTCTTAATTGCTCTCAAAATAGAATTCTAATAGATGCAGAATGCTCTTTTCAGTGTTTTCCTGTTATTCATCTGAGTCAATTATTATTTGGAAAAAAACCCCCCTAATATGGTTCCTAAAAAAAAAAAAAAATTGTTGTGAGATTACATGCATGGTAACATTATGAAAATGGCAATGTTTGCATTTTTCCAAATGTACAAAAGTAAATATTTAGAAAAAATGTCATCTGAAAAAGTGGAATAGGATGGCTTTTCATACTCACTGATGCCATGAGTAGTGCAATAAGAAGTCCATGAAGGTTTCATTACTAAAATCAACCAATATTATGAAAAGTTAGCTTTTATTGCAGGTACTTGTGTTCCTCAAAAGTGTGTGTTTTTTAATCCCACTGAAATTGTCCTAAAACATTGTAATTTTACCTCTTTTTACAATTTTTTCCAGCTCCTGCTTTGTCATTTTTCCCCCACTATTTACTGAAATCAAGTGCTTTTCCTGTAATTGCTCCCATAATTTTTCTCAATGCTGAGTCTGCAAGATGTTGCAGTAATCATTTAATCAGTAACAACACACTTTTGTATTCCTATTGCATGATTAAATTAATATAGTTTACATATGTTACATTTAGAGAAATCACTGACTCATCAAATGAAAATAAATATGGTAGTCTAATTAAATGTCTTCTGATTTTATATCATATAAAAATACTCAAAATAAGGTCAGGATTTTCCATGTAATTATAAATAAGCAGCTGTTTCTGACAACTATGTTATAGCTAAAATTAACTCACAGGAAAAAAATTAAAGTGAGACAAGATAGCTCTAGCACTATTTACACTGATAACAATTTGCCTGGTTCTAGAACAATTAAGTTTGTTCTCATTGTTTTATGACATGATCTCTTAGCACGAGTTTTGTGAAGATCTAAAAATAAGATCTGTCTCAGACAGCAACACATTATGTTTAAAAATGGTGTAAGTAATAAATAATGAATGAAAAATTTCTGAGAAATAAAAACGTATAGTTAGAACAACTATAGCTGTTCTCAAAGAAAGTCTTTACTTCTACCTTTTAAACATTTTTGCTGTGTAAACTGTATATATGTATGACAATGATTATATAGCCACATGTTAGCTTATCTTATGTGTTGACTTGACCTTGGCCAGCAGCCAGCTGCCCACCCAGCTGCTCTGTCACTCCCTCTCCTCAATAGGACAGGGTAAGAAAATAAAATGAAGAAAAAGTTCTTGGGTCAAGATAAAGATAGGGAGATCAGTTATCAATTAACATCACAGGTGAAACATTTGACATGAAGAAAATTAATTTGATTTATTGCTAGTTAAAACAGATTTGGACAATGAGTAACAAAAGAAAGAAATTAAAATTAAAATTTCTCCTCCCCTTCTTCCCAGGTTCAATTCCAGTCCTTCACCCCAGCTCCTCTTCCTCCTCACCAGCTGTCCCTGTTCCCGTACCCAGAGCATCACAGTGTATGGGGAATGGGGTCGTACAGCCTGTCCATGGCAGTTCCTCTCTGCTTCTCCCTCCTTCTCCCACTTTTCCCCCACTCCAGCATGGATCCTCTCCACAGTCTGCAGTCCTGCGTAAACAGCTCCAGTGTAGCTCCTCTGCATCAGGTTGCAGTCCTTCAGGAAAAAATCTGCTCTACTGTGGGTTGTCCACAGGCCGCAGTGTGGATATCTGCTCTGATGTGGTCCTCCACCTGAACTGCAAAGAAGCACCTGCTCCACTGTAGTCTTGTCGATGGATTACAGGTGAATCTCTGCTCCAGCTCCTGGAACATATCTCTCCTCATTTTTCTCTGACCTGGGTTCTCATGCTGTTGTTTCTACAGTTTCAGGGGGCTTTTTGTGTTTCGTTTTGGTTTGTTTTGATTTAGTTTGGGGTTTTTGTTTCTCCTCCTCTGTTTGTCCAGTGCATTGCCCTTTCCAAAGTATATTTTCCCGGAGTCATCACCAGCCTTGCTGATGTGCTCAACTGTGTCCTGGGGTGGGTCCATTGGGACCATCTGGAACCAGCTGTGTCCAGCATGGGACAGCCCTGGCCTCCCCTCACAGAGCCCACCCTGGAGCCCCTGCTGCCAACATATTGCCATGGACACCCAAAACACCTCAGAGTTCACAAATCCTAGAAGCTGAACTGCCATGACTCTTCAAAGATTTTGGTGTTAATTTTGACCAGCTGAAAATTCTATGTGTCACTTTCACAACTTTATTTGAAACAACTTTCAGGACACAAAACTTATAGGATTTATTTGTCTTGATCACAATGAAGAGTTGTTATTTAATCTTTGTACTGCTAACATTGTCTATGGTTGATGTCATCAAGATATAGTTCTCAGCTGGTGTTTGAATAGCCTCATATGAACTACTGAAATTGTTCTTAAAAAACCCCCACATTTATGGACTGATTACTTTTTTTTTTTTTTTAATAGGACATTAATTTGTTCATAAATCTAATTTTCAGAAGTTATGAGTAACCAGTACATTGCTTAGTGGGAGTGATAAGTACCAAACTCCGAGTGACCAATGTCACATGGTTTGTTAAGGATACAGAAGAGGAAACTGAGGGGAGATCTCATTGCAGTCTTCAACATCCTGACAAGGGAATGCGGACTGTCAAGTACATACTGACTAATACCAGTGTGTTCTAGGCATAGCAAAGGAATATCTTCACCAATTTTCTGCCTGCAGCCTTTCCAAAGGCTTTATCTTTCTCTCATTAATTTCTTCAAAGCCATTCCTCAGATTTTTGCCTACCTATCTTTTATAATTAATTTCTGACTGTTATTTTGTTTTCCTGTTTCCCCATGGTTTGCCTCATCTCTGTATTTTGTTTTTTTAGAGTAGCCATGCATCACTTAGCATTGCCTAAAGTTAGGGTGAAAATCTTGTACTATTTCTGAACACCAGCAGTGACGTTCTTTAGAAAGGTATGTTGTTATACTATAGTGTAAAACTTCCTTATGTATGCGTTAAAATGTATATAAACTCCTTGGCTGCCTCTGGGCTGATTTATATGTGAATTCCCTGACCTTAATAGAACACAATTTTTTCCTTTTACTTTGTTTTATCTTCATAAGGTAAAATCAATTCCCATCACCACTTAACATTAAGACTTCTATTTAACTGTCCATGTTTTTAGCAAACATAGTGCATATCTTATATTTAAATATGACGTATAAAATGCCCACTTCATAAATCAAATTAAAAGATAATACCGTATTTGTTTCTTGTAAAATTATTCAAATTTGTAGTATGTCTGTGAAATTATTTATTTGTTTACATCATTCCAAACAATTTTATTCTGATACAAAAGAATATAAAAGAGAGAGATTTTTGTTTTGGTTTGATTTTTTTTTTTCAGAGTTAGGAAAACTATAGCAAAACTACTGGGTTTGTTTGCTTTCCAATTTTGTTTTGTGGTGGGAGCCTGTACTGAGTTCCAGGCACCACCAGTCATTTCATGGGTGCTTCCAGCTTGAGGTAGAATTGTTATTTAACAGAGGTATGGACAGAGAAAAAATGATAGATTAAGAAGCTAAAAGTCTAATTTTAAAAAAGTTATTTATATTTTATACCAGCTTAAACTAGTGTGGTTAATTAATATTATCTTAAAGCAATGGGATTTCATATTTTATTTTTTGCTAATAATTTATAATTGAAATAAAATTACTTTTGGACTTCCTAATGATGAGCTACCATAAAATAAGGAAATCCTTATATACATATAATTAGGTTATAGATTTTGACCTTGGTATCTGTGCATTTGTACAGCAGATCACATAATAGAATCATAATTCTGAATGAGGACATTTAGGTACTGTTGTAATATATGTTTATGTTGGAAGTCTGATCTAAGGTTTCCCTAACTTGTATGAATATGTATTATGATTTCCTAATATGTCTACTACTTAAATAATAAAACTTCTGTGTACAACCTGACAATTTCTACAAGAATATTTTTACATTGATGGATAAACTCTTATTACTGTTCAAGATTTCTTCTCATTGCAAATTGGTCTAAAGCTAGTGCCTCCCACTTTCACAACACACATTTGAGCACCAAAAGAAATTGAAAGGACTGACTTAATTCTAGAATATGCAAATCATTTAAATGATTGCAATCATTGATAGAAAAAACACAAATGCTTAATGTATTTAATTTTGACGTGCAATTGTCAACACAATACAAATACGAACAGACAATGCAGAAAGAATCGTGTCTTGCCGATGCTGATACCACCTAAGGAGTCCTTCTGCTGTGCCTTTTGCAACCGGACTTGTCTATCTCGTATTGGCCTTTTTAGCCACCAGCGTGCTTGTAGCAAACGTGGGTAGAGCCCTTCCCAAATCTTCGTTCACAAAGCCTAACCATGATAAATACGAACACATATAAATATGTAATTATAGGTATGTATACACTAAAGACTTAAGAATATCTTTATAGGCACTTATATATATATATAGCATCTTAACTGGCTTTTTGGAAGGAGTATTTAATTCATAGAACAGTTTTGGTTGGAAAGGAACTTAAAGGGCACCCAGTTCCGACCTCCCTGCCATGGGTAGGAACACCTTCCACTACACCAGGTTACTCAGAGCCCCATCCAACATAACCTTGAATGCTTCCAGCGATGGGACATCCACAACATCTGTTCCATCGCCTCATCACCCTCACAAGAAACAATTTTTTCCTCATATTTAATCTAAATCTACCCTCTTTCAGCTTAGGCCCTTTCCCCCTTGTCCTGTCACTACATGCCCTTTTGAAGAGTCCCTCTCCAGCTCTCTTGTAGGCTTCCTTTTGGTGCTGGAAGGCTGCTGTAAGGTCTCTGCAGAGCCTTCTCTTCTTCAGGCTGAACAACTCTGGCTCTCTTTGTCTTCATAGGAGAGGTGCCCCAGCACTCTGATCATCTATCTTCGTGGTCCTCCTGTACACTCACTCCAATAGGTCCGTGTCCATCTTATTTTGGGGGCCCTACAGCTGCACACAGTACTCCAGGTAGGATCTCATGAGAGCAAAGACCTGCTCACCATGCTTCTTTTGATGCAGACCAGAATACGGTTGGCTTTCTGGACTGCAAGCACACATTGACATAATGGGCTGTGTTTTAAATCACCTACAAAGACTTTCCTATAAATCTGACTTGTATTTCCACCTTGTTCCTTTCCATTATTTCAGTCACAAAGTCCTCCAGGATAATCAAACAATATATTAGGTAATCCACTTTGAAAATATGAGTCAAATTATTCTGTTGAAAATTCTCTTACAGGTATGTGCCTCAGAAAATACATATATGGCTTACTCCTTTCTACAGGAGCAAAGCTGCTAATCATGCTTTGAAATTCAATTTCTGTTTACTAAAACCTTATTTTATGTTCTAAATTATTTTAATCTTTATATTTTAAGCTATGTGATACATTACGATATCACCTTGACTTTTCTAGTAGAGTTGTTCCTCACTTGCACTTGTCCTATATTTCAGAAAAAATCTAACTATCAAATTAGAAAATGAAAGCAATTTCTCTAGTATCTTATATTGTGCTTGAGATCACTTTCAGTTTTCTGTCTGCCTGGCTGTAATTTTGGCTATTATAAATATGTACCTTTTTCAAATGCACCAACGCTACTAAATCAGCCATGATAATCATACCACCGTGTTTACAACTCCACTATTTTAATGCCATTTCTAAACTTTATGAACAACTACATTTTAGCTTCTTTCATACTATTGACTAGTACTGAGACAAGAAGAGATATCCACAGAATCTCTTGAAAAATAATGACATGGGCTGTTCCTTCTTTATTTTAAACAAACACAAATCCTTTTTTATATTAATAATTATTTATATAGATATCAAAATGTCTAATCAATACAATTATTATTATCAAACACACTTTCTAAAAGTTATGAAATGTATGATGAGCTATTTTTTTGATTACTCTTCACAGGTTGTCACTAGTAATGCTTCTTTATTTTACATCTTTATTGGTTTTGCTGGTTTATACATGATTTTGCTTTGTATCAGTATGAGGCTAACTGATACAGACTTAGCCTATTTATCCTATTTCCTTTTTAAAATATTGGAAAACTTTTTTTTTTCTAGTCCCCTGGAAGCTTCCTCAGAATTCTGAGACTGATTCATAATAATGATTAACTGATAATTGAAATTAATTTTTTAGAAGAGTCATCAAAAAAATCTCAAACATTTCCTTGAGTAAAAGTTGCCCAATCCTGATAGTAAAATTTAAATTCAACAGCTGTCATCTAACATAGTTCTAACAGATGGAATGAAAAGAATTTTCTTATCTCTAAATTAGAGTTAGGTAATTTTCCTTCCAAGAATAGAAACATATGTAGAAAATGAACATTTTTTATATCTTTTACAAGCATTTATCTTTTTTGAAATTAAAATATTTCCTATATGGCACTGTTAAAATTTGTTTCCTCCTGATATATTTAAATATTTTGTTGCATTGTCAGAAGGAGGTAGGTAAGCTTTGAAATAGTTTTTCCTTTTTTTTTTGTGGTTTGTGTGTATATGCAAAAGTGTTGCCAGTTGGGGAGCTGCAGGGATTGCCCCATGCTGGACACAGCTGATTCCAGCCAAGTTCAACAGACATCATAGGACATAGCTAAGCCCATCAGCCAAGGTCATAGAGCTTCTGGTAAAACATATTTAAGAGCAAAATCACTGCTTTGAAGAAGGAAGGAAGGAGGTAGGGAAGGAAGGAGGGAGGTAGGGAAGGAGGAAAGGAAAAAGAAGGAAAGAAAATGAAGGATAAGGAAGAAAGGTAAAGGAAAGAAGAGAGGAATTGGAAGTGCTCCAGCTGCTAGAGTAGGTATCCACTGCAGCTTGTGGAGGACCCCATGCTGAAGCAAGTGGTACTGAAAGAACTGTGGCCCATGGGCAGTCCACACTGCAGCAGATTTTCTCCTGAAGACTGCAGCCTGTGGAGAAGACCCGCACCAGAGCGAGGCAAAAGTGTGAGGAGGAATGAGCAATAGGGAGAAGCCGTTAGGAACTGACCATAACCCTCTACCTCCTATCCCCACTGTGTTGCTTGTTGGGATACATGCTGAAGTTGGCAGTGAAGGAACAAATTGAGCCTGGGGGCAGAAAGGTGCTGTTTTTTCATGTTTGCCTTTTTGTTTCTCATTATGCAAATATATTGTAATTGGCTATTAATTAATTTTCCCTAAATTGAGTCTATTTTGTCTGAGACAGTAATTGGTAAGTGATCTCCCTGTCTTTAAAGTATTTTGCATTTCTCTTTTTTTTCCTGTTTTCTCCCCTGTCCTGTTGAGAGTGAATGAGCAGCTGGGTGGGAGTTCAGCTGTTTGATGGGGTTAGCTCACCATGGTATACCACCTCAGGAAAATAGATCTTTCTTATTTTTATGGTTGCATAAACTGAATACATGCATCTATATACTGTATATAAGAAAAATACTAAATTTTATGTAGACCTGGGTAAAATGTGTTATGTATTTACAATATAAATTATTTGCAGTTTGTATTTTATTCTAAAACCTATGCATGCTGTTTGTATAGATTTCAAGGTCTTGACTGAAGTAATATCAGTATATGCTTTTTTGTTTTCCAATATCAGTGAAGAAATAAAATGTATTAATTTTAAAAGTGGGATAATTAAACCAAAATTTTTAGGGAAAAGAAGACTACTATAAAATGCTTAAAGGTTGAATTGTGAGTAGATTCTGAATAGAGTATGTGAGATGCTAAAAATATGTGGACTCCTGCAAATAAAGTAGTGACTTCGAGGAAAAAAAAGTGCTATTTTTAATTCATGATATCATAAGCCTTGATCTTTATTGTGTCAACTGAGTAATGAATGTGTTTTCAAGTTGTCCTTTGTGAAGTTAGCACACAGTCAATTTGCCAGGCAAAAGTGAGTAGTTCAGCTAAACTTGTCTGAAATTTGTTTACACAGTTTGTGAAATTACTATCTTCTATATTCAGAAGTTTTCAATCAAGGCAAAAAAAGAGAAGTGGTATTTTTCAGTTATTGGTTTGCATTTTCCTGACTTTACTAAATTACCTCAGAAGTCATATCCTAAGTCATTGCATCACTTCTTGGTGTTGCAGACATGTCTTAAAATACACCTTAGGAACTAAGCAAACTCCATCTTGAAACTACTTGGATTATTTTCCTACTACTTCTACCTTTAATTAGGAATTTCTTTAGGATTATCAATTAACATTAAACTAAAGGTTTCTCTGATTCAATAGCATTTTTAAGAATAGAATCTTGGGATACTGGAATCACTTCAGTTACATGCACCTTTACTCATGTAATTTAAAACAGCTGTGTATCACAGTAATAGCAAAAAGAGAAACTATAGTCAAGAAGTTTTGTAACAAATTATCCTCTTCTAGCCATTTTTTAAAAAAAACTTTCTCTACTTTTTTTATTTTAAATGTTAACTACTAAACTGTAAAATTCTGAATAGACTCCATGCCAATAGCCCAATTTAAAGACATGGGAAATCCCAATCAGGTGGTAAATAAATAAATAGGAACATGATGTTTACCTTCCAAATAGAACATTTGAACATATTATTTGATTTATATAAATTTCAGATATTTATATACTCTTTTCTTAATGAAGTCAAAATGTAGAGTGTGAACTGCATAAACCCCAGTAAATGCAAAGAATGTAATTCTTATGCATTAAATGCAAATAAAATATAAAGAAATAGAAATTTAAAAATAGGACTATATAAATTGCAATGTACATAAGACCTAGAAATATAAGTAAAAATTTGGTGTTTTAAATATGTTTATTTAGGTTTAAAGTGGGATGGAGCTACCCAAAACTGACATTGAAAATTAGGAAAAATCTAGAACTTGAACTGATATTAACATGGGAACTTAACCTAATTTTAATAATTTGGGTGCAACACCAAGTTTGCACTGGAATCAATAAACAGTTTCAATGAAAAAAGGAAAAAGACATAGCAGAACCAGACAGTGTTGAGTATTTTGATAATATACAGCAAATTAATGACTCGTAAAACTGAACCATAAGAATCCATGACTTGATAAAAACGTAGAACCCTGGGAGAAAGCTGGATCATGAAATAGTGCACAGACACAGAATGCATCATGACTGTAAAGGTTTATGTTTAAAAGAACAGGAAGGGAGGAATCTGCACAATGCAAATGAAGTCTGTGCAGAGGAGGAGCAGAAAATAATGAGGAAGGCAAGGACATTTGCAAGCTTGAGTAGTTGCAAGGACCAAGTCTGTGTATGTGTTTGTGTGTATGTGTGCATGTGCAGATATAAATATATGTTCTCTATGATTTAAGGAATAATTCAGTATTCGAATTTTGCAATTTGATCTTACTATCTTACTATATGCTAATCATAATATAGATAACATACCAAAATGATCAATATCTAAGTAGAACTGTAAGTTGAGACCTCTGATTTATTATTGAGTAGGATTATTTGTGATGCTTAACTTTCTTTGTAACATTTTTTCCCTAGCTTCATCCATTGACACAAAGCTGTATATAGACTCAAAGATATTTTGGAAGGAAATTTTGTCAAAAGAATTGCTAAAAGCATAAGGAAACTATTAGATGTAGTTTTCAGTAATTTAAATTTCTAATATTTGATTTTTAAATGATGAAACATCCAATAACCCAAATGACCTTACACAAACATATACATGGAATAAATTATTTCAAATGAAAGCACAAAAATTATTTGTTCAGCTGCTCCAGTGACTGGAAGGTTAGGAACAAAAGCTATTATTGTTCGGTGTATTTTTTCACAGGAAATAGACAGTGGCAAACATACAGTAGTTCAACACATGAGATCAGAGACACAGTTTTTATAGTAAACCAAAACCAGATGTTGGAAGGACTCAAGACCTTTACAGAAATTATTAGTTATGTTTGCCTTTGAAAGCAAAGAAAGTTTACAGAGAGTCGTGTACCTGATTAAGAAAAAGACAGGTTACAAAAGCTATTCATTCAAGGAAAAATATTTGCCATACAAACTGTTTTATATATAGCAGTTAGTTATGTACATACGATTTGAATTTTACTTTCATTTAGTTTTTGAACAAATATGCTAACTTCTTCATACTACTAAACAATTTTAGAAATAAGAAAAAGGTTAAATATTATTAAACTGAAGGAAGAATTGTGCATTAAGCCCTTGGAGTTAAGTTCCATCATTAATTGATATAGAATTAGGCATTAAACAATACTTTTATTTTAAGAATTTATCAAAGAAAAATTTAAATATATGGTACAAAATAGGTAGCATATCACTTTTCATGTAGCATAAAATGTTTCTCTAGGAAAATATTAACGACTTGATATCACTGGATGCTAACTGATTTAATGCAAATTGGATGGAATAGTCAAAAATAAGGTCTCAGTGCTGCATTCCTAGAGGTTTCTTGCAAATATGCATTTAAGTAGGAAGAAAAAGAGGGAGACTGTAGCATGTTAGACACCAAGGTTTATGTGCCACAGAGCACAGACCTATGGGAAATTAAACTTATTACTTCTATACCTTCTAAACTATTTGTTTTCTTGCCCTGTTCAGATCATCTTTTGCAGACACTGAGCTAACTTCCAAGCAAAAGCTTTTGTTCCTAGCAAGAATTTTGATTTTTTTTCTCTATCCTTTTTTCATAAGCTGTAAATGGATTTTAAAAAGTAGATACTCATCTTAATTTTAGTCCTTTTGTAGTCCTCTACCTATAGAGCTATAGAGTCTTGAAATTCTGGAATTAGGTAATTCTGCTATGTTGGAAAGATGTCTATAGCTAATATGTAACCACTAATAGGAAATATTGCAAGAGACTATAATATCAGAGTAATTGTTGGATATGTAGTCACTGTGAAAGAGAAGACCATGCCATTTGATTTTAAGTCATGATTTGATATCTGTTAGGCTTTTTAAAGCTTCATGTACATTAAATATATAAATCAAATGCATTGAAAGTTAAATGACAATCATCTTAATATAGTATGAATAATTAAATATAATCATATTAATTAGCTCACAAAGAATATTTGTCAGCAATCAGAAAAAAGTAATCTGAGGCTGAAGTTTCCTAAAGGTTGCTTAGTAGAACCTCATCTGGTTAAATACAGTTCCAAGTGGAAGAAAACATCTTTAAGCAGAACTTGTGGAATTTGCTTTACTCAATATCCTCTTGCAGGTGCAATCCAGTGTAAACCCTACTTGTTTTTCTGAACTGAGTTTTTGAAAATTTTCATGCTGTGATGGTCTACTTGAACATAGACATTGAAACTGAGGATTTACATTGATCTGGGAAGATACTATTTACATACGAAGGTGCGTATAATACCACCTATTGCAAAAAGTGCTTGAATCTACACGTTTTCCTTCTTATTATATTGTTATACTGTATATGAATGAAATATATATTATGTTAGAATTCATGGGATGAGATTTAATGGAAACATTACACAGTTGTCTTTAAATGTTGATGCACACATTTGTGAAGTATTCAGCACAGGCTGATGCTGAAGGCAAGGTTCTGAGCCAGATGAACTGAATACCTATCCAAAAATTTTGATCTTGCTGTAGATAAAAATGAGCAATTTGTAAGGAAAGAGAAATTTTTTCAGTCTGGTTTCTGCTAGGAAGGTGTAAACATCACGAGTTAAGCTACAGTGATAAACAGTGTTTCTAATTGGCATCCCTGCTGATCATTTCAGAGAGATAAATGGTCAAAGAAACTGAGCTAGCCTCCTGTACCTAGAGATGAATCTTCCAGCACAGGATTAATGTACTTTTCTGGTGATTGTTTTCCAACAAAGCTACACAGATTTGGTGGATACTGCTTACTGTTACAGTTCCTCTTATAATCTATGAGTGAAATAAGTATGCAATGGCCAACACTGAAGTAAAAAAAAAGTCTAGCACATCTGTTAGTGGAGTACAGCAACAATTAATGTTATGGCTAGTATATTAACTATGGAAAGTCTGCAATTGAGATCATAAGGATGTGTTACATCAAGGATCCTTATAAGACATCCATAAAATTATGGGATGCTTTTCATGACACTTTGAAAACCAAATTTAAAAACAGTGAAATTCATGTAATACTGCAACGCAAAAATGAAATTTTTGTAAATGTAATCTTAACTAGTAAAATAAAATATATTATCTTCATTAGCAGACAAAACAACAGCAGATGTAGGTCACAAACTAATAAGTACTTTTGTCTGTTCAAGGATAAACCAAGATGATTAAGGGTAGTATTGCAGAAGGACTGTTCTCTTGAAGATAGATTGGTTTGGTATATGTTATTTATTTTGTTTCTACCAGCCAAAAGGATTATATTTGCCTGAGGCAAACATTTTGGACATCTCCTTGTTATTCCTACGTGATGCTGGCGAAACAAAGGTGTTCAACTTACATATTTTTTTAGTGAGAATCACATAATATTTTCTATTATAACTTCCAAACTTCTATAAGACTAGGCAAAGCATTGCCCTTAAGCTTAGAGCAATGAAAGTTTGCACAGCAAAATGGCCTTGAGGACAGGTCAGCACACAGTCATTATAAGTTCTACTGTAAAGGTACCTCTTCTCAGATTGAGATATCCATGACCCATCTAAAAATAAAAATTAAAAGAAAGAATTTGAGTTGATCGTAAGAGCCAAAAGAAATTCTTATAAAATCATATGAGTCTTTTGTATATACACTCATCCACATGTCTCCAACTAAATATTTTTCCAACAGACACTGCTCAGAAGCTCTCCAAGGTCTCTTTTGACTTTAACAAGTTTTAGATCAATTCTGATAATGTCGTATGTCCTTAAAATCTTGCAGTAGTGGTAGTCTCCACAAACAATTTTCTTACATTACAGAAGCATATTTTGCTGCATATGTTTTATGAATATATCTTCTACCATTTATATTTGTATTTAAATAAATATATTAAATTATATTAACTTTGAGATGCTACATTTCTATCTTTTTTAATAAATATCTATGCTGGGTAATAACTGCACTTCAATAACCTATGTAAACATATTGCATATTATTAGACCTTAAAGTTACATGTTTGACAGATAGCACACAGTTTCTCAAGGGTATTATTGCAATCTGTGAAACTTATTAACTGTGATTACATAGCCAATGACAAAAGATAATAAAAAAATCAGCTGTTCTGTAAGCCAAAGCACTTGTCCATAGATAATAAAAAATCATAATTTCCATACATGACTGAAGAAAACAAATATTTTGTCACCTTGAGCTGCTTCCACTCATCTGACCAAAAAGACATAGTAAATCAAAATATTTTATAATTCAGATGTTTTTTAATTTGTGATTCCATATAGCAAATCATGTTGGATTTGACTAAAAGCTGGTTAAGATCCTGGAACTACAAAGTATATCAGTAAAAAAAAAGATAAAGAAAAAAACCTGCAGACCTTTTCAGTCAAAAACCCGGGGGTTGGGGAAAATGTACAGCAATACCAGATGCTCTCGGTTTAGACTCTTGGATATTGTGGATCCAAATAGGTTTTCTAGACCATATATATTAATACTTGCTGCTTTTCCTGCCAATGTAAACACATTGTATGCTCTTGTAGGAACTGCTGCTGGTTTAGATTTTTCTTGCTCCAGTCTCCCCACCCTGCCCCAGTCATTATAATGATTTCTAACTCTTCATTAATTTGGGGATTCTAGATGCTTTTGCTTTCACTGACTGAAATACTTCAGTGGCTTCTTTTTCCTGTTCATTTTTAGTGATCTGTCAGTTGACCTATAATGGAAAAGTTAAGCAAAGAGTCCACCCTGAGCAGTTCATAGTCCTACATCTTCCCAGAATAAACCAATACCTCTTTTTTTATCTTGCAGAAGTTCTTTTGATTTTTTTTTAAGTATTCTAAGAGTTATAGCAAAGATTTGAATGAGTTTTGCTGGAATGAAGTAACCATTGAGAATTAACCTCTCACAAATCAGAAGATGAACTTCACCCTTCTGTCCTCCACAAGAGTTTATTGGTTGATAGTCAGGGATGGGAGATTGAAGAAGTTGGTTTGAGCTTTCTGATGGAAAAGAAGGAACTAAATCTGGGTTTCTCAAAATATGGAAGAATAGTCTAAAAATTAGGTAGTAATTTGTTTTAAATACAACAAAATTAGCAAATTAACAAAAAACCCCAAACACTAAAATTACTTTTCATGAAACTATAGTTTGTAGCGTTGTAGTTTATGTACAAGAGAGTTAAATGTACACTACACAGGGTATGGAGGATTTTGTGAAAACAGCTGTCTTAACATGACAGGCTCACATACCTTTTAATGAAAGCATCAAGAAAGCATTTTGAGATGGGAAAAAGTGAAGGATTTAGCACTGGAAAAATTGTTCAATAACAACTGACTATCATGTTTTTTGTTTCCTCTCCTGTGGATCCAAAGTACTTTTGTAGCCAGGTGATAGTATAGTAGTTTTCATTTATGTTCCTAGAGCAAGTAACATGCCAAATAAAAGTTAAATCTCTGACTTTTCAGTGAAAAGTGTTTGGGTTCTTGTATTGGGTCTGGCTGAGCTGGAGCTCATTTTCCATAGTAGGCCTCCCAGTGCCATGCTTTGCATTGGTAGCTAGAAGGATGTTGATAACACACCAGTGATCCTGGGAGGGGACACAAGTAGGCCAGCTGACCCTAACTGACCAACGGGATATTCCATACCATATGACATCAGCTCAGAGATAAAAGCTGAGGCAAGGAGCAAGAGGGTGGGCATTCATTGTCTCCAATGGCTGCCTGCTGTGAAACCATTATGCATGCTAAAGCCCTGCTTCTCGGGAGTGGCCAACCATCACTGCTCATGGAAATTAGAAAATAAACTTCACTTTTTGCATGTGCAAGCTTTCACTTTGCTTTTGCTCTAAGTAAACTGCCTTATCCCAGCCCATGAGTTGTTTTCCGCCTTACTCTCTCCCCTGTCTGACTGGGAAGGGGAGTGATAGAGTGGCTGGGTGGGCACCTGGTGTCCAGCCAAGGTCAACCCACCACAGTTCCCCAACATAGTATTAATAATTTTCTTTTTTTCTTTTAGACAATGTACTATATTCATGTTAATACTTCTATGACTGAGAAAATAGTTAGTGAAGGAACAATAGTCACTCTCACGTTTGGGTTTTTTTGTTTGTCATTATCTATTTTATCCCAATGCATCCTCATTGTCTTCAGCAAATACACTTTTTTCCTGCCTCTTACATCTTTCTTCTCATTTCACTCTTTTGCTGCCTTGCACTCTCAGGCTTTCTGCAGGGAAGTAGGGAGAGTGACACTTTATACTGAAGCTTGATAAATGAATTCTTTGCCTTCTTGTTTCTTGGTAAGTGGACCATTAAGCTGTATGTCCTTGACTCTCCATGTTGGTAGGATGAAAGAATATAACAACAAAAGGATTTACCTTTGAGTAAATTTTATTCTACTTCCAGCACATGGTTAATAGTATATTTTATATGCAATTTCCCTAATATACTACATGATTGAAATTGTGGTAGAATGATTAAAATCTGATATGCTTCATGTTTTCACAAGTCTTGTTGAAGTTCGTTGTTTTAACATCTTAACTCGAGCTTTCATTCCCACTTGCATTATGTGAAGATTACAATACAAAGAAAAAAAAGAAACTCCTCTGAACCAGTTTTTATAATGTGCATCCTTAACTGACAATAAGTAATTGGAAAAAAATTTTTGTATTTGTAAGGTTTGACCTTGACATTGTTTATGTAGGCCTCCAAAGCAATTATTGTAGAAACTGAGATGGAAAACAATGGCAAAAAGCAGACAGAAATGTTTGAATTAGTACAAATCACAAATATAGCTGAATGGTATTAGATGACAGTTGGCTTTTAATGAGGGAAGACATGAAGTAATTAAATCTTGACATACAATTATGAAAAATATCAGGTAACAAGCCTGCTATGCAATATAGAATAAGAGAAGACATTTTCTGAAAACTTGCCTGATGCTCTGTCATCTGAGACTGTTCTTTATGAGTGCAGGGTGAAGGTCAAGGAGGTATCTCAACTCCATCAATCCTTTGGACAGTTACAAATGACCTTTCACTTTTCATAAGACATTCAATATTCTGAATGGGGGAGATACATTTTTCTGTGTTTAGAAAATAGCAAAATTGAAACCTTTTATAGCGCACAAGGTGCATTTGTGTTTGAATCTCCTGAACAGCTCATTTATTTTTAAATGTTCATTGACACCAATATCTCATTTACATGAAGTAAATGATTTTAAAATACTGTATCTGTTTCAACATGTACTTTAACTTTTCATATTTTTATTGCATTGATTTTTATGATTTTTTTGCTTATTTTTTAATTTTTATTTTATTTTTTCTTCAAGAAATGTTTTAAAATGCTACAGTGCATACAGATGTATAGCTTTGAATTTTTGCTGCTTTGATTTGATATTGATGGAAATTCAAGTATTACACCAATTGTTTTTTAATATTTATTTTGCAAGGTTTAAATCTCTGTTTTCATCCTGATCTCTCAAGCTTTGTAAGAAAATTATGTTGTTAGAATGTGTTCCACCAGATGCTCATTTCTTTGTGACTTACTGGATTTAACTTTAATTCACAGGAGTTTCTGTGTGTAATCAGAGCTTGTTCTTTGGTCATATAAACTTTGATTTCAGTGGTACTTGTGTGAGGCAATAATTGAGGATTTAATTGCTATTATTTTTGTACTGAATTAAAAAAAATTGTGCAAAGCTACTATTTCACCTATATTTTGGGAATTCCTAAATATTTTTTGCCTTTTCCACACAGATTATTTTTTTCCTCCCATTTGTTACATAAAACAAAGGAACTTGAAATTCTAGGCAAGAACCATTGCTGGGCCTGTCCAATACTCTGCATGTTATGAATAGGTAATCCTTTTGCTAACTTCAGTTGTACTTCAGTGTATAAACATAGAGATAATAAAGGAAAAAAAACAAGAACAAATAAGTGTAAATTACAAAAGAACAGCATCTCTTCATTAAAGAAACCAAAAAACCCTCTTTGAGATAGAGCGTAGTAGCAGACTGAGATCAGTTTTAGAACAGAAAGGAAAACCTACATACGGAGAACACAAATGCAAATTTTATCGTATCTTATCTTACTTGCTGTATTTAATCAAAGATGTTAAAACGTACAAGTATAACTCTATCAGTTTAGAAGATGTTAAAACATACAAGTATAATCCTATCAGTTTAGAAGGATCTATCACTATTTTTAGTGCTGAAAGTTAGGTGTGCTTTCAATTGAATGTAATTATTTATTTAAATCATACATAATATCTGATTCATTTCTTTTAGAAATATCATTCAAGGTTTGCCATGGGCAACAATTTAAAATAAAGCATGGGCAATTTTATTGGACTTGAAAAGCTATTCAGAGTGGAATTATTAAAACAATGGTCAGAATCTCACATTGAATAAACCAAAGTGACATTCATAATATTTCAGTAATTTGTTTGCAAAATTACATCTTGCTACAGTCTCCAAAATCTAATGATTGGTTTACCTGTACCTTACTATGTATTCATTATTTACACCTTACACTGAGGTAGATTATCTAGTCCAACTAGTGTAAATCATGAGTTAGCACAGTTTTTGTGACACTTTTTGTTTTCTCTCCCACGCTTTCTTAATAGGTAAGTCCTGAAATAGAAAAATAGGAAGAAGCATTTCAGAACATTTTACGGAAACACTCCAGGACAAATATTGTCCAGTGTGTGCTCCTCTACTTATAAAACATCATTAGCATGAGCTTGCCTCCCAGGAATTTCAGCAAAATGAAATAATGCAGAATTATATTCTTCATGAGTAGATGTTCAGAAAAATTTCCTAAGACTACTTTTATATCAAGACATAATAGGTATATACATGTCAAAAATACTGACAACTGCTATTTTCAAATTTCAGAAAACTTCCCTTAATTTTTACGAGGTATCAGTTTCAAAGTAATTGCACAAATAAATGCAAAGGTAGTGATACAAAATTTTTATAGTAGCCAAAAAACCCCCCAACAATCATGTTGTATGTATTGCAGTATTATCTGAAAATTTTACAGATCTGATAAAATAGAAACAACAATAAACTCTTTTTTCCCCACAGCTTTTAAAGAACTATACACACATGTCTTTCCTGGAATTCCCAAAATTATTTAAATTTCTTCTTTCGTAAAATGGTAGGAGTCTATATTTTAACACAGTGCTTCTGAAAGAACCCCTATTTAAAACTGCTAGTCTATTTTCCTGTTTAGTCTCATCACACTAGTGTGTGAGCTCTAATTTGATACTAGCAAATACCAAGTTTAACTTATGCTACAGCTATTCTTTCTCTTAGGTTAATGTGTGTATGGAGATATATTTTAAAGCACATTGGTAAAAATAAAGAAACTGACCAATGCAAGACATTCCTTATTCTTTTAAGTTGTTATTCATTTCAATGTGTTAATGTTAATTAGGCACTCAGTCCAAAATTTGTACCTTAATAAACCTGTCAAATCTAAATTGGTGTCACTGCCTCAGTAGAGAGCCTACTGAGTTCCTGCTGATCTTTCCTTATATGTAGGCTAACGTGGTGGAGATAAAGTCCCAGCAGATGACTTTTTTTTCCTGTTAAGACCTCTGTCTTCTTGGTTTGAAATAGGCTTAAACTGTGACACTGGGATGGAAAAGGCCAAAAGTGTAAAAAAAGTCAAGCTGACTAAAATCTAGTGAAATAAAATTTATTTAAATGTATTCATGGTTCTTATTGTATCTCAAATACATACTTATCTTCAAAAGCAGTGGCTCCTAGCCATGCCATATACATTGATATATACATATATATCTCTTTAAAAAAAACAAAACCATAAAAACAAACTAGCAAAACCAAAAGAAATTAAACGTAGAAAAAATTCAACATTATTGTGGAGATTTTCCATTAACAAAAATAGGAAACTGAGCTTGTCTTCCCAGAACAACTGTTATTTAGTAACAGTACCAATATATGAAAATAAAGTGAAGTTAATACTACACAGTGTAGGGCACAGAAATACAATAAAGTATGTATAGAAAGTGCAAAGCAGCAAAATTGAGGTTGCTGTGGGAAACATACTGGCAATTTAATGACATCTGTTTGTGTCATATCTCAATCATAATGTTGCATTAATGTAGTTATTTGCATTTAATTCTATATTACATTCCCAGTTTAGAAGAACACATTTGCAGTTGCTCATATCTCTGCTTCTAACAGTGATTCAAAATTATATACTTTCTAAGATTATTTTGACAGAATTATATATAACTTCCTGATGGAGCATCTCATTACCCTGGCAAGAGACCTTGATGAAGGAAGTAGTTTGTGAAAGGGTTAGGTATTGACAACTAAAAATCTTGTTCTTAAAGACGGTTTACTAACTAGGCTATAATGCTATTATACCTATACTGTCATGGGTGAATATTTTCCTATGAGAGATGGAGTACTTAATTATTTCTCAGTGACCACAACTTCAGTGTAAGTGGTCTGAACTTGTAAGAAAATAGAATGTATAATCGAGTTGAGATTAAATTTTTGCTTTATTTATTTCTTTTGAGAACAGAGGACATCAGGCTGGGAAGAACATACAGTCCTTTAGGACAGAGGTCAATAAGCTTCTGTCACCTCTTCTACTACAGAAAAGCACTGATGAGAGCCAGGCTGAACAGCTACTAATCACGATAAGGAGAACTGTGCATGGAAATAATGAAATGGAGCACAGAATGAACATTTTGTTTGACAATGGTCAAATAGGCAATATGACCAATAAGAGAAAATTATATATCCTAGGTATAAAATATTCAATAATACTTTAAAAGGAACATGGATCTTTCTTGTGTATGGTACTGTTATTTAAAAGGAGATGTCCCTTAGGTAATCTGTGCTTAGACCAAGACTCTTTTCTTCTAGCAATTAAACAGGCAAAAGCAGGTGCACTGTTCATAACTCTCTTATGGAGAACCATCAATGACATGAAGATGCCTATCATGAGAATAAAGGTAAAATAATGACCCCTAAAAGAAGTGAAAAAACTCTAATCAGATTCACCAGGAGAGGGACTTCACCTTGAATCCTCTGTCTAAGTTTCTTTTAAACTAAGTTCTAGAATTTTTTACTGAGTGTACAGGGGACTGACATGATCTCAACCATATCTACTTATTTTAAAATATTGCAAGAATTAGGGCATGTTTCCAGAGTAAAAGACAACAGATAGTGTGAGAACAAAGGAAAAGAAAATCAATACTAAAAAATTTTAAAAAATGGTGATAGGAAAGGAAAATAAGATAATAGAAAATAAGATGATAGAAAAAGAAAGAAATTATTAAAAATCATAATATAAAAGAAAATAAATTAAAAACTATAAATATTTAAAGCCAAATTACATAGTTACTTTTTCTCTACTGTCTAGAAATTTCAGCCACTAGGGGAAAAGGAAAATGGGGAAAATCTGCAGTCAGACCACAGTCTGAACCAATTCATCCACTGACAATGCTAAACTTGTCAAGCCTACATATCTTTTAGGGGCATGTCATAAAAGGTATATACAACTCTACTTCAAGAATTTTATGTTGAAGACTTCCATTGTTAAAATGTTTGCAATGTTGATACACCAAAATGCAGCAAAGTTATAATTTATAACCTATTTAAAAATCACTTATATTTTAAAAACGTTTGGCAATACAAGTATCAGATATATAAACCCCTTGATATTATCTGAGAGACTGTCTTCCTTCAACACGAGTAAAAGAGGTAAAACCAGCTTCTAAGTAAATTAGCAGTGAAGTTATATCCAACTTTTATTTGGCTAGATGAAATGGAGGTAGTGGAACAGTTTCATTGTGGAACATATTAAGTTAAAAGAAGTCACATGGCACCCTACTGCATAAATTACATATTCAAATGGATATTTTTTGTAGATATATAGATGTGAAGTTCAGAATGCATTATTCAATCATTTCATCTGACTTCCTATGTAACACAGGCAACAGAATTTTATCCAGTTATTTGTGTTTCTAACCAAATAACTTTTATTTGTAGAAATATATTTTTCTAGAAGTTTTCTCTTCAAGAGCTGAACAGATACATGACTTCTGTTGTTATCTTGTTTCACTTGTTTCACAGTACTTTTGAAGTAATAAAAAATCTAGTGTTAAATTGTCTTCAGCTTCCCACTGTTGTGTGTTTCTCAAATAGCCCTTTAGTTCTTCATGCTTTGACTTTGTGAAAGCCCTGTAAAGTGTATTGAAGTGATAACTCAACATTTTGTTTTTGATGAGTTAAACAAAATATTGAGTAATTGTTGGCTCTTAACTGCATGAGCTGTTTCAGGATGCTCTTGAATAATGTCTCAGAACTGGATGTAGTATACGTTCTGTTAAACACATTTAGAGAGGTAACTTCTGGCAATCAGCAAGAAGAGTCTTGAACTGATTGCCTAGAATCAATATGAATCAAGATTTTTACTTTTTTCAAACTTGGGATATAGAGGTGTGTTTGGTTTTTTGTTTGTTTGTTTGTGGTTTTGTTTGTTTGTTTGTTTCTTGTTGTTGTTGTTGTTTAGTTTGGGGGGGTTGGGTTTTTTTTGTGCCAGTCAACATATGAACACAATGAGATCAGCTATTGGCATCCTTATCTGTTTACATACCATGTTTGTCAAAATAGAAGTTTATTAGAACCCTTGTTCTTTTTCCCTCTCCTGACCTTGTTACAGGCTGTGATTATTATCGTGCAGCAGAATCTCTCATTCTTTCCTCCATTGAGGCTGAAATACTACAAGCCTTAATGCTGAAAATCTGTTGAGATGGAAATCTTAGGAAAAGCTTGAATAATTTATTTTATTGTTTTATGCATCTTTACCTGTTATGACTTGGTAAATAACTAATTAAGAAAACTGCACATCTAGCGAAGGACTTTTAAAACATGCTTGATGCCTTTGAGGTGATATTTCTTATAGAAAACAACTGTTCAGGAAATATACATTACACTTGAGCACAAAGACAAGGCAATAACATGAAAATCTAAATTCTTTTCAAAGTTGTGAAGATATTGTATTAGGAAAACTCAACCAAAACTCAACCACACTTACTGGGAGCTGTTGGGATAATTGCAACTCCAGCATGGAGTTGCTGACTTCAAATTCAAGCCATATTCAAGGTCTGTTTGCTGGGAAAAAAAGTCCTCTGTGCTACTACTTGCCTGCATATGGTCACTGAAGAGATCTGGAATTTAGTTTTAGCTCCCCCACTGCCTGCCCTACCCCTATTTATTTACCAAACACAATTCCTTGGATATGATTTCACAACATAATTGTCTTCATTTATTTATGTTTATCTCTTTTGAAAGTGTCAAGAAAATAAGCTTTTCTACTTTATAGAAGCATTAATTTATTTCTAGGTCATACCTTGTTTTCTTTGAAGGGTTTTATTTATTTATTTAATAGAAATCCTTGTCCAATTCCTTTCTGTCCTCTTATTACAATTCAAGTTACTACTACATTTTTTCTCTCGTTTGAGTTGGAGGGTTTCCTTTAAAGATACACAGTTGGAAAACTTATCTCTAAGATAATATTTTCTTTTATCTGTGTGGCTAATCAGTTATATTAGTGTGTGATTGTAAAATCTGTAGGAGTATCAGTAAAGGATTCTCATAAATCTTGTTAAGTGGTCATGAGTAGTCAATTGTTTATCAATGGGCAGCTGGTGAAATGCTTAGTGATGACAAAAGTATTCATGCAGCAAGCAAGAAGTGCTTGCTCTGAAGTATTTCAAGATCAAGAATTTTTGATTAAAAAATCTGGAAAATAGAATGGTATAAAGCTATACAGTAGATGTGAAACATCGAGCAGTGCTATAAGAAATACAGTATGAGGAAGGTAATTTTCACACAAACCTACCTAGAATTAGTTTCAAACTTACAAAGCATCTTACCACCAGCAGCTTTCTGTTGAATGACTATAACTATAGAAGCAGACAAGCCCTGAGAGCTAGCTTTCTCCAAGTATTTTGGAATGGACATATTGGCTTGACATATCCACAAAGATGCTGAACAGCAAAATTAAGGAAAGGCATGTTATTGTCATGAGACTGTAAAACCTCAGTAGTTATTCATGGTTTTGCAAATATGGTATATCTAGTTGAATGAAGTATGCCACAACTTTTTTTCTATCCTTTCCCCTTCTTGGGCTGGAGTCATCACTGAATTCCAGACCTACTGAATTTTACTGAAACACTAGGTTTACAGTGGGGAACTCTGGCCAAAAAAGCTCCAAGAAATTTTAGTAAACTTTAATTATTTTCATTGACGATCAAGACCAATTGACTTGACTAATGTCATAACAAATGTGAATTGTTGCTACTGATCATTTGCTATCGTGAGTAGTTAAACCTTACATTGAGTCATAAAACAAAAACACTTAAACTTGAGCAAGTACAAAATATCTGCAGAATAAGTCTTTGATCACCTGAAATGAACTGATGATTAGATGCACAAAAGATCTACTCCCTTTAAATTGCCCATTGTTTTCTGTTATGCATTTGAAAAGGAATATGTGAAACATGTCTGAAATGTGGATAATGGAATTGGAGAGACCGTCCCAGCAGTTCAAGCTTCTGGGACACTGTTGATGCTTCCAGGCCTGATTACCTGCTGTAAAGCATCTCCATTTTTCTATGGCAAGAGTCCATGCTGGAGAATCTTTCCCGTAAAGATAAATTGGCAGGCAGGAATCTGTTTACATTCTAAGACTCGTGTGTCTGTAGGCTATGTGCCTTGTTTGCAGTGAGATCATGTTTATCTACGTGATGGGCTCTCTGGAGTGGATGTGCTCTGTAGAGGTTTCCTTTCCCTAGCTTTAAGAAAACTGAAACATTGGAACACATTATGTGTATTTGCAAGAATAGTTAGTAAGCCAAACTTGGAAAGCCTTGGGGCACTTTGGTTTGTGGGTTAAATCAAGCATGAAGTCATGGGAGCAAGAATCATCTCTTCTCTCTCCGCAGTTGGCAGCATAAGAAGGAATCATGCTGGTGCAGAAACTGGAAAAAGCAAATCAGCTGAGTTTCCCTAAGGTGCTGTTCTCATTATCAGCCAGTGAGTAGTTTGGCTAGAAATAATGCTGCTCATCTACTGTGTGTCCTGCTTCTAGCTATAATGAATCACAGTTTGCCAGGGTGATGCATGCACCTTGACTTTGGCAGTAATCCACTGTTACAGCTACCTATTCCCCTGTAAGACAACAGGAAGAGGCAATATTCAAGTGAGGGAGGAGTCTGCATGAAGGCAGTCTCTTGCCATCCTGGCAATGTGCCTCTGATTTCACACAGCTCCAGGCACATGAGCTCTCACTGGAGACTAATGTTTGAAACAAGCTGGTGGTTGATCCAGGCAATTGACTGGTATTCTCAGCTCTCAGTTTGTGTGGCAGCTCTCATTTCTGTGCCTCTTCCTCGCCTTTATTTCATCTTTTTTTTCCTCTTTCCCTGTCTTTTTCCTTAGCTTTTGCATGAAGTTAGCAGGTTTTTCAGCTTGCTCTGCTACCTGATAGCAATCTGACTGCTGACTATCCACCATTGCTTATGTATCTCAGCTACTCAGGGTAGAAATGGTGGAGAGGATTAGGTTATGAACCAGAACCAGCCTTTGTTGCCAAAGTCAGTATTACAGGATTACTAAGGTTTGAATATGAGTAGAAAAAATAACAAGATTGTAAGCACTCGAACTTAACCCGTTTGCTTTTTCCCTCTCTCTGCAAAACAACGGGTCAATACCACTAACGTGAAAAGTCTTAACTATTTACTTCTTCTTTTCTTATCTTCACTTTGCCATTTTGTTGATCAGGAGAATGGAACAGCAAGTGCTTAGATAGGAGAAAGGAAAAGTGAATGGAACAGCAGAGCAGACATTGGGCCCCCTGTTTGCTTTAATTGCCAAGGAAAGATGAAGGACATTCTTGACAATGCTCATCACTTATTCTTGCACTGGAGGTGGCTGAGATGTATCTTTATGATACCTACCTGTCAAATCCCTGACATTTGGGCTAAGCCCAATGCTATCCTGTTGAGATGTAACCATGTCACTTTCAAGTATCATTAGCCTACATTGCAGTTCAAGATTTCCTTAGACTCCATTTCCGGTTCTGCTACGTTCAGCAAATTCTCCTTGCTAAAAAATAATTGAAATCCTCCAAACAAACGAAAAGTCACCAATTCACAATGGTGTCTTTTTTATACCAAGGTAATTCAAGAAGTAGAAGTAAATTTTCAGCCTTTTCTAAAACATAAAGTGCTATAAAGAGGTTAATGGATACTGTTAAAGATGCTTGTCATAAATTATTTATTTTGCTTCTTTTATGTCAGTAACATTTTAAAAATAGATTAGATAAATAATAAAATTAATAACATAACCCATGGTCAAGTTAATGGCTAGGTAGTTTTCAGACAGAAACTTCTGCAAAAAAAAATTACTTAATCAAAGAAGGAAACTCCAGTTGTATGGCATAAGCAAATGCAGTAAAAAGAAGAAATAATTAGAAATAAAATTTGCAATAGCTTCAGAGAAAGGGAGATCTGATCAAGAGGAAATGTCTATAGAGCATATTTACAAATAATTTCTTGTAACACAGATTTCTCTTGTTTTTGTAAAGGTGTGTAACCTTTTATGAAGTTTCATCTCACCAAGTGGGTGTCTACATCAAAGACAATGAGAAAAGAGAGGCAATTGAGAGATACTAAAGAAGGCGTTTGAGGATTATTTTGTCAGTCTCTTTTAGACTAACAATTTGTCTTTCAGAGTTATTTATTTTTCTTCATTGACCATACAGGGAATATAGGTGACTGGTTCAGATTTAGGTGTCTCTATCAAAAATATCTATGCATGATTCTGCCTCTTGTGTAAAAAAGAATAGCTATAAGTAATATTCATATTCTTAAATTATAATGCAAACACACCTTTATAACTTAATTTTGGAATTAAGTAATGCATATTTTAAAGTTATGGGCCTCATAGCTGGCAATCTATGATAATTATGCCCTCAACGATTAGATGTTTGCTAACATATAAGCTTTGCTTTACACAGAGAATTCATGGATGCAATCTTATTGAAGACAGATCTGAAAGGTAAGGGAGCTCAAGAAAGCTGGATAGTGTTTACAGGTTACATCATCCTCAAGTTTAAGAGCAGTCCTGATACTCAAAGAGACCTGTAGATGTATCAGGCGACCAGTCTGGCTAAGCAGGCATTTCCTGATAGAGCTCCAATCCACAAAGGCAGTACACAGGGGACAGCAAAAGGGGCAGAGTACAATGGTGGAGTCTAAAAACACTGCCCAAGGAATGTAGAAATAGTGTCACAAAAACCAAAATTCAACAGGAGTTCGGACTTGTCACAGACATTAAGGGCAAGAACTTCTAATACAATGTTAGTAGTAAAATGTTGAACAAGGAGCATGCGGGTCCACTGCTACAGGGAGTGGGTGAATTAGCAGCAGCAGACACATAAGGCCTAGGTACTCAGTACTTTCCTTGTCTCAGTCTCCTAGGTCTCTATTGAAAGAATTCAAGGAGAAGAACTATCATCAGTGGGTGAGTTAGTGATAGCTTGAGAGAACTTTACCTATAAAAGTCCATGGGAACTGATGGGCTGCATACAAGCACATTGAGAGAATTGGTTGATACCCTTTTGAGGTCATCCTCCATCATCTTAGAAGTCATAAAAATTAGGGGAAAAATGACTGGGAGAAAGAATATGTTCCACCAATCTTCAAACGAGCATTAAAAGAAACCAGGGAACTGTAGGCTGTTTCAATTTCTTTTTCTAGAAAAATCATGGAGGAATGTCCTCTTGTAATATGCTTCTGGGCACACATCTACTTATTTTATTATCAAATAAGGAGGAAAAGATACTAGGAAAAGTCAGTATTGTTTAGATCATGCTTGATCAATCTTCCATGTTAAAATGTTGGATTTGTGGAAAAGGGAAGAATAGTAGATGTAACTTATTCTGACTTTGGGAAGACTATCAACACTGTCTCCCAGAGTATTCTCATGTTCAGCTTATGATATTGCAGTCCAGATGTGTGGCTAGTAAACAGATAAAAAACCGGATGTACAAGCTGAGAAGGTAGTGGGTACCAGTAACCGGAAAATTATGAAGAGGGTCTATATTGAGATCTGGCTTGTTTAACATCTTTTCAATTTCAATGATCTGGAGGAAGCAATAGAGTACTTGTTCACAGATGTCTGCAGATGACACCACATTGGGGAACAAGTCAATACACACAAGGGAAGGGCTGCCATTCAAAGGGACTTGGACAGGCCAAAGGAATTCACAAAGACGTTCCCTATAACACTCAGCAAGGACAAAGACTAAGTTCTGCACCTGGAAAAGAAAAACTTGCACTGATACAGGCTGGGGTTGGACTGCTTGAGGAGCAGCTCTGCTGGAAAAGATCTGTGGTTCTTCACAAATGGTGAGCTGAATATGAATCAGCATTGGGCCCTGGCAGTGAAGGTGGCCAACAGCATCCTGGGTCGTACAGCTAGGAGCAGAGCCAGTAAATGAGTGAAGTGACTATGCTCTGTACTTGTGAGATGGAGTTTAAAATAGGGCATCTAGTTCTGCCTCTCAGCTCCCCACTCTCACCCCCCAAGTACAGGACAGATTTTGATAATGGGCCATCAAACGGGTGGCCCTGCACCTGCCACGAGAACGAGACTGCACCTGCCCTGGGCTTGTTCAGCTTGGAGAAGAGAGAGCTTTCGAGGTACCTAATAGCAGCTCCCCCCCACTACCTATGAGTAGATCATCAAGAAGACAGATTGTCATGGTTTGAGATAGTCCCCAAATCCAATTCCCTAGTTCCATCCCCCCTCCCACATCTCAACCTAATGTGAGATGGAGATGGGCTTTTCTAGACAAAACACACCAGACTCAAAGTGGGGGAAAGGGAATATATTACAATGACTGTACAAATAAATACCATATCACATTATACACACGATCACAAACTATCTCTACTATGACATATGTATTTACAGTGGATCAGGTCTCCTCTCCCCTCCAAATAAAAGTCTAGGAGGGAAAGAAGGACAGATCCCTTCCAGTCCTTAAGCAGCAGCTCCTCTGAGGCAGCAGTCTGTCTGTCTTCTCCACATGCAGCAGCTGATAGCTGGCTTTCTGCCAGCACTCAACGAGGGAGGTATCAAACTCCCCTGGCCCCATCGCCTCAACCGAGGGGTCTTCCGTGGGCTTCGTAACCCCAGACAAGGTCGTATCACCACGTCATATCACGAAGACACAGGGGGGTCTTCGTGACGGTCTGGTATCATCAGGAGACTCAGCTCCTTCTTGCAGGGTCTCTGTGCCACTGCCTCTCAGGCTGCCACCACGGCAGCAGTGCGAGGGGGGGGAGCCAAGGTCAACTCCCCCCGCATTCCATCTGGCCGTCCCGGTCCAGCTCCGGGACGCTCTGAGCTTCTCAGCTCCTCTCTCTCTCCAGTGCTGCTGTACTCCAAGGCTCCTCTAAAATAGGAGTCCATGTCCCTCTTCTCCAAGAGGGTCTCCAAGGGAGTTTTGGGGGATCTGGTACAGTCTCTTACCCCAAACTCTGTCTCTCAGCTGCTGGTTCTCTCTCTCTCCCTTTCCAGGAGTCTTTTCTCCGGTGCTGCATGTTGTTTCTGCTGCTCCTTCAGTTCAGGTTCTTATCTCCTGGCTCTCTGCCACCTTCTCCGGCCAGTGTCGGCTGCTGCTCTGCGCCCATGGAGACAAACATCTCCCAGCATAACTACAGGCACCTAGCCCAGCTTTATGCTGTTCCAGGTCCCTGCAGCCCCCCAGCCGGGGCTGGGAGGGGGCCAGAGGCCCCAAGGGGCACAGAGCCCCTACCTCGTGGCCCTACAACATGGCCACCCCTCCTACCACAACCAAAAACTACAACTCTTCTCTTCCGGTGAGTTTGTGAGATGTTGACATTTCTGCAGGAGCGTCCATTGGGCAGAACTTCAAAACTTCCAAGGGTTTCCACCCCTTGGGGTCTACCACTTTTCTCAGCCCTCTGGGGGAAAACAAGGTCCAAACCACGACACAGATCCAAAGTCTTTACAGTGATTCATGGCAGGATAACAAGATAAAGAGATATAAAGTATTTGGACAGGGCCTTGCACTACAAAGCTAAATTCAACAAGTCCAAGTACAAGGTCCTTAACCTGGGTCAGGGCAATCACCAGTATCAGTACAGACTGATAAATTAAGTCACTGGGAGCAGGACTGAAGAGAAGGAACTGAGGATACTGGTGGTTTATGAGCTGGACATGAGCTGGCAATATGCATTTGCAGCCCAGAAAGTCAATCAAACCTGAGCTACATGAAAAGAGTGGCCAATATGTGGAGGGAGATAATTCTGCCACTCTACTCTGCTTTTGTGAGATCCTGCCTGGAGTATGGCAGCCAGATGTAGTGTCTCATCTCCAGAATGAGCTGGACTTCTTAAAGTGGATCCAGAGAAGGTCCACAAAAACAGTAAGAGAGTTGGCTCACGTTTCCTATGAAGAAAAGGCTGTGAGAGTTAAGCTTGTTTAGACTGAAGAAGAAAAGGCTCTGGAGAGACCTACCTTCAAATGCTTAAAGGGGGCTTATAAGAAAGATGAGGATAGACTTTGTACCAGGGCCTCTAGTGATAGGACAAGATGTAGCAGACTTATAGTAAAAGAGGGTATATATAGATTAGAAGGAAGAAATTATTTATGATTACAGTAGTGGGACACTGGAACAGGCTATTTTGGGAAGTCATAGATGCCCCAATCTCTATAAATGTTTAAGGTCAGGCTTTGATCAACATGACCTCATGAAAGATGTTCCTGCCCATGGCTCAGAGGTCGAGACTAGACTATCTTTCAGGTTCCTTCCAGCAAAAATCATTCTATGAGTCTATGATTCTGTGACTTTATGGTTCTATGACAGTCCAACAATGAAGCATCTTGCCCAGAAAAATTGTGCAATCTCCATTCCTCAAGGTTTATAAAACACTGGTGTAAGTCTTGTGATTGTGCAATGAGATACTCTTCCACAAATACTTAAGGCTGTTTTGTCAAAGTCCATCAAACACTGTCATCAACTCTTAAATTTTTTGTTAATCTGTTTTAACAATTAGGAGAGTGAGTTTTCAGCAGAGACTTTTTCAACATTAGAAAAGGATTTCTCAGGTCTTCCTTGAAGTAGTGCTCCTCAGTAAGCTTTGGATTTACCAGTTTTTTGTTTTTTTTTTTTCTTTTTTCTTCTTTAAGGAGCAAGCATGAAAAAATGGTATGTTATGAAAAGAAGAAAGTTTTCCTTTGCAGTGAGGACTAGTGATCCTAGGATTTAATGCCTCTTGAAAATGAAATGTAATGGAGAGCAATGCCTAAAGGGTTTATAATTATACTGATCACAAAAAGAGAAAGATAAACATAATCTATGTTAAGAGTCTGAACAAGAAGCTCACATGCTCAAGAGTTATACTATTACATAAAAAAATTGAACCTTTTGCTTAGTAGCTCGCAATCTTCCCACTTAGACAACTGGAGGAAAGTAAATATACAAAAATTAAAACATTTTCACTTGCTGTTATATATATCAAAATTCTGACAGTTCTAAGCTGTTATTTGGAATGGAGGAAGACAGTTTTTAGTCAATCTGTAAATTAAGAAATCAAATTAATTTAAGATTAATTAATCTACTTGTTTTATTATCAAAGCAGAGCAGATAAGTCATATTTAGAATTGCAACTTTTATGAAGATAAGTTATAGAAATGTTAAATAATCTGTTAGTTCAGCATATAAACAATTTAAAAATTATAATTTAGACAAGCATTACTCAATAAGAAAGTTTTGTGTTTTGTGTGTATCTTGTCTGCCTTGTAATCATAACACGAATAGGAAAACAATGAATATAACAATGGGCCCAGCAATTAAGTGTGTTAGATTTTAATTAAAAATATTTTGTGGGTCTATATATACATGTATGAGAAACTAGAGTTGAGATCACATTGTATTTAAAGTAATTGGTGAGATATTTTGGTGAATTAACTCATTTCTGAAAACTTTTGTGAGTCACATCAGAAAGGAAACAGACTGCAAAGGCTTCAGTAATGTCAGTGAGATCCTAGCCTGCTAAAAATAAGGCTGGATACATGACACCATATGAAGAGACGCTGACACTGTTGTGAAGATCAGTTAGATATTGAAGTAACAGGTAGAATGAATTTTAGAGAGCAAAATGGAATGCCTAAGTAGTTTCCTCGTCTTGGACTTTTCTTGCTGCTTAACAGGAAGCAAAGGTCTCCTTCTTCTGCGTGTAAATTTTTCCAGTGATGAAAAAGCCAGCTCTAGGTCACTCTTCATCCAGGACCGGAGGTATTGTTTGTAGCTTTTTAATCCAGACAATCATTACCCTATCATTTTCCTCTTTCCCTTTTTATTCTGTCATTAGTTTGTTCTATTATATGTCAATGTGCTTTCTTGCTGTGATGTACCACAAGCATTTGTATCCTCTCAGCTTGAATTTTCTTACTGGCCTTATTTCATAGGCACTTATAATTAAACCCATATTCCATTTAATACAGAGTTAAATCATCCACAGAATTTGTATTTGGGTAAACATTTCCTGAAAATTATTTATTTTAAACATAGACAGTTTGTTATTTAGAGAATCAAAAATACATATGAGGTAAACTCATTTATAAATTTGAACTGATACATTTAACTAATGTTTTGCCTACTCTAATTCTGAAAATTAAAAATCCTGTATTTTCATACTTCAAATTTAAAGCAAATTCTCCTTCCCACATCTGCTATCACAGAATGACAACTCCTTAAAGTTTTGCAAGGGTTGTTTAACATCAGTATTAACATTTTTTACCTTTGCAGCTGCTTACAAAGTAACCCAAAATTTGGGGATGTGGGTAATATTGGAGTTTGGTTTGCTTTCCAAGGGAATTACCTAGTTGCAATGTTCTGTCACCTCTTTTGGCATATTCCAAAATGAAGCCTTTAAATCACAACTATTTGCATCATACTCCTCTATATTAAAGCAGCTTGTCCCCAGCAATTATATCAGAGTGCAGCAGTCCATTTTTCAGTACCCATTTCTGTCAATTTTGTGAGCAAGGGTTTGTTCCACAGTGCCTTGATGCTATAAACTGCCATACATTGTTATCTTTAAGTTCTTGCAGAATGAGAACCTGCTTGAAAATTTCTCTGCATGGTTTGCTATCCCTTTTGAATGACCACAGCTCCTTCATCTCAAGCGCTGTCTTCTATTTCATTGCAGACCTGCATGCTCTGGGCGTGGTGACCTCTTTAAATATCTCACCTATAAACCTTTCATTCTAGTGAATGCTGCATACTGTGGCAATTTGTCTGTTGGGATCATCAGTCTTGCTCTTGAGGTTCAAATATGCTCTCTTCAGATGTCTTCATCCAGGAAACACCACATCTTATTCTGCTCACAGATCATAAGATTCCTCTTTGGTTTAGGTCCTTAATCCCTCAGACTCAGAGTCTCTTTTAACTTGTAAGAATAATACTGAAAGGGTAAAAAAAAGACAATAAAACTGAATGTAACGACAGCCAATGAGTCAGTGCACCACCCCCCCTTCCCCTTATACCTCCCTTTCCCACTTACAATCAGCAGCAGCTGTAGTGCAATTAAACTCAGCAGGTGTTCAGAGGAATTGCATTTTATCACCACCATCCCCTCTCCTCCTCTGCTCCCCCTTTTCTCCCCTCACTCCCACAAGACCCAACTGCCTTTCTTTATGGGTCTATAAAAAATTGAGCAAGTCAGATATACAACAGCACTAAAGTAACCAAAGAATTAGTAACAGAAGATGATGATATATTGAAGAAAATGTGTTCACAGACATTCGCAGGGAATTTTACAATAAAACCATTAATATTCCTTAAACTGATAGTTACAAACTCTTCAGGGTGTCTTCATTGTCTTTTAACTTCATGTAAAGCCCTCAAGTTGATTGTAGAAGGTTCTGAAGTCCTTGTCTGGATTCAACAATGTGATTCATCATATGCTTATGAAAACCATGATGATACTTTCATGTGGGCTACTTGCATGCTTAAAATTACCAATGAGTGCAAGTGTTCTGATGATCATAGTGCTTAACACCTTGTAGAATCAAATGTCAAATAAGCAATATTATTATCAACTCGTGAAAATACTCTATCGGAAAGAGTTGAATGGAAGACTCAATTTTCATGTTACTGACCACTACCATTAATCACTGAAAAACTAATTCATAATATGTTTTATACTGTACTTTGCCTATTAGAAGGCAAAAATAAATCCTTCCTGTTTAGTATTTCTTTCACTGATTCTTGTTCAGTGTTTCTTCACTTTCTTAGGTTTCTTTAGTCTTTCTTTCTATGATCAATCTTCATCATGTTTTCTAGCACATGTTTCTATTTGTATTCATTCAGCTTCACCAGTATATTTCATCACTGCAGGACAGTAGCCAGGCAGATGACAGTGGAAGTGACAGAGTATTCTAATGTTAAAATGTTAAAATAAAGTTTAATATAAACTTTAATATAAAAGTTCACTCTTTTTTACTCAAAAATATTACTTTTCTCAGATTTTGCTTTAGGAAAATTGAAAATTACAAGGAAAAGTTATAATTTTGAAACATTCTAGTTGATACTAATAGTTTTATAGAAACAGTTATTCATTTTGTATTGATTATTTTAAACACTTCAAAATTCTGCATTTTATTTTACACAGCTTACCTTTCTGTGTGTTATTGTTAATACAGTAGTTTTCTGTTACAGTGTGATCACCTAAGAGAGTAATCAAAATTGGATCTCATGCTCTTCTGCTAATAAAATTGACTGGGGTGAAAAATAAAAGAACTTTAATTAGTAGGACCACATGTTGCAGCACACGTGGTACATTTGTATCACTGACTGTGTAGCCTTCCTTGTAGACTGGAGCAGTATCTATCTCTGAATTAGGTATTTTAGTAATAGCTAGTAACAGTTTTAATATTTTGCCCCAAAAATATATGAATACAATCTTCTAAAAATTTACAATTGTTTTTTAAAATCTTTAAAAGACCTAGAAACATGAGAATTTTTTTCTCAAATGGGGTTTAAATACATGCAGATCAGAATTCTTTTATAGTTTGTAATTTAATTTCATATAAGATACTAAATGGAGGAATACATTCAAATGGACCAAGTCAGTGCAAAGGTTCCATACTGCTCATGGAATAAGCATGAATAAGTCCTGTGAGAAAGTCAGTCGTACTCAAGGACTGTAAAAATATAGATAGAAGCGGATGAACACTGCACAGCCAAACCTAGCTGCTGCATTTCTTATCCTCAGACTGTTAAAATTAATATTCTTTTTCATAGCTTTTTTTTTTTTTTAAATACAATTCTCAAGTATTAAAGCAGCAAACATGAGCAAAGAAAGCTAGAACCTTACTGACTCCTCTGAAAATTCAGGACTGGAATCTTTAGGACTAATAAGGTTTTTCAACAAATGAAGCTTTGGAATAATATAAATAGTGAATTTTGACACATTATACGGATTGACTAGTATAGTGGTTCTCAGCCCTATAGTATAGGAGTATATGACTGTTTAACCCCTAAATCAGAAAGGATGTGGATCATAGTAGGAATCCAGGGCTGTAGTTCAGGTTTTACAAGGCAGTGTGCTAAAGATCTTTCTGTTCCCTCCATCCCAGCCTTTTTTTTTTTCCCCATTGCTTTTTCTTCAGTCTCTCTTTCTCCCTCTAAGCAGCCAGGAAATCAATTGGTCTGGCATTCCTTTCCCTCTGCATATAGCTGGAACATTTCTAAACCTTAGTTCATTGTAAAGTTTTTAGTTTGGCTTGGAAGATATCAAAAGATAGATATTTCACCACATTTCTCACAGCAGTTTAACCTTCTAGAACTGAGACATTAAGAAATAATTCACTTGCCAAAAAATATGACTTACAGCTAACAACGGAGTTAGCTTGAATTCACCAAGTATTTTCCATTCTTCAATATTTAAGTTGCTGGAGGTGTAGTTTCTTCTTTTACCCTTTAGCCCAGTGGTTGAATAGTCCTCAGGGTTATGAAACTCAAGTTTGATTTAATGAATCTGAACTGCTGTTTCTCCTCTTTGTCTCAGTGGTACATTACATAATGTGCAGTATGGAAATGGCTCCAACAGGATATTCCATTTTGTCTAAATTAACTGACAGCATTTTTATTGAGACATCTTAATGAAAGTTCATTAGCAAAGAAAAGTATTAAATCTTTATCTTCGTATTTCAGGAGTGGTGTTTGAGGAAAGAGAAATCAACTTCCTTTTTTTTTCCTTATAAACATCACATCAGGCATTCTGAAGTGAGATGTGTTAATTTTAGTACAGTAAATAGATGCTGCAAGTCAAAGATGTTAACCTGATTCCATCTCTTATAATAAGCAATTAAACAAGGTCTGGGATTTTGAGTACAGAGAGACTTTGGTCTGCCTCACAAAAATTCCTGTGTAAGTGACCACCATTGAGTAAAACCTTTTTGAATTATTTCTAAAGATGGTGAGAAAAATGACAGTAAAGTATTTTAAAAAGGAAGTACTGAAAAAATGCTTTTATTTTTAACAATTTCCTCATTTTGTTTTCTTTGTTGAAACAATCTTTATAAAAGAAAACCTTTCAGTGCTGTAGGTCAGGCAGTACTATGTACAATTCTGGTCTCAGTGTTTCAAGAAAATATTGTGGAATTAGAGAAGGTACATGTAAGGGCAACTAAAATGATTAAGGGGATGGAGCATGTACTTTAAGAAGAGAGACTAAAAAGGTTTGGCTCTTCAATTTGGAGAGGAGGAGACTGAGAGGTGATAGTTTATAACTGAAGTTTATGCAACTGTAGAAATGGTGAACACACTGAATGCAGAACTCTTATGCATTAAATCCTGCAGTACAAGTGGAAACTGCTCAATGAAAAGAGCATATGGCCAGTTTTAAACAGTTAAAAGTAAGTCGATAGTGAATGCATGGGGTTTGCTGCCATGAGACTGTGTAGAAATAGTGAATATCAGTCAATTCAAAAAAGAGATTAAGACTAAAAGATGGAAAATAGGTTCATAAATAGATACTAAAAGCACTGAGCAGAGATCTACCTCTTACACCTCTAACACAATAATTGTGGATGCTGGTGAAGGAGATGGGCTGTAGGAAGTGTCCAGCCTTGTGCATTCTCCCAATATAGCTTCTCCTATTATCGCTGTTGGAGACAGAAAACTGGACTTGATGGTCTGACCCTGGAGAGCTCTTTTTTTATGTACTTGTCAGTGTCTTAAGTGTGATTGCAAAAGCTGGAAGAGATGGGAGTAATGTCATCTTGAGTGAGAGAGTGGTATCTATGAGAAGCAATGACTTCCATCTTCTGATGTTATCTTAATTCAGAACCCAATACAAAAAGAGAGTTTCTATTTCTCATACCTGAAATATGCCAGCTGAAAATCAGCATTTTTGCTTTTTTTGAAGGCAATTTTGTAGTATGCTAAATATTTATCGACATCCAAGCTTCTATTTATGGATGAAGAATACAATACTTCATACCATAGTTGATCATTACCCTGATTTGAAGTCATTAACAATAGTACTAAAGTGGTTTTTTTTTTAACACTGTAGAGGGACAAAATTGGTTGATATTAGCTACTTAGCAGTGCTTGTCATTTAGCTTTGCTCTTAGACAATTCTGGGTGGATTGGATTGAACAAAAAGATAAGAGATGCAATTAAATAGTAGGCTCCGGTTTGATTTCTGCCATGCACAGGCTAGAAAAAACAACTAATATGAATGTGCTACACAAATATAACATGCTGGGATATACCATAAACTTCTGTTTTATTTCAGACCTGCTTGAGCAAAGCATTAGGAGGCTTGATGCCCTGCATCCAAAGGTATTTACTTCCTTTCATAGAGCTACATAAATGTGAGAGTCACCATTGCCAGAGTCCTATAAAGTAGCTAACCAGACTAATAGGTCATTATTATTGTTTACTAGGGTAGTACAAAAAGTGTATCATAGATTTCCCTGGTGCATTTTGTGTGTGTGTGTAAAAATTTTTGTGTAGCTTTGTCAAGATAAAAAGTCTGGTGGACTTGGTAGTGTTAGGTTAATGATTGGACTCAATGATCTTAAGGTTCTTTTCCAACCTAAATGATTCTATGCTGCTATAATAGTTCCTAGCTCACACACTGGCAAACCTCCTAGTGACCTGTCATTCCCATATTCTTTTGTGTGTTCTCTTCACCTGCTACTGTTAAGAAACTTAGATTGCTTACATCTGTTTAATTCTTTCACAGAAGCTTTGAAAAACTCAGAAAACCTACAGTCTTCCAAGCTGTATTGTATTTCATATTTTCTGCTTCCTAGAGGTTGTCCTGGGGAAAGGCTACAGGCTAATAAATGTTGACTTGGAGTCAAAGCTATGTCCTGTGTTCCTGCCTGTATTGTAGTTTCTTTCCTACAACTTCTGACTGGCCTGTGTCTCAGCATCTATTATGGGCTACATTGATCTTTCTCGCCACTTCGTTCTCATACATACTGTCTACTCATCATCCTAGGCAGCATTGCATAAATTTACATAATGTCCAAAAATATTTACTCTTGTTAAAAAACATAGCTAAGACTCCTACAGTGCAGGAGCAACCTCCTACAGTGCTTTCTGAGTCACTCATTCCCTGATCTCCCTGAGAGGGGTCTAGGTCTTCATTTTTTTTTTCGCTTAAGAAGGGGGAATCACTCTACTCCTCTCACAAGAAATGTCTCCTAATCATCTTACCTGCACTTCTTTCAGAAATGCTTTCATGCATTTCTTCAGATAGAAATCTACATACTAGTCCTGCTCTTGAATCAGATGAGCTTTGCTGCTGAATTTTCTAGCTATGGGAACCAAGCAAGCTAGTCACCAGGGAATGTATAAGGTATAAATGTTTTATCTGTTCTCCACCCCAACCCATCAATCTTTGCCTGAGGCATCTGGTATTGGGAATGGCACTGCTGGCTAACCTGAAGGACTATCTACCTATTATATTTCTTAACAGAAATACAGTAACAGACCTTACAATTACAGCCAAGGGAATACATCCGGATTGTTATTGTTGGATTTTTATTTTATTGGGGACGTCTAAATAATCTCTGGTTGTATGCTTAGCTCCATGCTTTTCCACCTCAGTTTTTCCTTCCACTTTTCAAAAATTGTAATTATCCATTAGGTTTTAGAGGTGCATCTCTTGGAAGTACTAATTATATTTATTACTCTTTATTACGCTTTTTTTCTTTGACCATATTGAAAGTTAGTGCTTAACAATCACGGATTCTTATGCAACCATCAGTTTCCAGCTCAAAAATTAAATGGCCTTTGTCTCTTAAGATGATGGTCAAAATATCCTCATTTACAATAATATTAGGCAGTAGCCGTACTTCTTAAAAAACACTAATGATGTGTTATTGGTAGATACCTTAACACTCATTTCTAATCATTCCGCTTCATCTCCTTACCTCTTTGTGTACAACTCCGACAGTTTCCATTCTTATTTTTGTCCAAGTGCCAGAGGCATTTACTTTTCAATCCTTAATTTTCAGTTCTGCTGTCTGTTACTATTACAGGCTTAATGTGCAAATAGCAATCACAGGAAATTCTGCCAACTTTAGCTGAAAACTGATCTGTTTCAGGTGGGCTGTTCAAGAAAATTGTCATCTGGGGGGCACAGCATGTTATTGGGGTTGCCTGCAGGACCCAACCTTGGCAAAATGCGGGTTTTTGCCTGCAACAGCTGGCAGAGACAGGAAAGTAAGAGTAACAGGGTGGGTGAGTGGGACGATGGAACAGCCTAACTATTCACTCCAGACCGATAGTTCTGAAGAGGAAGGTGACCATCAGCTGGATCAAATGCTAACCAAGGAACTGTAGACACTTTTCAAACATAGGAGTCAGCTTGAAAAAAAATAGTATAGGAGAAGAGAAACTCTGAGTCTTGTACTGTGGGGAAAAAAGGGGAGTACAGCAAGCAGCAGGGTTGGTATGACCCTGCCAGATGTTACCCGGTGGCACTGGGGGCTCTGACTGGACCTGGCAGCATGATGTCCTTGTGGCACTGCCTCCAGCTCGCTCATGGCCACCGTGGAGGCATCCAACTTGCATCTCATGAAAGGGTTTTTAGAGATTTGTACATGTGTAATAACATTTTGTAGTATTGTGGTATATCTGTTGTGTTGATGATACATATCCTAACTTATAGGTCATTGTTTTACAGATAAATCTTTAATAAATCAATGAACCCCTTTAAACCTGGTTTGATTGAAATAATACAACTATTTTCCCAATTTTTTTCCAGTAATGTATACTAAACACACACAGAGTGCTCAGCTAGTATATATAGAAACTTGAACTAAAATGAGAATGTGTAAGTAGATTATTTTAAAATTAATTTAATTTAAATTAAATTAAGTCATACTAGATAATGCAAATACAACAAAATGTATTTTGGGATATAAGCATGCAATCATAAGTTACTGAGTTACCACCTATCTGTTGAGCAATTAAGCATTGGCAACTTCATCTCCATCTGCTTTGTTATTGAAGAGCAATTTTAAGTCAAGTTTGAAAGCAAAAAGCAACAAATCATTTGATTTCTTATCATGTGTATTTGGTTGTAATGGCATTCCTATTTTTACATTAAAAAGCATTTTTACTGATTCAGGCTAATATAAACATTCAACAGGAATATTATTTTTATCATTAAGCCATTTTCTGAATTTTTTTACTCTTTAGGATGTTTTCTCTTAGACACTGCTGAGGAAACATTCCATTGTTGAAAATGATCTCTACTTTTTAATAAGGTTGACAAGGACAATTTTAAAGGATTATAATTAGGTAAACTCCCACATGAGTGTCTCCTCAAAAATAATTAATTGTAAGGACCTAAAAGGAAATAACCTTGTAATTTCTGATTTCTTAGCTTGTAAAAATCTATTATTTACATTACTTTAGTTGAGAGTCAAAAAGGTATAAAATTTCTGTGCTGTTTTTATAGAGTGATGTTTGAAGTCAGACTTATGTCAGGCTGAATAGTGAAAATCAAATTTGTCATGCATCTCAAATATTGTGTAGACACAAGAACTTTTAGGTTGGGTGGTGAAAACTGCTGGATTCCTTCCTGTAGAGGCAGGAACAATTTGCATTAAATTAGCTAAATCTATTTCTAGGTTTTTCTTTATAAGTCCCATATAAATAATCTTTTAAATTTAAAACCTCAAGAAATTGAAATCTGGAGGGGTTTTTTGGGTTGCATTCTTTTTTGTTGTTGCTTTGTTGGCTTTTTTTCGAGAAAGTTTTAAATCTATAAAAAATGTGAATTATTGTGAAAGTACAGTGGCATAGTACTAAAACTTCCTGCAGAAATCATTTGCTGGGTAGAAGTAACCAAAAAAATTTTTAAAATGCAACAATGCAATGTCTTTTAACAGTTGAACTTTGGTGTTGTTGAACTAAGAATGAGAACATTTAGATTTTATAGCAGAGGAATAAACACAAAAAGGAACTCTAAAGCAAAGAGTTCATTACAGTAATCTCACAAAATAATTAGGTTTGGAAATATATTTATTATTTATGTCTGTGAGGAGTTATTTCAGTTATTTTTTAAATTTCAGAAATGCTTATAGAAATGTCAATCAAAATGTCTTATCATTTGTCAGTGAATAATGGAAAACTACTTTCCCTTGAGATCCACTCAAGTGTACTGAGGGAGCTTGCAGAAGTGCTTACCAAGACACTTTCAATCATTTATTAGCAGTTCTGGTTATCCAGGGAGGTCCCAGTGGACTGGGGGTTAGCACATATGATGCCCATCTACAAGAAAGGATGGAAGGAATATCTGGAGAACTAAAGGCCTCTCATTTTGATCTTGGTGCTAGGAAAAGTTATGGAGCAGATTGTCTTGAGTGCCATTACACAGCATGGACAGGACAACCAGATCATCAGGCTCAGTCAGCATGAGCAGGTCCTGCTTGACCAACTGATCTCCTTCTATGACAAGGTGACCCACTCAGCGGATGAGGGAAACACTGTGGATGTTGTCTACATGGGCCTTATTAAAGCCTTTGACACCATTCCCCACAGCATTCTCCTGGAGAAACTGGCTGCTCATGGCTCATAGCTGCTCATGGTGTGCCTGGGTGCACTGTTCACTGGGTAAAAATACTGGCTGGAAGGCCAGGCCCAGAGAGTGGTAGTGGAATTACATCCAGTTGGCAGCAGTCACGAGTGGTGTTCCCCAGGGCTCAGTGTTGGGGCCAGCCCTGTTTCATTTCTTTATCAATGATCTGGATGAAGGGATCAGGTACAGGCAACACCAAGTTGAGCCTCTATGATGAAATCCTTGATTTGACAATGCTAATCTCTGCTACTTCATGGAGAAACCTGTGAAAAGCTAAATTTTTTTAGTCTGTAGTAAGCTCCTGCAGGGTTTTACACCTTTGATGAACATGGTATATATAGCCAGAATTTCCGAGAGTCAGTACAAGCTCTTTCAAAAGAGTTTGTATGTCATATAATTTAGAAACCTCATAATCAATGTTCTACTACTTACATTTGTGCTAATTTTATTTTTACTATGCTTTTCATAAGCATTACTTATTTTAGTTTTGTGTAGCTTTCTAGATATTTGTATTAATTTATTATTATCTTTTTTCAAAACCTTGTGTACTTTAAAAGAGAAACTGTATAAATGTCTGTTTTTCTAAAGTTATGTTTGTTTTTCTGTTTTCAGTATAAAAGCACACGGTGGCAAGACCCAGCGGTACTGATTTATTCTTTGAGGAACTACGGAAAGGAAGAAAAAGAGGACTTACCTTTGCAGGGAAATAATTTGCTCTTCTCAAACATTATATTCTGACTTTGCACTCAGCACTGTCATAACTTGGATGGACAACTCATTTCTTTGTAATGTATTTATTTTCTTATTTTCTTTATATGTATACCAGTACGCCACATACTGGCAGTGGTTTCATTCCCCACTAGGGTATGCCAAGGCTATTCTGAATGTTGATGACATGTTTCAATCATGTCCTTTTTTACAGAACACTATTGTGCCAGCTGAGTACAAAAATCTTCTTTCCAACCACTAATTTTTTAAAAATTTAATTATTTGCTGCCAGCTGATGTTCTTTAAGAGCGTAGAGAGAGGAAACAGGTTTCTTACTAATATACTGGGCAGGCTAATTAACTTTAGTTTTTATCTCTTCGTCAGAGGAAAATTCTTATCCAGTAAGCAAAAGGGTAAGCAAAAAGCACCCAACTGGTGATTTTTTTCCAGTCAAGTGTAGTAATCTGCTTCCCAGACCTTGCTCAGAATTTGGTCATCTGAAAAAAAGGAAATCAATCCTTTCCCTCTCATTTTCTTCTGAGGTAGTATATTATTCCTATAGAAATACTACAATAGTGCAAAAAGGCTGTCTCAGTCCAGTTTGTTTACTAAAAGCACCTGAAGTTAGAAGTATGGTTTTTGATGGAGACTATAATTTTCTCATAAGGTAATCAGACCTGTCATGTATCTCTTGATATTGATTGTCTTGCAATGGTTGGTCTCAGTGTGAATATATGGTGAAACAGTAATCCCATTTCAAAAAAGACAATATTTGTATTTCACTACCAGTAAATTCTGCAGAGGAAGGCTGTGTTTAATATCTAGCACTATCTTCCAAGCAGTGTAAGAGTGAAGTCAAATGTATCCTATGAAATACAAGAATAAAAGGTATTTTGTCTTGTAATCTATAACCCAATTTTCTTAATTTATTTTAAATTTTTTCAAATTTTATCCAGACTTCTTGCTAACTTCTTAAGCAACACTGTATTTTCCTTCTTATGGTGACATATTTCCTAGGTTGTCAGTACAACAATTCAATCCTATTAGACTTGAAATTTGAATCTGACAGTAAAATGAAAGAAAAAGGTTGTTTAAGCTGCCCTATGCTTTAGGATAGTTGCTTTTCCTTTTCCCATCTTTCCTGGCTGACCATGATATACTTTAATTATTTATGTGAAATCCTGGCTTTAAGTTATATGAATTAGAATCTGGCCATCAAGCTTGATGGACACTTAGATAGTCTCTTGAATTTGATTAATGGAATATATTAATTAATTTGCTATTTAGTAGAAAATTATTTAGATTCTCTTTTCATTTATTATTTTTCTCTCATTTCTTTTAATTAAAATGTGTGCATTTCATCAGGATATTTTTGAAAAATCTACCTAGACTTACAGCTCATTTCTCACCAAAGGTAAATTTAATTTCACTGTGATTTCTAAAACAACTCAGTGTGTTCTAGCAATAAGTTTTTGCATTTTAAGCAAAAGGAAGCAATACAGAGATTTTTAATACCAAGGTTTCTTTTTGTAAGAAAATTTCCTGCATAATAAAAGGAATGAAGAACATAAATGTTTTTAAAATAGAAATATTCTGGGTTTCAGCTATTTTACCTTAAAAAATAATTAAGAGTCACAGTGAATAGCTATTAAACAGTAAAGAAAAATTTTGAAGTCATGGATCCATTGCTTCTGTGGACCTCACTAGTTAAATATCTTCATTTTTATTAGCTGAGGTCAGTAAACTGGACCAGAGGGGGAAAAATCTAGAGTTAGATACATGAGCAGCAGGTTAAATGCAATGAACAGGAAGATCAAATCAAGTTGGTCAAGTTAAATAGCAACTGGAACATGAGCAGGAGATTCATATATAACAAGTACCATGTACTTCATTTGGACATTAATAATATAATCTTAATATTTTTACTATTTTTTTCTTTTGTCAAGGAATAATGATGAACACTCCTAAATCATAAAAATTTGGTTTAAGATAAGAAAGACACCAAAATTTCTGTAGTCAAACAATTTTTCAGAATTTAACAAAAACATGACTGCTTTTGTTTATTTTGGTCTTCGTCTATGGCATACATTCACCTAGGAGAGAGCTGGAGAGGTACTTCTTACAAGGGCATTTACTGTTAGGACAAAGGCTTTAAAATTAAAGAGAGTGTGTTCAGATTAGATATTAGGAAGAAAATCTCTACTGTGAGGGTGGGGAACACTGGAACAGGCTGCCTGGAGAAGTTGTGATGCCCCATCCCTGGAAGTGTTCAAGACTACTTTGGATGGGGTCTTGATCAACTGATCTAGTGGAAGGTGTCCCTGTCAATGGCAGTGGGGTTGGAACTCGATGACCTTTAGGGTCCCTTCCAACCCAAATCGTTCTATAGCTCTATGATTCGATGATTTTGTTCTTTATAATGAGGTTGATATAAAAACTATATTTATCATAGAAAGGATTCCAAAACTCAGAGCTAAGACATCTACCTCTGTTTTGGGTGTTCTTTATCTCAATTGGTATGTCTTCTAAGCCAGGAACTTACATGACAATTTGGAAGCGTTTTCCAATGTCTCTCAATTTCAAGAACATGTACTTGCAGCATAATGACATTTGAAGCAAAAGCTGAAACCGATGTTGCTCTGCATTAAAATGAAGGTAATAACAATTTAGTGGCTACAGTATCCTTACTCAGAAATGGTGGATGCTCCTTACACATTGTTTTGGCACCTTCTGTAATGTCTTCAAAACCAGAGAAATATCTTAGGATGTGATAGGGTTTGCGACTTCTGCTTACTGTTGTTTATAGAACTGTTCAAACTAGTTGTCCTGCCAATAAATCTGGAAAATATACTGAGGAAACAAACCATGGCATACCTATTTATGTGCATCTGTTGCATGTTTTAGCTGATAAATCATGTCCTGAAAACCCATTCAAACTTGCAGCAAGAGCTTTTACAGCACAAACACTTTACATAGATTTGTTTATTTTCTAAAATTTCTATACATTTTCATAACTTTAAAAAAAATTAAATAAACTCTAAACCAAAAAAAGGCACATCAGAAAGCTTGAAATTAACTGTATGTAACAAACTATAAGTACATAGGAGATGCAGGGCATAATTTCATGGATGCAAATATCCTCAAATAAAGGAAATGTGGTTGTTAATGAAGTCTAACACAGAACCACAGATATACAGATATATGAATATGGATTTGTAAAATTAATTTATTAACTCACAATAACTTAGTATTCAAAATGTAAAAGGCAAAAGCCCAAAAACAACTAGAGAAAAACTAATGAAGACACACACAAACACTCACACAGTTATAAATAACATCTGCAATGAGTTGGAAAACTGGAATTCCTGAACAAGCAACAGAAGTTTATTGTTCATTTAAAAGTGTTGGGGTTGTTAATTATTTATATTACAGATTTGTAATTGCACTAAAATGTCTTCTAAATTCCAAATAGAATTATTTCTTGTTACTGGGAATAATTATCACTTGTGCATTTTGTAGAAAAATTTTATTTCTGTGATTAATTTTATTTCATGCTGTATATGATTGCATGAAACAAAATGTATGTGTGTTGTATATGTATTCTTTTGAATACAAATATTTTCAAAATTCAAATATAAATAGATTATCTGTAAAGTATATTAAATGCATATGAAATATACATCTGCATTACAAATATGTATTATTTAATTTTATACTCAATAAAATAGATCAGTTTTAAAAATTCTGTAGTTTAGAGGTATTTTTCTGTGAGTCTGTCTTTATTTGATCCTAAAACACTATATGCCTTCAAGTTGTATTTTTGAAAAAAAAATTGTTATTAGAAAAATTTTAATGAGTGATTAAATCTTTTACAAACTTTAATGCTTGTGAACCTGAAGAGCTAAAAATATTTATTAAAGTGTATCAGGTCTTAAAACTTTCACAGCTCAGTACCTGTAGTACAACAAATCAACTGAAGACTTGCTTCTAGACACAGTATACTGTCTGCTCTTTTTCGCAACATGCCATGATATTGTTACATGTTCTGCTGACCAAAAATATTTTCTATTAGACAAGTCTTACAGTTTGGTTATGAAATTGTGATTAATTGTTCTGTCAAAGGGAGATCACCTCTTTCTTCATGAAACCAACCTAAAGTAACAAGTTTTAAAACCCAAAGTTATGTTCTTAGCTTTCTAAAGTGTCATTGTTCTAACAACTTACTTAACAGGAGGTAAAATCTTTCTTCTTAGTTTTTCGTAAATATGCTTCTGCTCATATTTTTTTTTTATATTGTCCTCTGTGATTTACAGTTCAATGCTCCATAAAGTATATAAACACGGATTGTGATGATATTTTTCCTTTATGCTCTTGATAGAGATAGGATGTCTCCAAATTGGATTTTATAAGTTAGCATGAAGTTGCCACCAGTGATGTTAATGTTATTCCTGTTCTATATAAACTATATAAACTCTGGAGCAATAATAACTGCCAGTTTAAAACTATAGCAGTGCATACTGAGCTTTTGTGTATTTTATGCACATACTCTCTTCAAAAGCATTTTGAACAACTCTTTTCTCTTCTCTGGATTTTTTTGTTTGGTTGGTTTGGTTTGGTTTTTTGATGATGATGATTCCCAGTAACTGATGTGCTGAAGGTCAGTTACTCATGACTAACTGTCATTCACTGGATGGGTGTCTTATTCTCACTGACCCTATTCCAAATCCTTCATCTTCCTTAGATGGGACATTTTTGTCACTATATGTACTTGTATGTTATTTGTGAAGATGTTCATTGGCCTTTAAAAATGTCCTCCTTGTTTATATAGGCTTTTGGATTAAAGGAAATTCTGCAACTACTTATGAAAGCACCAGTTTCTTGAAGACAAACACAACATTTTTAAAGGTAGCTGCTCTACTGAGAGAAAATAGCATACAGTGTGTGTGCACACAATATCGACAAATCATCTTGACATGCCTGTTTCAGTATAATAGTGCCAGGTATACATTTCTTAAAAAAATATTTTTTTCATGTAATTGCCACATGGATGCATTCTGCATCCTGAACTTCTCTAACTTTTTCAATGTTATTGAAAATATCTGTTCCCCAGCCTTATGCTAAGCTACCATGGCTGTTCATCACTGCTAGCTGCTGGGGCAAGCACTCTGTTTACTTAACCTCTCTTTGTTAGAGCTCAAAAGACACCTTTCAAAGGCAGATAGTTCCCGTATTTGTCTGCTACTGTGAATTTACACTTAGCAGAACAGACACTCAGAAAATAGTACTAACTTCTGTAGCTTACTATCATTAATGATATTCTTCAGTTCTAGTGTTTGTATGCAACACTTCTGGACAATTACATAGAGTGGAACTTACACTGACACACTTGAAAAAGGATGAATGTCTTCTTATTCTTAAATTGAAGTCCTCATAGACATTGTCAGTGCAGTTTATATTGCACCCTTATTGATCTTGCCTTGAAAGCTTTGATTTGCAGGGGTACTGAGGCAGAAGATGGTGGGGTTTTTAATTAACTGACATGGGAGTGCAATTGCGCACACCTATCATAGAGTAAGGGTCAAATTTTTGCTGAGAAAAAGGTTCTAAATGAACTGTTGTTCTAACAGAGCACCTACCTCCACTTGGTAGTAGACTGTTAATTGTCAATAAGATTTCCCCCTGCCCCTCCAAAGTAGCTTATTAACACCACTGGAGTTTATTGTTTTATGCGTTCTCCCTTCACTTGCAGTTCTGCTAATAAAAGTCCTATCAATGTGGTTATTGTCCTGTATATTGAGTGATATGAGGAAACTGTTAGAAAGCCAAACCTGGATATTACATATTTAAAAACGTTGTTAGGGGGTTTTGAAAAAAAAAATTAAAGGATGGATTATTATTGGACAAAAGTTCTACCTGCAATACTGCTACCTTCTAACAAAAACATCATGATATCATAGATGTAATTAAAGAACAAGACAAATAATTACAAAACCCAGAAGAAGATGGAGAATCAAGAAATACTCTAATGAAATGTTTAATTAGGCTTGAAACCCTCTATGTTAAAATAAATATACTAATACATAACTCTCAGAAAAGAGCAAATGCTAACAACAGGAGAAGTTTAGATTAAATAATTATTTATTTTGGGATTAGATGCATGTTTTTGGATAAAATCCTGAGCATATATTTTGATATTTAGTTGGTAGAATTTAAAATGTATTTTATTCATAAATAATATACACTGAAACATTTACAAGCCTTTCCCTTGATTCTCTTGTCATCCCACAAATTCTTCATTTTAGGAAAACATATTAGTAAAAAATACAATGTAGTTGGGTCATAAGACACTTGAATGTTATACATCTTCAGTGTGATTTGCTTGCCACACACATGCATGAATTTCTATGCAAAGTGGACAGAAAGTCACAGCAAAGGTGTACAAGTGAAAGAGCTAGAAACCTGTTAGTAGGCTACATACATATAACGCTGCATGAGTACTGACTACATCAGTTAAATTCTCTTAGTTAATGTGATATAAATAATGTGATCTTCTAAATTTAATTCAACCTCAGTCTGGCCATTGAACCCTCATTTCCTGACAAGTTAGACCTTGTTCTTGGTTTGAAGGTAATTGGCTTCCTTGCAGCATACTTGTTTTCTGGGAACTGAGGAAGCCTAGTACAGATGTAGGTATAAGGTCTTGTGCAGGTATTGCATTAGAGTATGGACTGAATTTGCATTTTTGTCAGGACCTCCAGAAGATCTCTTACATTTCCACTGTAACAAAGTATTGCAAACTTTTCAAAATAAGGACTAGTTCCACCGAGAATTACATTATGACTCTGACTGTTGGTAACTGGCTTCCTGAATATCAGCCAGTTTCCTAGGTGGAAACTTTGACCTAGGTGTCAATTAACTTCCCTTATCCTTCCATTATGTGAAGAATTGAGTGCCTTAAAAAGGGGTTCACATGTAGCAGTATAAATGAGAGATGAAGCTGTCTAAGCTGATAACTAGGGAATGTTAGGAAAATTAATATATAACCCATCCTCTTGGAATTTCACCAGTCATACTTTTCTTTTAAAGTAGGGTAGAGGGAAGGAAAAGGCGGTCTTCCACTCTATTAAATATTAAGGACCAAACTTTTGCAAAAGTGTGAGACATCTAGGTTCAGTGGTCTCCTGAAATTTTCGAAATTACATGTTCTATGACAGTGTCCTATGTACTTCTTTTTTTGCAGGGCTTGTGGGGAAGACAGAGCAGCGTAAACTGCACAGTCATTGAAGGTAAGCCTCGCCACTCTGCAATATGAAGTCAGGGTTCAGTAAAGGAACCTGTCGCCCAGAGATTAGAACCATATAATACTGCAGAAAGTAAATAAATGTACTTTCCAAAAATTTGCTGTTACCTTTTCTATTTTGTATTTAACTAAATTACAGTATTTCATAATTAGATGTTGAGGAGGGAACTTGAAATAATCTCACTGCTGACATTTCAAAATAATTAATCAAAAAGAAACAGGTCTCCTGATTTTTTTGACCTTTAATTATGAGTACTCTGTGGTTTATAATTTTTGTTATATGAGATGCAAATGTTACCAGGAAACAGAATTTTTAGATGTCATTGAAATTTAATTCCTATTTTAAGCCTTCTAAGCTGTTTAGCACGATTTTTTTGCACTTCTGGGCTCTTCGCATATTTGCTAGAGAGTGAATTAAGCACTTCACACCTTTGGAAGAAAAAAGAAAATTGACTACTCTTGATCTTCGTTTTTAAATGTCCCTTAATCAACCCAAAATTTGCATGAAGTTGTCAACTTTTTTTTCCATAGCTTTTCTGTGATCCTTTTCCTGAAGAATCAGAAACATTGGAAGTATCAGAATCAGAAATAGGTGTTTATGTCTAGAAAGAAATAGAGAATGTCTTCCAAGGACCTTGGAAACCCTTCAGGCAGAAGAGCTATTGAAAGGGTATTCATTAGGTGCCACATCTGGAAATTTTATTCTTCTGTAACAGATTTTTTTTCACTTAATTTTAGCAACTCATAAATGAGACATCAGGAAAGTCCTAACCAGTTGTCAATGAATATACAGGTACTTATAGTTGAAATGTCTGTATACTTGAATACACTTGAAGATAGCACTAAAGCATTTTTCTAAATTCTCAGCCTGCTACCAATCTTCACCATCTCAGCCAGGAAATATCTATAAGGATTTTCCTGGTACCTGCTGCTACTTGGGAGGTAGTTATCAAAAGGTTCTGGTTAGACCTGTTCTCCTTTTAGATTAGGCTCTGTTTCTTTTTAAGGGAGCTGATCACTTTATGATTATCAGTTTTAGTTCAGGTTTTGTGAATCTTTGCCTTTAGGCACAGATTGCAGTCACAGTAGCCCTTGAACCAACTATAATGGTGTTCGAAGTTGGTTTGATTGGGTTTTTAACTCTGCATCAATCTCTATATTTTTTGTATGCCAAAGAGTAGACCATAAGAATTTCAGAATATTTCAGAAATATTTGGTTGTTCAGTATTACTCACAGACCTAAAAATGCTAGTATTTCTCACCAAGTTGACAAAATAAATATGTAAGATTTTATTATTTAAATTTAATTTCATTTTTAAGACATTTATACAGCTATATTTGTGTCGACATAGAAATATATTTATGTATTGTAACACTTAAATGGTACTAGGAAAACACCGTTTAAAATGTAGATGCATAACTTTATTCCAGTTGTAGACACATCCCCAGAAATGTTACTGCGTTTCAGCTCCATTGTGAAAACTGTCTTTGCCAACTAAAATGTTTAGCTTCAGTAGAGATTGTTGAAGGCAATGCATACTACTTCCAGGGAGAGCAAGCAAGGAACATACTTGTGACCAGTTGTGGTGTATCTGATAGTGGTTGCCTGTTAGGCTATGGTAACTCAATTGTGTTTAAGCATAAGCCCATCCATACGTTATATGGTGCACATGTTCTCTGATGCTTTTACAGTTGTCCATCTATACCTATACCTTTCCTTTCCATAGATATAACCTTAGATTTTTCTTTTACTACGTGTACTTTCGTCTTAGTATTTCATGTTTGGTATTCTATGGTTTCATACTTTGAAAAAAGTTCTCCCTCTCCCGAGGCCTAGAATAGAAAAGTTTTAGCTCTGCACTAATAAAGGTTTTCCTGTGTCAAAAAGTGTTCTTTACTTTCAAGTCTAGTATTTCATGGCTGTATAGGGTAAGAAATTGGAATTCACTTCTATCTAGGGCAATCCTCTGAGGACACTATCTATGAAGAATGAAAAACTTTGCATCCAACATGTAAGAGCACTATATAGAACTCTGATATGGAAGGACAGATACAGACACAGAATGGTTGATATTGGAAGGGACCTCTGAAGGTCATTTGGTCTAACCTGTCAGCTCAAGTAAGGTTGCCTAGAGCCAGCCCAGGACCATGTCCAGACATCTTTTGAATATCTCCAAAGAGGAAGACTCCACAACAATCCTGGGCAACCTGTGCTAGTGCTCAGTCACCCTTAGAGTGAAGGAGTCTCCTGAGGTTCAGAGGGAGCCTCTTGTGTTTCAGTGTATGCCCATTGCCTCTGGTTCCATCACTGGGAACCACTGAAAAGAGCCTGGCTCAGTCTTCTTTACACCCTCTTAGTTTTGTTTGTGTGTACAGCATAAACCACATTTAACACAGTAATTATTTATTAGGTATTTGTTATAATAATTTTAGAAAACAAAATTACTTCCTTCCCTGCTATTTTCTGTCTATTCTGTGTATTCACCAGGGATATAGGCTGACTGGTACTGTAAATATTAAGTGGGAATTTTGTCATGAAACTTTTCTGTGTGTACCAAATTCACACTCCTAAAATCACTAATGACATATTATTATTTTAGAAGGCATCTTGGTCAGAGATGAAAAGCATCTAAATTAATGGTAAGAGACAGTAGACTGCAAATAGCTGAAGAATAAAGCTAAATATGCAGAAAGAAAAATTAGGATTCTGAAGAAATTATTAACTTTGGTGGGGAAAAAACCTAAACTCGGTTATTCTTTTGTTAATTGAGTAGAAAGATCCATCATGATGCAGATGGCTGCAAATGTTAAAACATATTTGGTTTGTGTCTGAAAAGAAGCTTAATAGGGCTGTGGTTTTCTGAGTACCCAGGTGGAAGTTACATCTTAGGCAAACCTGCCTTCATCTCTCTTGCAGAATTTTTTTCTTTGAGTTTCTTCCATGTGCTGTCCAGATACTGCTGTTTCTTCAACCACAGGGTGAACCAGATTGCTTGGACCTATCAGAGGTGGAAAAAAAAGCAGTAGGATTTTTCAGCTGGCCATCTTCCGTATACAATCCAAATTTTATTTTGTGTTTTGTGTCAAAATAAAGTTTACTTGATTGAAAATATCCCTTAGATAAGAGCATTCGGTCAGGAATGACCAAGTTGACAAAATGTTACCTTGTCAGATAACCACTGAATAGCTATCAGAAATAGATTCATGGATCATCAATGTTGTTTTACAACAAGTTATCCATCCATTGGGACAATGTTTTTCATACTCCAGTAAGTATGAAGGAAACATCAGTGAGAGGAATATAGCAAGCAGATAAAAAGATCTGTTTCAGAAAAATCTCCCTACACTTTAGTGGGGAGGGGAGGAATCACGACCATACATTAAAAGGACTTCCAGCGAGAGAGACGTAGAAAATTCTTTTCAGCCCTTCAAAAAGGCCTTTATTTTGACTATATGCACAATCATTGTGGAATGCATCAAATACAGTAACAGTGAGCTGAGACATCAAATATGATAAATTTGCAAATATAACCTAATGGAGCATTTGTAGTGAAGTTGCAAAAGGACCTGGTTTTGTACACTGTCAGTAGTCTGGAAGAAGACAAGATTATTGCTGATGAAGTGTGTAGATGAAATAAAAATACTGAAGTGCTAAATGGAAATTTCAGGGTGGTTTTTTTGTTGTCTGATTTTATGAGTTTTTGTTGAAATCTCAAAAAATATCATGCTTGCAGAGTGAGAGGTATATTTTATAAAATTATATTAGAAAGAACTTAGAAACTTTCCTGGATTGTATATATTTTAATATGTGCTTTCATTAGGAGAAAGGACTGGCAAGATTTTTGATCTATAACTATGGAAATTTTTAATAGAATTACAGAGATGTTAACACTTTTTGTATGGAGACAGAGGATGCTGTTGCTTCAATATTGTTTGTTTATTGATTGCCTGATACTTTGAAAAATAGTACAGCAAATGTTCATGGTTTAAGAAGAGTAATTGGAAAGATCTGAGGCCCAAGAGCTAACTCATAGAGAGACACAAGAAAAATCTGATCACATTCATCTTTGTGAAAATATAAGAAGAGTTTATTTTTACAGAATCTCTAGCAACTGTAGAAGTAGAAAATTATGGTCAAGAGAGAAAGCTAGAAAAAATTGTATCAGAAATGAGGCATTTTCTTTTAACAGTGCATTTAACTGATGCTGACCAAGCCTATCAGAGGACAGAGTAGATTCTTCATGTGCCTGAATTGTTTACTTCTTAATTAAATGTGTTTCTAAGTATAAACATCATCTAGAAGAGAAGCTATAGGGCAGAAGAAATACTTGATGAAATTCATTGTTCTGTGTAGAACAGGTACAATTGCCATTCTTAACTTAAAAATGTTATTTTGTGATTTTGAGTATGAAGACATATTTTATACTTGTTAGGAATAACTGGGCATCTTTTAAATACTCATGAGCAGGGTTTTTGTAAGGCTATTAAAACTAAGTTCCAACTACCTTCAGGGCTAAATGAATACCACATGCTGTCTTAGATCCTAACACGTTTTCACTTCTGAAGAATAAACAATAAATGGGCATTAGCCATAAAATTTATTTTTTTAAACTCTCTGTCACATAGCTCTCTGTGTTCTTAGAACAAAGGAAATTCAGTGCATTAGATTTCAAAAGAACTCAAAGAAATGACATCTCAAAGAAATGGCCAAATAACTTGGAACTTTTCTCTCTCTCAAAAAAAAATGTGCTTGTTGAGGGATGTTTGTGACACAGTTTTTTGAAGAAATAGCCAAACTGCTACCTAGAAAACAGTTAAAGTAATTCTGAGTTCTAAGAAGGTCTGTGGTGTTCAGGTCCCAGGTTTGAAGAGAAGGTCCAAAGAAGTCTTACATAAGAATTTTGTCCATCCTTTGTCCAAAAAATCAATTATTGGACTTAAAGAACCACTCTGAGAGTAATTTCTGATTGTCTTTAAACTTATTTTCTTCTCTGAATTCCATACAAATCGGCCATCTGGGATACCTAATTTGATGTCTGGTTGAGTTTCCTTCAATGTTGTCCTTTTTAGCAGGAACTTGATCTTAACTATGAAGCTGTGAAATGGCAAAAGTTTTAGCAAAGATATAGAATTTATGTATTGGTCAATACTTTTGCTTTTAAGTTTAATACACAATGAAACAGGACATAGATTTTAAAGAAAAATAATGTCCATATTAAACAAGTGCAAGAACAATAAATAAACCCAGTTCCTCTAAATATCTGATTACTGAAGATTTATAAAATTGCTAACCATTTCTTATTTAAGGAGCCCCACAACTGGGACATTCAGTGTCTTATTAACATTCATAGTAACTGAAGTGTTTGATTAGGAACAAGGTTAAACATGTCAATGAAATACCTGCAACTGTGCTTACATATGTGCTTATTTAGGGACTCTATTCTCTCTGACATATGTAGTTTTTATATATTGTGCTATTATATGATGTTGATTGGACATGCTTTTAACTACCAAACCACTAAAATTGAACAACATTGACATCCTGATAATTGAATAGTTAAACAGATTAAAATAAACACAAGTAACACCAGACATTTTAAAATTATAGACCGTCTGACAGAACTGTCTTTATCGCAGACAGATCACAAAAGAACCCTAAGAAACAAGTATTCCTAAAGAATACTACAAACATTATATCTCAAAATTCAAAAGCTCTAGGACTATCCTCAAAATTAGGTAATTTATTTATTTCACTTTTTTTAAACAAGAAATCAGCATTTTAATTTTTAACCCTATTTAATTAATGGTTTGTCTTATGTATTGTACATATCAGAAAATGTCCTGTACTTTTAAAAGATTTCTGAGAAAGAAATGTCATATTTCACCTTCAGTCTGATTTGGCAGGTACCAATTCTATAGTGGACATTTCATGTAAAGTTATATGTACTTGAATCTTTAGAAACGATAAGTAAATATATTGCATAAACACAGAAATTAGCTAGCTCAACCAGAATTTAATAAAATTAATCAAGTACTTATATAGACTTTTTGGAGTCAGAATAATAGTACTATTATCTAATTGTGTCTTTACAGATAATAAAGATATAATTCTGCTTTTTAGAATTAGAAATGAGAAATATCTTTTACATATAAATTTAATAAATTTTTCCAAATATTCTGTTCACTGAAAATAAAATACAATTCACAAGTAACGACATGTTCAACATTTGTGAAATCTGGAAATGGAGCTATAATTGATGTTTGTTAAATGATAGGCAACTGAATCGGGACATCTGGTATAATGTACAATAATTTCTGATATAAAACATGAGCTAGTGATGTTGAAAAATCAATACAGTGAAAAATCCTCCAGAGCTGAAGAATGTGAGCAGATCATAAGAGAACAAAAAGCTGAAGCTGCTAATATACTTGACCAACAACAACAACAAAAAAGTCTGGTTTTGAAATTGAAAAACTAGTCAAGACCTTGCAGTCACTGCATCTGGATGTAATAGCTTCCTAGGAGAAACACAAAGTAGAACTTACTCAGCTAGAACAGTAGATAACACAGATTGAAAGGGACCTTACAGATGCCGGGAACTTTATAGTCAAAAAGATCAGGTATGTTTTTGCTATGAGAATGAGCAGAAATGGGATGTGAAGGATCTGGGCATGTACTGCCTCATGCATATTTGTTATGAATTCTAGAGAAAAAATAATTTATCACTGATTTTTTAAGTACATATTTCTCTGGTGTTTGTCTCTAAATTCAAGATATATTAGAATTTGTGATAGCAATGCTGACAAAATGCATTCTGATAAAAATAAAATGAGTGCAGTAATATGACTTCTGTTATGTTTGCAGATATTTTTATAAATGCATTTGCCAATTTTAACTGTAAATCCTATTCATACACATTTTCAATGTCAGAAATTTACCTCGTCATACATTTTCTTGGGATAAAATGTACATAGGCCCAGGGGTTTTACTTACTCTTTTTACCTTTCTCTGTGAATGCTTCCTGCACAAAAAAAAGTTCATAAGATGGAAAGGTTTGGGCTTTATTATTAGCATGGTATCTGTATCACTAAACTACACAACGAGCAGAAATAATTTCTACTTATTTGGGAACTTTGCCAAATACAGAATTTCAATTAGCAGTGACAGCATTTGGGATAGTCTAATTGTTTCTGTTGTTACTGTTTTATTTTGGCTTTTTACTAGTATACCGAAAACAATAAAAATCAACAACCCCTTAATTTTCTGAGTGGGTTTCAGAAAGAGATGTACAAGGTATAAGCTGTCTGCAGACAGCTTAGAAATCTACTAATGAGGAAGTAGTGTTGATTGTTTAATTTATAATCTTTTGTTAAACAAAAAAGAGCAACAGAAGGGAATTAAACCCCCAACAATCTTTTCCTTTTAATTAGAACCTTTTTATTATTTACCAAATAAACAGAAAAAATAGAAACATATTAGAGTGGCAGGATATTATACCCTGTCTATTACATTTTGCACACCTGAAAAAATATGTTAATACAAATAATTGTTGTCATGTTAACATCATTGGTTTCAAACTGTCTGAAACAATTTTATGTTCTCAATAAAGAATATTTAGCATTTGAACCAAAAACAGTACAGCACGAATAATTAAAGGCTTAAGTTAAATACATAGACAGTCATTTAAATTTAGATCTGCAATAACATTTACTATTATTCTCTAAGGCTTTGACTGTGCTTGACAGAAACAAAGTACTCTGGGATTAATTTCAAGAAATGGTGCCAACTGTGCGCAATTTGCTGTAATTAAGACATGAAAGAGTACTAAATATTCAGATTAAAAGAAGCATGATGGAGTATGATAGAGAATCAAGGTGTGGCATCAAGCCAGTAAAGCACAGTCACTCATGAATGCTCAGTAGCGATTGATATGAAACTTATACCTATAAACTTGTAGCATGTACTTAACAAGTGTGCAGATAAAAAATTAAAATCATGGCACTGTGACTTAAGGTAAAGGGCTCTTCTAAATCCAAAGTCCAAAGTGTCTGTGGCATCTTCATAAAATAAAAAAACAGAACCTAATAATCCATTTTTACACAAACAAGATGCTTAAACAATGAACGGGGGGGAAAAGAGTAGCATGACAGTTTTTTCCTTTGTGATATCCCTATGCTTTGGGATATCCCTATGGCCAAATTAACCTACAGCATTTGCCAGAGTGCCAAATGAAAGAGGTCTGTAGCAGTTGGCACCAAGAGGTTAAATACCCCCCTTCTCTCTTTTTTTTATTCATCAAACATTTTTCCTTCTGTTTTTTTTTTTTTAAGGAAAAGTATTCATTTAGATCAAACTGCATTTCCCATTTTTCTCTCAGAATTAGATGGAATATGTCTTCTTGCCTTTGAACTTATAAGTATTGATTAATGATGTATTTATTGTAATACTGAATCTTTTCTTCAACAGACTTTTTTAAATTAAAGTCCTTGTAACTTTTTGATCCTAGAGGAGATGTGGGTACTTGACCCAATTGCTAATGAGGTGCTGTATAATCTCATGTATCCTATAGCTCAAAATAGCAGGATGCAGTATAAAAAGTACATCATAAAAGGCCCTATTGGAATGCTTTTTGTCTTCACAGGCAATACGCAAAAGAGATGACCTTCTGAGAAAGTCGGAAGCCGATTTCCTGCAGGCAAAGGAAGGTATCAAAGCAAAAGTGGCTGAGGTGGAGCACCTTGACAGTGTGGTCAAGAAACTGAAAGCCAGTATCCAGGACACACAGAAAGAAAAGAATCAGACAGAGACAGAAACCACCATACTGAGAACTGAGATTCAGCAGCTAAATCAGTAACTGCAGGGTGTGCATAAGCAGTGCAGAAAGACAGGTAATAATGTACAAAAATAGTAATATTACAGAAATGTGAATTTGGTACAGTCTAATGGAATAGAATTTTCAATCATATGGGCATATGACTGTTGCAATCAAATGAATATGAAAGGTTCCCTGTTCTGCTTTAGGGTAAATTTACAGCTACAGACTGTGACTTCATCAAAACAAAATAAACACAACTGAATTTTTTTTTTGTAATTCTATTTCTGTTCTATACTCTTTGCATTAATTTGGTGAAACATCTATTTCTGTCGCAGAACCCCTGCTCATTCACTGACAATGCAAAATGTAATTTGAACTTCACAAGTCTGATATAATTGTTAATATTTTAAGTGACTTTTTAAACCAATATGATTAATCCCTGGTATAGATAACTTAACAGCTTTAGCAGCAGTGCAATAATGCATATGGATTTTTTTTTTTCAAGAGAATAGTGTACACAAAAGGAACATAAGATGGAAAAACAAGGAATCATTTGATTATTGGGAATAAATTGCTTTAGAAAATTTTTGGTTGGTACTTTTGACTTTTACACTGAACATCTGTACTAGAACTAGTTTTCAAAATAAGCAAATGCAACAAGGAAATTGCATTATTAATATTTTGAAGTCACTGTATAGTAAAGCTTGAAATATACTACTTTTACCAAATAAAATATTAATGAAGTCATTTGGAACATAATAGACAGCCTGTGTCAACCCCTTAATTTTCTCTTCCACTATTCACAACATTGCCAGATACGTGTTTCTGGATAAAACCCCCTAGAGGTCTGCTGCAAATTCTTTTTCAATACAACCAGATCATTGCAGATAATTGTATTACACAGGGTATTGATCCAAAATCGTTGTGCACCGGAAACATCTGAAAAAACATGATTATAGCTTTCTGTTTATTGTTCGTACATCATATAAGCAGGCTTTTGTGTGAATCACCTGTAAGAAAGGCAAGGTGGAAACATCAGAGAAATTACCTCTTTACAAGAATCTATTGATCACTTTAAATCAAAGAAGTATGTTTGACATAAGATTACCTGCCAGTTTGAACATTAGGTACACTATGTTATAGCCTGGGGCAGTTGTAAGTCTGACAAAGGGATTGTAAATAAAGCATGCAGCTGCTAGTGCCTCTGGCTTGGGATCAACCAAGGCTCAAGTCCAAGGCATAGGTAAACTTAAAATAGTTTAACCCTTTTTTACCAGGAGATTGTGAGTTAAAATAGACTATTAAAAGTAGTGACTAAATAACTTTTTGTATGTTTAAATAGTTATGCAATTGCAAAAGACACATTGTTGAATCTGTTTACAAATCAAAGCTGATATCAATTAAATAAATTTTGAAAGATAATTCCACCTCCACACAACAGATCACAGCTCTAAGCTATTTCTAAGAACTTTTAAAGCATTGTTAAATGTCTGTCTCTGAATAATACAGACAATGCTATCTCAAATAAAATTGACAGGGACTTAATAAGTTCTCAAATTTAAATATACTTCAATTGTTATACAAAGAATTGTCTTTTGGACAAAAAATACAAATAGATCAAAGCTGAAAGCTTTTAATGGAGAGGTACATATTACATGTGAAGTATTTATCCTTCTTTTGATTTTAAACCTGAATCGAATACCAGGAGCCCACAGATAACTAACATTATTCAAAGAAGGAGTAATATCGGTTCCACTGAAATCATCTACCACACAAAAGTTATGTAAAGATGTATTGCAGAAATGGGTCAAAAATACACTGACAAATAGAATTTTGTTATATATTTTATTTCTTATTGAATGATGGCAGCTTAGGCTTGACTTTACTAAATTGCTCATTTTCTGACTGTGAAGAAAAACCTGTTATAAGTTGTTTTTTTAGGCTGTGCATTTTTTAAACGTGTTGAAACTAATAAACGTTTAACTCATTAGTTCACATAGAGTTAGATTTGCATGATGCTCAGTAAAGATGAGCTGTGGATGATATGCAGTTTGTTTAATATTTAGCTGTTAATGTTAGCTATGTACCTTCCTGAGGCACAAATTTAAACAATTTATATACAGTACTTTTTACTTATGGAAATGGTACTGCTGTGTTTTGTGAGAAGTTGGGTTCTGTTACTGTCAATGAGAAAAGAACAAAGCCATTTTTTTATATAAAGAAATTGATCTGCTGGATATTCTGAATTCATAAAGGAAGATATGACACCTGAATTTAGATCCTGTGCATATGGTGAATGTTGTCAGATATTGAAGACAATAAATGCAGAATCATGTTAACAGAGCACAAATGTTTTTCTTTAAAGGATTCTATCCTTCTAAGCCTGGAAAATACTGTTTTCTGACTTTATTGAATTCTGGTGTACTTATCACTCTTTAATACTACAGCACATTCAAACCAGGCTTTTTTATTTATGCTCATGCAAAATCCTCTGTTATGATACTTATTGAACTGCTATGACTAAAAGATTCTTAATATCTTCAATTTTCTGGTGTCCAATTTCAAAATAATTTGAATACTGCGAAATGAAGGGAATGCGTGCTATAAAATGCTTGTTGTGAAGCACTTGTTTTAATGATTAGTTTCATTCCAAGATATCCTAGACCTGATAACTACATGTGCCTATATGTCTGAAGCCATATATTTATGAAGGAGTATAAAAACAAATACATGTGTGTGGATTTGTGTCTGTGCAGGTACACATATATCTGCACATCCACACAAACTCATGTGTTCACATACTAAGGGTTAAATATTTAAATTAAAGCCTATGTACATATATCTTTTAGGAAAATGGTCAACAAAGAACAAAGGAAAAATGTCTTTGTCTTAAATCACTTATTTTTTCTGAGAGCTGGCAGTGTACGGCTATGGTTTCTTTTGGTCTAAGGAAAGATTGCCATCTATTGGATGACCTTGGAAAAGAACAGGTTTTTACTATGTATGTGCTCTGTAATTCATGAAAAAATATAATGAAATTGAAGACTTGGAGCTTAGATTGTATACGTTACTATTGTGAAATAGTAAAAAAGCTGCTATATTTTAAAAACTGTGATTTTGAATTCTAGTTTGACTTATGTTAAAAAATGCAAAGACAATAGGTGTTTGCTTCAGAATGAACTAAACACTGGATGTGTGTGTGTATACAGTAAGCTCTGGTAGCAGTTTAAATGTTTGCAGACTATTGAATCCAAGAATTTTGTTTTTTAAGTTTACTGGAATACAATGAAAGAGACTTAGGCCACCTATTAATATATTTATAATATATTTTCCTCTCAAGATTTGGGAACTAAATGATGCTCTTCTCCTGAAAACAATATTTGCCCAGCTCTTATAGTGAGTTGCAGTGGATTGCATTTAAAACAAAAATATCACTCGGCTTGAGCTTAAAATGTAATGCTTTTTTTTTTTTTTTCAACTTTCAGCCCAAGAACTTGCCAGTCAAGATGAAAAACAACTTCTAATGGAATCCAGCTTGAAAGCAACTCAAGAGCAGCTAAGTGAGCAAATAGCAGAAACAGTTTGCCAAGAACAGAACAGTAGAAAACCAGAGTCGAAGAGCTGGAGACCCTGAGAAAGCGTACTATGACTTCTGAAGAAGAAATTAGTGATTACAAGTGAGTTACTGCTCTTTTGGTATTTGAGAAACAGAAGACATTAAAGTCAGCAGTAAATCCTTTTAATATGTACTGTATTAATCATTTCTCTCAGGTAAGAAATAGTGTAAATGTGTTCTGTAACTCTATTGAATAAACTATTAAATATAAATGACTGATTAATGTATGCTTTAAAATACATTCTGCATTTAAAAAGATTGAATGTTGAAAAATACTATTGTTAGGTGTCTGGTTTATTTTTAAAATTAATATTCTGTAGTGTTGAAGTAGAATAGTGTGTATAATTATTTATTACCTATCTGTTAATGATATTCTCATCTTCCTCTTTTTAGAGACCAAAGGTTACATATGGGTCTTATCTTCTTTCTTTTTTGTTAGAGAAGCTGCCTCTAAGCAACAGACTGCCAAATTAAAGGAAATTTGGTGTTTGAACTTTTAGTCACAACAGCAAGGCATATATGAAGTTGCTAACATAAACAAACGAAAAAAGCAGACTCTAGAAAAGTTTACTTCTGCTCTAATCAGAGCAGAAATACTTCTGCTCTAATCAGCCAAATTTGTCTATTAGACTGAATGTTAACTCATGGGATTTAATTAAAAAGTAACAATGTGCAACAATTACATTTTGTAATTTAGCTTAACATTAACTGTATTTTTATGTTGAGCCACAAAGTGATTCATTACTTAGAGTTTTCAAGATTTAGAGTATGGTAAAAATTACTCACTTCAACTGATTTTTTTTTTCATGCAAACAATCACTTTCTTCTTGTTAAAGTTACGTTGCATTAAGTAATCCCTATATATACAGACAGAATCTCAAGCTGTTTTGTAATATCACAGAGCATGATGAACACTTTATACAAGATAGTTTGGCTGCAAAAAAATGTCTATTCATTTGGTGGTGGACTGAACATATAGAGCTAAATGTTTTTTCTCAGATTTGTGGCAAGCATCAAATATCTCAACAAATCTCTGAGAGGTTTGCTAAGTTCAAATGCAACAAACATCATGCATCTAAAATAAACTATGATAATATATGCTCAGTATAAACGACTTTAGACTGGAACTTCATCTGTTCTGTAGTTCAAATGTTTTAAATTACTTTTTCTGCTGAAGACTGAGAAAAGCTTCATTGAAAGAAACATTGCCTTCAGTAAAGTGTCTTCATTTCTTTAAATAAAATAGCTTGCTGGGTTTTAACCTGTAGTTATACCTCTAAAGATGTAACTAGTACTTCTCTAGGGAAAACACTGTCACTGATCTACTTTCCTAACTTGAATCTTTTGCCATAGTGGGTTTTCTTTACCATTTCAAGTGATTCCTCAGTTGCCAAAATGCCATGTTATGCCAATTCTTGTAGATACTTCTTTGAAAATAGAAAGGTCACAAACTTCTAGGATTACTGATTGTGGTAACTTAGTGTGAGATGGAGGGGGAGAGGGGGAATGGAATTGAAACTCCCAGCTGTAACTGATCGATTGTATCATGAAATATAGCTTTTGAGAGAGCAGGAATTTTGCAAAAGTTCAGTGAAATGAGTTTCACTAATGTTGAAATAGAAAACCAAATGATAATCATTAGAAGATTTTCAGAGGGACTTTTTAATAGTTTTTTTTTATTGTACTTTGTATAAACAAATAAAACTTGAATGAATCCCTTAACAAGCAAAAATTATTAACTAATCTACGTTTTTCTGTTCTGCTTTCTACACTTGTTCAGTGACTTTGGAAGTTTGTTACTTCAGTACATGAATATAATAAACTCTATAAGAGCAATCTTTTCTTAGCTCTACAGATTATAAAATTATTTTTTATTTAATCTTATGTAAAATTTTGACCTTAACTTTGTGATACTATTGCTTTTTAAAAGCATTCTGACTCATTGCTGTAGGATCACCATCAGCAAAGTATTTTTTGAATCTGGAAAATTAAAACTGCTACTTTAGAACAATAGGTTTAGTAAAATGGAACTAATAAAGCTAAAAAAATGGACAAAGCAGTTGGAGACTTTAAATATTGAAGTTTCCCTTTAAAACAACATCTTACTGTCTACCTGAAAACAATAATGCAGTTCCAGTCAGTATCTGCTCTCTTCTGTTCCTTGGGAGACAGAAAGAACAATGGATCTCTGTCCCCTGGGTCTTTTGGGACAGGGAATGTCACAAGGGTTATGTTCAGTCACTATGAAGGGTAGCTCATGTGTCATAAAGTAGCATCCCTTTGGTGCTGACTTATTCAAAGTCATACAGTCCTGGACTTTACCTACCTTCCTACTCAGAGAATCTGGCAAATGTAGATGGTATCAAGGCAAGAGCATAGGACTATACAAAGAAAAATGCAGCATGAATTGGTCAGTTAAAACTACACTGAGACCTGAGATTCTGCTATAGCTGTTGTAAAGCCTTTGAGGGGAAAGGTCCGTTTCTCTATGCTTTTTTTGCCGTGTTGTGAAATCCTTGTTAAAAGTTATTTTTTCATGGAAGTGGTGAAAAAAGGAAAATGGTTGACTAGGATTTAAAAACAATACAAAGACCATTACATTCAATTGTTTAATAGAATAAAAATATTTAGTTTTAAAACAGAGCAAAAATATTTTCTGCTAATTTCACAGGGTGTCCAAAATACATTTTCTTCATAGGGAATATAACTGAAAGTTTTTAGAAGTCACAAGCTTTGTTTGTTGTGGACTTATCCCATATGAGATAAACCTAAGGTAACACACCCCCAGCCCCCACCCACCCGCCCTCCCCCATATAAGCCTGTTACACCTGAAAGATTTGTTCAGAATGTCCAGTGGGAACCTGGAAATCGTAATAATTTGTAGTATCGATTGTGTGAAGCTATGCAGCTGGGGCCTCTAGTGAATAGACAGGAATAGACATTTTATTGATTAACTTTTACAGTCATATTTTCAGGACTGTGCTGCAACATAATTTTCACTTCCCAGCTTTGTGCTGCTGCATCATGAAACTTGGATTCTTCTCTCTTAACATTTACCCACCTGAGAGAAACAGTACAGACTTGTCTTTTTTGAGCTGTGCTCTGCAGAAATGCATAATATTTGGTGCAGTGAATTCTTTTACATTTCCCCTCTGCTGTCACAATAAAATGAAAAATCTTCACAAGTTATGTTAGCAAGTATTGAATAAGATGAACATTCCCCCACAACCCCCCACCAAGAGCTATTGTGTAATACCTTCTAGTAATTCTATTCCTCCTTTGCATTTTCATTTTTATTTTCTAAGCGGATAAGATTGTGGCAGAAGCAACCCCTCTCCTCACATCCGCAAATTCCAGAAGTGCTTAAAGTAAAACCAGGACAGACCCTAATGAAACAGATGCTTTTATTAGTTAGTGGAAATTTAAAAATTTAAGAGGGGGAGGCAAAAATGTTCCCTTGAAAATTTGAAGGGAATTATCAATAAAAACCTATTCATTTTCAGGATTGACATCCTGCATTAAGTAAAAATTGCTTATAAAATTACTGAGAGGGCAGGATTTCAATACAGTTACTAATAATTTTTAAAAATACATATATATGTGATGAAGTCTTAAATAAAGAAAAATCTTAAAAAAACATTATTTTGCATTTCTGGAACTATTATTTTCCAGAAAATAATAAAAATGGCATTGTACCATTTTGCAAAGGACTTTTGCATATTTACTGCTTTTTTTTAGTACAGGTTACTTTTTACATTAGATACCTAAGCCATTTCTCTTTTATGGACTTGCAGAATTACCAGTGAAAATCCTGATCCTTTTTTATTAATTTAGTGACTGTTTATTACTAGTTTTTTTATGTGCTTACTTTCACTTAGACCATGTTTTTACCATACGTTTAATAATGACTTATAGGCTAACATGATTTAAACCTCTGTCATCACACTATTTTTTCTATGCTATGTTGTTATTAACATCTTCTAATTATATCAGTGTTTAAGATATTCGTGGTCATGTTCCCTTTTGTCCTTCCCCTCTCATCAGAGACATGATGGTGTGCACCATATGGAGCTACAACTAAGGCAGAAATTCTCCCATCCATCACAAAAGGTTGATTTTGTTTACTGTCGTCAAACTTATTATTGAATAATTCCTATTTTGTTTAAAATATCAAGAAAAGGGTGGAGGACTTTAAGGTAAGAATAACAGTATCAAAGAAAGAGGATAAATAGCAACTTTCTCAAGGCTTCAGTGTCTACTGGACCTGGAATAAGCTGAAATAGTCTCAATCAGGTGAAGAACTAGAAAATTGGAAGTGGGTTTCTTCTTAGGCATGGAAAATTAGTGTTTTATATAGGAAGCTGAATAAAGTAGTATCAGATTTTAATGGCATCCTAGGCTTCAAACATATACAAATGTCAGCAGTTTTGTAAAACCACTTACCCTATAAACACGTTAAATGCTGTTCACAAATTTGCAAGATTGAAGATGAAAACTCTTTTAAGTGTTGTTCATGATTTTATTTTGTAGTTGTGATGCTTTATTATAAAAGTGGTGAATTATAATGTAAGGATTACAGGAAATCATTGAAGTGTCTGATTGTATTTTAATTTAGGTTAATTTGATTGAAATCTAAATTAGTGTGTGTGTGACTTAGTTAAAGAAAGGAGAAATTTCCTCTTCTGAACATTTGTGGAGATGTTAAATGAAATCAAAATACTATTTCAGTAAGTTTTATATGTTCTAGGTAGACAATCCACTAAGTGCTCGGGACTCCATGCATAGTATGTTAACTGAATTGTTAGATTTTCTATTTAATTTCTTTCTCCTTTTCTGTTTTGACATATCCATGCTAAGTCTTTTTGCAGTTGTGGTAACCTTTTCATTATGAATTAGGTAAGGTAAACTTTAAAATTTGTAAGAAGTTAAAAAACTTGAAATGTTTTAAATGTTAATCTATATTAAATTAATTAGATGCAAAATACAATAAAATGTTTCTCAGACAGAGTGATTTTTCACACTGCACAAATTCAGGACTAGTAATAGTTCTCAAATTTGATCAGAGAATTTTAAGGTTTATTGTGACAGTTGAGAGCTGGTTAACTGCATCAACTGTTTCTCTAAGAGAAATTGCAAATCTGAAATATTTTAATAAGCTCGTGCCATTTAGTTTGATTTTAATTTCTAACTATTCCTGGAAAAATGAAGACAAGAAGTAAATGAAAATTTCTGTTTATTGACTTTCACAGTACCTATGTCACAACTACTAAAAAAAAAAAGAATTAAATAATAATTACCTAGGAGATGACTGTTCAGGCATAGGATATGATCCTATATATTTGTGTCTTCCCAGACTCTATGGTTATGACTGGGAAAAGCTGAATTGATTGCAACGGAAATCTACCTGACAGTAAGTATTTGCAGTGGCAGGCAAAATTATTTAAGAAAAGAGAACATAAAATTAAGAAAGACAGATGGACTCATAAGAGTGAAATACAAATAGTCTGAATCAGGATTGATTTCAACATAATGTGGTGGAGGAATCCCCATTTATTGATCTACTTTAAAGCCCATGCACAGCACTTAAAAAGATAAAGTAAGCAAGGTCAGATAATCAAAGCATTTAAATAGTAAAAACAGCAACTGCCACTGTAGACTGCTAAAATAAATCCATAATACAAATTGCTTTAGCAAAAAGTGGATGAGCAGCTGATCTTCCTATTGAACTTTTATACTGTTCAGTGACCACACTGGGGAAAGGATTGGAAGAAATGCCTTGAAGATCAATATTGAGTGAGATGTAGCAGGGATTCATTCTGAACATGAAAGAATTACAAGTATGAGAGTAGAGAACTTGAGGAAATGTCATCAAGAAAGGATTGTTCTTGTAAAATACCACACATATTATATGAACATAGTATTAGTTGATGTTCTATTAGGATCTCTGAACATTCAAAGCTTATTAAATCTGAAATTTAGTTATTGCAAAACATAAAAATAGGACAAAGAGAATAATGATTTTAGTGAAATTACTTCTAAGAATTTAGTAACTTCTATCTTCAAAACAAGAAAGCTTTTAAACATATTCATTAATATAGTATTCAGAGGAGGCTGCTACTTTCCAGCCATATACATTTCAATTTTTTTCTGAATAGAAATGATAAACCAGAACATTTTACTGGGGTTTTTTTGGATCTTTTTCTTTTCTGAGGCCAATATGCACCTGTAACTAACATGTTTAATGTAAGTGCTCTTTCTTCAAATCTATTCTAAATAGAATTTTCATAGACATTTTAAATATTTTGTAGAAACTAGAATACTCTAATGCAAGTGCTTCAAATTTCAATTCCTACTAATTCTGTATAAGCTTTTTTTTAATATAGGTGTTAAAAATGTGTCATTGCTTTCATTTATAGGCTATTTTTTCCAGCATTCTTCAAAGTGTATTTATAAGAAAGAAAAACTAGATGTAGTACTACTACAGTAGCTCATTGTTTAAAATACGTTGTTTTCATTCACAGTTTTATTATATCATTACATGAGAAATACTGCATTTTCATAGACATATCGCCCCTTTTAAATGCAGAATCGTGCTTTTTTTATTTTTGACTGTAATATTCCTTTACTTTCAGGTTCACTGCCCTACGTATAAAAATGGTGTTATTGTTAGAAAGTAATAATTCAAGGTTTTAAACAATAAAAATCACTAAAAACTAGAGTGTTTTAAGGATATAGAAAATACTTTAAAAAACAAGTAAAGAGAACTTTTGTGTTCTCTTTGAAGACCTTGTTTGACAAGGAACTGATTCCCAAAATCATAAAGTTTGTTCACTATGGTTACTGTACAATGCATCTTCTTATAATGTATAATTATTTACAACTAGTCTTGGCTCCATTTTTGCTGTGTGAATTGCTGATTACACCAGTATCAATGGTAAAATTATGAAATCATATTCATAGTTGTCAAAGAAAGGTCAAGTTATTTGCATTTATTAGGAACTTGGGGTGCCATACAACATGGTTTTCTTCTGGGATGTTTACAGTTATTGATTTGTATACAGCTTTAAGAAAAATTAATTAGAATTAGATTTTACTTACTACTACAGGCTGTATAATAATAACAACAAAGTTCTACTTAAAAAAAATTGAGCCAGAAAATTAAATAATTTGCATTTTTAAAAGTTAAAATTGTTAGATTTAACTTATTTAAAATAATCTCCTTTGAATAGCCTGAGGAAAACTCTTAGTGAACTTCTGTTAATACTCACAGTACATTTGTTTGCACAAAAATGCATAGGCACTTCCATTAATGTGACATAAAGTACTCAAAACTTTTTTATTTAGGAGTGGTCTTTAAAGATGCTTAAAAACCAAGAACAGATTTAGTCATATGCTTAACGTTCCTTGTATAGTGAACTTTTCTTATATAACCGTATAGTTACTAACTACAAAATTTAATTTAAGCGTATGAATAATCCTGTTCTAATATATTAGCTTACATTTGTACTCTAGTTATTAAAGATCTTTCAAGATCAAGAGCTATATAAAGTTGTATGGAAATGTTATAGCCATCGTTGAGTGCTAGCTCTTTAGGTCTGAAAAATGTGGGTAGCATCTTTAAAAAAGTGTTCATGGGAAAAATACCAACAATGTGGGACCAGGAAAAGCACATGGTCAGACTGTGACAAAACCTTGTTGAAATGGAGAGAGAGGTGGAGAACTTCAGATGTACAGATAGCATTGATGCTCAGGTGGTATGCATTTGAAATCCGGTTTGTATTACATTGATAAATACTGTACATGGTTAGTGCATATTTCTGTGAACTTTTAACACTTCAAATTGATTAGAATGTCTTATTTTGATTATATCCATATTGTTCATTAAGATAAGATTGAGTCCTTAAAAAATGTTTGGCTTATTTCCATTACATTCAAGAATGTTTAAAGTAGAAAATATAGAATACAGTTTTCCATATTGTGCATATATAACATATGTTTGAGATTAATCAAATTATAGTCACCTCTAATTAACAGCAGGGAACAATTCCAACATGGGACAGAGCCAGATGACAAAGAAATGAAGCATATATTTAAAAGATGCAGCTTATTAAGAAAAGAAAAATAGGTTATGACTGCCTTAAGAATACTGAAAAGTTTTTAAACCTCTGGTTCTGTGCATGTGATTAATAAATTTTATTTTGCTTTGTTTTTTAGCTGGGCCAAAAATTTTCAGAGCCCTACAGCTCTGTGAGTAAATAAGAAATTTTCTTTCAAAGCCGATTCTTTTCATTCTCTATGATTACAAAATCAAAAATAAAAAAGACTTCTGCAATTTCAAATCAGCAGCTTTTGTCGCAAATTCTAAAAATGCCTCATTTGTATGCCAAAATTCTGCCTTTCACCAAGGCCCTTGCTTATCACCACAGAAAAGGCAATGATCAAGGAATTGATCAAGGACATACATTAAAGTAAGTAAATCGAGTTTTTTCTCTTGGTGTTTTTTTTTTTTTTTTTTTTTTTTTTTTTTTTTTTTGAGTAGGAAGTTGTATAGATGAAGAAAACACTAGGAAAAAAAATAAAGAGGCTATGCGATGAAAACAACTTGAAAACTAGATATTTTCCTGGCCTCTCCCTCAGAAATAAAGAAGATATAAACCTCTAAACTTTTTTGAATATCCAATCTGAGATTCTGCTCTCTAATATATGACAGATTGGACTTGCCCAAGAACAACTGCAGCCAATGATAATTTGCTTTGAATAAGTTAAAGGTCTTTACAAAGAAGCATCAGCAAAAGACATGAGAAAACAATGTTCAGTTGTGTCCTGTGTCTAACTGGGGATTTGAACCAAGGTCATTCCCATTGCAGCAGGGGACAATAGTGCCTGAGCGCGTACGAGTTTTTTGTCTCTCATTGATTCAATAAGTGCTAAAAATGCCTACAAAAAGGGGAAGATGCTCCAAGAAAGACACAGAGCAATCCCTCTCAGATCAACATGGAATGATGTTGTTTCAAACTGCTTCAAAATAAAAGAAAAATTAATCTGTATTCTCATATATCCCAAGCGAGCATTTTGATTGAAACCAAGTTTACATTTTATTTTTGCTTCATGTGAACTTCCTTATCTTCTTTTACCTCACATCCCCAAATCTGTTTGCTTCAACTGTCTATGTATAAAATGATAATAGAGCTATATTCTCACATCACAGGATGCTGATATTTATGGAACACTCAGACACCATTGTGCTGAAAATCAGCAGCTGTATTTGTATTGTCTTTTTAGTTGTGTCCTCATGTGAGCCATGTTTCTCAGTTCAAGTTGTGTAAGCTGGTGCACACGGACATTTTCTGTAGGTTTCAGATTCAGAATTTGCCACTGAATGGACAAGAAGTTTGTTCCAGGATCTCATTTTGAACTTTACTATTTTGTGCAGTGTCCACAATTTTTAAAAGAATTACGTGAGAATTAATATGTAAGTTTTGGAAACTCATGAAAAGTGAAGGAATTTTTCATTCGTATCAGCACTTGAATATTGTACTTTAAACACTAAAAGATAAATTAAAAGAAATCAAAATGTTGAACTATTTGCCCCCTAAGTGATAAAAGTCATCATACAAGCTTGATGTTTAAAGGAAGTGATAATATCAAATGGCAAAGACATGCAAATATACCTACATAGGTTGGGCAGAAATTATTATACTTGGCATCATTAATTCTGCTGTACTGGGAATACTGAATATTTGACTTTGCCACGGTAGTTTTTTTAAAGTAAAATTAGCATCAAAGCCTCTTCCCAAGTCAAATAGATTTCAGGATGTACCCAATCTAAAAGTAAAATTGCATTCACCTCTTTTATATGGATATTTTTTGAAAGGAACACCTGTGCAGGTATTCCATGCTTTGTGTTGTCTGACTTGACCAGAACAAAGATTAGGCAAGCAGATGCTTTCACTAGTAGATAATTAATTAGGCAAAAGTAAAGCAGCAAAAACCCGGGGTGAGTAAGAGCCATAGCACAACACAGACCTTCTCCAAGACAACAGAACTTTTCAACAGAATGGATATAGAACTTTAGATAGTTAAGCTCACTCTCTCTGAACACATAGTGACATATTTGTTAATATCTTTCTTAGAAATACCCATATTATTTTCATTTACACTTCTCAAGATAATTTGGCCTTGAGCAAAAATTCAGCAAGACAAATTTCAATCCAAACGGATGAAGCTGGGCAGAGCTCTAGGTAACTGAAAACCACATCTAATAAAGGAAAACTGTGGTAGGCAGTAGAATGATAAACTACTGCAATAGCATCCTGGCAATAAATGAAACTAGAACAGCTGAATTTTTTTGATGATATCATCTTGCTGAAACTGGTGAGAGTGTGCAAGGGCTTTTTTGATCATAGACATCAAATGAAAGAAAATAACAAATTCTAATGAAAGAAACTTAACCTTGATATGAGCTTAATAATCCCTTGCCTATAATTTTCATATCTCTAATATATGTTAGTCTTTAAGGATAAACATCAGCAATATCATGGAGAAATTCAAAAGAATTTTTTAAAACAAGGAAATAATCTTGTTTATTTTCTTTAATTCTTTCAAAATTGTACTCAGAAATTTATAAGGAATGGACTTTAAATTGACATTTATGATTGTATTTAATAAAAGCTATAACAACCATCACCACCTTCTAAAATCAAGAAGAGAGTTAAGAGAAGGCCATGGTTCTGTTCGATTTAAGCTTTGATTTTTAGTTCGTTTGGGATTCTCTTTCAGACGGATATTTCCGTTGTCAGAATTCAGAGTGGCAATATATTTTTCTTTCTAGGTCTGGTCACACCTAATATTACCTGAAGGTCCTTCTTAAGGCCTCAAAAAGACATTTAGGCCTCTAGAAAACAATGGAATGTTTTGAAGTAGAAACTTTTATCATCAGACACGACAATATTAGGTCCATCGTTGTCATTATAGATTTCTTACATACTTGAGTGTTCTGTTGTAGATTGTACTGTTAAAAGTAACCCCTTCGATTCCTACCAAGAATGAATAAATTTGAGTGACTTTGTTTTGTTTTATTTTGCTTTTGTGGATTTTTTGTTTGTTTGTTTGTTTGGGGATTTTTTGTCTGCAGAAGAAAAATTAGGTCCACGGATCTTATGGTTAAAGGATCTCTTATGTCAGGTCTTAAGATTTGTCTTTTTAAATCTAACCGAAGGTCTATTCAGCTAAATACTTTTTCCCCCCCCAGAATTTCTGTAGGTTTTGTTAGTTGTTTTTTTTTTGCTTCTTACTATGGTTGACCATTATTGCCATAATGTTCATTCATTAGTTACCATTTTGGATGAGAACCCCTTTCACCTGTAACTGTCTCCCTAACTTACTATTAACGCTTGCCTTTCAGAAATATAAGCTCCCGATGATTCAATGAACCCACATAACAGTAAATTTTCTTTTTTTTTTTTTCCAATTTTTATTGAAAAACACTAGTTGATGGTACTTCCACTTTGTCTGTTGCCAGATTTAAATATAATCACCAGAAGTTTGTTGATAGCAGTGACTCACTGAGAATTATAAAGAATTTATATTTGCTTTCCAGAAAATGAGAGGGAATGTTGACCACAACAGTTCACAGTCACTTCCTCATGTATTCTCCTATTTCGCTAGAAGCATTTTTATTTGCTCACCTTTTACATCTCTCCAGGATCTTCTGCTGAAAAAGCTATCAAGTTGTTATGTGTTGATATGCTGCATATTAGCTGTTTTTTACCTTATCCTCTTGTTTCAGTGCTTTTAAAAGTTGACCTGTGCATTCTGATCATTTCTAAAAAACTCCCTAGAATTACATGACCTGTAAGTTCAATCAGAACCCCCTGCCTCTGAGTTTCTTCTTCTCCAGATCCTTAATGCCCTCTGTATGTGACAAAAGAAAGACTATAATTTTCTCCAACAGGCCATCCTTGTTGAATTTTCTGGTCATCTGGACTACTTATCATGCATACATGGTCTGAAAGACTTTAGGTGGTGAAGCTGAAGTAGATTTTGTTAATGTGAAAGTGAAGGACCTCATGTCTTGTTCTTGTCCTATGCAAAGTCAACAGAACAGGAGGATAAAGAAAACAATTTCAGAATTTATGAACTCAAGGTACTATGAAAGCAGCACCTTTCCATGGAAACCCTTAATTAATTTATTTTTTTTAATTTATCCATGAGGTATTGTAATGGGAAAAATGATAGTTATTTGTTATCCATATAACTGATGGTGCACCTCAATACTCCTAATTCTTAAATGCATGTTCCAGATTACATAACACACAAATATATATTATACAAAAAGCTGGAAAAATATTTTGCATACTACTTCTGGAAAAGGGATTGGCATCATGCCATTTTGAATTTGTGCCAGCTAGTGTGTTGAGATCTCTACAAATGTGCATTTTCAAAAGTTTATAATTGTTATTCTACTCAGGCCTACTTTCAGAAACTCTTCAAAAAAGTGACAAATTAACCCTCAAAGTCTTCACTCTTATAAGTATCTCTGTCTGCCCAATATGTAGTTTTAATAATTTATGAGGTTTAGTAATGCATAAAGAAATACAACATTAATACAAAAACTTAAAAAGCAAATTACATGGAGTATTATTTTGATTTTGGAAACATAAAACTGTGAGAGATTTGCAATAATATTAGTGAAAATACCATTTTCACTTATCTTTTGTTTGTGAAAAAAAAGTTCTAATATTCATGACTTTACTTAACATTATAGAATATTCCTGGCTGAAAAAAAATCTATGAATTTTAAAGAATTCATGAAAAATAATTGTGGTGATAACATCTAACTCTTATCTGGCACTTTACATTCAGAGATTTCATATTTTGTTAAACATGTGTAATTTAATCTAAATTTTTAAGAATACTAGGATTTCATATATGTGTGTATTTATATATGTATTTCTTTGGGAATAAAATTGATTTTTATAGATAAGGATTTTGGAGCACATATAGTGAAGTGTCTTGTTTTAGGTATCAGCAAAGATAAAAAGACAAATACCACTTGAATACCTTTTGAATAAAGAGATGTGAAGAAGACTGATTTATAACACAAAGCAAATGAGCATGTGAACTCACAGGAGCCAGCTACTCTACAGAAAGTCTCTTCGTATGAACTGAGAGTCCATGGGAAAAAAATGCAGCAACTTTTTTTTGTTTTTCTTTTAGTGTAAAAGGGAATTGACTATTTCAAGTTTATTTAAAGGGGAAAAAATGCACACAATCTGACAATATTTGCATTCTGTCTTACTCTGTAATTTTCTTGCCTGCTCCTGGGGTTTTTAAATTCATTTTCTATTTTTAAAGCCATGCAAACTCAAGAAAACTAGTTTTCTCTGCCTCCCCTTTTTTGCGTATGTATTTATATAGAGAAATGTCTTTTAGTTTGTTTATTTATTTTTACTTTTAACTTGACACAGGTGTGTAGTTTGAGTGTTCACATTTTTCATTCCTGTAATTATTACACAGGGTAGAACACACTGAAGTAAGTGGGACAATATAATAAAGTGTTAGTTTAAATTAGATACATCTAGAGAAAGGAATAAAGATTTGGCAGGAATCAAAGCTTTTCCATCTAAATTATACCATGTAATCTAAACTGCTTTTAAACTTAAAAAGCATGCAAATCACACAGAGAAACTGGAAGAAGGGATTGGCTGGACACACGAAAAACATTGCCATGTGCCATTGTGCTTTTAGAAAATCAGTCTCAGCTGAGAATGCTCCAGCTGGACTGTGGTGCAATGGAAAAACTTAATACTTAAAATACTGCAGTACTCAGGTAATAGCCTTGGTACAGTATATGAAATTGAAGCTTAAATTTGAAGTAATATAAGTGGATGTTTGTAAGGATTTTTTTCCACTTCAAAAGGAAATATGATTTAAATAACATTACATATAAAATTCACTTTCAACATATGAGAATTATTACTGAAAATAATTAGTCAGTATAAAAGTTCACTCCTTCTTTTTAAACTCTTGTAAGTGGGATTCATCTTGTCTAATAGTAGATATCTACAGTTTGGGTGGGAATATATGAGAGTGGTGCCTAAGTTTTTGTTGTTGTCTTTTGAGACATAATCAATTCACTGAATGGAATCAAGAGCTGAATAAACACCAAGCCAATCAAGTGTTAAAGTGTGTTTTGAATAAGTCTAAAAAGTCTCCAGATGAACATTCAACCAGACCTCCACTCAATGTAACGAAGAGTACATATGCAGTCACGCATAATGACTAAATGCAGATGTACAAATTGATGATCTAATGAGTTACCTTTTCCCAATAATTCATTAAATGCTACAGAATCATTTTATTTATTTACTTATTTGTTGCTACTAAATATTTCACAGGCATTAATACTGGTCTTTGCTCTGAACAATATTTAATATATAAATACAAGGTTTTAAAAGGGAATGGCATAGAGAAAAAAAGTTAAAATTTTATTTTTTATATTTAAGGTGATTTTTTCTTTTGGAGTGCGGGTTTGTTTGGTAGTAGTGTGTTTTGGTTTTTTTCTAATAAAAAACAAAGGTCGAGAGAATTTGAGTAGATGAGAAAGCAGGAAAATAAAAAAAATAGTAGAATGACTAATACTCTTTTCCACCCTACGGTAACCATATGAGGCCAATGGAAATGGATCATTTGCTGTATTATTGCACTAAAGCAGTGTATTAATTCTGGAGCTTGACTGAGCCTTGAACAGAAAGAATAGAATAAAGTTTGTTCAAATGAAACTTGTTGTCGCCTGTGAACCATATGGTTGCAAAGTATTTCCATTGAAAATATTTAAATATTCAGAGGTAAAATTTTGATTTTTGAAGGTTTCCTCCCATGCTAGTTCACTGAAAATAGTAGTTGAAGAAACACTACAGAAAATTTGGATTAAATTTTTCACTTAATTTTATGATAAATGTTTTGCATTTCCAGTATTTTTTATATATAATCCATTAGGTTATTAAATATTAATACAGTAAGTTTTTAGTTGTTTTACAAGTATTTTATAATAAGGCAATTTGAGAGTATGGAAAGATTTAACATAGAGGAAAATATGCAATGAAAATCAAATCAAGCAAGTGCAATAGTTACTCATGATAACACTAGGATTATCAATGTATGACAACACAAATTTTTTATGCAGGATTATCAATGTATGACAACACAAATTTTTTATGCATATTGATTCTCGTCCAGTAGAGGCAAATTGCTGCTGAGAGCAAGTGGTCCCATTAAGCTTCCAAATTAGTGAATTCCTGAGCTAAGTAGCTTGGGAAAGTACACTGAAGGTTTCATCTTTCTAGATTCTTCTATTTATTATCTTTACTTATGTAAAGAGTTCATTAGAAATAATTTAACATTGAAATATGGTAACTTTTTAGCCTCCTTTAATGCAGTCACGCATGTCTTTAACTACCAGACATAAAACTGCTTAATTCTTTGTATATTAATGGGTTCATATGTCATAAAGCCAGAAGAAACACTGTAATCGAGTCTCCTATGTGACACAATACAGGCCACAGAACTTCAGTGAATTAAGTGGTACATCATGTCTAAGTAAATGTGACTGAAATGGAGCATATTAAAATAGAGCATACATTTTTTAATAGATTCTTGACTTTAAAAAGTCACTGTAACAGAATTTCTGACAATCTTTCATACATTTTCTCAATAAATCTAGCTTTTGAAAACACACAGTATGTTGATTCTGTATCACTTTAGCCTCTTACTTAGAATGTCTTATGAAACCTAATATAGAACAAAAGTATGTTATCTCATCATCTTGATCAACAATATTTGAAATATCATAAAACCAATACAGGAGATAGCAGGACAAGATGTGTTTACAATACATACACAATAGTGTATTTGTGGTAATTATATTAATCTACATAATTTTCTTTGTATCTGCAGTCAATGCAAATTAGTGTGGATTTATGATATCAGCCCTTCCACAATTTGAGTGGATAAGATTTGTAACTGCCAGGGCAGAATTATTTGAATCTCATAGTTAAACCCTAAAAAGTTTTAACAGAGAATTAGTAGAGCATTAGAGTATTAATTTCTACTTTTTAAAAAACTTTTCACAGTTTCCAAGACCACACAACCTAAAAATGGTCTAGAAATTTTTTCTAATAGTGCTTCAAAAGTTTTTAGGTATGATCTACCTAGGCAAGTTAAAATATACCTATATTTCTGTGATTGCAATAATTTTTATCCTAAGCCAAGGTACTGTGAATTCCATTGTTACTTTTAGTTTCTTAAATTTCTTCTTTTTGGGAGAGGAGAGAGGCAGATCTATATAATGCTATTGAACAAATTACAGAAAGGATCTTAATTTTATATGCAAACAAGTTGGATTAATTACATCCCATTTGCTAATTTTTGTGGGATTTCTTCCCTAAAGATACTTTTTGCGCGTGTATGCACAGTGACATATGAGTGTGTGCATGCAAATCAATGTCTATAGTTATGCCTATATGCAAGTTATGACATAAAATTTAAAGCAGCTTTAAGACACGTTTGCACCTCAAAATTATGACTTTTTCAAGACTCGTTTTGAAGAAGAATGTTAACTTTTAGTTTTGTAATTAATTTTTTTCATGTTTTTGTTAATATCCAAAATAGAATCAATCAGAAATTTTAAAATTAATTTTATAATTGGTATAATTTATATATGGGGGTTGTTATTTAAAATTTTTCAAGGAATTTTTAAGGAATACTTTGATAAGCATGATTTAACATCTCCAGTGCACCAATTTTCTCTGAAGTCTCCAAGGAAAGCTTAGATTTTCTCCTCCAACTATAGTTCTAAAAAACGGTTTTTTTTAAAACTCTTTACAAACTTAATCAGAGATGTTCAGAAGTCTGGTAATCTAAAATAATTTTACTTACCTTTGTTGATTATGTTTTTGAGAATTTTGTTTCATTTGTGATTTCTAAGTCAGCAGCATTGGATATCAAGTGTTTCTAAGCAGATCACATTACTAAAATGGCTAGTTTGTTTATTCATTTTTTTGATTCTGGCAACAGTGATTAAATGGTATAGTGATTATGAGAACAACATTCATAGAGTTAGCATTCCAACTAAACTTACAAGTAATTTTCTATCTATAGTGTTATCAATAAACTTCTGCATATATGTTACTCAAAGGAATCTTATAAGTAACTTCAGATTTTGAACGGCATGCACTAGATCTATCTGAAACAGACAATATTGATCAGATGATTCTTTTGATTTTGTTTCACTTGAACAAATAGCTGCTGTCAAAGGTGAAAAAGTCTTTCCTTTTTCAGTGGAATTTCTTCTAATTTCTCCCATCGTTATGGATTTATAAGTGAGCAATTTCATATTTAATTGCAAAATAAGTGGAGGCATGTGTCTGGAAGATGGGGAGAATGGCATATTCAATTTCCTTGTGGCACATATTAAATTTTTAAGAACATATTTGCCTAGGCTTCTGCTGGATTTAGTCAGACTTCAGCTAGCAGGTAAGTAAGCATTGTATAAACATTTTCTTTTTTGTATCAATGTTTAGCCTCTCTTCATTCAGACTTCATGATTTTTACATTTTTATATATAGTAGATTGTTTGTTGTTAGCAACCATTATAGGAAAAAATATACTGTGAAAGAAAAGTCAAATAAAGAGCTAAATTTTCAGAGTGAAAAACAGGACATTGGTTTACATATTGTTTTAATACAGAATAAAAAATATCTAAGAAAAAAAATTTGTTGGTTTCCTTGTTGGCCTTTATTGTTACTGCTACTCTATCAATAGATGTTAGATTGTACTCCTTCTATTACTATAAGACCATATGTTTTAAACGTCTTCTAACTACTCTACTTCTTTGAACTGAAGCTTTATCTTTTAAAAGGATAGTATATCTTAGTTACATCAGTAAGCTGACTGTTAGCTAAAATGCATACAAGTAGAGGTGATATTTCTACCTGTACAAAGTGGAATTAAGTGTATATGATCCACTTTTGCTTCATTGTATGCTTAATATTGTTGGAAAATTTAGACTTATAAAGATACTTCTGAGGTGAGTGCCAAAAATCAGAAAAATATAAGTGTTTAAAAAATTAGTCCAAGAAGTCTGAGTAATGTCTATGAAGACTCATTCATTTCTCCTTATTATTCTTTAATCGAGACTTTTGCTTGTAAGGCATGTGAGACCATTCTCCAAAATTCATGTCAATTAATAATTTACTCCTAATTTGATATAATCTCAGGAGATGTTTGAGGCACCTACTACTGCTTAGTATCAACCTGAATGAGGGGGTTGAGTACTTGTGTGTGTGATGCTGCTCTACCATTTCTGCTTACATAACATTTTCACTTCTATATCTAAAATACTTAAGAAATTACTGTTTCAATTTAATTTATTTTCCCCTTCATTCCTCAATAATAATTCTCTTTTCCAGGTTAATTTCAGGAAATCTATAGAGAGCTACATGCAAATGCCTTGCTTCAAAATGAAAATTTCTAGAATTATAGTCATTATGTACTTACACAGACACCTGACATGCTATGTACTGTAACCACTCTATAACAATTTATGGTTATGTAAATTGGGATGTAGAATAGTTGATGTCTTTTATGTTACATCACTTCATGACTTTTATCTTCTAGGTCAAATACAACTGAAGAAATATCTCAGGATTGCTAAATTGACTTTGTACCACACAAGGTAACTACACAATGAAGTAATATTAATTTAGGGACAATATTATGATATGAGAGGAATTCTAGTCTCTTCATATGTGAGAAATCATGTTAGTGCTGGAGAAATTAGTTTGAAATAAGTAATACCCCACATCTAAGAGAATTTGGAAGGGAAACCATGTAGGCTAGTACCTTCTTACCTCTTGTTATGCTGTCTCTGTGTGCACATAATTTCTGTTACGCTTTGATGTTTAGAAAAGATTACAGTCTGGCACAATTACAACTCCTGGAGCAGTTCCACAACCATTGTGAAAATTAAAGAATTGAAATATACAATTTCTATTTTGTTTTTCATCATCCATATTAAATATAGATGACAGCCAGATAATATTTTATAGAAAGCTAAAAACCCTAAATTTTCAAGCATATTTCAAATGTATCCATAAGTCTGATTTTTAATATACTTTCTTTGAATACATTTACCAATAAAATATCCAGTGAATTTGACAAAGTAATTATGTTTGGGGGGAATATTAGGTCATGCTTGCAGATAGGGGAGAGTAGAGGATGAGAAAATATTCTACATTGAGAAAATATTATGATTTCATACAATGTTGATGGAGAGACAAACCAAAGCTTGTCTAGCTCTGAGCATTCAGGCCAGATTTAGGAAAAGATCTTTAAAAAGAGAAATCAAAGTAATTGTGCATAAGTGAACATATAATGTTTATGAACCTTTTCTTGCAGAAAAAAAGAAAGGTGTACTAGTATTCATATTTAAAATGCAAGATGTGTTGAAATTACTAAAAAACATAATTCAATTAGCAGGAGAGAAGGAAAGGTCACATGATGATGTTCAAACACCTCTAGATATCCTTAAAAAACTGTAAAATTACGATGCAAGTCCAGAAATTACAGACTATGCCCTCATGTGTATTTTAGTGTGGAAAATCTGTTTACTCATCAAGTAATGAGCAAATGAACCTCCTGCAAAAAGATCAGTTAATAGCCACTAAGATTTGCCGAATGCAAATTTTTTCTTCAAAGAAACCATGTTTAACGGTAGGGTTTTTTTAAAAAATTATTGTGGAGGCTGCAAGGAACCATTATTTTATATATATAGCACTAAGAATCTTGAATTCCTTTGGAAAAGAATATTCAGGATTTAAAAGGGCAGAAGTTTATGGGAAGGTAACTGCAAGTATATGAATAAGAATAATAGAATGGTTTGGGTTAGAAGGGACCTTAAAGATCATCTAGTTCCAACACCCCTGCTATGGGCAGGGACACCTTACACTAGGTTGCTCAGAGCCTGACCTTGAACACTTCCATGGATGGGGCATCCACATCTGCTCTGGGCAACCTGTTCCAGTGCCTCACCATCCTCACAGTAAAGAATTCTTCCTAATATCTATTCTAAATCTACCCTCTTTCAGTTTAAATCCATTCCCCCTTATCTTATCACTATATGCCTTTGTAAAAAGTCCCTCTCCATCATTCTTCTAGGCTCCATTCAGGTACCAGAAGGCCACAATTAGGTCACTCCTGAGCCATCTGTTTTCCAGGTTGAACAAACCCAAGTCTCTCAGTCTTTCCTCATAGGAGAGGTGCTCCATCCTTCTAATCATCTTGTGGCCCTCCCTCTGGACTTGATCCAACAGGTTGATGTCCTTCCTGTGCTATATGTGCTATATGTTGACAAGATAATGCTTTTTTCATCCTACAGCACTGTGTAATCAGTTCTGCACATAGTTACAAATAAAATTATTTTAAAAATCACTGCTGACTCTGTATTTAATATAAATTACTCTTAGGAAAAAACAGGAAAACATATAAGGTGTCATTACTATTGACCCTTCATAAATATTTGAGGATAAGGGGAGATGATTAGCTGCTTGGTAAAATAAAAAGTTCAGATTTATTTGGTACAAAATACATCCTTATTTAATTCCCAGCAATTCTACTGTTTTTTCCCTCAATAATTTCTAGGTTTTCTTGTCTCCGTATGTATGTTCCTTTCTAATTTTTCTCTTTTAAAGCAAATTGTGAGATTTTCTATTATTTGATAATTTAGTTTAAGATTTCCAGTGTTTCCAACCCTCTCAGTTCCAACTGCCTCACATCTTTCTGCTTAGGCTGAAAATGCTCTGAAGGGGTCAAGGCATGTTTGCTACCAGGACAGAGTATCATGGAGAGGTGCTTGGAAGTTTGTGCTGTAGTCCCCATTCTGAATATGCTATGCATATCTTAATTGTCCTTGTAGTCATCCACATTAAATGAAAATGTGAAAGCAGGGGTTTTTTTTGCTGAACCATTCACAATAACCAAGTTTATTGGGCACGAATCACAATTCAAAATAAGTTCACAATTTTATGGTAAGTGTGAAGGTCATAAGACTTCCTCACACAAATTGTTGTTTTCTGGAACAATTGGTCAAAGGAACAAATTTGTCACTGCTGCTGAATCAATAGAGACAAAAGCCATTACATGTTTCTGAAGAGGTTCATAAAGCAAACTATACTATCATGTTCTATGTTATACCAATAGTTTCACTACACATTTGCAGCAAACATTTGTCCTTTCTTCAACACCTTTAATGAATTTAATTTCTCAGTTCTGCTTTCTGTGTTGTATTTTCCTCCATGCAGCCTTTCACTCCAAATCTTTCATTAAATTTTTCATGGTCTTCCTTACTTCGGCACGTGTGCTGTGGTTTTCCACTGCACTGTGTATTTGACAACTTATTTGAAGATACGACATTGTTAAAGTGTGGTATAGAGACACTTGAGTTTTGTTCTAACTGGATTATTCCATTACTAACTACAGCCTATACAGAGCATTTTCAGTTCACTAGTAGCTGTAAATTGTAACCTACCCCCACTGAAAAAGAAAAAAAATGTGCAGACAAAGCTCTTGCATTGTATTTTGTATTTCAACAGTTATCCTGTGACTGGAACCCAAACGATCTAAAACTTAGTAAAGTATCCACCAGTACTCCATTAGAGACATTCTTCTATCTGTAATGTTGATGAAACTAAAAATTAATTCTCTGTTATGCTGATGTCTCACATCTGTGCAAAGAAAATATTATTTCACCACCTGTAGCATCTCTGTAAGTGAAGGAAGAGATGGCTTGTTGACTGTAGTAACCAAAGATACCAGAATTTTTGCACATTAACACAGCCTTTGTTCTTTTCTTTGCAAGCTCAGCTTCTCGCTGTCCACATATATATTTTATCTCCTTTACTTAGCATTAGAAGGCTAAGACACAGGCTTCTGTGTGGTGGTGAATCAACTGACTGTATTCTCCATTCCAATAACAGAAATAAGGGCACTGGGGACCATAGGACACAAAAAAATTTCCAGAGGCCTTCCAAGTGTCACTATAGTTAAGTTTATACATAGTTTTTTGACTCTAAAGTTAAAGTGAGTGAAAAAAATTTTGCTACTGATGATGAATTTTCCACATTAAAAGAAAGTACTGTGTATGTTTGACATGATTCTAATAATAGAAAAAACTTATTTCTTCATTCTGTTATTGGAAATTGTGTTTCCACTCTTTCATTTGTGTGACAGTTATTTTATTTTATCTTTAATTAGTTTCAAAGGAAAGAGGTGAGCTATTTGCTCTGTTTCAGGTTTTGATATTTGAATGTAAGAGAAAATGAGGAACCATGAGTAGAATAATTTACTTTATTCCTATTTACAAAATCCCATCTTCTTTTTTCAAAATTTATTTTATTATTTTCCCTATGATTAAGTGTTCATTATTAAAGAAAATATGTGTTAAATTGCTAAAACTAATTACAGAAACATTCTGCAAATATGTTTGAAGCATCAAATACCTTTCCCATGACATTCTGCTATTCTTATATTGGTTATTCTTTTGGTTTTGAAGAGTTTGTTTTCAGTCTGGATGTTTTATTTCTTTTATCATCTTCCAATATAATTGTTGTTAAAATAGTCTAAACAGAGACAAAATCCACTTGATTTATGTATTGAATAATATCTGATTTTTTAAAAAGTGTCTTGCTGACTGGCTTGAATCATTCATTATTACTTCCTCAAAATAATCATAGAAACTCCAAAAGACATCTTCAGCTGTGCTATAGATCTTTAGCTGGGATATGGAAAAGATTCCATTTTGCCAGAGAGGAAAATATAAGACCATGTTTTAACGTAGTCTTAATGATCATTCTTTAAATCATTTCCCCGTGCTGCTCAAAATACTGTTGATGATGTTGTTTTTGTTGTTGATTCTAAGGTACTAGCACTCCACTAAGCTGTGGGGCTTGTCAACAAGGGACAGAATTGCCATGGTTTTCTAGTACAGTAGAAAGACATACTCAACAGGAGATAATGAATCCGTGATTCATTTGAAAAGTTCAGTTCTTGTCTTGTCTTACCTGCTTTGGCATTAAAGTATGCAAGACTACCTGTTCTATCATTGCAAATCTGAGATTTTGCAGATGTAAATCCATCTGATTCTAGAAGTGGTTCTGAAGTTTTATGCTCTACTTAAAAGATGCTGAGAATATTTCACATCTTTTTTAAATAGAAATCCAATGGAAGTTTCCTACATGGTTTAGCTTAAAAATAGAGGTAGGAGATTAACAAAGTAAAAAAATCAGAAAATACTGAAAAGGCCTGACCACATAATCCTTAACCTACATATGATCCTTAAAAGCACATATATATATCTTAAAATATATACATATATTTGTGCATTAACTATGATAAAAAATGCTTCTATTGCATTAGTTCTTTTGCGTTAATAGAATAGAAATTTGGAGAAGAGGTGAAACCTGTATGACATATCTGTCAAAATATTCATTACAAACAAAAATCTTCACACTTTTTAAAAGGAGATGTTATTTTATGCACATGTTTTGATGTCAGCATGATTATCTCTTTGTCATTCCTAGTTTGTAAGTACTCTTCTTGCTTAATTTGACAGCATTCATTCTTCTTCTCTAACTTTTTTAGTGCCTATTCCTTCACAAAAGATAGCATTCTGTTGTCAAGTAGATTTTTAGTGTAGTAGGTAAATCATCACTGACCTTTTCTAGATTGTCTGCAATGTCCCTTATTTGACATGATTAACACTATGCAATTTATTGATCATCTTTTATTTCATTGTAGCTTTTAAGTACTGCATAATGATTAAAGTGTAGTTTATGTTGTAAATGTCATTTTTCTCCCACAAGTTTATTCCTGATGTCTACTTCCCCCCCTTTTTTCCCCCCTTCTATAATTTATTCATTGTTTTTTGGAATTAAGTCATTAAAGAAAGTGGTAAAAGTAAAAAATATGAAAATCATAGAATCATAGAATAGCTTGAGTTTGAAGGGACCTTTAAAGGTCATCTAGTTCAACTCCCCCTTGCAATGAGCAGGGACATCTTAAACTAGATCAGGTTGCTCAGAGCCCTATCCTATCTGACCCTGAATGTTTTCAGGGATGGGGTATACACCACCTCTCTGGGCAACCTGTTCCAGTGTTTTACCATCCTCATTGTAAAATACTTCTTCCTTATATCAAATCTAAGTTGACTACTCCTTGTCCTATCACAACAAGCTCAAATAAAATGTTTGTCACCATCTTTCTTATAAACTCCCTTTAAGTACTGAGAAACTGCAATGAGGTCTCCCCAGAGCCTTCTCTTGTCCAGACTGAACAACCCCAACTCTCTGAGACTCTCCTTGTAGAAGATATATTTCATTCCTCCAATCATCATCATGGCCCTCTGGACTCGCTCTGACGGGTCCATGTCTTTCCTGTGCTGGGGATCCCAGAGCTGGATGCAGTACTCCAGGTGGCATCTCACCAGAGTGGAGAGGAAGAATCACCTCACTCAACCTACTGCCCACCTTTCATCTGATGCAGACCAGGACACGGTCGACTTTCCAGACTGCAAGCACACATTGCTGGCTCATGTCCACTCTTTCATCCACCAGTACCTGCAAGTCCTTCTCATCAGGGCTGCTCTCAATCCTCCAGCCTATAAAATTACTGTTTAAGCTGCACGAGATCCATAATATGTCCTCTGTGTATGAGTTGCCTAACTGTAAAGCTAGAATACAAAATAGTTCTGATATTTTCTTAATGTTTTAGTTTGGGACATTATACCTTAAAGTTTTACCATGCTGAAAAGTACAAATTTAGAGTGAATAGGTAGACGTTTTAAAGTGAAAATGTCTACACAACTAGATGCACGATAAATCATGATTAGAACTTCAAATTCAGTTGAATCAGAGTAAAAGCTGTTAATGGACAAATTCAGTATTGTGTATTGAAAAGAAAATGCAGGGAAACATTTTTTGAGCTCAGGTAAATATATTTTTGAGCTTTATTTGACAAAATGGCTCCATGCAGATTAAAACAGTATGAGAGGAGTTCTGAAATGGCACCTGCCTACTTATCCATTTGTAATATTGACACAACATAGATTTGTAGTATGCAGAGTTGACAATTTCCAACCGGATGTTGAAGCACTGATCTACATGACAGGAATAGTGATCATTAGTTGCCATGCTTGAAAAGGATGTGGACAGATTCAATGTGGTTAGGTGCAATCAGTCCTGAAATTAATGCATAAATGGAAGAGACACTTTTTCATTATTCCCTACTTTGGGGGAAACAGTGGGTGCAGTACTGTCAGAGTTCAGACTGATAGATATTGATACAAATCATTTTTATATGAACTGCCTATTTATTAGAATTGCTTTTCTGCTCTCTATATGGAAGTCTATGATGCATTACATTCTGAACTTCCTAATGTTCAGATTGCTGTTCTCATTTCAAGAAATAATGAAATGGATTCATTACTTTATCCTTAAAATATTCTGATTTATTTTATTTTATACCCTCTTCAGTGATTTCATATGCCCTTTTGTTATCCAGTTCATTTGTTTTACTGTAGAAAGGAACATATATATATTTTGAGGACAAAAAATATTCTACAAACATTTTTAATTTATGTAAGTACACAAAAAGAAACAAGAATATGGACCTGAGAAGATGCAAAGTCCAAGGATGTTTTCAGCATTAGTAAAACTCAAGACAATGTCATGATGAACACAGAGGAATTAAGATGACAGGCAACTGTTTCTTTAGTTGCATCTATAAAACACAAGCAATTTTTTGGTGTAGTTTTAAATTTTTATTTTCAAAATTATGTTTTGCAAAACAGTGTTCTCTCAGTTTGAACCTAGAAGCGCCAAGTTTAATTAAATAATGATCCACTGGTACTTCAAATTTTGCATATGTGGGGAGTTCTCCTGTATGTATTTATCTTTTTATTCAGCAGAAGAAACTGAGAAAACTGAAAGAAACTACTGTGAGTTCTCTTGACATAAAGATATTAAAAGAAAATTAACACTGCTACAGTGATACAAACAATCTGATTAATAATGATCTATTAGTCAAAGCCTGTAGCAATTCTCCTGGGCTTTTGGCCAGTATCCCTCTAGAGAATTATACCTGTGGAAGAGAAGAGAAAAATATATCCTTCACTGCTAGTTTTAAAAAAAAAATCAAATTATTTTGAATCTGAATATATGATTAGAACACTAAAAGTAACAGCAGGAGGACAAAACACTGTAAGATATACAAACAAAAGTGTATCATTAATGTAAGCCTGAGAACACCAAACATCTTCGGGATTTTCAGCTCGGTTTGGATGCTTATGCACATAAGAATTTTGTCTTCACCTCTACGACACTATTTTTTAGAGACAGAATTGTACATGATTTTCTTCCAATTTCTTCCAATGTTTTATTTCAAATGTAGAATATTTGAGTTATTATCCTTTACTTCTCTTTCTTCTCTAATAGTGTTTCTTTCATTATGTCATCTTAGATCTGTAGAGACTTTACTTTGTATCTTTTTTGTTGTTCGCTTAGAGTATGTTTTGTGACAGGTGTTCTTCTCTGTACTAACTTCATGAAATAAATAACTGTTTAAACATGCTTCCTCAAAATAATATTTGCAAATGGAGCCAGGGAGTCAACTTCATCCTGGGTCCAATGTAAATGCCTCTAAACAATTGCATGTAAATGGGAAAAAACCAAGAGGACTTAGAGACACAAGTGCACCTTCAGGGCTATGATCTTACTGGCATCACAGAGACACAGTGGGATGGCTGCTGTGGAATGGAAAGATACAAGCTCTTTAGGAAGGACAGGCAGGGGAGATGAAGAGGAGGTGTTGTCCTCTATGCCTTTGCTAACTTGTTGTCTATCTCTCCATCAATCTTACCGTCCGAGGAGATGAGGCTACCTAGGTAATTAAACTGTTGGACTGATTTAAGCTCTGATTGGTCAATGGTGATATGGGGATGATGGAAGACTTCCTGAGGTGCAGGTTGATAGAGAACTTCTGTCTTCTTTAAGCTGAGTTCCAGCCCAAAGAGCTCAGCAGCGTCTGCACAGCAGGATGTTAAACTCTGCAGAGCTGCTTCTGTGTGGGCCACAAGGGCGGCGTCATCAGCATAAAGCAAGAACGCAGCCTTGTTTCACACCATTGGTTATTAGAAAGGGCTCAGAAAGTGCATTGCCATATCTGACTTGGCCCTGCTGATCCTCATGGAGTGAGATGATCATTTTAAGGAACTTAAATGCCGGGAGCAGCCTCCTCGGCATGGCGTCTTTAAACATTAGCCAATAAACAATTGTACTGTTCTTTAAGTTGTGTTTATCTTACTTTATCTTACTATCTGGTGAAGGATATTTGAGAAAAAGAGACCCAGAGAGAGATGATTACAGAACCAGCATTACAAGAAGATTGTTGCAGGCAGCATAAATGTTCAGTTTGAATATCTTGACATGCTTTACAAATATAGCAAATGAGAATATATGCTGCATGACTGCCCATTCTTATACCAAGTTTTCCTAAGCAGCTGGTTTGGGTTTTCTTTTCTCTAGCAAGACAGTATGAGAGTTGGGAACACCAAATGACGCCCTGTATGCTGTGCATCAAGGACAGAATGAAGCTCTCACCTTCACAGCAAATGAGAAGGCAGAAAAAAGGCAAAAATACACCTCGTGCAGCATTAAATGTTTTCATTTTAACAGGATAAAAAATACCTGAGCAAGTAAACAAACAATCAAACAAACAAAAAAAAGCTGCCATTCACTGTCTTTGGTCTTCAGTGATGATCCATTCTTAATCATCCTCAGTTTTCTATTGCAAACAGAACTTATTTTATCATCTTCCTTATTCTTCTTCTCTGTGGACACAAGAGCAAGGAGAGATTAGTCTTCTCATCTCTAGCAAATTGATATCTCTACAAGCCAAAAGATTACTTTAACTGTTCTCCTTCTGGTCCACTTCCTTTTGCACTTATCACTTGGAAGTGCATAGAACTGATTTTAAGCCCTATAAGGATTTCCTTACAGTGTTCAAATATTTTTTTGAGCCATAGTATTAATATAAATTCTTTTATATCTGATTTATGTAATTTGTGTGCCTGACATGGATGATTTGTTTCACTGACATCACTGTAAGAAAAAAAACCCAAACAAAGTTAAAATTAAGCATTAATAATTTATACATTTTTTAGACATTTGTTTCAGTTAAATAAAATAGAAATGTAGCCACATAAAAATCCATACAATTTTAAGCTGATTAGATCAATAAAGTATGATCTCATGAAGGATTTCATTATTATACTTCCTTTCAATTGTAACTGACTTCAGAAAAGCAGTCTCTGTACCTATTTTGTTTTGGAATACCGCAAAACTATTAAGTGGATTTATTGTCAGATTATTCAAAACATTCTGTTAGTTAAAATGAACATTTTTTTGGTAATGATTTAGAATTACAGATACTATAAAAATGATAAAAAAATAAAAATAAACCTAAACATTCCCTTCAGATAGTTTAACCAGCATCAGCCTTCATAGTATAATAAAAGGTTTCAATTTTGTTTTTAAAATCTGATGAATTCATTAAACAATATTTCTAGAATTTACTGCTGCAGAGGTAAATCAGGAGAAATTCATGGCACAGGATCCATCTGAGTCTATAAAGATCTTCAAAAAGTACTCGTGAGGAAACCAGTACTTAAAGAAAGTGTTTTATATGTGCTAGCTTTTTAGTGATGATGAAACAACCGCTTGTTAATGTGAGGTCACAGAAAAGCAACACAAAGGCAACAAGCCTGAAAGCATAAAAAAAGCATAAAAACTAAAAGGGAACTTGAAAAAAACATATGTACTTACAATCTGAGCATCACCATCTGTTACCAGTGGCATCACACTAAGATTTTCATCTTTGGGCACGACTTGGGAGAACTTAAAAATAAAGCTAACAAGACAAACCTATATACGTTGCCTGTCATATCAGTGCCTCTAAGTAATCTATATGCAGCTAGAATGAAAGACTAATATATGTTTTTGTTAAATTGACCTTAATTATGAAGTTTGAAAAATCTGGAGCAAGAGTTGCTACAAAGAAGCGACAAGTATATAGTTAAATTCAATATATTCACCTTCTCTTCTGATTAAGGTAAAATATAATTAGGCAATTTAAATAAGTACTACCATGTCAACAGAATTGTGTACATTTTTACAACTGAAAAATAGAAATGGTGTTTATTGAAGATTACCTTGCAATGATATTACACATATTCCTGCTGTGATACTTAAAAAAAATAAATCTAAGAATTCATTATGATTAAGTCTTGTATACTTCCAACTCTATCAATAGTGAGGAAAGGGAAGAATGAAGTGGGAAAGTTACATCCCGGTTAAAAAAAATGCCATCTGACTAAGAATTAAAACTGTTCTAGAATTGTAACCACTGTAGAATTAAGTCACACCCAATTTTCACAAGCTGCTCACAAGCTGCTTTCAAAAGCTGCTCACAAATTCGGGATACAAAAAGAAAAAAAGTAAAATTTTTTTGATGCAGTTTTAGTTGGAAGGCAGATTTATTTATTGACTGTTTCAGTTGTAGTTTCCCTTCCCTCTCGTGAGGTGTGGAGAGTGCAATTTCAGTGATTCTGCTCTGATTCTTCTATAACTCTTCCACAGATGCTATAATGTCAGTCAACCCTGTCTCTCTGTAGTAGCTGACTGTCCCCCTAACACTGCAATTCTATTCATTCAATTCATATGGAATTCTATGGATGTATTAAAGGGACAGTTGGCTAGCATGGGGAGGACAGGGTTGATTGGCTAGGCTTCTGTGCAAGAATTACAGTCGAATTACAGCACAGATGCAGAAATTGCAGCCTGCTGCTCCATAGAAATGTTTGAATGGAAATGGTGCTGGAAAGAAAGAATTGTACCTATCAGAGACATTGCTAATAGTAGGAAAGTCTCCCTAAAATTAATCCTCATTAAAAACAATTTGGGTAAAAAATAAAACTAAAATTCATTTTGAAGTACAGTGGTTTTGAAAAAGAATACAAAATCATTAAAAGACACAGTATTTTTAAAACTACAGTTGGAAAACTGTTATTCTAAGGATTGTGTTAATGTTATACTGTTCTGACAGCAATACTACTTTAAAGCTTTGATCATCTAAATATCAGGGATATATTAAATCTAAATAGCAGATTTTGTGAGGAGAAACAGTTAAAATGTATTTATTAAAACAGAGTTTGGCATTTCCATCCTGATTCTTCATTCCAAAGACAATTTAAAAACATACCTACATAGATTTCTTAAACTGATATTGCTGATTTTAAATGTAGAATAAGTAGATATTTTAGGAGAATTTCAGATATGTTCTTAACATCCACAGAGCAAAATCACTTACATTAAAACCAGACAAATCTTCATTTTGGCTTTTGAAAGTGATTTAACAGAATTTTAATGCTTTTGAGTTAATAAATGTGTGTTAATATAGTTATATTTTAAGATAGTAAGATCATTACTGCATATGGGGGCATAATATAATGATTCAAAAACCTCACTGACTGTCATCTTGCTTTAATTTGCTGTTATGAAATTCAAAAAGGTATTGCCTATGCTATGAGAGACACATTTAGTAAAAGATTTATATTATCCATCTATATCAGTATCTTCAAAGTATTTTTGAAGTGTGCCGTAGCTTTCAGCTGCTTCCTTTTCATTTTTTGATACGGTAGTGATCTTATATGATACTATATAAAACATGTATTAACTCAGTAGATTCTTCCATCTGAAGCTTCCAATCTAAAATACTTTTTCCTACCACTTTCAGGTTATTACTGTCATTACTCTTTTTACCTATTTGGGCTTAATTCTATTTTTGTTGTAAGTATTTAATTTTTTATCTCTGTGTCAGTTTTGACAGTTTTGCTCCCTGAAATAAATAAGATGTACTATATATTCAATACATAGGAGAAAAAAAAAAAGTGGGATAGGAAATAAAATCAGTGGGACTTTTTATTTATACAAAATACCTGCTCCAGAATGGACTATATGTAAAATTTTTAAAGAAAGTGTAGTACAGGCTTTGATTAACTGTTCTTCAAACTAATAATACTGATAGTAGTTCTCTAGTATCTCAACTTATACTTTTTATTATGGATATAGATAGAGTTGCTCAAACCAGCCTTTGGAATATCTAGATACCTTTGTTCTCCCTGATCATAGCTATTGTATGCACAGTTATGTGACTGCCACATAGTTATGGCTGGATGGAGTAGTACTGTGCTTCTGGTAAGGAACAAAAATCTCAAGATCCTGAAATGCATGTCTTTGACAGGAACAGAGAGGATTCAGCACTTTTTTGTTCAGGTGCTTATTTACCCTCACTGATAGATTATTAATTCTTCCAGTTTGGAGAGTCCATCAGCATTACTTCATCCTATACATATCACTTGTGTTTGGTTGATTGAACAAGATAGTTCACCGGGTGACACTACGTCACACACTATTTGCCTAGTCTGCACTTATAATTATGCTCTGCTCTGCAGAGTGACTTGATAGAAGCGGTGCCAATCCAAAATTGTGAGTTGAATAATTTCCATGCTTAAATTTCATTGACACTTCAGGCATGTGAGGAGGCTCAAGTCAGGTCTTTTGAAGAGGTAGCTTTGGAGCTTGTGGCTTCAAGTCTGGGAGACTCAGAAAATGTTTTCCATATGATGGCAGTTTTGTTTGTGCTTTCTCCTCTGTCTTTGCTCCTGCACTTGTGTATCTCCCAGACCTCAGCTTCATGCCACTTCACTGATACTTTTGTAGACCTCATATAAACATGGACTTGAAGTAGGATACTACACAATAACTGAAAAGGCCCCACAATAGAAAAAAGGTTACATATTTTAACACAAGTTTTACCATCACTTGCTCACAGAAGGACACAGACTGAGAAAGTGCAGAGAGCATAGTGCGGAGGCAGGATCAGCCAGGTAAAGGCAACTTCAGCTAACATTTCTTTTTAAAAATTGCTTTTGCTTTCTTTTTGCTTTTTTGCTATTGCCAGCATGTTGGGCTAAGACAGAAAGAAGGTGTCATGGTCTTCTCAGGAAACATGAAGTGCCAGAGCCCCAGCACGAAAGAAAGAAATAGGGTTTTTCTGGAAAGTGATGCTTTTACCATATCTGGCTTCTACATTATTCAATAATTCTCTTGGTAGAACTGTCAACACGTAACAGATCATATGATACTATATTTTCATTCTGGATGAAAATCTAGGATTAAAGGTCTAGCATGGTATCTCAGATGAAATACTGGTTGAAACATATCCATGATTTCCTGTTTATTGAGTTCCTTATTTGTTCAGTTCTAGCTATTAGTGTGTGGTCTTTTCAAACTGTTTAGAATCTTATAAAGTATTCGAAAGTTTCTTACATAAATATTAAGTAACAGGCATATCAGTGGCACCAAGAGTTACTCTCTGCCACAAAAATTTTATGGAGGGGGAAAAATTTTTATCAATCTTAAGATTTCCCCAGAAGAGAACAAGTCAGAGAAAAGCACTTATCTTCATCAAGTTTTATAACCAAATGTAGGAGCTGCTCTGACAGTGAAATTAAGTTTGTTCTATAAATATTGACTGGTATTACTGATAGTTTGTTATTTACTTTTTTATTGACTGAGTCCTGAACTTGGTTTTCCTTGGGTTTATTTCTGTATTTTTATTTTTTAGTTGTTTTTGTTTTCTTATTTGTTTGTTTTAGGGGTTTTTTTGTTTTGTTTTAATTTTATTCCTGTTTATTCAAGACTGCTGCCAGACTACATTTACTGTTTTGTGGAAGAGTGGAGGTAACCAAAACCCTTTACTATTATTTTACAATTATTTATTTTTATGGTATAAAGAATACCCTTATTTCTTTTAGAATTTCAATCAAAAATACTTATTGAAGGTATTCCCTCATGTCTGTTTACACCTATACCACTAGTAAGAGTTTATTCTGACAGGTTTTTTTTTCCCCAGAAGCTAGACCTTATTTTTCTTAGTCCTGAGACTCAAGATTGCACTGTACTCTCTTAAATTTCTTGTATCAATTCTATGCTCTTAATTCTATGCTCTATGCTCCTGGGTTTACTGCTTGCTTAATATTTTCACATTTTATTTCTAATTTCTACCTTCACTTTGATACAAGTGAGCTTTCATCATCTTTGTTATGTGTCTTGAGAAAGGGTGGTCTCTTAGCTGTGGGCCTTGCTTGAATTCCTTAGCAGGCCTTTTCTTTCAAAGATGTCTCATAGCACAGGCACAAGACATTGTTGCTTTTCCATTTAGTTCCTCAAAGGAAGTTATTTTAGTTATTACTCTGTTACTTGAACTCTTTAACATATGAGGAAGGTAATTCAGAAGTCTAATAAGAAACCATATGACATTATGCTTTCATTATACCCATTGAGCAAAGGTATGTGTAAGCTGGCTAGTGTGAATGCAACTGTACCATACAAAAATAACATATATTTGCACAGATTATGCTTTATGTGTTCAGAAAAGGTTTTACAATGTGGGTTTCTTACATTTGGACTACACTGGTACAGTTAAAAAAAGTAGTCATCAATTTGCTTAGCTTTAGGTTGAGTCACATCTGAGCCCTGGATCAGAATTAAGTGGGAAAATGTGTTATGATGTCAGGTTTATTGCCTTGAACTCTGAATTTTTTCAATGCATATGGTTGGATCTGTATCAGGTTTTGGGATGTATAGTCAAAGATTCAATGGAATTTTGAAACAGACTACCTAAGAAATTAATATATAACATATCATGATATTTGACCATTCCATCACTACCTTAAAATAAAAACAATCAGCGGGATAATAATAATAAAAAAAAGACATGATCTAATGAGTGTATTAATAGTGTGATATTGCAATAATTTCCACAAAAGAATGTCAATACAAACATTTGGCAAATTTTGTGTGACTGTTAATAAGAAATGACCTTTTACACGCCTCACTGATACCTGGACAAAACCTGTGAGTGTCTGAGACTAGTCTAGACAATGATATTACGAGTTTCAGCTAACATGAGGTGCAGACTGGGATATAGACAGGAGCTTTCTCGTTTACACTCATTCTAAAGAAAAGTAAAGAAAGCATAGCAGCTTGGAGGAAGTAATTGAAGCTGAAAATGCAACTGAAACCTCTGAGATTTATTAGAAGTTCCTAATTTAGAATTATTAGCATAGTTTTGGAATTTTATCCATTACTGGTTGATCATTTAACAATGATCAGGAGTGCTGTTTCCCTTACGTACTTGGAAAATAGTAACCTTTTTCTGCCAGATATATATGTTATAGCTATCCATCCCATTATCATCTCTTCAATGGACTATGAAGAGGAGTAGTATGACCAGCAAGACAAGGGAAGCCATTGTCTGTGCTCAGTACTGGTGAGACGACACCTTGAGTGGTGTACTGTGTTCAGTTTTAGGCCCCCCACTTCAAAAACGACATCGAGGTGCTGGAGCGTGTCCAGAGAAGGGCAACAAAGTAAGGGTCTGGAGCACAAGTTTTATGAGGAGTGGTAGAGGGAGTTGGGTTTAGTCTGGAGAAGAGGAGGATCAGTGGGACCTCATTGCTTTCTACGATTGCCTGAAAAGAGGCTAAAGTGGAGTGGGGATCAGTTTCTTCTGCCATCTTCAGGATGGGAGGATATTACCTTAATTCATGCCAGGGAAGGTTCAGATTAGATATTAATTTTTTTTTCACTGGAAGAGTGGTCAGGGATGTGGTGGAGTCACCATCTCTGGAAGTCGTGTCTGGATGTGGCACTTGGGGATATAGTTTAGGGGTGATTAGAGACTGAAGCTTGAGCTGGATGTGCTGCTCTCATGACATCTCTGACAGGTTAAAATGTTTTGTGCACACCCGACTCATCTCTTATTTCCTGATTTTCTTTCCCTCCCTTCAGACAGTCTTCCTTTGTGCGACATTTTAATCAAGTTCTAACAAATGAAGAAAAACTCACTATTATTAAGTATGCAAGACTATTTGTATTTTCTAGACAGAATCTTTTTAGAGAGCTATGATACATGCACATTTCCCAGCAAAGCAGAGGAGGTCAAATTAGGAAGATGTGAGCCTCTATGTGTGACCTGGGAAAGATAACCTGTTTGCAGAACTGGTCAAGCTGATGTGGTCTACATCAAGCTTCAGTACTTTCAGTAGTTTGCAGAGCATGACTAAGTCTTCTTTTCCAGATGGTGCTTAGTATGTGTGTTTTGACTTTAATATACAAATCGATCTACAATTTTGCTTTCCTGAAAGGTTTCCTCACTTTTTCACAAATTAAATGGGAATAAGTTTATCTACCCTTTTTTGTATTTTAAGAATCCAGAGGTAAGTGCTCAACAACATTTTTCTGAAGATTTATTTGTTAATATATCAACAGAAAGCATTCTCTGATATCCAGCTTGAACTTTTTCATTCTCACTTTAATCCTATTACTGCTGTTCAAATCCCTGTTTATCATCCTGAGTGATTCTTCTGGCTTGGATTTACACTCCCAAGATATTCAGAGACTGTTATCAAGTCCCCTCTTTTCAGCCAAGAGGAAGCAGTGGTATATACTTTGTATATGTACATATATATGTATATATTGTAATAGTTCTATTTCTGTATTGCTCTACCTGCCCTACAGTTTTCTGATAGTTTTTGTTGTCGAAAAGGTCCTTAGTTTCTGGGTAGGATTTTGATAGTAAGAAACCTGTCAAATGTCATGCATTTCAGCTCTGCTGTTTCTTGAGTGACACAAAACTGAACATAAGTTAAACAACTGGTTTTATATTGAATACAAAGAGAAGGACTGTGATTCTATTCTATAATGAATCTCTCTTTAAAAAAAAAAAAAACCAGAACCAATGATGCATTTATAATTTGTGTCAGTGATGTTAATTAAGTTCTATTAAAAATACTTGTCCAATTCAGTACTGTGATCAGTTCAATAATTGTTACCTTTAAATGTCTGCATTGTGAAAGTTACGTAGAAACTCAACTCTGCAACTGAGATCTGTTCATGTCAGAAACTAGAGGAACATGAGAAGAAGATGGTCTTTTCAACAAGGAGCCTACAATCTTTATAAGTCCAAACAAGGAAGACAAGATAGCAGAAAAGAAAAGAATGAATAATAAAGCAGGAATTAGGAGGAAAGAAGAAGACATAGTGGTCAACATGGTGGGCAACAGTTTCAGATATGGAGAGTCCTGGAGGTCTCTTATGACAGTCACAAAATCTCAGAATCACAGAATATGTTGAGTTTGAAAGGACTCACAGGGATTATCAAGTACAACTCTTAGCCCTGCACAGGACCACCCCCAGGAATCACACCATATGCCTGAGAGTATCATCCAAACACTTCTTGAACTCTGACAGGCTCGGTGCTGTGACCACTTCCTTGGGGAACCTGTTGCAGTGCCCAACCACCCTCTGGGTGAAGAATCTTTTTCTACTATTTGGCCTGAATCTCCCCTGACACAACTTTAGGCTGTTGTCTTGGGTTCTGTCACTGGTCACCACAGAGAAGAGATCAGTGCCTGCCCCTCCTCTTCTTCTAACAAGGAAGTTGTAGAGTGCAATGAGCTCCCCCCTCAGTCTCCTCCAGGCTGAACAGACCAAGTGACTTCAGCTGCACCCCATCCAGTTTCATCTTAAGGTCCTTCACCATCTTCATTGCCCTCCTTTGGATGCTCTCTAATGGCTTAATATCTTTCTTATATTGTGGTGCCGAAAACTGCACACAGTATTCAAGGTGAGGCTGCACCAGAGCAGAGCAGAGCAGAGCAGAGCAGGACAATCCCCTTGCTCGACCAGCTGGCGCTGCTTTGCCTGATGCCCCCTCGGACATATTTGGCTGCCAGGGCACTGCTGACTCACATTCAAATTGTCATCGGTCAGGACCCCAGTAGCATTCTTTCTATCCTAAAGCATGTTTCAAGTAATTTCCTTTCAAATATTTGCCTTAAAAGAAACATTTCATGTTTCACTTTCTAAATTTCTAATTTCTCCAGATGACACTTCATTAACTCTTTTTCCTAAATGATCTGTGCTTTGTTACATTACCTGTTTCTCTGATTTGTATTTGGCCATCTGTCTTCAGTATTCTCCAACCTTTGCAGATCACAAGATAACATATTGGTAATATTTTACACATTATTAAAATTTTAGAATACATTTTAGAGACAACAGATATGTGACCAAATTTTTTTTGTTTTATGGAAAAACAGACCAAACCAGGTAATTCTTACTTGTAAAGGATGCATATACATAACCATGGGCTTCAGCAATTTTTCCTTTCAAAAAGGAATTTACAGAGTGCTACATTCAGTCACTATGGCCTGAATGTAGATTTGCTACAAGGAAAAATGTTATCTTAGCTTAGGGCTTCTGTGCTACAAATTGATGTAGCTTTGTTATAATGAAAACAGCAATAAACCATTGACACATACATGAAACAAACAGTCTGTTGCTCTGGATTGCTGGACCTATAAAAAAAATCTCTACATATTTAATGATAAAAGAAATAAAAATCACAGTTATTATTTACAAGACTAACAATTTTCGGATTTACAATTTCTTATGTAAAAGTTATGAAAACCAATAAAACCATATTTTATCACTTATGGGGTGTCTTTCATCAGAAGAGTCCTTTTATTTTGTATTAATCTTCACCCAAAGGGTCAACAGCCTCAGGAATCTGGTCATGATTGGTGTTCAGGCAGCTTTAAGGAGAAGAATAAGGTCCAGGTTAGGTACTAGTCCAAAAGTACCATCAGTATTTCGATAGTACTGGAATAGCAGACGGTGGGATGGTCGCATTTTTAATGGTGAAGAGTATGTAAAAGGATCATTTAATTTGAAAAACCTGGTTGTTGTGCAAGATATGATAACAGGTAGTGAGGTGATCAGCTTTGATGTGTGTGAGAAAAAACAAAAGAAATTTTCTTTTTCAGAAAAGTTTCACTATCACTAAAGTGTATTGAAGGAAATATTTGTATGTTATTTATTAGAATTCTGATTTGGAAGATTATCTGATCACCGCATTAATTTGAAAATTATGTTCCTTCTATTCTCCTTTAAAGAAAAATGAAATGGTGGCTATTGTAATATTTACAAAGAAGTTGCTGTGTGATTCCTCTTTGGAACACGAGTTGCACTACATTTTGTAGTATAAGGGATATTGTCTATATTTTTCTCTCATTCTTCTAATTTATGCACCTTATACATCTTTGTGGGTCAGTAGGCCGTGTCTGTACTTTAATGTAGCAGAATTTCGGTTTGCTCGATTTTCAACTGCACAATGGAACACATTTGACTGTTTTGTACATGAGGCTATTTTGTTGGGTTTTACCTAAACAGCTTTTAGTATTCCTGTAAATTGAGATTACAGCAATGCTGATCTTTATAAGTGCAGTATTTTATTAATCTCTCTATAGGGTAGTGTGTGCTTTGGTGAAAACTAGATCAAAGCAATATATTTCTATTATCTAGACATTTCCACTAAAGGTAAGCCAGCAGCTACTCCTAGGAGCATTTCTGGGCATAATTTAGAAAAAAAATTTTGAAATGTTGCTCTGTTTGAACTAGAATAAAAATGCATCTTGTGTAAACACAATAGGAATTTTCTCTTGTGTTTCTTAGAATTGCAGAATGGGTTTTGTACAGTGATAGGTAGAGCTCTCTGCATGGTGTTATAATTGAAACATTGTTGTATGTTACAAGATTCAGTTTTTGATCTCTTCTTCATAATAGTCACTCTTTAATCTTTTTCTCTCTGTTGCCTCATTTTGCCTTCTCAGTGTATTACGCATGCTGAATACCATTATTGCTTTTGGTTATTAACTAGGGATGGATTTGGAAAAAGTAATTTTGTGCTGGCTTGATGTAGCAGAATAAGCTGTCAAACATCATACCAAGTGACAGTGTGATGTCCTTCTGTGGAGCTGCAGCACAGTATGTGTTACAGCTGGAAGGTTATAGGTAATCAGAGAGGATTACCAACGGCAGCTTTATTAAATATCTGTGGAGGTCTACTGTGGCTGTGACCAGATAATATGAGCTTCTAGTATGAAAACAGGAAATTATTAATAAACTGGATTGGCTGTTCTGAATGCCCTTGCAAAAGTTTATCTAATTTTATTTTCTTGGGAGATTAATGTCAAGTATTAGATTTATTATTACTTAAGGTGTAGGCCTTTTATGCTTAGAAGTGATTCCCTTTTAATTTGTTATATTTCCCTGGATGTTTGATGATATTAGCATTGTTTAAACCAGAATGTTTCTATTCTCATTTTCTGGTAAGTAAATTTTGGCAGCTCAGAGTACACTGGTTTATGTGGTTTTTCAGGTTTTGGTTTTTTTTTTTAATGTATAATAAAATACAGTTCAGTAGAGATAGAAGCCAGCTTTAACATTCATCATAGTCTTCCTGTCCAATACCATGTTTTATGTATATAAAAAGTACTTTTCTTTTGTCATTTCCCATAATTTGCATTGTGCTCATTTTTTACATACTGAAAATTTATAACTGGTTTAATTCAACACTTTCAGCCAAAACTAATATTTCTTAAGGCAGAAATTGCAGATTTACTTATGATAAATTACTGAAACATTTTTGCATAAAACTGTAAATTAAACTTAAAAGTGTAAAGAAATCATATCGTCAATTTAGATACACTTTTATCTCTTCAGAAAGATTAAAAATGTAACACCTTAGGTTTAGCACTGTGAAGTTTGACAAGCATTGAAACAAAAAAAGGAAGTGTAAATTTTACTAATCAAAACATCTGTACTATGCAGCCATTTACATTTTCCTATCAAGACATGAGAGAAATGTTAATTTTAGACGACTCTTTTTATGACCTATAATTACTGTCATTAAGAAAGCTCTGGAGACGTACAGGGAGCTTTGACTGAAATACAGTTTGACATGTTCTATAATTAATGCTGAATTAACGTGCTACGTATGTGCCTCAGAAGAAAAAGGTTTCTTTTTACTCAAAGAAAAGTCAAAGAAATTGTATTACAGTAATGCCTGCTAACATCACTATATTTAAAGTTATGTCACTGGTTCTCATGTAAACCCTGTTTTTTAGTAGCTTATCATGCGGCTGTTGAATGATCTTTGGATTCAGGCACTGACCTGTTTATGATTTCAACCCACAGGTCTTATATTTCTTTTTGTTTAATATTCATATGCATGTTTCATTAAATGTTGATTTGACAACATTAAAATTTCTGGTGTATTTAAATTACACCTATGTTCTTTACAGGTTTGGCTTACCCTTTTGAACTTGCTATAAACGAAAGTAATATGCCTTGCACTAAATATATTAAGCTTTCATGTGTATTCACATTGTAGGCCTGAGTTCATGAAAATTAACAAAAAAAGTCATATTACGTATTTGTTTTAAAGTTATTTAATGTATTATTGTGGAAGTATCCCTTTCACCATTACCTGCTTTACTTTATGCCTTCTGGAAACACTGTGGACATTGTCATAATTTAAAACTATTCCGATTTTACTGAAAAAAAACCTTAAAATTCCATTTTAAAACAAATAAAAGAACTATCAAAACAATCTTAATAATTTAAAGGACCACACAACAAATTCTTTAACCATGTCAACAGCTCTTATTTAGTGACAATCATACTTTACATGTGGGGCTGAACAATATATTTCAATACATATAACTAAGAAAAAAATTAATGGCCTGCTTCACAGATAAATCATAAAGCAGGTACCACTAGTTAGCAAATATAAAAGATTTTTAAGTATTAGATGGTGAATCAATAGGACTATTAACAACACAATGAACACACTGAAACATCTAAAGAGCAGGTATCTTCATATTACAGGCTGTAAACCAATTCCAGTTTCCTACCTTGGATTACAGTCCAAAAACATCAACATTTTCATATTTTTTATCTTTTCTCCTGAATAACATGTGAGACATTCTTAATACTAAAAAACCTTAATCTGCCTAAATGCTATGAAATTATCTTTAAGAAAAATAATTTATTTGCTTTGAAGTTATATGTTGGTCAATTGTACACTGGAGACATTAAAGTCCAATGTTTATAATCTACAGGAAAAAGTCCTCACGTCATTGTAAATAAGTGGATGCTTTTTTAAAATTTCAATCTAGTAAATAATTCTAGCGAAATTTATTAGGGCAAATATTATCTATATATTTCCTTCACGTTGTCTGGGGTTTTTTTATGAAATTAGGAATACTTCATATTTTACATTTCATTTCATCATTTTCATGTTTTTGATCATTTTCTTTATCTTCTCTAGTCCTTTTTTTTTAACTTGTAAAGTGTGCACTTTAAAGACGGTATGAGCAAGGTTCATTCTACATAAGATACATACGATTGATTATATAAATGCTGGTGTAGTATTTTTAATACTCATTTATTCATATGTTTTTTTTTAAAAGTTACCATTTTGAAATAAATTCCAAAGTGGTATATATCAGTGGAGGTCTGCTGAACTTTGCTGAAATTTACTGATTAACACCCATTAAAGAGCTGATCATTTCTATGATGCCTTGAATGCAAGTTCATACTAAAAATAGATAAACTTATTCTTTGTACAGAATAAAATCAATTACTTTATCTGAAAGGTTATAATTTATTTAGAACTTCAGAATTAAAAACAAATCAAAAGCATTTGCCTACAATGACTTTTAGCAGCCCTTTTTTACTATTCCCTTACCTATATTTATCAGGATCTTGACAGATCTTTTCTCACACACCTGCATAATCTCACGGATCCTTTTTTCCTATGTAATAATATATAAATTAGATAACATTTCTGTTGTAGACTCTTGGACATCCCACTAAAGACTTCTTCCCTGTTGAAAATTCAATATGTTTTTCAACTTTTATTTCCTAAATCTTGTATAGTATCAGATCTGTAAACCTTTCACCTCATCTGTAACTATTACTTTTCTTGATAACTTTTGGTGAGGAGATTATCAACATTATTTTGGAAGACTAAGTAACTCATGTCAAGTTTCTCTATTACTTAATATACATCTGATGTTGAGAAAAAACCGTTTTTAATCAGTTGCTTAAGAACAAATTTTTTTTGTGTTCTTAACATATCATACTCATCTATATGTTTCTAACTCTAATTACTTTTTTCAACTGCTTTGAAAGAAATTGTGAAGACAGTGGTCACCAACTGTCAGGATTATTCCTAAAGTATTTCTGTAACATTTCACTACTTTTAGCGGATGAAGATAGTAACACTCCTAATAAAGTAGAAGAAAACAAAAATGTTAAAACAAATACTTCTTTGTGTAGAAAAACTAGTATGATGGCTTATAACACGTTAGGATAATTAATTGTTCTCTATCAATAACATCTGCTAGAGAGAAACCTTTTCAATCAGCTAGCCAGAGTAATTTGCATCAGCGTAGCAAAAGAGCTGGCCGACCTCTCAGAGTTATTGATGTCTGTTTACTTTTCAAACCTGGGAATACTGATAAAAAATCCATCAGTACAGAACAATAGTTACCTTACTCCAGTACTAAAAACTGGCAAGTAAATTGACTTAGGTATCACGTTTGGCATTAGCTTCAGGTAATGTTGGGAAAATCTCAATAAGTCTTATACAGTGGAATTATAAGTAACATTATTTAATGTGCTTTTAAGTAAAACATTTTTTGGGTAAGTAAACTAATTAGTATTTTGATTTGCAAGGAACATGTGTAGATTTAATATTTTACATCTTAGACCAACATTTTACCTGTCAACGCTCTTGCACACTGCTAACACAACAATTATATTCTGACTAAAAAAATTATCATTAAGAACATACATAAATAGGTTTAAATGTTAGATCTAAAACTACCACATCTCTGATTACCAGTGGCTCCAACAGGGATTTGTAAAGATATAAAATTGGTCAGTTGCCTTATCAATGGTTTGAAAGTAAAGTCACTGTAAATAAAATAAAGATGTGCTGTAAGAAGTGCTATCTGCTATATCTAAGAACAGAGGAGTGTCCTGAAAAGAAGGATTTGGAGAATAACCTAGTGGTTATATGGGAAGTAACTCAGTATCAACACCTAATGCAACATCACAGTGACAAAGTAAAGTGACAGATTACTCTTGGAGTATGATACATTTTAGATGCATAAGTAGAAGACTTGTGGAAAAGGAGATAGTGATTTTGTTGTCATATAAGATATTGGTGGAATTGATGTTAAAATTGGAAAGAGTTTGGAAATTGGGTGGAAAATGATTCATAGAGTGCAGAAAACATCTTATAATAGTGGACAGTTATAATTCAATCTGACCTCTTTTTCAAAAAGTAAGTGATGGGGTGGCTTTGGCACAAATACACTCGTTAGAAGGAAATACCAACAAGTAAAGGTTTCTTCAATCTAATTGAAAAAGACATAAAAAATCTTGATGTTGACGATAAGAAGTTTTAAATGAGAAAGGTATATTTTTAAAAAGTAAGCATGACTTGCTACAATAGGCAAGCGAGACACTTGTCTCACTGCTTCTTTATAGGGAGGAAGCATTTTCTTCCAAGACTTTTCCCTCTTCTCCCCTTGCAAGAATTCAAACTTTTTCCATGTCAGTTACCGTCCTCCAGAACTGTCACATATTCATTTGCTGCCACTGCTGCCCCTTCCTCTTCTTTCTTCTTCCTTTTCTTCTTCTTCCTTTTCTTCTTCTTCCTTTTCTTCTTCTTCCTTTTCTTCTTCCTTTTCTTCTTCTTCTTCCTTTTCTTCCTTTTCTTCTTCTTCCTTTTCTTCTTCTTCCTTTTCTTCTTCCTTTTCTTCTTCCTTTTCTTCTTCTTCTTCTTCTTCTTCTTCTTCTTCTTCTTCTTCTTCTTCTTTTTCTTCTTCTTCTTCTTCTTTTTCTTCTTCTTCTTCTTCTTTTTCTTCTTCTTCTTCTTCTTCTTCTTCTTCTTCTTCTTCTTCTTCTTCTTCTTCTTCTTCTTCTTCTTCTTCTTCTTCTTCTTCTTTTTCTTCTTCTTCTTCTTCTTCTTCTTCTTCTTCTTCTTCTTCTTCTTCAAATATGGGACATCAAGGATCACTCTGGCAAATTATTGAAAAAAGATGTGGCAAGCATATGAACCAAGTTCCTAATTAGTTATGTGATGTATGCATTTTTAATAAATAACAGACTGATGATCAGAAGTATGCCAGCAAGTAAAATGTGAGTTTTCTCACCCTTTTAAACTTAAACAATTATTGTTAATAATTCCACCTATCCTCTGGTAGAATTTTTCAGTGTTCATTTTAGATGACAAAGTAGCTTACTGAAAAAGGATAATGGGTTGACTGGTTAGAAAAAAGATTGTGAAAATATAAGTTTACGTGTGAGTCAACTTCATACAGATGTGGATATTCACTTCACTATTCAGAACTGGATATAGGAACTGGTAAGAGTCTTGCAAATAAGCAAGTGGAAATTGTAGCCCACTCAGAGAAACATGGATCTTGGCATCAGGAAAGGGGTAGAGAGGATATAAAACCTGGTAAGGAAATTTTCAGTATTTCAGTTTTACTTAGTATTCTAAGCCCAAAATGAAAGAAAACTATAAAAAATGATTCAAAAATAAAAATTAAAAATAGTTTTAAAATGGTTTTATTGAATTAATAAAACATTTACATATTTTTGCCTTTCTGGATGCATGAAATTATTCTACTGACTTTTGGTCAGCTTACTGGTAGTGGGTAGTAAGGGGTCAAACAAAATACCAAAGCAGTGGGTAAGGATGAGATGGGATAGAGAAGAAAGAGTTATTTACAAATAAAGAAAAAAATGTATCTTCTGATTCCAGAAGATTGCTGATACTGTCCATCTTAGAATATCATTAGAATATTTAGGGGTTTTCTCTCCATCTTGATTTCAGACTTAGTAGTAAGATATGATAGGTTCTTTTACTGTCCATTAGCAAAATAAGTGTAAAGAGGGCAACATGTATCTCCCTTTCTTATTTTATGTAAAGAACTTAATTTATATTTTAGTATGTATAACTTTATCTACATTTTAATTTTATGTCTGTCATTTAGAAATTGGGAATTTAAATATATGCATGAAAATACGAGAAGAAAGTAGGGACTAAAAATGTTTTATTGTTTTAAATCAAATAGAAATTCTCTAGGTAAGTGTTAGAAAAGTTATTAATTGGTTGCCTTTCAAAAAACAGGGTCTGAAACTACTCAGGGATCACCTTTTTTCTCAATGATCTTGTCATTACCAGTCTTTTTACTCATACAGTCTTACTTCATCTTTCACTTCTAGCCTTTGTTCAGGCAGCTTTGCTTTTAGACAGTACACAAACATATAAAATGTACTCACCTACTTTTCATTAATTGATTACTCTGGCAAAAAATTATACTCATGACTGAGGTATACATTGATGTATGAGTATATTTTAAATAAAGAGCTATTTTATAGAAGTGTACATATGCAAAGAGTAAAATCAGTAAAATCAATCTCTAATTTTGTGAATAACAGAACAAACAAGCAAATGAAACATGAAAAATTTTTGTGTGGCATTCTTTAAGCACTTCCTTAAAATTTAGTAAAAGACATAGCTCCATGTTTTAAATTTTCTATTTTCTGTGTTTTGTAGAGTATAAGTGTTTACAGTGAATTTTTTTTCCTTCTTGAAAGCACATCCAGCAGTGAAACAGAGACAGAGTGTTTTGGTTTGTCTTTCAAAATTGCCCTTAAAATAATCTTTTGCCACTACTCCATTTTCCTTTCTGGACTGAGCAAGAAACATTGATTATGTTTCAGTAATCACAGACAAACAAAGATGTGTTCAAACATGTTAAGAACAGAAGCAGGATACTCCAATGCTCAGCTGATGAATGCTGTTTCTAGAGGAAAAGGTCCCAGTCTGTACTTTGGTAATGTGAGAATCTGGGGAGAGAAAACAGTCCCATATGTGCACTGAAAATTATCTAGTGAAGATTGAACTTGTACAGGAAAGTCAGTTGTTTCACAAATATGAAGTGAAGCATGTGGACTTTGCAAGATTTTTAGAAATGAAAAAAAGAAAATAAAAAATGGACATATTTGTAAGACTGAAAAACTTTTTCAAGGTATTTTTATAGTTAGAAAATATTTGGCAAAGTATTGTTAGATGCTTAAACAATTTAGTACTCTTTATCTCTTTTGAGACAAAATATTAAAAAACTATTTTTTTGTGGCTACACTATTCTTTTTCAAGAGAAACAAAGCCTACTTAAAAATAATATTTCCTAGATAAAGCAAAAATAAATTATATTTCCTGATATTTGTTCTTTGTTTTCTTTCTCTTTTTTAACAGGTGCTCTCAATACCTTCATAGGACACTTATACTGCTCAAAAAATGAAATCTGGTGTTGATCAATTATCAAAATAAAGAACCGTGCTTTTATAGATAACCCAAATAAAAGGCTTTCTCCAACATTTAGAAGTTTGCAAGGCGTGTAAAGAATACTACATTACACCTTGTCAACACTTTCTACTTACTGTTTGATAGGTTCTGTTTTGCTCAAAAATTATGATATGCTAAATAGGACTGCCACTTCAAATTATTTCTTAATGGGAGCTGTATAATGCATTTAAGAACATTGACACCTAATTCACAGTTTCTTGTACTACCAGTGTTTTCTTTTTTTTTTTTTCCCTTTCTGAATCAGGAGAACTTTATAAGTGGAATGTTCATCTAAGAACTCAGCTAGATTCTATTTCTTCATATTTATTATAAAAGCATTTTATTATAAAAGCACCCACAAGGTGCTACTTGTTTTGCAATCCCACTAAATCAAAATTTTTTCTCTGCAAAATACACATTCAAAAAAAAATTAATACTGTTTTGATAAGGGGGTTGATTTATTTATGTAACCATTGAATCTAATGAGAAGACATTTTTTTTCTTCATTGGATTTGTTACCATTAACAATTTTTCAGCATCTCTTGCAAGTAAATCCCATTACATTAACACTTTACCACTCTATCTGCAGTACTTCCTTGCTATTTCTTTCATAGTGCGTCTAAAATGATGGGAGTGCCATATAAATGATGCTTAGTTGCATGCCTTAAAAGAAAAACTAGAGATTTAGTGATAACTAACTCTGATTTGGAAGTAATTTCCCTTTTAATAAAGGAATGGTTTTGGTATTTTTCTGTGTCCTTTATGTATAGGATGACTTTTTCTAATATTTTGCTCTTGGTTGCATTTTTCCAGGACACAGTCACTTTAATAAATATATCATGTGTACAAAATAAAATATTGTAACAAGTTTATATGCTGCAGGTTTCCTGATACAGATTTATGACAATAGGCAAATCAATTTTTTTTTAGGGTATTACTTTGAAGCTATACTACAACAAGTTTCCAATTACCTTGTACAAATCAACATCACAGTAGCCATTTTATTCTGCTGCATCACTACAGGGAGATGGAATGGAGTCGAACTTTTCTTCCTTTCATTCACTGTCAGCTGATGAATGATGGTCAATTGGTCAAGGAGGTCCTTGAAGTCAGTTAGAGAGGGATGCTTCCTTGCTGAAAGAGGAATCATCTGCTGCATCACGCTCACCTGTCCAGATACACCTCTGTTTTATTCCTTAATCTGCTCAGCAGAAGGAAGATCTTTTCCATTTGAAAAATATTGCACTTTTTTTTGGCATCAATACAGTTTGAGGTATAGGTTGGCTTAAGGACTGATTTCCTCTTACTTATCATATAGGCAATAACATTTTCTTAATCATGAAAAATTATTTTTATAGATATTTGTAGTAGTTTCTTGCCAATTTATTTATTTATTTACTTTCAATTAGTGTCATTGCTCAGGTTATGGTTGGAATTCAGACAGTTAAGTTCCACCTGAATATGAAGTTCTTTACTGTGCAGGTCATGTCACACTGGAACAGGTTGCCCAGAGAGGTTGTGGAGTCTCCCTCACTGGAGGCACTCAAGAACTGTCTGGATGCAATCCCGTGAAACATGTTTTAGGAAGACCCTGACTGATGAGGGAGACTGAAGACCCTCCCTGAAGAGGGAGCTTGGAAAAGATAATCCACTATGGTCTCTTCCAACCTTATCCATTATGTGGTTCTGTGACTTACAGGAAGCTGTTGACAAAAGACACCAGAGCCAGATTAGTTTTCAAAACAAAATGTAGTTCAGAAAATGCTGAAGATATTTCTATATCCTGCAAAAATCTGGAATAACATCAAATGAATTGTCTCTCTGCCAACATATAAATGCATACAGTTGGATTTTTTTTTTTTTCTTGAGAGGGAGGTGTGGGGGGAGGGAATTGAGGAATTTCAGTTATAAACTTTATTCCAGTGTATTCAGTCATCACTGCTGGCTGTCCAGGCCTGCTATGACCACTCCTCTGATATCCATAATGGCCTTTCATGACTAAGGGATAATAGCTAATGAAACCTCTACTTTAATAATTAAATAATGAAAAATTATGGCAAGTTTTTTCTATAAATGCAATACAGAGTCCTCTTTTTACTTACTTTTGCCAATAAAGAGGCCAAGAAAATAGCTTCGAATACATTAAAAGTCTCTAAATAGATTTGTAATAACAAATATTGCATTAGTAACCTTCAAGAAAAGAAGAGACCTTAAAAGGGCTTAAGTAAGTGAAACTGTTAATGCAGTACTACTTAGCTGTAAATGCAAAGTATTTTAGTAAAGCTGAAGGGTAACTATCTACTGCCTATTGTTTCTCTCTGAAATTTAAATTCATAACCTCGCCTAGACAGAAATGAAAAGATAGAGAAAAAATTGTGCTTTTAAAGATTTTTTTCCCCCTTTTTTCCCCCAGTGTTAGACACTAATATTTCCCTGTATTAGAAAATAGTAGATATCATGGGAGAAGAAAATCAAGAAACAGCAGATGTTGTCTCACTTTTACAGTTATTGATACTGAGCAAGTAGTAATTTGAAACCACTGAGATTCAGTATTGTATGTTTATGGGTTTATTTAAATTGCTAAAATGGAATACTTTTATGCCTTTAAATATTTTATGACTCATGTCATTTATGTTTTAGAATCTTAACCATGTGAGTTGTGCAATGGTAGATTTTTTTCAGCAACTTTTATTTGTTTTAAGATAGAAGGAAATTACAACTTTGAACCATAGATGACAGAGGGAAAAAATAGTGGGAAGATAGAATAGTAAACGTATTAGTGAGAACACTAAATGTTGCATTTGTGAAGCAAAGACACATATTGAGTATTCAAGGAGCCCCAAATAAGTAGGATAATGTGAATAAGGAAAATGTTACTTTCGTCTGTAAGTGTAGCATAAACTAACCCAAGCAGAGTACAGAAGGCTTTGTCGTTTTTAATATTTTTGTATATCATTACATCTTTTTCCCTGTAACTTTTAATAAGGTGGAAGAATTATCTTAGTTAGCCTATAGGACCTTTGTAATTTAAAAGTCTGGTTTTGAAAATGTGCCTGAATTAATTGACCTTTGACATGTTATAGGAATCTACTAATCAAATATTACTTTTTTCTAAATTTCCTCAAAAAAAGTAGAAAGTAGAACAATTGTTCATTCTGGTATAGACCTAAACATCAGTCCTAGCAAAAAAAAATCTTAGTCTTCAGAAAAAAAATCTTTGTAATGCAGGGTATGTTTGTTACATTGCCATTGTCTGTCCCTGACAATTCCCACTGAGTAGTCTGGAATGTGCTACTCTATAATAAAAATATACTTTATTTTCTTTTGTTCTACTCTTTCTGAAAATAATTGTTCCTTTATGGGAAGTGGGAAACAACACAGACTCTGGAAGGATGGGGAAGATCATTTTTCCTTTGGGGGAAACTTAGCACATCCTGAAAGGAGAGACAGAGAGAAAGTTTGCAGTACCACAGTTTGTGGTGGGCAGCATGTTCGTTGTGTAAAGCTGCAAATCTACAACACAGACAGAAATGGAAAGTGCTGTGAGAGGCAGGGGAGCCCACAAAGCCTCAGAGGAGACAAAAGGAAGCTCCCTAGGGAGGGAGCAGTGGGATTTTGATGACGTTTGCTGTAAATCCAAATTATGTTCATGGACTAAGCCTAGAAATCCAGACTGGAAACAGGCCCTTCCTGCAAGGGATCAATGAGCAAGAGGACAAGCGATCTGGGAAGAGATGAAATTCATTTGTGTAGGTAATGGGGTAAGGAAGGCCAAGACAAAACTGGAACCTGACAAGGAACACAAAGAATGACAGGAAGGGCTTCTACAGGTATCTAAATCAGAAAAGGAAGGTCAAAGAAGGTGTATCCCCCTGATAAAGAGAAGGCTGAGGTACTCAACAATATTTTTTGCCTCAGTCTTCAATGGTAACCTCTCTTTCCACACATCTTGAGCAGAGGGACAGCAGGATGGAGACTGGAGGAGCAAAGTCCCTCCCACTGTAAGAGAAGATCAGGTTCATGACTACCTGAGCAACATGAATGTACATAAGTCTACGGGACCTGATGAGATGCTTCCCAGAGTCCTGAGGGAATTGACTGAGTAGTTGCAAAGCCACCCTCCATGATATTTGAAATGTCATGGCAGTCAGGTCAAGTCCTAGTGACTGGAAAATGGAAAACATTGTTTCCATCTTTAAGAAGGGTAGAAGGGAGGACCCTTGGAACTATAAGTCTCTCAGCCTCACCTCTGTGCCTGGGAAGATCATGGGACAGATCCTTCCACTAGCAATGTTAAGGCGCATGGACAGGAAGGTGATTCGACTGCCAGCACAGCTTCACAAAGGGCAAGTCCAGGCTGACCAACTTAATGGCCTTCTATGATGGAGTGACTACATCAGAGGATAAGGGAAGTGTAACAGACATCATTTATCTGGACTTCTGTAAGGCCTTTGACATGGTCCCCCACAATGTTCTTCTCTCCAAATTGGACAGAGATGGATTTGATGAGTGGACTCTTAGACGGATAAGAAATGATTGGATGGTCACATCTAGAGGGTAGTGGCCAATGGCTCAGCATCCCAATAGACATCAGTGACAAGTGGTTTCCCTACCCTTGTATTGGGGTCTGTATTGGGGCAAGTGGTATTTAACATCTTCAGTAATGACATAGATGAAGGGATTGAGTTCAGCCTCATCAAACTTGCAGGTGACACCAAGATGAGTGGTGTGATTTACACACCTGAAGGACAGAATACAATACAGAGGGACCTGGACAAGCTCAAGAAGTGGGCCCATGGGAATCTCATCTGGTTTAATGAGACCAAGTACAGGGTGCTGCACCTAGGTTGGGGCAACCCGGAGTATCAATGTAGGCTGGGGGATAAACAGATCAAGGACAGCCCTGCCAAGAAGGACACTGGGGGTGCTGTTGGGTGAGAAGCTGGACATGAGCTGGCAATGTGCACTCACAGCCCAGAAAGCCAATTGTATCCTTGGCTATGTCAAAATCATCATGGGCAGCAGGTTGAGGGAGGTGATTCTGCCCTTCTATTCCACTCTTGTGAGACCCCATCTGCAGTACTGCATTCAGCCTCGGGGTTCCCAGCATAGGAAGGACGTCAACCTGTTAGATTGAGCCCAGAGGAGGGCCATGAAAATGGTTGGAGGGATGGAGCACCTCTCCTCAGAGGAAAGACTGAGAGACTTGGCTTTGTTCAGCCTGGAGAAGAGAAGGCTTTGGGAAGACCTAATTGCGGCCTTCCAGCACCTGAAGGGAACCTGCAAGAAAGAGGGATAGGGACTTTTTACAAGGGCATGTAGTGACAGAACAAGGGGGAATGGATCTAAACTGAAAAAGGGAAGGTTTAAATTAGATATTAGGAAAAAATTCTTTACTGTGAGGGTGGTAAGGCACTGGAACATGTTGCCCAGAGAAGTTGTGGGTCCCTGGAGGTGTTCAAGGCCATGGTGGATGGAGATCTGAGCAACTTGGTCTCGTGGAAGGTGTTCCTGCCAATGGGAGAGGGAATGATTCCTCTAATAATGGGTTCTTTTAGGTGAAAAGCCTTTCAGCCTCCTTTGGAAAGCCTCCTGAAGTGGTACATGTGGTTGAAATGGCTTCCACCATACTTTGAGTCAGTTAAGATGGCTAAATATATTTCACCATGAACGACCATCATATTGACCTAAAATTCTAAGGCTGTAGTGATGGCCTACATCAATGTCAATACTGGCTGCTTCAATCCCAGCCTTTCCCGCGTCCTTGCGCACATTTCCAGTCATCACCTATACTCGCTTTGGATGGTGTCAAACTCTTTGCCAAACTACTTCAGCATGTTAACCTAGCAGAAAACTATTTTCTTATGTTGTCTTAAATGTGTGGGCTTAAATAGCTTCTTGCAGAGTCAGATAAGGGGCAGAAATAAGTTGAGAGAGGACATATTAAGGCAGCAGTAGCAGATAGTGTTTAGATAAGTCTGAGCTACTCTGGAAATTTGCTAGTCACGCAAACATACAATCTACATTGCCTATGTTTTTTCAGGTATCTGCTTTGATAAATCCACAGCAATAGATTCACAGAGGAGTCATCATTTGGCATACACAGTTAGTACAATATACTGGGGTTTTTTTCCATTCAGAAGACATTTGTGCATATAAACTAATTTGATGGTTTAACCACATGTTTCTTATCCTGTTTAGCAGTTTGTGCACTTCCATATGCATATATTGGAGAACAGCACCTAGTAAACTGAATGGCACGTTTTTTCTTTCATATATTAATGTATGTAACATATACGTTACATTTGTTTTATGTAAAGTGAAATCAAAAGGATGCAAACCATTTTTACAGAAGAATATTGTGCTTAAAACTAAGAGTTCAATGCAGCCTTTATTTTGAGCTGCAATCTAAGCAAATAACTCAACTGGTCTGCAATTAGAATACAGTTTCCTGTAAATAGGAAAGTACCCCACAACACATTAGTTTGCATCTTCATCGGACCTAATCCAGACATACTGGGCTAAACTGAATTCAGCGAACTTAATATACACAGCAGCCTCAAGCCCAATATAAAACATAGTATTAAAGTGCATGGACTCTTGTTCTAGTGGTACCTAAGGGTAGTGTGAGAGGTGGATGGCTGGCAGATCTTTTCCATGTCAGACCTGCCAAGCTTCGCCCAACACAAAGCCTTGGGGAGCTGGGATGGGCAGATCTGCCACCTCTCCTCCTGAAGTCAGCTCACTGGGCTGCCAAAAATACAAGACTTGTAAGACTAAAAAGGAATCAAGCCAAAAGGAAGCAGGGAGACTTCAAGTCTAATCCCTAGTCCCAAAACAATTTTTGCCTATTTTTTTCTTCTTCCCAATGACTGTAATATAAACATATAGATAATTCGGGAAACAGCAACCAGAAGTTTCTAAGAAACAGTTTTTCTATTCAACTACTTATTCATAGTGATGTGCATTTCTTTTTTGCACCCGCAGCATGATTTTTCTTTGGTAGTCTCTTAGGCAAGAAGGTAAGTCTACTGATGCATTATGGATTTGTTAAAACATGAATTAGAAATTGTGCTTCTTTTAGTGACCTCAAAGAAAAACCTGGATTTTATTAAAAACATGCCGCCAAATTGTTAGTAGCTTTTCATCTTTATTCCCCAAAGCATAGCAGCAAAGAAAAACTTCACTGTTTAAGGGGAAATCACAGAATATGGGTTTGCACAAGCAAAATAATAGTCCCTTTCTCAAACTTCTCAGAGCCCATTGTGGCAGCCTTTCCCCATAAAAATAAGTATTTGGTCTTTTTCCACATTATTTGCATCTTCTTTATATTTCTGCAGGACACATCCTTTCTTTCTTCTTTTTTTTTCTTCTTTTGAAATTAGCTCAACCAGGAGTTCAAAGTAAAGACCCTCGACCTTATTTCTACCTCCTTTTTTCCCCCCACAAGCTTCCTCCTTCAGGAAAATTTGCAGTATTTGGACAGGTATTTCAAAGATTTAAGTTGAAAATATTAGGATGTTTCTGCACTTTAATAGTAGAGAACTTTTATTTTAAGCTATTACTGAAAAGTCATTCTTTTTCTATACAAGTTGTAAATGGATGCCTATTTATTTGGTTTCAAAATCAGAAAGCTCTCAAATGCATTATATTACATTGTCTTAAAGTGCCTAAAGTACAAACTAATGAATACTCTTGATTACTCTCTAGTTTCAAGAATTTACTTCAATATACTGTCTGTCACTTTTCCTTACCATATGTCAGACAGGAAAAAAGAATGAGAATGTTTACCGATATACTAATAGGGCATTGCATACCATTTACTGCCTTCATCATGAGAGCAAATAAGGGTGAACAGTAGATTGATTATGTTCGTTGCCTTCAAAACACAAGAGAGCTGCTGAGAAGGGTGTTGCAATTGTCAGTCATATCAGTTGTGGCACAAATCGCATGTTTTCCCCTTCTACTGAGGACAGGGAAGGGAAAATTTGTTGTGCCTTTAAGGAATGTAAATAAATGCTAGTTTCTCTTGCAATAATTAAGAGAAATCATGAGTTGCTCAATTTGATTTAATCTGTTGCAGAGACAACTAAGCACACTATGAGCTGTAATTGATGTTACATCTAAAGGTAGATAGCAACTCAAAACTCATGTAATTTTCTCTCTACATCTACTAACTTAAGCACCTGAGTGTAAGAAATATTCTTTTAATCAACTGACGTTAAGCTCCATGAAATGGTTGTCCTACAGGAACTTAAGTATCTGTGCTTATCCATATGGTAAGTAAAGAGAAACAGGAGTCATTAGAGGACAGATCAAGGATCACGAAATCATGTTTCTATTTGTCTCCAGTGAACAAGGTGGCAGATTCCAGAGCCTCCAGACATAAGCTTCACTGAAGTTAAATTATAAAGTCACGTGGCCCTGTTGGTTTAAAGGCCTAAAACAGAACAAAAATATCATCACAGTCAATGTATTTAATCAGATAAGCAGTTAGATAGGATGAATCCAGGTATCTTGGGACGCTCAGGCTCCTGCAGAATGTAAAGAATAAGAAGATCCTGTCTCACCCAGTGATCCAGCAGAGGCTGTAATCTGGGTGTCATGTTAAAGTTTCCAGTGCTCCTGATGCTAGTCCATGCTTAAGAATGACAAACCTCTGCAAAAATTCAGATTGAGAAAGAGTTGTTTGGTCTATGTCCTCTCATCACTGATATGAGACTGCAGAAGCTGGAAAAATTAGAAAGTTTTGTGGCCAGGTCAGACAGGTGTCCCATCATACAGGTGTCCCAACTGTCTCTGCTGAAGATGTAATCTCCAGGAAAAAAAATATAGCACTAGGTCAATTTTAAATACCGTAGTGAACCTAAGACAGTTTGTTTGCAGAGCTGCTGAGGGAACTGGTATTGCTGTATGTCTTTCACATGATCCCAAGAACAGTATGCAGTTTCTTTTAAGGAATATTTAAAGAAATTAAAGCAAACAGCTTCTTTCCTGTCTACTTTATTACACTCTTTTAATAATGATAAATTTGAATTAGTGTGGGGGTTTTTTATTTTTATTTTTTTTAAACATCATTTCAGTAAGTAATGAATTACTAATTCCACAATTACATTATGTAGCATGAGTAATCCATTACTTCTGATTTAAAGTAATTACATGAATCAAAATTCCTTATTAAATTATGCCATTTTTCAAACTTCAAGTAAGTTTTTTGTTTTTTTTTTTTTCATTTCCTACAAAATAATTCTGGAATTGATTATAAATTTGTTCATCTTATAAGCAACATCTTTAGTTATAAGTGTTTCCAAAAAGTTCTTTCATACAAAATTTTTCAGAATTGTCTTGTAATTTTGAATTTTTAACTTGACAAACCAAAAGAATACTTGAATTTTAAACAGTAGGAATATGGAAAGATTTAATAGCAGATAAAAATTAATACCTACAAAATTATAGATTGTCTTTCAGAAATCTTCTCTTTTTGAAAACAGGCTCTGAAGGGAAAAAAAATAATCTGTAGAGCTATTTTACACTGTACATCCTTCTAACAGGGTCAGGTAGACGAGTAGGCAAAATGGAGAGTCGGTATCCATTTTTCGCTGACACACTTCATCTTTCATGCCACATAATTCCACACTCTTAAAGCTTCTCAAAGTCTTCTCTCCTGTGCATTCATTGTTTATTTAAGGAAAAATGATGGTTAAATGTGAACTTACCAGTGCATTCGTTACACTGCTTATTAGGAATTTAATAGAGAGATACTAATGGTTATATATCTAAGAAAGTTTGCAGGACTGCTCGTCCTGTCTTTCTGCCTATTTGCCTAACATATTGTCTAGTATGATGTCTTATAAATTCCACTAGTTTCTTATCTGAGATGACAGAATGCTCCACAATTATGGTGAAGCAATACAGGAAAATTTATTTACAAACTTCATTGGCTTTTAAGGATATGTTTGCTCGTGCAGTGATTCCTGACACCATCTCCCGTTCTCTGTATCCCTGAATAGTAAAGATTCATATATTCCTCTCAACAATGAGAGAAAACGCAGAAATTGCTAGAATGGCCCATAACTGTCTCTGCAAAATCTAAAACATAAGGCTAAAACAACAATAAACTTCGACCGGAGTGTTATAACTTAAATTTTAGTTTAAATGTGTGTTTAAGGTATTATAGAGCCAGGCTTAAGACCTTTCTTACTGTATCTAGTGATCATATAACTATGTTAAATTCACTTCAAAAATAATAAGTGTCCAAACAAAGCAGAAGAAAGCTATATTTAAAAACATGAAGCAGTGTTTTTCAGTATATAAAACATGTATAAATATAGGTTAAAATAAATGTAAATCAAAATATAAGCATATTTGTCTATCTTCTTGTATTCATATTCTATTCGTTGCATAAGATTTTTTTTCCCATTAATACTGTATCTTCCTGAGGTGGATTTAAAGCATAACTGCAAGAAGCTGTTTTTCTTGAAATGAGAGAAAATGTTGTTCAAGGATTACTGACAAATCACTCAATATATCATTCTAATATTATGAGTATTTGTGCACCAGAAAAAGTGTTGGGTGTGTTTGTTTGTGGTTTTGTTTGTCCAGAATAAAAATCTTACACGTAAACAAAGCAATAACATTTGCCTTAGTGGACAGACAGCCTGAGAGTTATATTTCCTGACTGGAAAGACTGGTAACTGACTGACATGTTATGGCAGGGTTTAGAATGAGGAACTTATTGTTTGAATTAAAAATATGTAAGTTGGTTACTTTGGTTGTATTCAAAGCCTGGGTATTTTAAGCCTGGGTCATTCTTTTTCCTGAATATGTAGATTTTGTTCACAGCAGCATTGTAATTAATACCCAGGCATTTCTTCTCCATTAAACTACTATGTCTTCCATTCATAAAGTCATGATCTTCTATAATCAATCCTCAGTCATAATTTATTATGGACACAAGTGTTACCTCATCATTACAGCTAAAGATGAGATAGTACTTTAGGAAAAAGTTCTGAAAAGAATAAAGGGTTTGAGGGAGGTGGGTGAGAGAGGACTGAAACTTCTGCCATTAACACATACTGTAAATTGTTTCTGCAGTCATATTATGACCTTTTAATAGTCATTTTCCAGAGAAAATGTAAGAGGATTATGACACAACAATTTCTAAGAGGTGTGTTGAATAAATAGGTTATGCTCCCGTGACGTCTCTACACTCACCTGTTGTACTTAAGCTGACTCTCTTGTCAGCTCTAGAGAGAGATTCAAACTTAGCCAAACTAAGACTGCCTTCCTTAAATGCTTGCTTGAGGGACCAACCAAAGCCAGCATGTTCATGTTTCAGGAATCTTATTTAGACAACTGCAATTAAATTATATTGTTACAGGTCATAGATCTAGATACAGAAAATAATTTCCCGAAGTCCAACCATGAACAGTACTGAAAGGTAACAGATTTTCAGATGTTAGAACAGCAGAAAATCAGACCTACTGAAAATTAAACAATTGTTTTAAAAACTGAACAAAGATTATCTTTTTATTTTAGATATTAGATATTATACACTGTAGGCAACTGATAAAATATACCACATCTTCTACCACCCTCACAAACAGAATATCAATGTCAAATTATCATTTTATTATTCATGCCTTCATTCACCTCTGAAGGCAAAATCTGTTAATTTGGTACAACCTAAGAACTTCACTTTTGCACTGAAGTTACACTTCATTACTAATTATACACATTTTCAGCACACTTATATTGACTGTGTCATTTTACTGGCCCTATTTTACATAAACCTGGCTACTTTAGTTCCCAAGAAAGCTTTCAGTCATGGAATTTCCTAAAGGCTCTTGGGAGTAAAGGCTGAATGCTTTGTATTACACATATTCACTCACATCCCTCAGTGACTATCCACTCTACAGCTTTGGTATCCTTTCCTTAGGACAAAAAAAATGCCTCAATTAGTAGTAAAATTCATTATGGACAATGCTGCATACTTTCTGATTGCAAAAACACACCTCTAAGAACAGCAATATATGCACTCAAAACTGTTGACAACATTTGTGAAATGTGATGAATTACATGCTGCAGAATAAAAGCCTTTGATCCAGTAAAAGCAACGTTCTACTAAGACTGGGCCTTTCATTTGCTTATCTTTTTAATTTAACTCATGATAGGTAGTACATTGCACACTGGGCTAGCAAAGGAACTGTTGCTTATGTGGAGCTGGGTTCAAATTCTTTCTTCGGACACAAGTTGGGAATTTGATGACTTAGTTCTAGTTTTCTACTTAAGTATGTTACAATGTGTTTGCATATCTAATCTCTTATAAATATGTACAATTTTTTAACCTTTTTTTTTTTTTTTACATTTGTATTAGTTCATCTCGTGTACTTCTGAGCTCCTGGGCTTAGATGTAAGCCTTAACTAACTCCATATTGAAACAATGCTTCAGTACACAACATTTTCTCCTTTCTCAACTACTGCACCTCACTTTTCATGCAAGCCCACCCGGACAATGTCATGCTCACACTGATGAGAGGACCAGGAATGCTGAGGGTGCCATGGTACTCGCATAGCTAGACACAGAAAGCATGCAGGTTCAGGAAGAGCCAGGCTGGAGAAATAACAGAAAGTTTCTTTACAAGTAACCATCTCACACTTATCTAGGTTTCCCAAGACAAGAAATAGTCTGGCAGAGACGCATTTGCTGTCTTCTGAGCTCTGCACCATTCCTAGTAGACAGTACTCTTCTGCTGACATGATGGAGGTGGTAAAGTTACACCTACAGAATTTTCCTTTAACCATTTACTCACTGCTGAGATCATTCCCCAAGCAGCTTGCCGACATCCACACACTCCAAACAATGATTCAGCAAAGATTATTGGAGAAAAGGAAAAATAGCTGGTAACTATCACTTCTTGCTGTACAATACAGCTTGGTCCAAAATTACTACATGAATTTACACAATCCTTTGTCTTTTCTATAAAGACACCAGGCTAGATGGGAAGGCATGGAATGCAGATTGAAACTGATGAAAAATGTTAGAAGGATGTTTGCTCTCTTTCTTGTAAGGTCATGGCTTACCTACCTAAATCACATTTATTGAAAGTTCATTTTTATGAGGACAAAATTTGCTCACAATTTCTCAAAAGCAAAGAAAACAGGAGAATACTGCCAATGATTACCTTTCAAAAGTCTAAATAAAAATGATAAAATTATGCAAACCACAGTTCTCTTCCTGCTGAGTTTCATTGTGTATCCATATCAGTTGTTATTTTCCCATTCTTTTTTAAGACAGAACACCTGAAGCCTGACATTTTTTCTAACATTTTTGATAATGTGAGTATAGAGGTATGTGGTTTCTGAGTATTGTTTCAAATTACTCTCACTTAAACATATATAGACACAGATATATATCATATATAGACACATATACTTATCATATATATGTATAAAATATATATACAAATATATGTCTATGACACACTCATAACCCTTCTTAAACCTTACAGATCATCATGTTTTTGTCAACATCTGTTTGACATATTTTACATACTTTGTCACTACATCAGGAAGTCATAACTTGTCAATTACTAAATCTTCTTTTCTAATTTCACATAATTACAAAAGCAACCAGATATAAACTGTTTGTACTTTAATAATACATGATAATGTTTTAAAGATCTTTAGAAAGAGTAAATTGCTTTTACAGCATTAGTGTAATCTATTATATAACATTAATATGCATAACAGATGGCTCTCAGAAGAGTAAGCGGGTATTATTTTGATTTGATTTTAATTAGATATATATTGTCTATTCCATTATATATTACACATATTACTACCATAAGAGGCTTTTATCCATAGCATTTGAAGATTTATTACACTCAGAAGTTTTAAATGTCATTGATATGAGACTACTATTTTGAACACCAGTCAAAAAGGCACACTAATTCTGATTGTAATTTTTGTTTGTTTTAACAATGATAAAATGTTATTGAAGGAAGTGGTAATTTTAAGTGTATATTCTTATTTGGAAAACATGAATTTATATACATTGTTCTTAAAAATCTATATACAGTTTTGTATTATAACGCTCTTTTATTTGGCCAGTAATTGTTTCTAAATCTTTCATAGCCAAATGGATTCAAGACCAACACATTCTGCTCTTACTTTTTTCTGCTCTTACTTGTTTCTTCTTCATGTAAGCTTTAATTATTGTCTGTTGAGCAAAAGGTTTCTACACTCAGAATTTTGTTTTTATAGTGAATTTAGTTTTTTAGAAGTTCATTTCTACAAAATTATTAATTATTTTGAATTTGCACTAGTAGTGGTTCTGGAAGCTAGGTAAGGAAGGGAATATTGAAAAAAAAATCAGGTTTTGGCCCACTTAGAGTGTGCTGGAAAAATTCTTGTTGTGATGCATTTTGTTATGTAAACTGGCATACCCAAAAGCGATAGTACAGAAACCATCAAACCATTCTATCTTTCTACCTAGGCCTCAAGTATTTATCAGATGTTAACAGATTTTCACCACCATTGACTTGTATTTGATTCCATTTGGAGATACAAAGGTGAAAGTCTGACATTCAACTCCCAAGTTTTAGGTTGTACAGTCTTTTAACATTCCCTATTTTTTTATATATTGAATATACCAAAATTATTCCATTCCTTTAACATTCTTTCTCTTCTAAATGCAATGAGCCATGACCAAAGAGCTAATCTTAAAGAAATACATAGCAAAAATAAAACCAAAAATGGAAAGAATAAAACATTTAAACTGAAACATAGTAAGTTATAATGGTTCCATTTTTATAAAATAAATCTGATTTCAATTAAAACAACCTCTGGAGGTAGACTAGTGTATATTATAATAAACGGGTAAATGTAAGGCGTGGGAAAAGTTCAGGCATTCCTTCTAGCATATTGAATCAATTAATAGCATGTACAAGGAAACTCTGATTATTTGAAGGAGTGGAGAAAAATGACTTGATTCTTTACAAGTAGTACAGACTATTATTAGTATTCCAGATAGAGTGTGTTCTAGGGAGTCCATCATATGCTTTGATCTCTCTGCATCCACAGCTGGAAACTTTGTGCCAGTCTCTGGAAGCAGCACGAACTGACAACAGTCACCTCCATCAGGAAAGTGAGTTAGTGGTTGCAAATGTTAATCAGTGGATCAAAGAACAAAAGTGAGTAAAATTGGGTCTTTTTTTTTTTTTTTTGATCTGATTTCATTTCCTATGACCCCAAACAATTAAAGCATTCATAAGAACTCTCTTCTCAACTTACTGCCATATCTTTTATCTGAAGCTCTGAAATAGGTCTTTATAAACATACTATCAAGGCTTTTTTACCATCACATTTATGTCCTTATGAACTAGCACAAACAATCAAATAATAAATAATTTATCTGTAGAAACATAGTACATTTTTCAGACCTGTTAATAAAATAACTGAATTCTGTGGATAAGAAAAATTTTATGTATACATTCTTCCACCTTGTGACTTTTTCATTAAATTTTACAAAGCTCCTACAATAATGCTTTCAAATTTTAAATGTATTTTTGTCTATAGCATTTATGAAGATATCCTTAATGATGAAAGTGAATTTACATTCTCTAAAGTCAGTAATTAAATGAACAAGTCAGGGTGATGGTAAGTATTCAAGCTCTATATTATTTCTCATAAGATATGCATATACCTGTAATTCTATATATACATAGAGCCATAACACTAAGCTTCAACTTGCTTTCATTATTTGAGTAATTTAAATAATTTTCACCATATTTACTATTAAAGTATAAGTAGAATCTAGAATGATTTTTGACAAACAAAAATAGGTTTCCTAATTAAAGCCCATAGTTTCTTGTGTATTTCTACAAAAACTGTCCAACATCAAGAAAAGAGTGGAAATGAACTAGATAATTGAATGATTCAGAGTCTATATCATAACAATATGCAGTATGAGAATGCAAGAATGGTTTCACAAGAAGAAATAAATTCTCTGTAGAAATTGCACAGGATTATAGCAAAGTATTGAAAACTTGTTATGTTTCCTCGTGAGCACCTTGCCCAAACATATAGAAAGGTGTTACTAGAAAAAATGAACAATATAATGAGTTAAATTGTAGTACAAAATCATTCTTGATATGTGGAACTGTTTTCTTTAAATAGCAAGTGCTTCCACAAGTCAGTTGACTCCCTTTATAGGTCCCTTTATGTAGTCTGAAAAGCCTGTAACTTAGGTCTCTAACAAATCTGATCAGTTTAAAGCCTTTTAAAGATAAAATGACTAATTTCAAAAATTTTATTGTCTGTATCCATTAGCTCCCAATTGATTACATAGAAAGCCCCAAACTACTTTTGGAGATGTAGTTACCCACCTTATGATTAACCTCATTTAATTAGCTCACTGGCAAGATCAGGACATATAGTGATCTGGAAATCACCAGCCTTGTAATTCCTTAATGCATTTAAACCATTCTAGTTTAAATGCTAAGAGTCTACAATAGAATTATATTGGACTCTTTTACTAGACAAAATTCCTTAATTATATTTCTTCCTCTCTTTGACTAAAATTTTTAGATCTTTTTCATGTTATAAAAATGCCATGACACTATTCTCTGATTCTTATTTCTTTAACATACTTGAAAAAAATTCCTCAAGTTGCATAAGAACTAATACTAAATAATTGAACGTAGTTCACTGTTAATACAGGCACCATGTTATATGTCTTGGGTTTGTTTCTTTTTTTCCCATAATTTTCTAAATTATATTTTCAAAATAGTCTGAGATATGCCTAGGAAACACAGGGGTTTGGATAAGGAACTTTCTTTTAAACAATTTAGATAGATTTATAATTCAAATTTTATAAGCAATTTTAAATAAAAAGCATTTTTCATAGAGCAGGAAAAGCAATTCACAGGACTGCTCTGATTTTTTTGGAGTTTCTGTACAGATGCCTCAGTTTCAGCAAAGTAACAAAGTTTTTGCTGTCATTCCGAATTTTTCACATTTTAATTAGAAAGAAATCTTGCGATTCTGGTGTTTTTTGTTTTTGTTTTTGTTTTTTTTTTTTTTTATTAGTAGAAACTGACTCAATAAAGCACTTCATTTTCAAATTTAGGCTTTTGAAAATGATGGAGTAAATCAAACGAGAGCTATGAAATATATCATATCATTAGAACTCCATACAGGCAAACTTACATAAACTAAAAAAAAATATTAACAGTCTTGCCAGATTGGGTAGTTAACTGATTACAGTGGTAAAAAAGAAGTTTTGTAAGTATGAATTTACAAAAACAATTTTTTTCTTAGGATTCCAACTTCTCCTATGCCACCAGAGGGATATTTAAATATACAATTTTGTTACAGGTGAAGGTGAGCAGAATATTTTGCAGAGCAATCTGCCCTCTTGAAAATTCTTGTTTTTTTGATCTGCGCTATATGGTACCCAAGTATTGGACTCATGACAAAAAGAGAACATTCACAGTTTATTTTTTCTGTAGTCAAGGAGGTGAAGTAAAGATCCCTTCAGATATTAATTTCATTTTAGAATCACCTCATCACTGGTTATCCTTCCTTACACCTTGTTAAAGTTTGACTTGACACTGCCAATAACCTAGATCAAAGATGTCATAATACATAATTGAATGCCATATGGGACATACTTCGTAAAAATTCATTTTGCAGAGAAAGGGACGCATGCACTTATCTAACTGATACTTAACATTTAGTTGCTCTTTTAATGCAGACAAAAATTTTGAGCGGGTTGTTTCAATAAAATGGAATAGTTATGGTCCTGCAGGTGTGGACCAGGCTAAATTTGCTGTAAGTTCAATTATTTTGCAACGTGTTACTTCTTTTCCAAATATATGGAGATGCAATAACAAATAAGTGACAAGGTCTTGAAATGTAGATAATATGTGATTTATTTCAATACAATGCTACACCACAGAGATGATAATACAGGATGATTGGGGGTAATTTTTTATATATTGCTTGCATTAAATGATATTACATATTATATTTCAGGGTCAGTATTTGCTTGGTGAGGGGCTGACGTAATATTGCCGTTCTACTTATTACCTATTCAGTTTTCCAGTTTTCCAGTTTTTATTTTATTTATTGCTGTTCCTTTTCTGTACATTTCTTTGTTGTGTGCTGCTTTTGTTCTCTTTACTATTCTTTGAGTCTATGATCTGTGGAGGTAATTTTGAACAAAATTAAGAGAGCTAAATCAACATTACCAATATGCTTTTATTTGCCTGGAATGTTAACTATCTCTTAAGATTTGTGTTTCACATACAGTATAGTCTTTTTATTGTTGAAGGTTATTTGAATGTCCTCTAAGAATTGCTGAATTGTTTATTGATCTAATAATTATATAGATTTCTTGGTACTTCTGATGTCTGTCCTTTTTTTGTTCTTTTATGTTAAAAATTTAATAAACAAAACATCAAAGAAAAAAGAATTAAAAGAAAAAGATGCCTAAGCATAGATCCCTCAGGCTCTACCGTTTGAAAATCTTCTATATCAGAGTCATCACTTATGGAAATCTTCTGTGTACAATTTCTCAACTAACCTGCAAAAGCCTCTATGGAGTCATCCATAAGCCCACTGTCTCTAAGCGGTTAAGGAATATTTTATGATCAATAAAAATTTCTCCTGTAAATATGTGTCTCATCGAATTAGAGATAACATCGGTGCCGTGAGGAGGAGAGCAGTACTGGTGGAACGAAGCTAGATTATACTGCAGCCAGAATTTTTTTCTGTTACAAGCATTTGAAATCTTTGAACATAATATATTCAAGTAATCTTTGTTGAACTAGAATGTGTTTACACACTCTTCCTTTTATTTCATCTTTGTATTGACTCGTAGGATTTCTTTAATTGAAAGCAGCAGTAACTGTAAAATATAAGTAGATGTCTTAATTATTGCTGAGACAGATCAATTCAAGGTGCTTCAGTCTTGGGTGTTTTGGCCTATGTGTGTTCTTTTCAAACACAAAATCAGGTGACATGAAGTAGTTTTTTGTCAAGATTATGGTTTTCTTCCTTTTTTCAATAGAACCTGATCTTTTATCAACTTTTTCCCCTCTTTTTTTTTGTGCATTGACAACCTTGTTCCTTAATTCCTCTATATTTTTTTTTACTAGCTAATTCAAAATACATCTCTATGCACAAACAATGGCCCTTTCTCATCATTCTTTACCACTGAATAATTGGAAGTATACTATACAGTGTGTATTTATTTTCCCTTAGTGCTTTGATTTTTTAAATATCTTTCCCTTACTGTTGTCTTTGTTTTTGGCATGGGATGTATTGAAGATTATACATTAAGTTAACTTTCATCCTGTGGCCTAACTTTACATGTTTCTTGGGTTTTGGAAGATACGTGATGATTTATGTGTACATATCTGGAATCTGTCTAATAATCTCTTCAGAACAGTTCAAAATTTGTTTTTCTTTGGGACGTTTTAATGCAAACTTCATTTAATAAGCAAACTCTTGGGAACTGCATTTGCTAAACTTTGTTTATGTCAAAACATCACAATTCTCTCACTTTTGATAGGTTTGTTCAGAAAACAACCACATTAACCATAGGTTTCTAACTGAGGTCACCATTTGATGACAATCAGAATCCACTGTGAAGTATCACTATTTCTCTTCAACATCCTTTATTAACAGCTGTTGGCTTTTTTAGCAGAAATTAATGAGTGAATAGTTTCATTAGTTTCTTTATGACACAACGGAGATTACAGCGTTGGTCAATTGAACTCTGTCCCGAAGCTTTTGTACTGTGGTTAACGGTATCTTTTATCTTTTCCTCATGTTTTAAAATGCACAGGAGTCTACAAGAAGAGAGGTTTAGGATGGTGTTAAGTGTCTTCACAGACACTTAAGTGTCTTAACAGATGATGATAACATCTATTTTATTGTTTAGGTTAATGGTGAAGGTATAATGAAGTATTTAAGTTGTTTTTTGTAAAATTGAGATGACAAAAAGCTAAACATTGAATAAATTGAAATATAGGCTGTAGGTTTTTTGGAGAGGTTTAAGTAGTTTTTCATATGTTTTTGTAATCAGATAATCTCAGTCGTCCTGGAATGTTCTTAGTTACATTTTTCCTTGGCTATGTAGTTCTAATCACTAGTTACAGGATCACACTCCTGACACTGCATGATTTATAGTACTACTTTATGATTGTTACAATGTTTGCTGGACTACAGGTCCTAATCATGATGAATTCTCTTTATTTCTAAAACTGTAGCAAAGATGAAATAAAAAATCACACTTCCCTGTTGTTGCACACAAAGGCTGATTTTTGAAGTGTTGCTGAATATGTATTCCAACCTTGTAAAGGAACAACCACATTAGTTGTCAAATAGGTTTTCTGCAAAGGACATAAACCATTTTCTGACTAGTAGAAATTCTTGTGTATCATGCATGTTCTGATCAAATTAATACAAAAGCTAACAGGATCCTTCCGACCTTTAAAGTGGGATACGAAATGTTGTTTCTAGTACTGATATTGTAAGATATGTACCCTAACGTTGAACATCTAATCAAGAAAAGCATTCCCTACATCCCAGTCCATGATTGTTCTTATTCTTAAATGCTTAAGGATCGTCTGCTTACTTACACTACATCATTTATGACTTCTAGGGATTATTCCATAACTAGAAAACCACTCTGAAATTATCTCAAAGGCAGGTAAAAAGTTTTGTGTGAGCAAAAGTTCGTCTTTCTTATTACCTCATGTCTCTACTTTCAGTTTTGGAATAATATAGATCGCCTTGCTTATTTGTCGAAGCATTTTATTTTATTATCTACTATTCACAATCTATGTTTAAGATTCTGAATGTGCCCATATTCATGGTAGATGTCTTTGGGGTTTTTGTTATTTGTAGGTTTATAAAGCAATATAAAACAATATAAATAAAAAGCACTCTTGAGCTTTCGTTTAGCTCTAGGAAAGCTGGCTATCATAGAATCAGAGAATCATAGAATGGTTTTGTTTGAAAGGGAACTTAAGACATTATCTAGTACCAATCCCTCTGCCATGTGCATGACACCTTTTCCTAGACCAGGTTGCTCAAAGATCCATCCAAATGGGCCTTGTACACTTCCAGAGATGAGGGATTCCCAGCTTCTCTGGGCAACCTGTTCCAGTGCCTCAACACCTTCACTGTAAATCTGAATGGCATTAGACAGGCACTGAAAAACCTTCAGGTACTTTTCTGAAATTCTCAGTAAGTTGCAAATTACCTGAAACAGTGTTTATATTGTTTTCTAAGAAAATACCACAAACATATCAAAAAGGCTTTTATTGACTTCAATGAAGACTACTGTGGTAGCCTTGCCCATATCCTGCAATTTTATATTTATGACATTTCTTTAAAATCAGTTTTTGGGGGATGGGTGGCTATGATAATTTGGAAATAAGTTTACCATTTTAATTTTTTTTCTTGTTACTGCAATGAAGTAGTTTTGGATATGAAGAGAAATAGGTTTTTGTAGAATCCAGTCCCCAGGAAACAGAACACTGTAGAAGTCCACACAGTGCACATTCAAAAAAAGTGTTAAAGAGCAAATGTATTTCTTCTTGGCTTCTGGTAGAAACTATTAATGACATTTTCAGGATTTTGCCTGCTAAATAAGCTCAAGAGAGATTCTTTCAAATGTGTCAATGGTACTGTCTGCTAAGACTTTAGGAAAAACATGAAGTTGATGAGAAGTTGATGAAAAACATAATTATATATATGACAGCTGATTGGTGTATTAACATAAAAGTCTAGGATTTAAATACTCTCATAAGTAGCATGAAACCCAACTTAGTTTGTTAAGAATATGTGCTTCATAATTAATTCTATGGTGGTTAATGAGAGGTGAAGCCTAAGTGTAGTTTGTCCATGTGGGCATTAGCAACTTCTGTCTTATACTCAAACAACAGTTCTTCTCTAACTAATTTTCATTAGAATTACCAGTTATTAATATCCTTGAGTCTATTACTTCCTGTCAGATTTATTTGAATTGACCAGTGTTTTTAAATGCTATTGTGGGTGCTCAGGCAGAAAGAGAGACATAGCATTGACTGTGTAAATCTGACTTTCTTTGGAAACCAGGAAATAATCAGTAATCATGCATGCTCTTCCTCAAATCCAAGTTCCACCTCTCACCAGGATAAAATTAGTTGAAAGAGAATAAAAAGAACAAAAACAAGCACTAGAAAACACAACTTAAAATTGAAACAAGAGAGGCTGGTTGGTTAGGCTTTGATAAAATAAAGCCTTCTTTGAAGATGTAAATGTATACAGCTACAAGGGAAAGACCATGATCAGTTCTCAGCTTCTGACTGAAAGTGCTGCCTTGGCTGAACTTGCATTGTGCTTCAATCAGCTAATTTTACATTGGAGACCCAGCTGAGCAGTGGAAATAAAAAGCTATCACACTTCCCTGTTCTATAAACTTGGCATTGTCTTTCCTCTGAGCTCTTCCCAGCAGTATCTGCCCTGAAAGTCTCTTCAGTTGTTTGGATGGTGTTATCTCCGACAACTGATTCTAGCTGACATGAAACGAAGAAAACATCTCTCTTTGAAATATGATATACCCCAAATAATTTTAAACACCAAAGTAGATCTTATGTGGGAGTGTTGAGTATCTCCAAAAAGTATTAATTGCTAAATATTGCTGAAGCATTTGATTAAAATCCTGCTGCATGTTATTTTAAGCCAATCAGTTGACACTTTTCATATGCTAATTGAAGGAAATCTGTTCCTTTAAAAACATATAAGCTATGAAACCATACTGATACCATAGAGAGGTTAAAATTTCCTAGACAACATTTATTTTAAAAAATGTCAATTTGGAGTAGTTTACCTCAAATATTTTCCAACAACCTTTTCACAATTGATATATTTTAAACAGATTCATCAATCTTTTAATATGCACTTGTATTGCCCCACTAATAAAATCTAGTTTTTTCTAAGACTTACTGGTTTAAAGGTTTTTATTGTGAAGAGCTGCAAGCTGGAACAGCTCTTTTAGCTGATATGAAAAGCTGATTCTGCAAATAGGTTATCATACTAAATTCAGCAGAAGAATAATTAACCCTTTTGCAGTTGCCTAGCAAGTTTTACCTCAAAACATAGTACCATAGAATAATTAAGTATACCGTAAACACACTTTCTCATGAACTTACTAGGACTCGCTGAGTAGCATAAGAACAAAATTTATGTCAATTAGTCCTGACACAGAGGAATGAAATTTTACTTTGTTAGCAGCAAAAAAAAAAAAAAAAAAAAGGTATTTTATTCAGAATCTGATTCAGCTCTAACTTCAGTCAAAGGAATAGTGGAAAAATCCTATGAAAAACTACAGATCACACTAAAAATAAATGCCAAAAAAAAGTGAAAGAAACAAAAATAAAAGAATCATAAGTGCATCTGGTTCAAAAGAAGATTTATAAAAGGAAATTTGGCTCATTATGAAAGAAGTTAATGTAAATATATTCAAGATAACAGCTTAAGACAACATATAAAACCAAAAATAAGAATTGTAGTCTTTATTATCACTAATTATAGGAACCTGATTCATGATCTAACTTGTTATTGTGCTATTCATGACCTAACTTGTTATTGTTCTAGGTGTCGCAGAGATAAAGAACAAAAGATAGACAAAAAAACCTGTTTTAAAGTATCAGGAATAGTAGTCTGACAGGAGAATGAAGTATGTTGGCTTCATTGCTAGCAAATATAGAATGCAATTAAGAATTCATATGGAAGGATTTCTGTCTTAAGGGATAAAGGGATTACAGAAAACCTGAAGCATTTCTTTTTCATGGGTCTTCATAGAGCATAATGGAGACATAGTTTCCTAATGGGTTGCTTTTTACATGTAGTGAAGGTATCAGATGATGGAATAAATCAAGAAATTAAATTTAAATAAATCACAGCAATCAGATGACATTCACCTAAGATTTATTAAAGAACTAATTACCAAAGTAGCTATATTACTGCATAAAATAATGTAATTTCTGTATAGTGTAAGTCTGGATGCTTGTCAATTTATATCTTTCTTGCCAAATAGAATGCCAAAGGTAATCCCAAGAAGCCTAGATCAGTGAACTTTGTTTCAGTATAAGTCACTGTCCCATTGCTGTTAGCTGTTATTCAGGAGAAAGGTATAGTTTCTTGCTTATAGGTTTTGATTGTGTTGCCTATTCAGTAGTCATCCTTTATTTGTGAAAAATATATATTTATCTCTGGCGATTTTTATGCACAGTTGTCATGGTTTAAGACTGGTATTTTCCAATTTATTATTCTCTCTAAAACCATGCACTGCTTCCCCTCCCTATCCAATTGGAGGCACAAAAGGCAAAGATCATGGCTTGAGATAAGAACAATTTACTGGAAACAGCAACAAGAAAAGAAAGCAAACAGCAACAACAATATTAATAACAAAAAGTATAAGAAAAGAAAGGATTTGCATGGAAAGCCCCGGACAATAAACAACAGTGGGCCCATTCCATCCGCCATGTTTTCTCCTCGGGAAGGAATCCATTCTACCCAGAAGAGTGTCCCTTCCTCCCTCTTCCAGCAATGACAGGGGGTGGTATAGAGTAACCTCCCTCCTGACTACTGCAAAAATTAACACTCTCCTGGCCAGAACCAGGACAATAATGTAGGCAACATTATTGAATCCAGAGCTATTTTACTGTGTTACAGACAACTCAACTATGTTTTATACTTCAATGCTGGTGGTTACTATTTCATGACGGCTTGAAAACAGGTAATTTATGTAGACAAATCTTGCAAACAGTTTTGAGAGCTGCTGAGATTCAAGCACTAACTATACGATAAAGTTTGCTCAGTCTCCTGCATTGTTGTTGCACTCTGACCAACATAATGCAACCAAAGTCTATCTTTTCAGAGCTGCCAACTTCCCATAAAAACTTTTCTAATAAAATTAAAATTTCTCTGTGAACATAAAAAGGTATTTGTTACGTTCTCTGATGTTGCATATTCAATGATTGTTTTCAGAATATTGTGTCAGATATATAATAATTTCCTGAAAAAACAGATTTTAATAGTCATCCTCATTAGCCAGCCAGACTTGATCTTGAGACCTTAAAAACCTCCAAAATAAATGTAAACATTTGGCAACTCGCATATCATAGCCCATTTAAAGAAGGAAACAGGTTTTGAGATCCATACAGGTGCAATACCACACAGGTATAATACAGGAACCTGTGAGGTTGTATCTCAAGTACTGTGTCCAGTTCTGGGCCCCTCACTTCAAGAAAGACATTGAGGTACTGCAGCATGACCAGAAAAAGGCAATGAAGCTGATGAAGGGTCTAGAGAGTAGGTCCTGTGAGGAGTGGCTGAGGGAGCTGGGTTGCAGAAAAGGAAGTTCAGTGAAGACTTTTTTTGAAATTATGAAGTGTTCGAGTGGAGTATGAAAATGAATAAAAATTTTACTAAAAACGGAGAACAAAACAAAACTGCAACCAAACAATAACAGAAAAAAAAAATGTCACCCAAACTCGCTCTTTCAACTCTGTGCCGCCAAGGTGGCAATGCAGTCCCGACATGGTCACATGATCACGATGTAGCCAGGGCAGAGTCACGGCCCTGTGAGCAGCAACAATAGTGGCGGAGCTGGCAGTGGTGGCGGTGATGGCCTGACTCCCAGGTGAAACAGCAGCAGGAAGCTCAGCCTTGACCCAGTGTGGGCCAGTTAGCAGTGGGAAACTGGCATGGAAACAGTGTCGGTGGTTGCCGCGGTTCCAATCACTGGGAATGGTTGCTGTAGCTCAGGCAATGAGCAGCAATACAAGCTGCACAGATGCTTGCCACATGGGACCCGGCAGTGGGGCAGGTCCACGTGGGGCAGGAGGGTTCACCACAAAAAGTGAGTCCTCTGGCTGGTGAAAGCTGGGCTCCAGGGCAGTTTTAGGGGTGCAGCAGCCTGCCACCCCCTCTAAGATGCAGTACCAGGAACCAGAGAGTGAGTTCCCATCATGCCAGCAGTTTTATTCTCTTAAATTCTCATGGTATTTTCCATCCCAATCCCCCCACTCTGGATGGGGTGAGGTCCCCCCACCTCTCCAAAACCACACGATGGTATGAAGAAATTTAACTAAACCATAATAAGAATTTTTTCACTGAAAGGGTTTTCAAGCATTGGAATGGGCTGCACAGGTAAGTGATGGATTTAAAATCCCTGGAAGAGTTCAAGAAACAACAGGGTGTAGCACCTAGTTCTATGGTTTAGTTGATATGGTGATGTTTGGTCAAAGGTTGGACTTGATGCTCTTGGAGATCTTCTCCAACCTTAGTGATTCTGTGATTCCATGATTCTTTAATGGACATATACCTCTGAAGGCTTCAGGGGTTTGTGCTTAAGTATTCATGAAACTTTCACCTATTGTGATTCTTTCGTAACAACCATGACTATCTGTAATATGATATATCTTTTTTTTTAATAATATAGTGTAGTTAACAATATTTTTTGAAGTGCACCAATGAGAGACTAAATTTACTTATCTAATAAGTTTATCATCTCTCAATTTATATATCTGAAGTATTTTCTGATTTCTCTGATTTGTATTGTCTTAAGCTTGAGTAACTTAACTGTGTCTTTTAAATTGCTTAAAATTATAATGCAGAAATTTTCCATGTCACAGAAAATGTAACCCAGTGCTGTCCATTACAGACCAACAAGAGGCTATATGGCATTATGTGACCAATCATCTGGTAATAGAGGTTTTTTTCCTGTTCTTGACTGATGATCCAATATTTTTTTTCTTATATTATTATTTCATAAACATTAGCACACACCTTTACCCTGAGAAGGTTCAAAAATAAAATCTTTCATTAGTCTATGCGAAAGGCAGCACTGCAAATTTATTCCTTGCATTTTGTCTCTTTATTTTAGGTAGGAGGGCGGTGTGTGGAGTGTAGTGTGAGTGTAATAGTACTGAATTATAGAATCATCAAATCATAGAATAGTTATCTGTTTATAGAAAAAAAATGTTGGAGCTTTTAGGTGGTTAGGTCAAAGATATTTTCTTCCAAATCTCCTATAGAAATACACAGTATAAATTGGTTACTTTGGATTGCCTGTAGCAAAAATATTTTTCTAATGAAAACATGTTGGAGACAAAGTCCACGGATTTTTGCATGGCATGGTTTTTTTATTTTTTTTCAAGTCACCAGCAGTCAATTTAGTTGCTTTAGTCTTTAAACCTAGGGGCCTAATTCTGACAAAATCTTTTGATATGTTTTCATTACTTTCTTATGATATTTGCTTGGAGAGAATTGTAGAGTATTGCAACAGAAATTCGTATTAGACTAACATACATCCTGAATTTTCTGAGATTCAGAAGATTTGTCAGTCACTCAGTGCACAACTGCACAACTCTAAAAAGACTCAATAGAAAATATTTCTAGTTTCCATATGGGACATATTATGGTTACTGTGCAAATGATCTTGAAAATTACAGTTAAAAATTTATCATATTCAAGTTCCTTAGTACCAGTGTAGCCATAAACCTATTTACCATTTAGCCATTTAACACAATTATTTACTCTTCAAGAGATATACAGTTACTATAGCAACAGCTACATTTACAGTCCCAGAATAAATGGAAAGCCTAATCTGTCCTGCCAGTAAAGCAAAAAGCTTTTTTAAAATGTAGTTTATCTGTTGCCTTTATAATAGAAATTAGTGGCACTCAAATTATGAACCATGATCTGGTTGCAGACTGCCAGCTTTGATCTTGAGGCAACTGTTACACCCAGCTCATGGTTTGACTGCATGTTCAGTAGCTTCGACAAGTGACACTAATATACTCTTTTCATTTCTTTTTTTTTCCTTTAGACTATGATAAGATGACAGATGCAGACAGAATAAATGAGAGAATCTTTAGCTCGCTCTTTTCTTGGTTAAAATGATCAGTAACCTAGGGTGAAAGAGAGGTACCTTTCACACTAAGTGTTAATTAATAACAATAAAATAAAAAATCAGAAAAAAATATTATTTTTTTAGAAGTATTACATTTCCTGCCATAGTTTGAAATTGGCCCCCCTTGAGAGTTCGAGGGGCTCAGAGGTGATTGGGTGCCAGGACAGTGTTCCCTGGAGAGCCAGTCACCACTCATGTTGTTCACTTCTGCTCAAAATCATATATCACAGCACCGGAAATGGTTGCCATTGCAGTCTTGGTTGTTTTGCTGTTGGTGTCTGCTGTGTGTAGGTGGACAAGGCCAGGGGGTGGCTGGGCTCCCTCTCTTCCCCTCCAGGGGGGAGAGGGAAGCCCTGCAACCCCCCAACTCAGCCTTTGGCTAGAATTAGAGTCAGCATTTGGAGTGTGTGCTGTGAAGGAAGAGATTCACAGCACCTGAGGTAAGAGGGAGGAGGCCAGGCCTTCCTTCCCCCTCCCTGCAGCTGTGGGACGCTTGGGACAGTGCATAACTGAACCGAGCTGCCTGTGGCCAAGGCTAGGGGGCTTTTTCCCCCTACTGCATTTAGGCTGGTCGGGGGGTGGATTTTGAGACTCAGCACTTGAGCAGAGCCAAGTGGACGGGCTGATAAATCAGCTCGGTGCTTGGGAGAAGAATCCCAGGCAGAATTGGAGACGGGCCAAGAGAGGCTCAGGAGTTGCCTGCCGAAGCTGACCGGAGGCAGCCAAAAACTGACTTAGAGGAATGAAGATTCCAGGACGCGTACGCTTGATAAGCTACACTGCAGCAGCCTAGGAACCGAGGTGGGACACTGAGAGGGAGAGATCACCAGCAGCAGGAGAGCAAGGACTCAAAGCTATCTTCTCGGACTTCATGAGGAGGAGAGACTACAACAAACAACTGCTGGAACTTGGTGAGGACGGAGTGTTCAGGAGGCCAGAACACTCCCACGGCAGACTGTGTTACATATCAGCCTTAAAGGCTGCTCCTGGACTAAAGTTAAAGGAGGGGCTTGAAAGGACTGACTGATAGTAATGTAATATATATATATATATATAGTTGCCTTTAGTTTGTATAGTATTTATTTGTGTAAATAAATGTATATACTTCCCCCTTCCCCTACAGAAGCCTCTGGCCTGAAAGTTTCTCTCCGGTGTTAGGATGAATTGTTGAGAAGGGGTGGGGGAAGCTTGGAAGTTGGATTTTAGATTTTTAATGTGGCTCAAACTGCCACAATTTTTTCCTTATAAAAAGATATAAAGTATATAATTTTGAAAAGGAAGTTATACAGCTCCTCTTTGCAAGGTCCATTACTGATTGAGGAATTTTTGTAGGCAACTTGATATGAATTGGTTTTGCAGATTAAATTAGGCTATCACCAGGTTAAGGACAACTCCTTATGTCAGTGCTGCATTCAAGAATAAAATAAAATATCACTGTATTCTGGAATAAGCAATCTGCTTGCAAAACCTACCATACATTACCTTATGGGCAAAGCCTGGGTTCTTCAAAATGAAAAATACTTGTTAGAAAAAGGATACTAAGGCAATCTATTTGGATGATGCATTTTTATATTAAAGATCATTTTAAATAATTATGATTGCTGCTAAGCTACTAAACCTTACAGGTTGCCCCAAGGAGTTACCTGAGGAACAAAGCTTCATTGCTCTATGCATGGAATCACTTGATTGTCTTATACTCCATACCAACAGTGACTTACCAAAGTTGGGTAGGTCAGTGCCTGGCTTGCTCTTGCTGCCTCTTCTCACTTACTCATACCCAATGGTACAGGGATTATAAGGGCTCCCTACAACCCTCATCTTCTGCACTTATAGGTATGGGTAACTAGGCATATCAAATAAACACCTCAACCAGCCCCTTTTACTTGTAATGTCATTAATAAGAATGGCTATGTTCTGATCTCAGAGCGATGTATATTCTTGCTCTTTAAAAACATAATTAAAAAATGGATGTATTTTCACTGATTTGCATATTTCAATGCCCTTACAAAAAATATTAATTGTAAAATTTTTTACCTTCAGCATTTGCCATTCTTATTCCATTTGAAGATATATGGTCACATGAAAAAAAATCAGGAAATTTCTGTAATACAAATTACTGTCTTAGCTGATTTTTTTCCTCCTGATTAGTGCAAAGACCGAAGAAGAAACTTTTCTTGGCAGACACATGAAAGCCTGTCTTAAAGCTTGAAATTCATTCTTTAAATTGGTGTTTGTTAGAGCTTTTTGTTTATGACATGTTTTCAATAAAGGAAAATTCCTGAGTATTCTTATGCGAGGAAAGCATCTAGCTTCATAATGCTTGAAGAAAGCCAGAATATTTTCAGGCTTAAGAGTTCCTGATGGGAGTTACCATGAAGCAGCCTCTTCAGATAAAAAGATTGGAAGATAGTCACTGTTTGCAGATGCACAGAAAAGCTCAAATTGGTAGCTTGTTATACTACTTAAAGCTTGATTACAGCATAGTAGGTAGGTACTTGGCAGGCAGATGGTCTGAGCTTTAAAAAAAACCCAACCCAAAACACTAGAATTAAGCAAAAATTATCTTAAAATAAAACCTACCTATTTCTGTCATTTATGAAAAAATAATATTGTAAAATGTGTTATTTTAACTGAAAAGATGCATAAAAATTGATTGATTACATCTTATTTCACAGATACTTTAAAAATTACATTCAATTACTAAAAGAAAGTGTTATTAGGAAGGTTGTGGAATGATATTACATTATTCATACACAGAATTCAAACATACATACACAGAATCAAACTGAATGCAAACAGCTGTAAATTAAGAAATGCAAAATTTTGAATTCAGACTTCTAAATCCAGAAAATACTGAAACACAAAACATGCTCATGCAATCTTAACTCTGTCTTCATTAGCAGCAGTTCAATCTGGTTATAACATATGCATTTCCTCTTTCTTGGTTAGAACAAATGGGAACTGTTTAGTCCTATAGTAGAATGAATTAATTCAACCTCAAGTCTTCCTTGCAGTAATCAACAAGTTGATCCTACTCTTTATTTGAATTCTTTACACAGGGCTAGTGTTAAAAGTTTTAAATTGTCAACATCATCCTCATCCCCAAATCTTTTGGGGAGGTGATTGGTATCTCCACTTCATTGTCTTCTCCCCACAGTCTCAAACACCTCCCTTCATATTCTCCCCATCCTCCTGTTACTTAATCATTTGTGTCCTCCTGGGACGCATAATTCATTCCCTGCCCCTCTTCCCCCATTCTGAAAAGGCTATCTAAATTTTCTGCAGACTGGATTTCTTAAAAATACAAATGAGACACCTTCCATTTTCCTCTTTTAACAAGACAGGTTTGAGCTGCAAGTGTGCCAATCTACTGAACGGACTCATGTGATTTTGTGTTGCTGCCAATGTTCAGCCTTACACTGCCATGAGCTGGGAGAAGGCAACTCCACTTTCTGCTATCTTCCACCTCATGTGAGCACTGCTTGCCTAGGCCTCCCAGATACTCAGTTTGTACAGATGAACATAAAGAACACTCTAGTTCATTTGCTCTGCAGGCACTAACAGATCAGTGTGAGAGATTAAATCTTCTGAATGACCATTTTTGACACTAATGAAGTAATTGTGGCTGTGTATAATAAGTAAAAAAAAAAAAAAACAAACCACTGATGCCAACAATGAATACGATTACATTTTTAGTTCAAATATGTGCAAAAATGTTGATACTTCTGACCTGTAGACCGCACTGGGAAAGGTGAAAAAGAAGTGAGAGGATTATACACTGGGAACCTTTCGCTCAGATAACTTGTATTTGAATCTATAACTGTAAGCTATACAAAAAAGTTTAGGAAGTGAATTTAAGCTTTAGAACTTCAGAGCACATATAGAAATACTGACCTTTGAATGGCAGAGTCATCAACATTAAATACAAGAAAGCTGGTGTTTCTCTACAACATTTCTCATATTCAGAATTTACTTCTTTTTGGAGGGAAAATTCTTCAGTCATTGTTCTACAAAACCTGCCAGTATTAATTATACATAGGAATTTTTTTCAATGAATAATGACAGAGATTGTAGCCTTTGTTCTCAGCAATTATTTATTTTCAGTCTGTGAAACTCTTCAGTTATATCTTCTTGTAGTTTTGGATCATGTATGCTTTGAATTTCCTCAACCTTGGTTGTCACACATAAAGTATAACTTTTACCTGTAGTTTTGTCTTCATCTCAGTTTCCCTATTCTCAGTATTAACTCTCATTAATCCTTAACTGTCAATTTTAGTTTCTATTATTGCTTTGAAGAAAAATACCATAATTATCTAGAGCACTGAATATGTATTGACTACGTTAACATTTAGATTCCGTATTACAGATATTAATATTAAAAGACCTTTCCAATTCAAAAAGTTTAAATCACTTCTTAAATATTCTGATCTTATGTTTGAACTTTTTTAAAAGATTCTGGAGAAAAGATTCATGGCTTGACTTAGGTTTTTTCCTTGGAGATACAAAATAATTCTATTGGAGTCAACATTTCTCAAAAGAAAAAAAAAACTAGCGATTTGTCAACAGAAGCATGAAGACAGCATTCAATAATAATTAGTACACAGAAATGATTAATCCTTTATGTGCTGTGAAATTGATTTAGTAATTCAAGTTATTAACAAGGAGATAAAGATTTGCCCTTAAACAATCACATTGATACCTTCCTGTTCTCTTGCTGCCTTTGCAGAAAAGTCAAATGTGGGTATTTTTTCTTTTTTTTTTTTTCCTTGGAAAATGAACTGTAAAAACAAGCATTTTAGTGGAAAAAGCCTATTTAAGTTAGCATAAATAATTTCGTTAAGACCGAAGTTTGGTCTGGTAAAAATTTTTGATTCACCGCTGGAAAGGTTCTCATTTATCAGCCAGCACTCCCAGAAACCATTCCCAGGAAGCACTTTGGAAGTGGATATGACTAATTACTTACAGGTAGTTTTCATGTGGCAGACTTTCTCTGGAGGTTAAAAGAGTATGGCATAGCATAAGTACAGACTATTCTGTGCCTTTTGGCCTGAGAGTCTAGGAATACCACCCAGCACTATTTAGATTACTAACACAGGTGTAAAAATACAAATTGGGATCTGATGATACTAAGTACTAGGTGATCTGAACTGTTCCTTACTGCCATAGGAGGTGTCTAACTCCATCCTGGGCACTGAATAAAACTCTCAAGTGTTCAGAACACATCTTCCTTCATTGCAATTTACCTTTTCTCGTTGATTTAGTAACAGAGTTATGCAACATTGACTGTAACATTGTGACAGTGGAATTGTGAGGATAGCAGACCACAGAGTAAGTGGAATGAGAAGAAGTGCCTTCTCAGACATACAACAATATGCCTGAGGAAACCCCCTGAAAACAGGAGAGGTTGGGTGTAGTATAATAAGTCTTTTATCTTTTTAATGTTTATGATTCTGTGAAAATAATATTCAAGGAAGTAGCTTTTATGAAAGACATTCTCAGATACACCAAAAATTATATTGATGAGAATAAATCAGGCTCATGGTGGAAGTGTTTAAAAATAAAAGTTTCTTTGAACCTAGTGAGAACCAGATTTAATGAAATTTAAATTAAAGTGAATGGAATAGATATGTAAGAGTTAATCAACTGGAATGGCAATAATATGGACTAGAGTCTCTTTTCTTAGAAAGAAACCACTTGAATGAAATCATGTATCTTGGTGTTTATTGTTCTTTGACTCAGGCTTGCAAATGTATATTTTGAAAGCCAAAATCTGATCCAATTAAAGTAAATGTTAAGGATTTCAATTTGTTTCTGTCTTTGAGATTGTCTCTTCTATATGAAAGTGAATTGTCTGCCTGCACTCTGTGAAAGTGCAGTTTTGCAGCTCAGTAAGATACTTTTTTGTTGTTCTACTGCAGCTGTTAGTACATTACAATGATATAATTTTTTTCTTTTCTAGTATAATTTCATATTTAATATGAAAAGAGTAATCTAAAATAAATATATCTGCTTTCTAATTTTGCTACAGTTTTGCAGATTGCAACAGAATATAGGCAAAATTTCTGTTGTGATCAAAGTTTTTTTATTTTATTCTTGATCAGCTGGAGATTTGCCATAAAAACATAATCTGTTTACACTATGGAAACAAAATTAGGGTAAGTCAAGTCTTGCAATCACTCCAGTGACATATAGACACCACTTGACCCTGAGGTTAGCTCAGTTGGTTAGAGTCTGGTGCTAATAACACCAAGGTTGTGGGTTTGATCCCTGAATGGGCCATTCACTTAAGAGTGAGACTCAATGATTCCTTTGAATCTCTTCCAACTCAGAATATTCTGTGTTTCTATGATACTTGCAATTTAATTATTTTCCATTTTTTTCCTGTAATATTTGTAAATATTAACCCCTCTCCTATTGCAACCATATTATTGTGGATATCTTTAAAACTGGCCTTACTCTGTTCCTGGATTGAAGATTTTCATATTTATTGTAATTCATTGTAACTGCTCCAGTTATCTAATTTATGCCAGTAAAACAATGATTTTATCTCTTCAATAAACCAAATTATTATGGAAAATGTAGAATGTATAAGAAATGAAACAATATATGAAAAATAATTGACAATATTTTCAGGTTTAACATACATAAAAATTATTATCATATTGATATGGAAAAACTCAAAATCACAGATCACTATGTTGATGGACCCAGTTTTTGACTGATATCAGTATAAGGCTAGACTACAGTTTTATCCAGAACAGTGTCCTGTCTCTGATTAGTAGGTTGTATCACCTATAGGTTGCTTTTGTGTTTCACCTAGTATAATTTCTCAGCAACTTCTACCAACTCTTTTGAAGCAGAAATTTAGAATGTGTCTTAGCATTTAATAGTTCTTGATAGGTTTTCATTTCATGAAAATAATTCATTTGGTTTTGAAAGAATAACCCAGAACTGAGCTACCCACATGCAATTCTGGCAGTTGATGCCTGTACTCGGAGGGCTGGTTGCCACCACAGAGATTCTCGGTAGTCCTCACTCAATTTTTCAGTGCTAACTGGCTTGGGGTGGGAAAGTTCACTGAAGTCAGTCAAACAGAGGCTCTCTAAGGCTTCAGCAGTTCACTATTCATCTCGCCTTCAGCAGCTCCAGTGAGAGGTATTGATAAGATCATCCAGGTCTTTATTCTTCATTGATACCATAACTGTCTAGGCAGTGTCAACAAGATGCACATTTCAATTTACTGCCTGTCCCTGGCATTAGCCACAAGGACTACTGCTGGAGATGCACAGACAAATCATAAGATGCCACAGAAAGGATACACAATGCCTGTTTTTTCTATATCTTTAACTTCATCCATTACACAAGATCAAGAATTGCTCTGCAGAGCACCATTACTACAATTTCAACTCTTGTGTTTGGAGAGGAAAGAGTCTTCACAGCACAGTCCTTGTACAGAAACCCAGGAGGACTGCATTAATATATATTCTCACACAGGGGTGTAATTAGCCAATTGCACAGGGCTGAGCAGGTAGTCTCTAAAACAGCTACGTGGAATATTTCACAGCTCAGGGTCTCAGTGAAATTCCTTTCAATAGCATAACAGCCTTTATGATCAGACTGATAGCAGTCATGGGGCTCTGTAGACCTGACACCTGACTTCTACTCACACTAAAAGTCCCTCCCTCCAACTCCCTCCCTCATCCCATAATCAAATCATGCAAATAAAGGAGGTAATCATGATTTACCTGTTTAAACTATAGGGGTTGATGTAGGCTGTAGTGGGAAGTGAATAAAAAGGTGCCCCTGAAAACTGGCGAGCTTTACAGTGCTTTTATGCTGGATCCAGAATATTACGTTCTCCTGTCAGAAGACCTCTTCAATGTTTTCATAATAGGAGTGTATCTGCCATGCCATATGCCAGGTGCAACTGCTGTTCTTCAATGTTAAGATGATCAACTTCATCTTCTTGAACTCTATGCAGCATTCTCTCATCAAGGGGAAGTTATGAGTTTAGCAGATATTTTCTGCTGCTGGATTATCCTGCTTCTGAAGAAGCTGTTGGTCTTTTGAAGGCACAGGTGACACCATCTAAGATTTTCTGGAAGACTAGGAAGATTGATGTCATCATCAGGACAGAGCAGAATGAAACAGAATAACAAAAAAGGATTTCAGAAAAGGATTCATTAATGAGGAACATCAAAAGAAGGTAAGATAGGCAAAGAAGAAAGTCGTTATTGAGGTAAAAGGCAGAACACAGATTGGATAGATGAGGAACAGCTAAATCTTAGAGATATGATGTCTTATAGTTGATGTTAAAATCAGGACCATGGATTGCTTTATTTCACGAAGGACAAGAAAGAATTCGGGACATCACAGGGGCTCTTAACAAATAAAGATCCTCTTATTGGTTCATGTGCTAAAAGTCTTTACAGAATCAAACAGAATCACAACATCATTTAGATTAGAAGGGACCCCTTGAGATTGTCTAGTCCAATCCAATTGCTCAAGTAAGGTCAGCCAAAACAGATTGCCCATGATTGTGTCAGCTAGGTTTTGAATATCTCCACAGATGGAGACTCCACAGACACTCCATCAACCTGTTCCAGCATTTGATCACACTCACAATAAAAGAGGTTTTCTGTGTTTGTATTGAATTTCATGAGATTCAATTAGTGCCAACTACTTCCTGTCATATCACTGGGCACCACCGCGAAGAGTCTGGCTCCCTCTTCTTCATTCCTTCCCATCAGATATTTATATACATTGATAAAAAAATCTCTTCTTCATGCTGAACATTCCCAGTTCAAATGATTCTTCCCTCACACAAATGATTCTTCAGTCCTTTGGTCATATTTATGGTCCCGTGCTGGACTTAGTCCAGTAAATGCATATCTTTCTTGTATTGGAGAGTCCAGAATTGTACGCAGTACTCCAGAAGTCTCACCAGTGCTGAGTAGAGGCGAAGGATCATTTCTCAACCTGATGGCAACACTTACTAATTCAGCCCAAAATACAACTAACTTTCTTTGCCACAAGCACACATTGTTTGTTCATGTTCAACTTGCTGACCATCAATAACCTATAGTCCTTCTCTGCAGAGCTGTCTCCCAGCCAATTACAGCAGTGTGTTGGTGCCAGCAGTTATTCTTCCCAAGATACACATCCTTACATTTCCCTTTGTTGAATTTCATGAGACTCCTCTCAACCCAATTACTCACCCTGTATAGGTGAGTCCCCTTGAATGATATCTGGACTAATGGCCACTCCTTCCAGTTTTGTATCATTGCAAATCTGCTGATCTGCACCATTCCCCATCATCCAAGTCAGCAGAGTTTAAACAGTACTGACAGTATCAGTCCCTCGGGTACCCACTACTGACTTCCCTCCAAACTTTGTGGCAATTAAGCCTGTTTGAAGCAGATTTGGAGCAGAGCTTTAGTTTCCTCCAAGAGTAGCCTGTGATCCTGATTAAAATCAGTAGCTGGGGAACATAATAGAGTGTGTTTCAACAGTGTACTATTGCTCAAAGAAATATGTTAAGGTAGATGCACACTAAAATAAAACAGATAAATTGCATCCTAACATTTTCTATTTCTGCCTCCACCCCAAAGGTGGAGGTAGCTCAGATGCTGTAGAGCCAAATTATATAATAAAAATCCCAGTGTCAGGCCTGATCAACCTGTATTTAAGTAATATATTTGCAACTTCTGAAGGAGCAATGTTTATCCATTATTGAACTACTCAGTCAACTTCATAACTAGACAAATTTAGTATAAAAGAAAATGTTTATTTTATGATGTAGTTTTGCAAGAAATTGACAAAAGCATTCAAAACAAAAAGACCCCAAAACAACAACAACAACACGAAAAGAAGGCTTTGGGCAAAAATAAAGATCCTTCTTAGCTGGTCTTCAGGTAACATCTATTGACTTACTCTGCATCACTAGCCATCATGCTGATATTTCTTGGAAATGTTTAGAGCATCATATTTTCTCAACTTCTTTTAATAAGGGATCACCCAGCACAGCCATGGGTACTTCTGTTTTCCCTAGCCAGGAAGCATGCTTCTTCATTTGATCCTTTTAAGTTTTTACTGCTTTCTTCACATGATTAAACATAAAAATATTGAAAGTAAACTCATTTATTTCTCCTATTCTTTATTGTTTAATATCTATATTTATATTGTTATTGGACTACTTCATTTAAACTAGAAGTGGCTATTTCTCCTTATAGGATCACTGTGATGTAACTTTCTAAATTATATAAACAAAATTAATTGCTCGGGAACCTTTACGGATTTATAATGGCAACTCTGAAATAATCCTGGCAAAGGTTATACATAAACAAAAAGATCTCTTGAAGAATAAAGCAACCAAGACTGTACAATTCCAAAACAGTTAAATCCTATTTTAATTGATTTAAAAGAACCACAGAAATCATGTTGCCATGACCACCTAGATGAATTATTTTCTCTGTGGCCTAGTAGTAGTGACAGTTCCTGCACTGTAATTCTTAGAAATTTCTTATGCTTCCAATGTGTCTTAGATTCCTCAACTTTCCATTGCATAACTCCCTAATTTGTCAGCATACTGCAGAGAATATCTACACGACAGAATTTATGATGTGAAATTTTCAGGACAACAGTGTAAAGGAAGAGCAGCAGATCTCATTAACTCCAGTGTGCATGTATGGCTACACAGCTGCGTGATCCCCTCTCGGGTTGGATGTACCTCTGCACAGCACTAAAACAAGCCGAAACCCTAAAACAAGCTGAAAAACAATTGTGTGGGGGAACATAAGATAATCAGATTTCCATAGGAAATATAATGGAGACAATAATATTCGCTTTGTTAATTTTCATATTTAATTACAAATGTAATTTCACTTTTGTGTGAAGTGGTCTCAGAACTGGTGTTTTATGAGAGTGACTCAAGTCACTCAAGTGACTCAAGCAGAATTTGGGGTCTTTGCAACTTGTTTTGGAAGACACGGGATAGCAGGGAGTCGTGTACATGCTGCAGGCGTTATTTCTGTGACTGCTAAATGTTACGTGGTTACTTCTGTAGTAGAGATGGGATTGAGACCTCCAACTCATTTCACAATAGACTATTGAATACCCATCAGCTGAAGCAAATTTCAGCAACCCGAAATGCAATTGAACTTAATGACCTAGAGGTGAAAGGCTCTGTATCTCATTACCACTTCCCTAAACCTTCCAGTCCCAGAGTGTTTTCTTCAGTCTTTTGAAAAGAATCATCTATTGTACTGACATAAAAGCTGCTGAGTATCTTAGTCATTTAACTTTAGATTGTTGAGTTTCATTATTGTTTATTCCTTTGTCTCAAGCTGAATCATTTTCTATGAATCAGATAAAGCACTATCATTATGATATCATTTATGAAGGCTACATAATTGTAGCTTTTCTCACTAAATCTTTGAAATAGCGCATTTCTTTTCTCACTAAATATTAATTTATTTTCAGATGTGGCTATTACATTATTCTGTTTATTTCTGAAAAAAATCCTTTTTAAGTAGAGATCTGTATTTTTCTATGAGTATCTGAACAGTTCATTAACTTTGACAGTGAAATGAATTTTTTGAGAGACAATTTACAAAAGTATTTTTCATATTCATACAATTTTTCAAATAAATTTCTGGTTTTAAAAATGTGAGGGAAGATATTTATTTTTCATTTTCTATACTTGCTATAAAAGTTAGATTTTCAGTGCATCTTATCTAACCTGACAGTGTCCATCAGTTAGAAATAAGGTAGACACCATTAAACTAAAGCATCAAAGACATGAGAAGATATTTTCTCTCTAGATAATAAGTTTACATCCTGAAAAGTGAACGACAATAATCCAAGTCATCACTACTTCAGAAGAAAAATATTTTGTCTTACTCCTTAAGATTTAGGGTAAATGTTTGTGTTCATCCTTATTCAGGGGAGGGAAAAAAAAGAAAAAAAAAGAAAAAGCTGTGCTTGGCTTTTCGCGTGTACTTAACTTCCACAAGATTCACAAACCACTAAACCAGAAAAATGCTGTTTAAAATATTGTCACACAGAACCAGATGCTTGGCAGCTTGAGTGCCCTCCTACCAATGAGCATTGGCACTATTTGCTCCTTTGAGCTAGGAACAATTCAAATGCAATTGGTATGTTCTACCTGCATTTCCCTTTTTTCTTTTCAGAAATTAAGGAAAAAATCAACCAGTTGCATTTCAGAAAAACAGATACATACTCATTTGCATATATGGTAAATTGAAATGATCTTAAAATCTCTGTATATGCATTTTCTAGCAAATTAGGCAAGAAAAAGCCTCCCTTAGAAGTGGAACAAAGAGGAAAGGAAAAAGTATTTATCTTTTTTCATTTCTTTCGCTTAATGTATGGAATTTGTATTATGTTAACATCATCATCACGTCTCAAAAAGATTTCATTGATTTGAAACCATATTTTTATAAAATCCTGTACATAAAAGTTTAATAAATATTTAGAATAACTGTGTGTACAGGATGCAAATGAAAATTCCATGACTTCCACAAAAATTCGTAAATGATTTTGAATATGAGTATACTGGTTTCCCAGTATCTTCTTTCCTCTATAATCAGCAAGACCTTCATTCAATGATCATTTAATGTACAGCAAGAGGTAAAAAAATAGTGATTTCATTTTTCTCTGAAGAGAAGTCATGTAAGAACACAATATCGATAAACTATCTGCAGAGGGTTGAATTATGTTCTGAAAGAGTTTTAGTCCTTCTAAACCACAGGAATGCAATACAGAATTCTTACGAAATATCTGTAATGCTGAACAACAGTCCTACTGAAATAACTGTACCTTTGTTTGCAATTCTAGCAGAGATGTCAGGAATTTAATGTGCCTTTACAATAAACTGCCCTCTCATCCATGAAAGTGGGCCCTTGTGAACAGAGCTGAGATTTTTAGCATGGGAAAACTTGCACAGCCATCGTCTGTACTGTAGCTACTTTGTTGATTGGTAGAAAACTTTAGTTCAATAAAAGCTGTTAATCCAGGCTGTTCCTCAAACATTACATTACCTTTATTTTTTCTTAAGCTGCTTATATTAGCCCTTAGGTTTGTAAAAGTGCTCAACTATTTTTTAAGTTGCAATAAAAATAGCAGGCACCACAAGACAGAAAACAGAAAAGGAAAATATATCCCACCCAAAAGAAGAATTTTTTATAAGTCAATCAATTCAATAAACATTATAGGAATTTCAGTCCAAGGGGGTTTAATTTGCCATATATTTTAAATATTGAAGCTTGTTAGTGAGTATGGTTATGGGAGAAAGAGTGAAGGACTATGATTCATAACGTATTTGAAGAATGAAAATGGTTTCAGACCCTCAGGCATGGGAAGTTCTGATATTGTATTTTTTACCCTACTCCATTACCATTATTTATTTATTTGATATTAAAGTACCACATATAGAAAATTGAAACAGAATGCAAAATGTCTGTTGTAGACAGCCCAATTCCTACAGGGTTTAGTTCTTTGTAGGTGAATTTGTTGATGAATTTGTCCTTATCTGATGGTCCCAGCTTTTCATATTCCCTTACCCTTTTTTTTCCTTCAAGGAATACAGACAAGTCTTCCAATTTTATTTTTCCTCCCCCACCCCCCCTCAATTTTTTGAGGATCTGCTTTGCCTGGATTTATATCAGACAACCTCTAAGTCCCATGTTGCAGTTAGAACATCCAGGTCAAGGAGTATTTTGCTGGAGCTAAGAAAAATAGTAATGATCTGTCTGAAGGGTGTCACTGTAGACTGTAGAGAAACTTATGAAAAGCTTGGATAAATCCTCTGCTTGTGATGAAAAGGTTCTGGTTTTGTCAGGATTGATTTGTCAAAGAGTGGAGGTTAGGGTGGGAGTTTTTTGAGAATATATTACCTGAACTGAGGGAAAAAATGAGTATTGCTCAAAATAATTTAGGAACATTTGCAGGGAACTGTAAGACGTAAGTAGATAAAGACTGTGGCAATGGTAGAGGTAATAACAGGAATCTGATAAAAGGGGACAGAGTTGCAGTTAAAAGGAAGATTCGAACATGTGGGTAGGAAAAAAGAAGAAAAAAGTGAAAAGAGGACAGGAAGAGAAAGAAGGAAAAGGGAAACAACTTAGAATTTTGTGGGTGACAGCACTTTCTAGCTCTTACTCCATTTTCATGAGCATGCTCTTGGGGGAGCAGGGCAGAAACGATGTGAGTGCAGGGCAGGAACAATGTGGTTTTTTGGTCTCTTTAGACATTCCTGGTCTCACCTGATGTGAGACAAGCCCTGTTTCTCTTCTCCCAAGTAATTTGAAGACTTTCTTCTAAACTAGTATGAACATACCATTTTCTTTGTCTGTAGCGTATTAAGAAAGTTTCTGGTCTGGGTGTTTTGAATGTCTCTGTCTAATCGTGCGTATGTTCGGATACCAGGAGCTGCTGAAAACTGTTTGAACAGATCTTTGTGATATTCCAATATGGAAATCATCACTGCTCCTATATATAAGCCAAACATGCAGCTGGTGTAGAAACTGACATTTAGTTAAAGGACAGAGAAATACAAAATTTTGACAGGTTCTCCATTACTGCGATTAGGCAGATAAATAGCAAAATCTAATGAGAGAATAGGAATAGCTTTTATTTGTATTCTTTTTGTGTCATTCGTTGGAGATAAAGAACTCCCTTAAAATTTCTTGAAAACATAGAAAATTCACAAGACATTTTGAAAGTCACCTGACTCAAAGGCTCCTAAACACCACTTTTAGCTTCCTTCTAGCATCTCTTGCGATTGTCAATTCCATTTGGTTTGGTTTTGAATTTTATTATATGCACACACTTTTAGAATCAAACTAAAACTATTTCAAGTGTTCAGCATTTAGAAGCTATTTCTCATCATGGAGATAGCCTGTTGTACAAGATGCAAACTCATGTCATCTGAGGAAATGTCTTATTTCTGTGATTTAGTAGATCTTTTTTATTAGTAACCTTTCTATGCATATTACCTTTGCCATTCATAGCTTTTGCAAAATGATGAGCTACACAAAAAATAGATACTACTGTCTTTTTTTTTTTTTTACAATGCCCATTATACACATTTATTGGAGTATTTTGGTATGTCCTGTGATGCTTTTCTTATATTTCCCTATCATGCCCAGCAGAAGAAGGTTGTGAAGGACCAGGAATAAGAATGGGGAAAATCTCAGAAGTGGAAAAAGATGTACAGTGATTGAAAGGACTTTATGATACAGACTTTACAGTTATTATGTATATACACATTGTATGCTTCCCCAGAATTTGTATTTCCCGGGCATGTCCAGGCTTGTCCGCTTCCCTGCCTTCCTGCGGATTGGCTGGAGAAGCTGCAGAGAGGGGACAGCCTCCATTCCCCCCTTCTCTCCCCGGTTCCTCCCACGTTCCTCCCTCTTTTGCCCATGTCCCTATCCTGGTTTGTCCCCCCACTTGTCTGTCTTGTGCTCTGCCCTATGTTCTGGCCCTTTCCCCTCCCGAGCTGATAAAAGACCGCGTGCACACGTGAATAAAGCATTCTACCTGCATCCCACCCTCGTGTCCTGGACCCGTGCTGTGCCATAGTCCCATCCTCCCCTTTCAGACCGTGGCAGAAGGTATTTAGGTGTAACTATGTTTATAAAGGGAAAGACAATAAATAAAGAGAGGAGAAGGGTGAGAGTGAGATATAGTAGAGAAATCACCAAGATTAGAGAAGAAGAAGGAGGAGGAGCTGTTCCAAGTGCCAGAGATGGCTCTGCAGTCTGTGGAGAAGACCACGCCATGGCAGATATCTGCAGTCCATGGAGTAGGTGGATATTTCCTGAAGGAACTGAGGCCTCTTGAGAGCCCATGCTGGAGCAGGTTTATCCTTAAGAACTGAAGCCCATTGGGAAAGCCCACAGTGGAGCAGGGAAAAAGCATGAGGAGAAGGGAGGGATAGAGAGAACTGTTATGAATTAACCACAGTCTCCATTTCTCATCTTTCTGAGATGCTCAGAGGGTGAGAGTAGATGAATCTAGCGTGAAGGAACCAAGTTGACCAGAAAGAAGGGGGGAGCAAAAGTGTTGCTCTAATGTCTTTCTGTTTGTCACTATTCATATCAATTTTAATTGGAAATGACTTAATTTTCCCCGGATTTTGTCTGTTTGGTCCATGATGGAAATTGATAAGTGATCTTTTTGCCTTTACCTTGACCTTGTTCTATTTCCCCCCCTGTCCTGCTGAGGGATAGAAGTGAGTAAAAGGCTGAGTGGAAGTTTGTCTCTTAGGTTAACCCACCTAAACTATGCAAGTTACTTGCAAGTCTGTCCATTGCCAGCAATGAATAATGGGTCATTCCTTGTTTCTGATGGATCTCTAAGACCCCTGGAAATATCATGCAGTTAAATCAGGCAGCTGAGAGGCCAGCAAATAGTGACACTGACATTCAGGCCCAAAACAGAGGCTATTATTAGACGCTAGATAACTTCTGAGTACTTGAGTTTCTGTGCAAAATTATTGAGAGACGATGGAATAGAATAATGCAAAAGTAACTAATATGGCTCTACAGAAACATTTTTAAGAGATGAAGATAAGAAAACCATTCTTAGCATACTCCATAATATTCCTGACTAAATCAAGACACTGACTATCCCACAATTTTTATTAATTCATTGGCTGATGAACCCGATGTGGCAGAAGTTATTTTAGTCATTTCTCAGATAGAATGCATATTATTTCTTCCTGTTGTAGCTATATGAAAGACAAACATATAAAATAGAGGCAGAAGGGAAGTACAATTATTTCAAGAAAATTTTGGACCTCAGCAGGAAGAAAGGGTTTGAAAAGATTTCAGGGAAAAGGGGTAGGGTTTTATTATAAATAAGTAAATGTTGGCCAAAGTGATATTAACAGAATTCTTGGTATAAACCCACACATCTATTTAAACATGAAGGTACAGAAAGCCATAGAACTAATTTAATATTCAAATTTTATCCAAATATATCAGTAGAGGAGTCTGAAAAATTCATTAGAGGTTCTAACACAACCATTCATTTTTCAAACAGCTGTTCAATCTTAAGTGGGGAAAAATTCTTGATTAGAAATGAAGCAATAAGGAGAAATCAAAGAGATAACTAAAAGTTACTTGCAGAATGTGTGAACATACTGCTTCAAGTTAAGTAGGACCACATTGAAGAAGTGGATTGTTTCACAAGTCATCTTATTTTGTCTACACAAGGCAATCATGACTACATATTTCTAACTCCTACTAAACTTACAATTCTGTGATATAAGAGGACTACTAAGATATAGTTTAAAAAGGATATCTTTTTCTTAGTTTTGAGCAGAAAGATGAAAGTTTCTATGTGAAGAAAATCACTAGCCATCCATCAGGACAAAAAAAATTATTTGCCAGGATATTTATATCTGAAATGACAATTATCCAAAGATTGCTTTGTCAGTCCTGCAGACCTTTTAGTCCAGTCATGGATTATGGAGGATCCTGGTCCTGTTCTCACTCAACTCCTTTCTTTGAAAACCCTTCACATGAACCTAAAGCTCTTTCTTGCATCTTTACTGTTTATGTAGGCAGATATGCTAGGCAGGACAGACAGACAGAAACTTTTCCCTCTCCAGAACTGTCTCCAAAGTAGTTCCCCATTTATTCACTAAATTTTCTGCCTTCATTTGCTCAATTTCAAGTTATATGACTAGTCATCAGTCTCAGTAACATAACACTCATCTGCCAAAAAACCACAAAACAGAAAAAAAAATGAGAGAAATCATCTTTATTTCAGTCTTTTACTGACATGATATTTCTATTCCTGTCTTGGATTTATGAATATATAAACTATTATTTAAATTCTTAATATTAGAGACCCCTTTGTCTAGTGTACACTTGCTTTGGTCTAAGATCAGACTTACAGCACAGAGCTAGGAATGTGGAAGACACTAATATATTTCTGCCTATTAAAAATACACACAATAATTCTAAGAAATAACAACATTTGAATAAAAGTGTTTTGTTGATTTTACACTTATTATCATAAACAAATCAGCCTTTGTACTCTAAGTCATACCATACCTGCAGCAAGTTCTTGTAGACCTCATAGTTGTCAGCCAAAATTTATTTTAAAATCACTTAAGAGCTTCTTTAACTTGCTTTTAAGAGTTCCCATCCTGAAACTTTTCCCCTTAGAAGGATTTTCAGTAGCTTTGCCTACCAATCTCTTGCCTTTGATCCTGTAGATAACTATTGACAATTTGATTCCCAGGTGCACTGACATTTTTATTTTCTCAGTGTTGTTAGTAGGAGCTGAAGATAGTCTACGCTTCTGAATAGTAAGTTAAGGGAACTTCACAAATGCTGACATTATGTATGAAGTGCTCATATTATTTTGTAAATTATTTAGTCAAAACTTTAGCTGCTCAGTACTCAGACTACATCAGCCAGTTTGAACTATTCCTGTTTATCTCTAAGCTATGTTTTCAAGTTCTTCTTGATGGAGTCCTCTCACTGATCTACAGCTTCTACATCAGAAATTAATTTCCAAACTGATTCTCTGAAGACAATATATTTCATTGCCTCCCATAAGCTGGCATTGCTCTGCTTAGTTGTTTTCTCAGTCGTGTTTCACTCAATCTAATTAATAGTCAAGGCCTCTGTGGTGTTCTGGTACTACAATACACAAATGGTACTTACTTTCCTCTGGTAGCCCAGAAAAATAAGAATATGACTGTAAGACTTACTATCACTTTCTAAGAACAGGGAAAAAAAATGATTTTGCATGCTTTCAGGTTAGTTTCACCATAAAAGTTAAAAAATATCTCAAAACTACATTTCCATTACATTGTTCAAAAAATGTCCATAGCATTCAGAGGACAACTTTGTAATCTTTGACTTTACTATTTATTGTCATGATATACTGTATGATTATATTATTGGCATCATTTTATTGGATTTTAAGATACCATTATGCTGCTTTGTTGGCTGTTTCCTTGCCTCAAGTAGCATGAGCCACATTGCTTGCATTGGATTTTTACAGTTTAATTAGTATGCTGCTGTGCTGTTTTTAGTGGCATGCTGCTATGGTACCTTTAATTGAAATCCTTCTCTTATGACTATAATAATTATATCACCCTGATGCCTTTAATCTGGCACCATTATATAGCATGTGGCTGTGCCGCATTAACTTCTTGATATTAATCATTTGGATTAGCACCAAGGGATAACCCAGAAGTAAGAAACACACTGGCTCCCTGGTTGGAGTATTTTCTGTAAGACCATGAATGCATGCCTGTGGCATACTCAAAGTTATCAGGATATGCACCTTTATGTTACAAGTCTGTTTTTAAAAATCTTGGAATAATCTACCTGCTTGGTCTTTTCCCAACTGTTTTGTATCCCATGAAAAATATTTTTTTATTAATTCTAAGAAAATTCAGTTTTTCTCCTCATTTATGTTTCTATTTCAAGGGCTAGTAAATGCATAGAAATTGCTCTTTATCAGTACTTTTGGGTATATCACAAAATACCAAATACTTTGTATAAAAGTTGACAGATCCTTGTCATGTTTTTCTCCTATTTATTTTAATGTACTATTCCAGCATTACAGAGCACATTCCAAAAACAAACAAACAAAACCAACACAACAAAACAAAGCAATCATGTTTTTCATGGACCCAGCAGCTGGAAACAGGAATTAATGCCATTTAATACAGTAAAAATATATGCACTATTTCAGAATAATGAATTGTTCAGTTGAGGAGGGCCATCCTACTTCTAAATACAGATGATTCTTTTTATAACTCTATCTTCCTTGATTTATTTAGTGCTAAGGGTTGCAAAAGGTAGTGTCTGTGGGAGGTCTTGTAATGAATGAACTCGTCAGTTAAAGCACATCCTGAGAAAGCTGAAGGTGATGTTGTTAAGCTGGAGGATGCAACAGGAAGAAACTGCAGTGCTGATATATTTTCATTTCATAGAATTATAGAATGGTTAGAGTTGGAAGGGACCTTAAAGATCACCTAGTTCCAGCCGCTCTGCCATGATCAGGGAATCCTCCACTAGACCAGACTACTCGAAGCTCTTTCCAGCCTGAGCTTGAACAACTCCAGGGATGGGGAGTTCAAAACCTCTCTAGGCAACCTGTCCAGCACTTCACCAATCTCAAAGTAAAAAATTTCTTCCTAATAGCTAACCTGAACCAAACCTCCTTTAGCTTAGGGCCATTTTTCTTTGTCCTATCACTCTATGCCCTTGCCTCTCCAGCTTTCTTGTGAGCCCCCTTGAGGTACTGGAAGACTGCTATTTGGTCTCCTTGGAGCCTTTTCTTCTCTAGGCTGAACAATCTCGACTCTCTCAACCAGCCTTCATAGGAGAGGTGCACCAGCTCATTGATCATCTTTGTGGCCATGCTCTGGACTCATTCTAACAGGTCCATGTCCTTCTTATTTTGGGACCCCAGACCTGGATGCAGTACTGCAGATGGGCCCTCACACTGGCAGAGTAGAGGGAAAGAATCACCTCCCTTAAATTGCTGGTCACACTTCTTTTCACAAAATCACACAGAATCACAGAATATGCTGAGTTGGAAGGGACCTACAAGGATCATTGAATCCAACTCCTAGACCTGGACAGAACCATCCCCAAGAGTCACACCATGTGCCTGAGAGTATTGTCCAAATGCTTCTTTAACTCTGGCAGCCTTGATGATGTGACCAGGGAAGTCCCTGGGTATCCAACCACCCTCTGGGTGAAGTACCTTTCTCTACTATCTAACCTAAACCTCGTCTGACACAACTTCAGGCCATTCCCTTGGGTCCTGTCAATGTTCACCTCAGAGAAGAGATCAGTGCCTGCCCCTCCTCTTCCCCTCATGAGGAAGTTGTAGACGGCAGTGATGTCTCTCCTCAGTCTCCTCCAGGCTGAACAGACCAAGTGATCTCAGCTGTTCCTCATACAGTTTACTCTTAAGGCCCTTCACCATCTCCACTGCCCTCCTTTGGACACTCCCTAATTGCTTAATACCTTATATTGTAGTGCCAGAACTGCACACAATATTCAAGGTGAGGCCACCCCAGTGCAGACTAGAGTGGGACAATCCCCTCCCTCGACCGGCTGGTGATGCTTTGCCTGATGCCCCCCAGGACACAGTTGACCCTTCTGGCTGCCAGGGCACTGCTGACTCATATTCAACTTGCCATTGATGAGGACCCCCAGGTCCCTTTCCATGGCACTGCTTTCCAACATCTCGTTCCCCAGTCTGTACAGACATCCAGGGTTGCCCCATCCCAGTTGCAGAATCTGTCACTTTACCGTGTTGAACTTCATATGGTTGGTGATTGCCCAGTCCTTTAATTTGTCAAGGTCTCTCTACAGGGCCAGGACGTAGCTGTGCAGTTTTGATGCAGCACAGTATATGGGTGGCTTTCTGGGTTGCCAGCGTGCATTGCTGAGTCATGTAGAGCTTCTCGTCTATGAACACTCCCAAGTCTTTCTCCCCAGGTCTAGTCTTGATCCATTCTCCTGCCAGTCTGTACTTTTGCTTGGGATTGCCCCAACCCAGGTGCAGGACGTTGCACTTGGCCTTGTTGAACTTCATGAGGTTCACACAGACCCATTTCTCAAGCTTGTCAAGGTCTCTCTGGATGGCATCCCTTCCCTCCAATGTATTGACTGCATCACACAGTGTGGAGTCACCAGCATACTTGCTGAGGGTGCACTCCATCCCACTGGACATGCACCTGACAAACACATTAAGAAATACCAGTCCCAATACTGAGCCCTGAGGAACACCAAATGTCACTCTTCTCCACTTGAACGCTCTCACTTGGACACTGAGTTGTTGACCGCAACTTTTTGAGTGTGACCATTCAGCCAATTCCTTATCCACTGGGTGGTCCATCTGTCAAATCCATGTCTTTCCAGTTTAAAGCCAAGGATGCTGTGCATTTCACTAAGAGATACCTGCTCATTTTTTGCTACAAGTTGAGAAATTGCAATGTCTCAAATCTCCAGTTTAAATTGAATGGTTATGCTGTTACAGTTCAGGAATTCTTCCTCCTGACAAACACACTGTAATTCTGTGTTTCAGATATGAAGTTCCACATCATAGCATACATGTCTTATTTACAGGATGGATTGCTTCAACATGCCTATATTCATAATGGATGTCTAAATTGGGATATAACATGTATATGCATTCTTATGACTTGCACTAGTTTTCTATTGGTTTCTATTGATTTCTATAAAGATTTTGGTGTAGTCAAAGTGCCTGAACTAATGTTCTAAACAAGAAATAATAATAAAGTAATATGGAAGGGATCAAGTTGCTTTGGATAGAAGAAATTTTCTGCAGTCAAGTTTCTTTTAAAGCAAAAGTAATAATTGCATGACCATAAATTTTTGATCAGCTAGGTGTTAAAAGTGTTTGAAATTCACATATTGGGATCTATAATGACTATGCTAGTTATTAAAAACATGTAAACTGGTGTCCTGGTTTTTTTTGCGACAGAGTTAATTTTCTTCTTAGTAGCTCATACAATGTTGTGTTGTGGATTCAGTATGAAATTGTGTTGATAACAGACTGATGTTTTAGTGGATGATGAGCAGTGCTTACTCTAAATCAAAGACTTTTCATTTTCCCGTACTCTGGCAAAAAGCTATGATAGAACACAGCCAGGACAGCTGACCTGAACTGGCCAAAGGAACATTCCATACCACAGAACATCATGCTCAGTATATAAACTGTGGGGACTCGGCTGTGAGTCACCAATTGCTGCTTGGGGACAGACTGGGAGTGGATCAGTGGGTAGTGAGCAATTGTACCATGCATCACTTGTTTTATTCCTCTCTCTTCCCTCTCCTCCCCTCCCTTTTTTTTACTACTACTACTACTACTACTACTACTACTACTACTACTACTACTACCTTTATTGTTATCTTTATCTCACTTCATAAACTGCTCTTATCTCAATCCATAGGTTTTACTTTTTACAATTCTCCTTCCCATCTCACCAGGGATGAGGAGGCTGGGAGGACTGAGTGAACAGCTGTGTGATACTTAGTTGTCAGCTGGGGTTAAGCCGTGACAACTGAGTGGCAGATTCATGGTTGTTTAGGAGGTAACATGTCAGGAGAAAAATAATGTACTTTTGGTTCCTTGCATTGGATTTTATTAGGTTACTCAATAGAAACTCACCTGCACACCTGCAAAGGGGCACAGAGAGATTACAGCAGGTTGGGGAAACCCAAATAATGATCTGCTGGGATATCAGGCTGTCAAAAGCCTGTCTCCACAAGCCCTGAGGAGCACATAGGTGTATGGCCAGGCAGGGTAATCTCGGTAGCCAGGACAAAGAGTCAAAGACCCTGCCTGACCCCTCCAAGAGATGTCCCAGGGAACCCTCAGCACTGTCAGCCCTGGAAACACCCAGCACCAGCAGTCAAACAAAAGGCTCTCTGGGCCACCTTACAGATCAAGGGGGTTACTATGGGATGCATGATGGGAAGAATATATGGGATTTGGGGAGGCCTTGTTATTGGTTGCTTAAGGAAATAAACAAGGCCAGAGAAAGAGAGAGATCTGGGGGAGAAAAAACAGGAAAATATAGGAATAATTGGATAATTAGGGCCAGTCCTGTGTGAATAACTTCCTGGTCGTTTGCCTATCTGCAGCCTGTTCCTCATCACTGAAGTCTGTCCCGTCTTCTCAGTGAACTCCATTTCTGTTTTCCTGCGTGAATGGCTGACAGTTCTCTGTGTACGTGTGAGTGTATGGGGTGTGAGTGCCAGCAACTGGAGACATGGGTCATAGGGGTCCATATGTTTAAGGTTCCAGCGACTCAGGCAGGTGAGGTTCCATTTAGCAGTGTGTGATTGCTAATGAAACCAGAACTGATGAGTAGGATAAGTGCCCTGGGAGCCATGTCTGTCTCTGAAGGTAAGGCACTTGGAGGAGTTAGCTCAATATATAAAGGTATCTTTTGAAATTGCTATTAGTAGGAGGGCTGACATGAGAGAAGAGTATGTTTTAGAATATGGCTTCATCATGCCAACTAAATACAATCAATGTAAAGAATTTTTGCATTTTTATAGAAACTCAGTGGTTCAGCTTAACACATTCCCCCAGAAGTACTGTTCATTTCTCACATATTTCTGAACAAGCTTTCAGTTAAGATTTTTTGACTTCTTAGTGTTATTGTTAAAAGAAGTTAAGAAGTGGCAAAAACTGAATTGAGGTAAATGTGACTCTGAGTCTTACATATCAAATCAATGTAAGTGAGGGTGTGTCCAGTTTATACTTAGCTATCTCTGCTTATTTACATCCTCCCTTTTCAGCACTTTTCTCTAAATTCAGCAGCAACAATATAGTTGATTTTATTTGTTTACGAGTTAATGATGTAGCTTAGATGTAGGTCTGTGTTTTTACAAGTTTTCTAATTATTTTTTTTCTAATTATTTTTTAATTTCTTTCATGTTCTTTGGCTAGGGATTTGGTATGAAGACAGTCTGGCTGTTTTAATGATAAGGTAGATCTGGTCTCTGTTTCTAGTAGTACAAACATTTTATCCTTACAATAGAATCTACTTACAGGGACCTCAGATATAGTGAAAAATCTATTACTGTACATTTGAGTTTAAGAAAAGCTACAATGACTTCATTTATTTTAAAGAAGAAAGAGAGAAGGCCCATTTCTACCACCTCGGAATAATACACATTGACGTATTCTTTTTTCCGCATGGAGGTGCTTACCTTGTCCTTTAGTTTTAATGATATCAGGTGAGGCTGAGGAGATCTTCAACAGCTGAAAGCTCACTGTCAGCATTTGCTAAAATGTGTAATAGATTTTGAGCCAAACGTCATAAAAGGATCAAAAGTATATTAATATATTTTACAAGAAGTAACTACACATACATGCACAATAAATTACTTCTATTTTGATGGAAAATATATATTTGCATTCATATATTTGTATGGGTATACTTCTGATTATGTGAAAAATTAAATTCATTTAAACACAATTTTGCATTGTGGGTTTACTTATAAACATTTTATATTTCACTGTGCATATGTGTGTACATCTGTACACATATGTATACATAGCATGCTCTGTATTTGATCTACAGATGATGGTAAGAAAACATTTCATACAATTGCCTAAGTGCTAAAAAGAGGAAATGATTTACAATTGCACTCCAAGCTGCTGCCAGAAAAACCTTTCTACATCAAATATTTCAATCTTCTGCATGCATGTGTCTGCATACACATCTCAAATACACCATATCACCACCACAACACCACTGCTTTTAGAAATTATGATTCCTTTTTCAGAACGTATTTCTGACTGAAATACTCATTTTTTATGTATTGCTATCAGATGCGTTCCAGAAAACTGGGGAGTAACTACAAAAGCCTACAGTCTAAATGCTACTTGTGCAGATTTCTTTAAATATAAAATATTGACCACCTAGGAAAAAAATTATAGATATGACTAGGGATAAATTTTGTTGTCTGCTGTTTTTTTTAAAGATAAATATACATGGTTAAAAAATTGAGCATACTAATAGTTTGTATCTTTGCTTGCAAATTCTGAAATTTGGAATCAGCTGCAGAAAATAAGTCATCAGTAGTTCTGTTTATCTCAATTAAAATGAATCTAAATTTACAACAGGTCAATTTCTACTCTGAGGTCCAATTTAGTTTGAAAACACTGTTCAATCTCTTTTGGAACAATTGCACTAGAAATCCAATTGTTCTTCCAACTGCCTGTAGTAAAATTCCATGCTACCTAAGCTAAATAAATGCAGCTGAGAGCTGTTAGATGTGTTTACCCAGAGCTTTTCAAAGATCAAAGGAGGGGAAAAAAGCACATCTGTATATTGAATTAAACTTTTTACTTTACTTGAAAATAAATTTTTTTAAAAAGCATTATTCCTTCCTCATGAAGTTTTCCCCAGAGAGCCCCACTTTTGAACTGTGCATGTACAATTTAAGGCACTTAGCCTTAGGAGGGGCCACCTCCTGCTACAGATGAAGAGCTCGACACTAGGACTTATGTTAAATGGAGGCATGTACCTCCTCTTCCTTCAGGTCCTGCTTTTTGTCCTGTCAAGGGGTGTTGGAATCTTTGGTCTCCATTCAGATGCACTTTTCTTAAAATGTTACCACCTGTAGTCTACTGTTACATTATTTCTTTGAAAATTCTGAAAACATGAGGGTAGTTTTGTTCAATTTAGCTTTACTGGGGGTGTGTGGTTTTACAGAGAAGAAAGAAAGGGCTGGTTTTTCCCCCTTGAGATGCTATTATGGCCATGGGCATCTTGATGTCTGATTTTAAAAGGTGAACTTCACAAGAGCACAAAATGGCCCTGCTAGAATAACATGTTTTATGCTTAGTATGCCATGAGGAAAATGGTGACCTCAAGGCGGTATTCTGCTTGTGCATATATTTCCCTCCGAGCTCTACAGGAGAGGGTAAGGTGTCACAAGTCCTGGTCCGGGAACAACTTTTCTCTCCTCAGTGTTTAGGGCAGAGACAGAGAGAGTTCAGGTTCCTTAACTACACAGTCTTTTATAGTCAAAGCACTTGAATATAGACACGAAATTGCAATGCCTCTTGCATGTAGGACAAATTATAATAAAGTATTAGATTCTTGAGCAATAGATGTATGCTTGGCGTTTGTTAACACCTTTTCAAAAGCTAGAACTACAAGGAATGTAGGCTATCTGTGAGCTTGTGATGTATTGATTTGAAAAATTAGGTCCAACATGAAATCATGTAACTTTTTTGTTGTATAAAAAGAATAATATGCTACCTAAACCGATTCTTGTTATTTGTCTTGGTTAGAAAATGAAAGACTGGGGGGAAGATCAGAGTGCAAAATCAACTCCTCATTGGTCTTGCTGCAAAAAATGGTAAGTGCTATTTAATTTTTTAAGACAAAAAATTTATTTTTTAAATATGTCATTTCTGTATTAGTTTAATACTGTAACATATGTTTTTCTGTAAAAATAGCATTTATGTATTAGGTACAGTTAATTCTTGATTGCAGGGGGAATCTTTACTCACTTCTAGTCTGTTTATGTGTATCAGTGAAAATCGTCATACAAGAAGTAGTACCAAAAATGCAAGCAAAAATGAATTTCGGAATTCAGGAAATTTTACAGATCTTAATCTGATGCTGCTCTTTTACTTAAAGTAACTACGTTTTAACATCTTTTATATACGCATTTTGTAGAACCATGTTTATGGCTTTCTAATATAGTCCCTCTAATACCTAAATTGCAATAAAAATCCAGTAGATAGCCTTTTTTTCATATGAACATGTAATTCATTATACTAATTTTGGCAAAGTAAATTGTCTTTTAGGATAAACCCAAGAAGTTCTTGCTGAATTAAATTTAACTGGACTAATTTGTGGAATGACGAGCCATCTAGTACATATAGTGTGTGGAGTACACTTTTTTAAACATTTCAGAGTTTATTCCTTCTTGCAACCTCTCTGTCTCGAAGCATGGTGGTCTACGCAGAACACTGTGGGACAGATTGACCCTTATTCCTCCTTAGTCTTTGCTGGCATTCAGCAGCCATCTTGGCAATATTGCTGCCCTCTTCATTCTAAGATGCTAGGTTTCTGGCAGAACATCTAGTTTAAGAATCAGAAGGGATTTTCTCCTCTGTTGCAATAATGGTGATGTTTAGAATTAGGGAGTATTTTACCTTTCCAGAAGAACTCCACTGTTTAAAAAGGTTGTACCAAAAAATATTAACTTAATGTGAGGAAATTCTTTGGAAATGTTTGGTTCAAGATAGAAAAATAATAGAAAGAATTGTTTCTGATCATAAATATGAATCATAACATAGAAAGATCTGAGCTTTTCTGCCAGTGCTCTAAAGGGGCAAGGCAATAAATTTAAAGCCATTAGGTAAAACAATTCCTTCAAGTTTAGACATAACACTGAATTAGCTATGTGATTTTTAAGTTATAGCAGATTTCCAGTGAAAGAGCTAGAAATATCAGGAGAGGAGTTAAGGCATGTTTGTACTTGTCCATTCCCTTTAAGACCCTGAGTAAGGTGGAGAACCTACTACTAGTTTGGTGGATTAAAGTATTCCTCGTACCTTGTACCTTAAGGAATTCCTGCTAGAATCTTGCAAAAAAATGTTCTTCTGGTTTAGCACTACAGAGTGTCAGTATTATGGTATAGTATATATATAAAAAAATATACTTTTTGCTTGTCAAGTGGGTGGAGGAAGTACAAAAATTGAAGCAGTGAATAATAAAATGTTAGAGTACTGTGGACCACTTTGTGTGCTTAGGAAAAAAACATAACCCGCAGAAGACCTGTCATGATCCCTCATAAACTGTGGCTTAAGAGCAGTAGAAAATGGGTTGAAGAAAACCAACCTCAGGTGGTTCCCTACCTTTGGTCTTTACATTCTCCATTGTACTTGATAAAATAGAAGAGAAGCAATCATCCCCTACTTCCAATAAAATTAATAAATCTGGCAAATTATGCTTTGAAACCTGTCCCTTTCCATGTATATCTTTCACTTGAGTTTTACTTGAACTTGTAAAGTTCTAAATCCTATTTGCTTTCAGCAATTAACTTTTTCTTTGAATCTTCCTTCCATTTACCTTGATATTATATTACATTTAATTTACCAAATAATTCTCTCTATGTCTCTGTCTCTTTCTCTCTCATTCCTACTACTATTGCTCTGGTTGTTTTTTGTTTCTTTTATAATTATAAATTATAAAATTTATAATTTATAAAATTTATAATTATAAATTATAAAATTTCCATTTGATCATTTCAGGCATGGAGCAGCCTTTTAGTATCCGATTAAAAGGACACTGTGCCTTTGAATCTAGTGTATTTTAAAATTCAGTTAAATTATTGGAAAACAGTCAGACAGGAGATTTATCCTTGAGTTATTCTGTAAGCTTTTGTGAGTTTCCTATTATTTCTTTTATACTTTCATATCATTTTGGGGGGGAGGGTAGAGTTAGTCTCTTATTCCCCTGGCAAACATTCATAAAACAAAAGAAACACCACCCCATTTCTTGTGTAAGAGAAATTATGAAACACCATATGTCAAATGCTGTTAGTAGCACAAAGTGAAAAGATAAAAAAAATAAAAATGCCCACAATATCACCATTCTGTAATCTTCTTTAGGTACAATAGCTCTATGTGTTATTTTTAATAATGACAGGTATAGGTTTTTTCCGATAAAATGTGACTTATAAACTGAGTCTGTCTGTCTTTAAGAGAGAAAAAAGCTAAAGAAATTACTTCCTGAAAATAATTTTCCTACTTATATGTTATACTTTTGATACATCTGAAGAGAAGTTTGATCCAGAAGTAATTGATGTAAATATTGAACCATATCATATTGTATATAGGTAACATATTACTTTTTTTAATGATTAAAAGATGAGTAAAAAATCACATTTTCTACTCTAATTCCTCACATTATAAACTTAATTCTTTCATAAAATGTATATTAATTTCCATATTTCTCACACTCTGTCTTGCACATAAATATTTTGACCTACAAAGTTATTATAGTGAAAGATGACAAGAATGTGTAAGAAAACCCTCCTTTTGAGACATTTTTTTTTTTATTTTAGGAGCTGGTGACTCACAGGATTTTGATCACCTCAGTAAAAGGAGGATTTCTTCAATACCCGACTCCACAAGGTTGAACATTGCCCTCACTCATTATTCCCTTGTCTGTATAACCAGGAGCCATGTCCACCACAGTCATCATGTTAAACTGTACTGGTAGCTCAAGTTCAGCCAATTACTTTACATTATTTCTATCTTCTAGTGTGTCAATAATTTCCAAAGTATAGGAATCCAGTCTTATGAGTCTACGTTTTTTGTTGATGCCAGATGCATGTCTGTACATGTGTCTGCCATAAAATGTAGGCTGTTTGAATGAGATCAGTTCCACAAGTAACCTATATCAATTCCTAAAACTAACTTGTTATCACTTGCTAAAACTAAAACTAACTTGTCCTCATCATAACTTACTACTTCACTAATTCTTTTATGACCTGAAAGCTTTGACAGCAAAAATGTAATGTTTTGCCAGTTTATCAACAAAAATACCAAATATCTGTAGGTAAAAAGATACTCTCTCTCAGAACATGGTTTCCTGAGAAATTTGTGGTGAATACTTACCAAGAAGTATTATTTTATCAATTTCAGTCATAGAACTTAGTTTAGAATGAAGACCTGAGCTGTTTGAACTGCAGTTATTATTTTCAAATATACCAAAGTCATACAGCAGTTGTGTTATCTACCTGAAAACAAACAAACAAGTGAACTTTCAATAGCTAGATAAAAAATAGAAATTCCTGCATAATACGGTTTTCAACCATTCTTCTTGTCACTTTTTCCTCTTTCAATAAGCCCTAAGTCTCAACTCTCTGTAAGTTAGGATTAGTCTCCTGTATATTCCGTGTCTAAAAAGAGGACACAGGTTCCTAAGACACAAAGGTGACAATGAGTATTTGCCTAAAAAAAACAAATTTGGCACAGGGAACAGCCTTAGTCTCACATGTGCCTCAGTGTTGGAATGAAATTGGTGTTGATGTGTGAACCAGGGTAAGGGTTTACATGAATTCACAGTGAATTTTGTAATTGATGTCATAACTGTCTGCTTTATATTCTTTGTGGTTCTGTGCATGTGTCTGTAGCTCACAGGGAATTCCAAAATGAATGACACTCCACAGGGAATAAAACAGAGCCTGAAGGTGTCCTGCCTTTTTTTTTTTGTAAAATATGTGAAGATGCATATGAAAGAAAGTAATACTTGAAAGCCACATGTATATGGAATGAGGCAAACCTTTCTGCCTCACTATTTGTAAATATATATAAGGATATTAAAAAATATAATATATGTATAAAAAATGCATTGAACAAAAATGTCACTGTTGTCTGCCAAGCAATAAAATATTTTGAATTTTCTATGTTTGCTATGTATTCTTTCCAAATCTTTCAATGTCACACTGCATCCTACCCCTAGTGTTAAGTGAAATGTGCAACAAAAAGAGAAGCACTTTGAGTCAGGAAATGACAAAGTTAGGGTTATGCATGGAGCACGAACTTGGCTTCCCTGTGTGTACATGTTTTGATAAGGTCCTTTATTGTTTAATCATGTAAGTTTTTGACTTTTGTTCCCCATTTAATTTCAGGTCAAAATCCAAGCCATACAAATTCAGAGCAGTGTGAGTTAGGTCTTCACTGGGCAAACAGTAAGGCAAGTTTCAAGTTTTGAGCAACCTGAGTGAGCTAGGATCCTCTGGAAAAGTGAGTTGTCTTGTGACAGAGGCCATGGGTTAAAACTGAGCAGTCTGGGCTTCTGCTTTGCTTGAAATGTTACTACAGCTCTCAGTGCCTCTCCGTTCTGCCATTATAAATATTCATTCAAGTATTTCCTGATCTATCAGTAGTGTTCTGAAAATAAATTCATTACTCCTTATGAAGCACTCTGATATTACAGTGATGACATACATAGAAGCCCATGAAGAAAAATAAAAGCCTATTTGCTTCAGGGCTTAGAGGATATGTCGTAAATACAATGTGGAACCAAATGTTGAACATAAGGATAAAAAGAAATATCCAGGTGTTGCTTAGCACTTTGTCCCCCATATTAACCAAAGGCCCAGGGGAGGGAAAGCCGGGGGGGGGGGGGGAAACTTGTTTCTTTCCTACAAGATTTTGGCAGTAAACTACTATGTGACATGTACAAAGCACAGGACAGAGGTAACACTGGAGATTTTATTAACAGCTCTTCAGTTATAGTTGCTATGAAGCTTATTGAAAACTGAATTGAAATTCTTTACCCATATTCCCTTTGTATGGACCTCTTTAGAATACAAGGGATTTTGTGGTGCATGGAAGATGTCAATTTATAATGTCTTATGCCAGCAATAATTTATCTGTTCCCATATATATGTATATATATCATATAACTATAAATGTGTTTGAAGATAATTTTGCATTTACTATGAACATTCTTCATTAGAGAGTAAATATTTCCAAACACTGCAAATCCTCACAAAGACATTAAGGCTTTGTGATACTTTAAGCTATTTTCTCCCTTTTAGATAGTAGCTGAAATAAAGAAAATGGCTTACAGATTTAGCTGTGTATATAGTTTGAAAGTAACAACTGAAAAATGATGTTCATAATCTGAATTGCAATGAAACCAATTATCTGTACCATGGTGTTTCACTTGGGAATGCTCCGAAAGGTTTAGTATTTCTTAAAAGAAATTAAAAACAGCTGTAAAAATACCATAAAACAAAAATAGCAGCTGCAAAAGAGATTAACATTCCTAAATTTCATTTGAACCTGAGATGTTATTTTTCCTACAGCAACATACATACATACTGATTTTTAAAATCTATTCTTTATGAAACTATATCTTTTTAAGAAAAAGATGGATTTTTTTTTTCATTTCACCACTTCTGGATATTACCTATGAATTTCCTGAACATTCTTCCCCTTTGCCCAGGAATTTTGTATTACATTTTCTTCTGTAATTATTATCAAAGAAAAGCTACAGTTGTTGAATCTTGAAAAATTATTTAAATATAACCGATTAAGAATTAAAGGTCTGCCTAATAAACAATTTATAGCAATCCTTGCACTTTTGTTACTTACAGCTGTCAAACAGCTTTCAAACTGAGCTCAAATCACCCTGAGCCTGTTTTAAAATTTTATATAGCGTCTGTTTTCCAATTAAGCATCCAGTCATAGATGAAACCTTTCCTAATCTTTTTCATATATATAATAAAACTAAATGTAATTTATAAAACAGGACTGGAGGTGCTGACAGTATAAAGCAGTTTATTTTGCAGTCTTGGTCAAAACATATGGCAGCAACTTTTCTAGACTTCTGCCAGATGGCAGGCCTTAATCGATTTTGTCTGTTGTGCTGTATGTTAATTCTCTGTGAAAAGTGTTTCTTTAAACTCAATTAAAAAAATAATGACTTTCATTTTCTTACTGAGCAACTAATGCTAAAACTGTCATTTGGGTAGGTCTGTTTAAGTTTGAAAAGTTTTTGAAAGCCCCAAGATATTTACACAACAGGTAAAATTGATTCTAATGGCCTTGAAAGCTGTGATTGTTATTCATCAGCGTGCATATCATTTCATGTGAATCTGAATAAATTTCCCTTTATGATAATATTCCTTATCTTGCGTTTCTGTTTTTCTTGTGGCTTTTTTAACTAATGATAGTGTTTCACTTTGCAAATTCAAGTAATTTTGAGCACCAAAAGACCCCAGAGTAAAAAATCTCAAATCATCAACACTGAAATCATTACTCCAAACTCTAAACAGATTAAACTAGAAAAAGAGTATAGCATTTATCTCTACATCTCAATAAAGATACTTTATGATACAATAGCTGTTATAAAGTTTAGCTATTGGTCTACCCAACACATTTCTGTGTATTTCCTATATCTCCCATATCAAAATGCTATATTTAATGTAACGATACAACATTAAATAAAAGTTGCACAAAGGTCAGTCTCCAAAGTTATTTTAACAGGCAATTTTTGTTTTGATAAGTATGAAATTTCCTCTCTACCCAATAAATAATGAGGCATGAATTTCTGATAAATATGCTTCCTGATGGACAAACAAAAATCTTTAAATTCTATTAGAATTCTAACAGTTGTAGTTTCTATGTCTTTTGATGAATATGTTAATAGCATGGATGCCTTAATAAATGCACTTTTTTGAAGTCTGTGAGTTAATGGGAAATATAATAAATGTTTATACATTTTGGTTTCCTTTTACTGCCATTCTTCCTTTCTTATACCTATTATTTGTGACACAGCCTTAGATTTTGAACTAAAATGTGTGCATAACAGAAATCAAATGAAAGGAATAGTCCCCAGAGAAATATGCAATCCTTTTGTAGAACCTAGCTTTAATGTAGACCAGTACTTAACATATTCACAACTTATAACGTATGAAATGGGTGTATGTTGAAACAAAATATCAACCAGATCTATTCTCCTTACCATGTTTATTTTATGACTACTTTCTTTTGAAATAGAGCAGGGTTATGGTAATATGTATGTAGACTAAATAGATTGTGTTTTCTCCAGCAATAATCCCACAGAAGTAAAAGGCAGAAACACAGTTTTTCCAATATAATCCAGCCAGGGCAAATGACAGCCTTACCTGATGGCTGATATCTTTTGTAGTACAGCTGTGACATATTTTATGCATCATGAAGAATGATCAAACGTTTCTCTGGAGCCTTTCTGTCATGGAATGTGGCCCCATGCCCCATGTATACCTTTACTTTAGGCTATAATATACCTAAACTCTAAATTAGACATTTGTTACCAACTGGTAGTTCTTTTGTAATCAGGATGTATTAGGAACATGTAAAAACTTTTTTTTTGTATTATAGTTAATATTTATTGTTTTTAGTAGACAGTAATGATTGTTTGGAATATATTTAAGATAAATAGTACACATACTTGACAATAAAAATACCACTGTATGTAATTAAATATTTTTAAATAGACCATATGCTTATATTTTGGAAAATAAAATAGAGTACAGCTTACTAAAAGTTGGATGTCCGGGGATTTTGAAATGCAGTGCTTTACAATAATTTAAAGATTTGTACTTATAAAATTATGTTGACATATTTGATTCAAATCTTCTTAGCAATTTAACTATCTGGAGTTCTTCACTACGCTAAGTATTTTTAAGCAAGGTTCATAAAAGATTTAATATCTATTGCAATATATTGTCAAGAGTGAGGACAGTACTCTTTCCTGGTCACCCAGTTGATTCCCCACACGTAGACTTCTAGTGTCTTTTGAGAGATCTAAGGTATTCAGTAGGATGGATTGCAAAAGCGACAGTAGCCATGTTTCTGTGGAGGGGAACTGGGAAGCTGAGAGTACAAAACAAGACATCTTAACAATTATTTAGCAACTAATTCAAAACCTGGATGGAAGGCAAACCATAACACTACATGGCTTTTTTTGACAAGGGAAATAAGTCTGTTCAGATTAACTGTGTTTTAAAGTAAACTTCTCATACAATTTGGGTCTAGTCATAATTGGAAGGAAGCAAACAACAATATTTATAGTCATTGAGCATCAGTTATGAGTGGAATATGTCACTATTACAGTGATAGAGTAATTTGATGCAGGTAGAGCTCAGGAGGAGCATGCTCATTCTTTCAGCAAACAAAGCTTGTGGGTCTGCTTTTCTGTGTTGAGATATTTGGTTCCAAGACTCAAATGCTTTTGACTTTACATCTCACTGACATGCTCTGAGCACTACTAGAGATCTGCTAGGAAGACCTCTTTTGTTGAAAGAATAGAAATCAACAGGAATTAACATGGCCCAGGAGTAGTCCATTATTAACCTGGATATTACTTTGGAAAGCACTATAATAAACAATAAAATGATAACACTAAATAGCAACTATGACCAGGCCGTGGTCTCTTGGGCATCGTTTTTAATTTTAATAGGAGGAAAGCAGATAAGATTCAGTCATGGATTCACATCTATGCAGGATAATCTAGAAGGGTATTTTTTATGAGTTAATATCTTACATATTCTTCAACAGGTGACAAATGTTAGACTTTTATATTTTTGTCTCTGTATCGGGACGAAGTTGGGATGTTATTTTTTGGTCTGTGTTTGGCCTTAGCCACCTGCAGATTGTTTATGCTTTCTCCTGCCAAGTCTTCTGATAAAGCAGTGAACTTGGCCTTGGAGGGAGAGCTTCTGTGTAAACTGTTTTAATTGGTCTGTTGTGATTGGTCAATTGCTCGTCAGGGGCAGTTGGAGGACAAAGTGATGAGGAGGGTGATGAAGTAAGCCCACAGACTCATTTGGGAAGACCCCACTCAAATCACTGCGCCTGCGTGGGGGACTTTCCAAGGTGCTCACGCACGTGCAGGAGGGGTGCACTTACATAACAGAAGGGGTGGGATTCAGAGCCCTGACGGGGCGGTGCTGGCCACACCTCTCCGGGGCAGGTGCTCTCAAAAAACTTTATAAAAAGCAGAGACGCTTCTTGGGGGGGCCGGCTCTTCACGATGGACCAAGTTGCTTTCAGCGGGGACGCCTGCTTGAAGTGGGAGCCTGCCACCCCCCATGAACCCGCAGCTGCTGCAGGGGGATTTCATTATTGGTTAGGATGGGTAAGACTTGTTTACAGGTGATACCTTGGTGAGTATGGGGGGGAAGCCTTCTTCCTAGGGTCTTTTGGTGCACTTTTTCCTCCGCCCCAATCCTTCTCCCTCAGGCACCTGTTTTGTTTTCTCTCTTTTTCCTTGTTTGCCACCTTTTCCTAATAAATAGCTATTATTTTTGCCAACTAGCAACGGTGTTTGGTTTATTCACGTACCAGTATCTCTCGAACCTGTGTTTTCCCTTTGGTTTAGTCCCTTCCCTGTTACAGTCTCTTATATCATCCAGTGTCTTTTTATGCTGCTCCAAAAGCTGGGAAATAAGTGTTCTTCTCTTACGATACCTTTTACACTTCACACAGGGAAGTAGCTGCCAGTCAGACAACATATTCATCTGCAAATTTCTATTTCTTTCTTTGGTTTAGAGTGATTTTTCTGTTCATCTTCACATATCTTATTTTGGATAGCAATCTGTAGACAAAAGTCTCTTTTTTTTCTCAGCAGCAGCACTGGGAAAACATGTTTTTTAAGTGTCATGAATCATGAACTTCATTTTCTTTGAAACACCTAAAAAAAAGAGAAGGTGCTTTGATTAGTGAGGTTTAGAAAATGGAAGCAGTATTAGAAGGGAAAAAGTAGAAAATGGACAAAAAAGATAAAACGAGCATGAGAGCAACTGTATTTTCTGATTTTTTTTTCTTTTCATAATCCCCTTTTAAAATATTGCTTGATGATAATGCCTTTTCTATTGCAATAATGAAATGCACTATTTGCCAAAGTGACCGCAAACTGTATCTGTTTACGGATAGAGGAACAAACCAAACTGAGAACTTTCCTGAGAAATTTCCTGAGTGGAAAATTAGAATTAAATTCTAATATCTCTTTTCCTGCCTCATAATCTAACATATAAGAGCAGAAAAATTGGGAAACATCCCATCCTGCTTAATAGAACAATTTGAAGTCCAATAAGAAGAGAGCCCAAGAAAGAAAAAATACTCTTCCTACACCACTGTCAAGGTTAGAATCAAACCACTAAGATGTCAAAAGTAAGATTGTTATTGACTTTTAGGATTTTCCTTGCTTCTTTGTAGAAAGTGATAGGAGACACTTGAGGTACTTACAGAATTCAGTGAAGGCAGTCTAATCTCAGAAGCACACTATACAACACACTAGGTTGGGCAAGAAGACCTTATCTCCAGCTAATGGATGTACTAAAGTTGCTTATTTAAAGAAATACAAAACATTCAGATTTTATCAAAGCCATAAATTATTTTCAATTTAGACCTTTCTTTAACAAGTTTGATTTTTTTTTTTAAATAGGTTTATAGTCCTGGTTTGGTTTTTATAGAGCTGTCAACTTAGTGTCCATTCTCACAATCAGCAATGATGAATTCCTTAAAAAAAGGTATAGAGAATTTCAGGGTAGAGACCTGTTTTCATGTATTTCCAAACTGTTAGTCTACACCTTGTAAACCTAATATAGATTACATGGTGCATGAGAAAAAAAAAAATCATGTTTATGTAATTTTTAAAAATTGAACTAAATTTTCCTTCTCTCCTCTCCCTCTCCTATCCCTCTCCTCTCCTTCTCCTCTCCCTCTCCTCTCCTCCCCTCCCCTCTCCTCTCCAGTTTTTCAAGTGCCAGTGGGCCTGAAAGCATTTCTAGTGCATCACAGTTCTGATTTGCCTCATATTTATTTATGACCTTTATCAATAACTGGTGAGCAATTGTACATAAATTGTATGGTGATCATGTGGCATAGGTAATCATCCACTAGAGACTGGGAAGGGAACATCAAACAACTTCTCATCTAAAACAGAATTAGAAAACAGGTTTATAGTGGTATATCAAGACAAAGTTGTAAATGTACTTCAGCTAAAATATACACCTGCAATACTATCTTAATTAATGGAGAATCCTAGGGTTCAGTTAATTTAACAATCAAATACGTAGAGTTTTTTTTCACACAGAAGATATATATTAATATTTCTAGATTTCATTAGCATATGATTCATATTTCATCTGGAAAAACTCTCACAGAAACTGAGCAATCAGCCTCTCTGGATATGGTATAGTAATGTACTAGCTTGTGTGTATGAGGTCGTATTATAGAGATGTCAGTTTTAGTTTGAAACATAAACATATTTTTATTTATACATTAGTGCTTATAGTGATCAATGACCATCTGTGCAGTATATTAGAATTTGGTTTTGATCAGTAGAAAGCAATTATTCATAAAACTCAAAACAGAAGGCAAAGTTGTGAAAGAAAGGAGAAGAATTATGTCTTTCTTAGAGGGAAGGTAATTTTAATATAGACGAGATTGGCCCAAGTCCTGCAGTTTGGATTGATAGATTATCTAGCAGAACTATCATTTCAATAATCTCAATGACAGTGTAGCAGTGGATACTTGGTACAATATTATAAATTAAATTTACTGCAAATGTCATTGCAGAGAATATGGAAAGAGATCTGTCATTTGTATTTGTAGAAGTTAAGATAGGGAAAAATTTAAGATTCTTTGACAAAACATAACAAAAATTATCTACATGATACAGTTATGTTACGAATTATCTAAGAGATTCCTTTCATTACTACTTTGCTCATTAGGGTACTTGAATTACCTTCATCATAAACATGGTTGAACATATGCCCTCCCCTGACTCTTAAAACAAAGAAAAGCCAAAAAATAGCACCTAACCATAATTTTTCTTATTTCTGTCTTTCATTCCCATTTTCTTCCTACTTCCTTTATAATGTTGCCAGAGGGCAGGGGAGGTGATCCTTTCCCTCTACTTAGCACTGCTGAAGCCACACCTGGAGTACCAACTCCAGTTCTGAGCTTCTCAGATCAAGAGAGACATGGACATACCGAAGAGAGCTCAACAAAGGACCACAAAGACGACCAAGAGACTGGAGCAACTCTCAGATGTAAGTCTGAGAGAGCTGAGTCTGTTCAGTCTGGAGAAGAGAGCTCTCAGGAGGGATCTCGTCAATGTGTATAAATACCTAAAGGTGTGATGTGAGGGAAAGGCAAAGAGGACAGAGCCAGGACGAGAGCCAGTGGGAAAAAACAGAGAAGGAAGCTATATTTGAAAATCAAGAAACAGTGATTTTCCATGAGATTGACCAAGCACTGGCACAGGTCAATCAGGGAGCTTGTGGAGTCTATCCTTGAGGATATTCAAAAGCTGTTTGGACATGCTCTTTAGCAATGTGTTCTAGGTGGCCCTGCTTGAGCAGGGATTTTGGACAAGATGACCTCCAGAGTTCCTTTCCAGTAGTAACCATTCTGTGATTCTGTGATTTCACATACAAGTTGCAGTAATTTGCTATTCAAACACTGCAATATTTACATTTTTTCCTGAGCTATTGCCTTGAACCAAACGCTCATTTCTTCTCCCAATTATTTCATATTCTACTAATTTATTACACCTGTGTAACAATGGCACTTACTAAAAAGATGATATTCTGTGCTAACTTTAATTTATCAAGGAAAACTGGATCAAAAGACTTTCACTTAATTCCAGAGTATGCTTGCACTTACAGCGCAAACTGATGTATTTATGGCATGTATAGTAATTAAGCTGTTGTGGAAAATAACCATACCAGTAATTTGAAATAGTCCAAAGGGAATGTTTAATATGAAATTATTCTGGGTCTGCTGTAACCTATCAAATAATTAAGAAACAAACAATGGAAGCAGCAGGGTGCTACTGAGATATTAAGAGAATAAGATATTTTGATTTGTCATATCTATCTACCTGTCTATCTTTCCACGTTCTGCTGTATTTCATGTTTTCTCCTTTCTCTTACAGTTATCTCTTAGTGGACAAGAAGTTGATAAGAATTCTCTTGTCACCAGTGGGTGCATAGTCTAGTTCCATTTGTCTAGAAAATTGAAGCTAATGTGTCAAAAGGTGAGAGAAAATCTCTCCTGACCATAAGGATATGTAGGATGATAATTCAAGATAGCTTGCACTGACTGTCCTCTTTGAGCCAAAGGTCATATTTACCATTGAGAAAATACAGACTATTACTTCTACACTAGATTTTTTTTCCTTTCACATTTCTTTGGGAATACTCCTTAATTCAGTTTTGTAAATATATTTGAAAATTATTTCAATTTCCAACACAGTAAGTATATATCCAAATACAGTAATAATCAGACTTGCTATCCTTTGGTGAATCTACTGTCGAGGAAGACACGAGAAGGGAAAAAATTCTAAATGCCACTAGGATGAACACATTCTTTGAAACATCCCTCATTTCAAGAGTATTGAGCGCATATAACTGAGCAATTATGTCATATCCATGTTTGCCTACATAGAAAAACAATGTTCAAACACACAGCAAAAAACCTGTAGCCCTTCAGCATGCAAAAATTAGAGTTCAAGAGACTCATGCCATATAAGGATTTTTTAAGAAACTCTTATTTATATGATTTTGTGGAATTGTTTACATTTTTTCTTAGTTATTAAAGCAGAAAGTTGCTATGTCAATTATAGCAAGAATTTGCTTTGTATAAGTTTTTATTTTTTTTAAACACATTTCACTATGGTGCATCAAAGCATGAAATGAGCATGATATATTGCAAAGAGCAATTTCCAGCTGAGACAAAGTTATTGGAACTCCTCCTGGCTCAGCTGGAGGGAGAGAACTTTTTTGGAGGACACTGTGGAGTAACTAAGTACAGACTGTAAGTGTCCTACTTTTAGTTATAACCACAGTAATGTGCAGAACGTATGTGCGTACTAAATCTAATCACCAGTAGAGATATGGCTAATGAGTTACATTTCCTGTGGTATTCAACCTCCATATGGCAGGTACAATATTTATCATGCCATCTGCTTGATACCACAGACAAGAGTACATTCTGTAAACATGATTATGACACCTTTTCATTGATTCAAGAAGTGGCATTCAAACAGAAACTGTTTCAAGCTTCTGCCAAGATGGAATAGCTGGGAGGAAGTCAGTAAAGCATTAACAGAAGTTTCCCCAGCAGGAGTGTTTTTGTCCAAGGACACTTCAGTATCAAAATACAGAATGACTCATCATGGATAAAATACTTCACATGATTTCACAATGGTGAATATTATCATTTTTACCTGAAGATTTTATTGTCAGATTAATGTTTCTCTATTACGCATGCTAACCTCAATAGATGTCTATTAACCATAACAAATATATTGATACCTAATCCATATGGAGGCACTTATGTGCAGGCATTGTATGGAACTGAATCCCACATTTCATGGGGATTCAGTGTCCTAAACACAAGCTCCTAGTGCTATTAGCATGACCAAAAGTCTTCGAGACATCTGCATGTAGCTTTCACAAGATGCAGGGCCTACAGAAGGCCGTGCCATTCTGCAACAAATCTTGAACTTACCAGATCAGCAAATTTTGTCCTTACTGTTTTGTATGGGTGAGATTATGGGAGTTCTGTGTATGTCACAAATATATGAAAATAACTCTGAACTACTGCTTTATGTTCTCTGCCCTAACTGCAAGACCATCTGATCTTCTTTTAATTTTTTCCAAAATGCTATTACTGACATAAATATAAACATTTAACTTAATATTACCAAATACTGATTTAGCATTGCTTTTCTAAACATTCAGATCAGACCTAAATGCCTGCAAAAAGTATTATTCTGTGCAGACTATATAGTTATAAAACACTTCACCTATGTTAAAAAATCTTTTAAGTGCTGAAAGTATCATTAATTTTTCCATAAAGTTTGAAAACACTAGTCTTTTTTTTTTATTTGTTTACAAAAAGACTAAAATCTGTCTGAAGAGATCATTATGAAACTCCAAGATTAGAATCAAGAAGAATATAATGTAAGGAAATCTTGAAAATACAAATCAGCTTTTAAAAAATAAAACAAACTGTTTTCACTAGGAATAATTATGAAAACAAGAATTCACATATAAAAATTCATTATTGTTGAGTTCATGAAAGATTATACCTATTATAAAAGGTAATACTATTATAAAAGAAAGTGAAGTTTTGAGAAAATATATAATTATCAGAAAAAAAGAGTTTTTCCAAGCAAGCAAATCTTAAAAGACTAATGGTTTTAAAAATAAGGTATGCACAAAATAACATTTTCTTTTATTACTTGCCCAACCATCCCTCTCAAAGATCTAATATGGAAGCCTTGAGTAGGGACTTCAATAAACATATCTCCATTTTTCATTCCTTAAATATCCAGAGAAGCAAAATATGATTCTTGCTAAAAAAAAAACCCTAACCACCTAAACTCTCTTATACACAAGCCCTTCCCCTGGTCAATGTTCAAATTATGCCTAAAGGAGTACGATGCAATTTTGCATATATACAAAGTTGTCTAAGTATCAGCATTCTTTGTACATAAGTTGCCCTTCAATTTTATCTTAAAACTTTAAGTAAAAAATTGGCAATAGAAATGTTTTAATTGTTAATTTGTGATTATTTTTTATTCTTCCTACCCTAGATCTTTATCACAAGAAATAGCTCTGGAAGCAACTTACTATTTTTAATGGGAGAAAATATTTACTTTCACAAGCATTACGGTAAGTCTTTCTCATTTGGAGTATGAGGAGGTTGGGAATTTTTTTGTGTTGAAAAGAAAATAAACCAAACCAAACCAAAACATGCTGATCTAGACAGAAACATGACTTTAAAAACTAGTTAACCCACATTTCTATAAAGGGTTTTCTGAGTATTGTCATTAATTGTTAGGTATAGTAACAAGAATTACACACACAGATATCAAGGACTTGGGACTTGTTCCACATGGTCTCAGTCCTAGCTACTACTATAAATAGCCTGTAATTGCTAGAGGGTAGGATACTTGGTTATGTCATGCTGGAAAGGTAGTTCAGAAACACCTACAGAAAAATAGATTTTAATTTCAATGTTACCTTTGGTAAATTAGGAAGATGTTATTCACCTTCAGCCTTCTGAAAACCAGTCACAGCATCAGGCAGACTCACTCAGCAGGTGATGAAGAAGACAGTCTTCATAGGCCACCTACTAAGGTGAAATTAAAAATGTCTATATCTCAGACACTGGAGAGATTATCAAGATAAGTAGCAAAATGTAAATACTAAAAATGAGTGAAGAAAGGTAACAGAAAAGGAAACAAAGGAATTAGGTATTAATGAAGATAGAAAAAAAGTGGGACAGAGTTAAACTGAAAAAAAAGCTCATTCTATAGAGCTTTTAATGAAAAAGAATCATAGAATGTTAAACTCCAGAGGTGTTTGGAAAACCTTAAGAAACCATAAATTAAAATACGGAGGGAAGATGAGAAACAGGAAAAGGTATAAGGGTAAGCTTGTTTTTGTTTAATGATGATGTCGAAATTTTTCACTATTTTTTTTTCAATCAGATTTAATCCATGGGATTTTACTTTAAATTTTTAAAAAAAGACATGAAAAGTACAGGAATTGTAATTTTTTTGCATCCTGTGTTAGCAACCAGTGTGTATATAAGCAGGTGCAAAAAAAAAACCCCAAACAAACCCAAATCAACAAAACCCCGTAAATATGAGAATGACTTAAGTAGACAATAACAAAGGGAATGCTCCAACAGTTCAGTAAAGCTTTAAGCCCCTTTCATTGGTTCCAATGCTAATACAATGGTTTTAGAGCTGTTGCCAAATTTCCTATTGTGTGTTCCATTAACTAGGCATATGGAGTCAGTTAAGAACGAAGTGGTATATTTCATTGCTTTTGTTGGTTTAATCCAGACCTTTAAATTCACTGGTTTGCATTTAATAAAATACATTATGAAAAAGAAGCGTGACATCTCCTTATAAAATATATTTTATCTACATAAAGGCAAATTAAAGAGCAGGTGGTGGATTTAGAAGAACCTACTTCAACTATCATTCCACACCATTGAAAGAAATATTCTCACTGTTGGTTAGAGACTATCACAAAGAACCAAATGCAAAGCTAAGTGAATAACTCCTTCTAGAATTTGTAATTACTTATCCAGCAAAAGCTTTCATTACAATGAGTCTCAGGTGGGATGAAACGCCATGATAGGGAAAAAATGAACACATTTTAATCTGATTATATATGAATATTTTAAAATTATACGTAGCTTCAAAATGTATTCTTGTTAGAAGTTCTGTGCAACAGCTTCAATTTTTTATCCTGTTGATGAAGGTAAGAAGGTAAATTCATCACCACTAAACAAAACCGCCATACAAATGCACCTGAAATTCTGCAAGGTGGGTGCCCCACAATAGTCAGCTATCAAGTTGCATTGACTTCAGGGAAATTGTAACAAATTATTTCTCCAACCAAGGTATCTGAAATATAATCAGCACAGAAGTTCTAAGGGTTTCTAGTTTGAACAGTAATGGAGTCTGACAATACATTATAAAGCAAAGCTTTATTGAGACAGTAGGAAAGACAAATAACAACATGCCCATAAGGCAACTTTTGCAATCCCTGATAGCAAACACAGGATCATAACTGATATCTTGTCACTCTCTGGTGGAGTGCCAGGGACAGTTGTAGTCTAAGTCATCTGGTTACAACAGCCAATTATGCAAATGTCTTTTGAAACTGGATAAGAGTTGCACCACCTCTCGGTTCCACCAATGGTAGGGAGTTTTGAGACAACCATATGTTACGAGAATGATATGGGTGACATCCTGCCTACGCTGCCTATCCTAGTCAAGGGCAGCGTGTCGGTGGTCTGCCCTATGCAGTCGATATTGGCTGAGGGGCAGGGTGTCAGAGTCTTAAAGAGCACGGTATATTTTCTAATTGTAATACATAAATCAGTCTATATTGAAGATGAGCTGCAAATTAACAATTTCTTAGTCCAAGATTCATCAAAATGGAGAATAAAAAAGCCACACAATTCTTTTTCATGTACCTCTCAGGTATCCATATGGCCTAAAACCCAGACTTTTAAGGTATTTTAGACCCTGAAGATACAGAGGCACACCTAATAGGATTTTCAAAACCACCCAGGTGTCTAGCTCTCATTGATTTAATTGGAGGTGAAGGACAGGAATTAAATGCTGAAACGACAGTGATGATAGAATTCCTTTCAGGTTCTCTTACATAATTGTCATATCCTGGAGAGCAGGGAACTAGCTAGTACTTGAAAGAATGAATGTTTTAGTTAACTTTATTATGTTACTTAATGTAATGTTGCTTAGCTACCATAGTGGTAAGTATCAGAAAATCGTGTTTCAGGGAGCTTCATTTTTTTTTCTTTTGAACAAACATCCAGAGCACCACAAACCTCATTGTATCATCTCATTTTAATAATATGTCTTCACTACATTCCAAGCTTCATTTCATATTTTCTGTGACTTGTAGTTACAGTGCTAATACAGACTAATGTTTTACCTCTGTGTTACTGATTCATATTTAGAAGGGTATCCTCACCTTGTGTCTCTGAAGCACATGAATCAAGAGAGAACAAGTACTATATTCTACAGATGGAGTTGTCTGCCCCCATAAGTAACACACAGGAGCGTATTTGAACTACAGACTGTAGGGCACCGCAAAATCCACGTCTCATTTCAAGTCAAACCAGAGAGACCATATCACAGAGGAGCAATTGGGAGTGCTTCTTAGAGCATTAGTGAGAATGATGTGAAGAAAAGCAGGATGAATAAATTACCAAGACACTTTGGAAAGAAGTCTGCAAACTTCTGTGTTAGTGCTTGAAAATGATAAGGAAATGTCTTTCATGCACTCTGAGGTTCCCTCCATTAGTGGCTTTCCTTGCCAATTTCCTTGCCAGCAGAGATACCCTTCTAGAAGAGGTATGTGGCTCATAGAAAGGGTGTGGCTCAGCAATGTTCTTTATTGCTCAGTAATTTTTTCCTACTCCTACCATGAGTGCTGGTCATTCACTTCGCAGTGAAGATAAAGTGACACATTTGAAAACTAAAAACAGGACTAACTTGAAGGATTTGTCTCTGTGATTTTAAGGAAAACATCTGTTTGGACATTAGTTTATGCATTTTAAGCAGGTAATGTAGCTCTCTTTGTTTATTATAGCATTTCTAGCAAAAATGTATGCAAACTCCCCCCCCAAAAAAAACCCCCTGTACATCTAGTATTCGGTAGCTCTTTGGATTATTGCAATGGGAAAAGGAAGTAACTTGAATATCTAGAGAACCATTCCAATCTAAGATATCCAAATGCTTATTCTAGTTCCTCTATTACCTTGCTTATTGCTTTTTGGAACTCTGACTGTTATACTGGTATTTTTAAGGTTAAGGTACTTTTCTCATTTTAAAACAACAAAATCAAGAAATAATGAATAACTGGACAAACATTCTTTTTTGTTGTTGTTTTTGTCAGAGGGGGTTTTGCTAACCTTATGAACAGTGCAAGAGTGCTGTACCACAGCAAACTTTTCTCTATAATGTCAATTAGAAGTTAATCTAAGAAGAAGTTTCTTCAGGTCTCAGGAAACCTGTAAGTTGCTGAGGGATTCTGCTCTGAAGTTTGCTCAGATGTTACATCCCATGGCCTCAGCAGCTTCCCTCTCAACAATCCTTGTGAATTGCAAGAGAGCAACTCCATCCTTTGCAGCACCAATTGGCAGCTTTGCCAAATGGTATTTGATCATCCAGCTCAAGGTCATAAACTTTAAACAATATTTAGAAGTCACAAGTTGTAGAATACTGAGCTCTTGGTCTCCTATTTTCTCTTTCCCTCTTTTCCTCCTGACAAAAGAAGCTGTAAATGAGAAATCCCCACTCTTCCGGAGCTCCCCCCTAAGTCAAGCCTTCACTATTCATATTCTCTTATGCAGACTTGTTCTGGGGATTTTTTTATTATGAAATAGAACTGTAAAGACCTAGTTCTCCAAAAACCCATAAACTATAATTTTCATGAGTGATAGTAGGTTCACCTATTTTAGTTGTCACTTTGGGGAATCTCTTTGCAAGCTATTGATTCCCACCTCCTTTCTCCAGCAGAGAAGAGGCTAAACCAAGAGAGATGAGCAGGAGTAGGGCAAAATTTTCTATCTTAACAGGAATTTTAACAACGTGTTTGCTTTCCTACTTCAAAAGTTCTCATTTCCTATTGCAGAAGGTGAATTTGGTTATTGATCAACTCAGTGAAAATAGTAAATGCAATGGTGGTATCACTCATTACTGGAAATTGTATTACATTATTTAGCCAAATACAGAAAAAAAATCCAGTTTTAAGGCTCTATCATTCTGTTAAAAACTGAGTGAAGAGGTCAAAGAAGTCCTGATGTGGTAGGAGTTACTATTAATAACCACTGTAGACCTCCTGTATTCTTTCGAATGCTTTCCTGAGTAAAAGACTTTTCTCACAATAGAAGGATATTTTTCTGGCAACTGCACAGTGGTCCACTGGGTTTGCCCTCTATCTCTTGTTGCTCAGGTCAAATCTGTGCAAACGAGTGCAGGACAACCCAAGAAAAATACTCAGAAAAGTAGCAGGGCTGTCCCATCTATGGCTTTACGCCTGCATGACCAATCAAATGTGGCCAAGCATGTGGTCATGCTTCCACAGAAGCAACCTCCTCTGAATCATGAACTGGACTTCTGACTACGGTCACTAAAGCCATTTATCCAACAGCTCGCAAAGGTGCCATGTTCCATTTGTACTTCTTCATAACTTACACGGTCTTGTGATCTTCTTGTGAACCTCTGTCAGTTTGGGGAATATGTTTTGACACAAAATGTAACATCTGTCTAGCTTAAACCTACTCTCAAGATTTTACAGCTGTTGAACTCCTCAGGGTCCTGTTCATTCTGGAAATTCAAGTAGAAAGCTACACCAACTGCCAAACCTATAGTCCTTCTGATTTATTAGAATTATTTTCCTGTTTTTACTTTAACAAGTCATACTGGAAATGGTGAAACAGACATGTTGCAGAAAAAGAAGTTATCCACCCTTTTTCCCCAAATCCTGCATGTCTCTTTCAAACGCAAAATTAAAAAAGAACATATACAACCAAAACATAAAAAACCAAAACAACCCCAATGAAATAAAACCCCCCCAAGCCACCTTAAAATCTAAAAGCCCAGCAACTCCCTGTGGTCAAGAAGCCAAAGAACCAAACTGTGTTTTCTAGTAGGAAAGTATATCTTTAGCACTCCAAATGACATGATCCTGTTTGACATGACACTTTGTGGCCAATATTGCTTAAGAGATCACTAGATCACTTCAACAGCTCCTTATGCTTTGGTAGCGTGATGAGTTTCTGTATGCAATAGAATTCTGCATGGTAAGTCTGTTAGATTTACTATACATACATTAATCCAAACGCCCTCTTTGGATTTCCAAGAAGAAGGGCACTGTTTTTGTCATCACTTTCATCTTAACCAAAGCAGGATACTTCTATTCTTCTCCTCCATACTAAGGTAGCTGCTCAGTCTTCATAGTTTCTATTCATATGGTCTACAAATTACGCTAATTTTGAACTAGGTACTCAGTTTATTTCTCAATTCTTAATGGAAAAAAAATTACCTAATTAAGTCAAAGTTATCAGATCATCTGCAAACCAATAGATGGATGAAAAACATTAGCCTGCAGCAATACTGGAAGGGTTCAAAAACTGCCAGCAAATGTCCTTCTCTATTTTCTACCAGAATTTTATGATGAGGAAAATAGTCAAACACACAGGATTCAAAGTCTGCATGAAATTAACCGGGCTCGTAAGCTCATATAGAAAAGGCAAATGGAACCCATAATGTTCAATTTGGTGAGAGCTCTGAAGAATCTTAAATCCTCTGAAGGAAAAGGATTATGTGTTCATACCAAATCCCTACAAACTGCCTCAAAGAACTGGAAATAGATTTCTTGGATCTTTTTCATAACTTTTCTTCAGACTAGCTGGCTACCTGCTACCTTAACCTATTTTTTTATTTTTCAGGTTCATTTCAGTTTTAATGACCGCTTTTCAAGCCTTTTTAAAGAAAATCTATTTTCTGGGTATTAAGTAGCACCTACTTCAATTCTTCTGTAAGATGAAGGCAAATGTTTTGAAGGCTTCTTTTGTTGCTTTTTGCAATTTATGCCTTGCTCTGATTCTGACATTGCTCCTGCCTGTTGTTTTGCTTAACTTTGTCCTTTTTCAAATCTCAAATCTGGCTCTTCCCCAACACTGATTGTCTCAGATCCTTTATTTCTTCCTTGGTCATGCCTGTTCCTCAGCCCTGGCCTCAAGCCTATCTATCCCCTCATCTGTTTTCAGATCGTCACAATCTGGATTCATTCCCTGGATCTTCAGGGATTTCCAGTCTGAGCTGAGAATCTCTGCAGTTAATGAATTCATGATCCCAACTGTACCTAAGCGTAGTAAGGCAATGCTGTGTCTTTTTTTTCCCCATAAACTATATAAACCATGATTGCTGACCCAAACCTCTACTCTATAATTTTAGATCTGTCTGAACCAACCCCAGCCCTATATTAAAGAGTAGTCTTTCCAGTGTGTTGCATACTGTAAGTATCTGTGCTCAGATCATCAAATTTCAAATCTCTGGTTTGTCTGCACAGCAGCTAGAGGAGTTGGCGATTGCAGCACAGTGATACATCTGAATTAGCTTTGTGCTAGGTAATTCAAATAACAATAGCAAATGTGAGAGCATGGATTTCAACAACTGAAGGCAAAAGTCCCTTTATTTTACTGGAGGAACTGAATCTTGTGCTGTATCTTCAAGGCAATTGCAGCATAAACTAGCTAGATAAGGTAGCTGCTTAAATTATATTTTAGAGTTCCAAAGCGGACAAAGCCTAAGAGAGAATAATGTACTGTTATTAAACCAAAGTCACAGCTGATAAACATGCATGTTTCATGATGACGGTAAAAAAGTACACTAGAAGTACAAAACAAGAAATGTATTCCAAGATGCTAAGCATATACATCTAAGGTCACATAAAACTAAATTAAATTATATTCTATTATTTGAGAAATAGCATGCAGTCACTGAATTAATTACTATTGTAACAAACCCCTATAAAGAGACAGTCTTAAGATCACTAATGCAGACTTCACTGGCACTTCCTGACATGGGTTCTTAACAATATAACTTCAAGGTTTTCTGGAGGCAAAAGCTAGGAGAATTTTTCCTCCCTCCCTCCCTTCTTTCCTTTCTTCCTTCCTTTTTTTCCCTCCCTCCCTCCCTTCCTTTCCTCTTTCCCTCCTTCCTTTCTTCCTTCCCTCCCTTCCTTCCTTCCCTCCCTCTCTCTCTTTCTCTCTCTTCTTTCTCTCTTTCTTTCTCTCTCTTTCTCTCTCTCCTTCTCTCTCTCTTTCTCTTTTCTCTCTCTCTTTCTCTCTCCTTCTCTCTTTCTTTCTTTCTTTCTTTCTCTCTTTGGTTAGAAATGGCATCCAGCTTTTTTGTTGTTTGTTTCAGAACTTTCAGGGTTTCATACCACAAAAAAGTCAGGAAGGGTTTTGTTCTCATTAGCAAAGTCAGAGAAACATGATAAACAATATTATCTCTTACACTAATAAGACAAGTTGAGTTTTTTCTTAGTGATGATGGTGTTTGGCATTTTCTACCCACAATATAAAAAAAAAAAATCTTCCAAAGAGACTATTTATTTGAAAATACAGGACAAAAACTAACTGTGGTTTTATTGGCAAAGTAGTATATTTTTCTTGACATCAACAATCATTGACATTGCTTAGTTTCCGCTAACTTAGGACTTGATTCTGTGATGTTGAACACTTCTATCATTAAAGTGATGAAAACAAATAGACAGCAATTTATGAAAGCATTAATCTGTTAATGGTTAATGAACATTACCAATAAAATTTATAACAAATGTAAACTTCAGACATTATACAGAGTCATAGAGTCATAGAATCATAGAATAGTTTGGTTTGGAAGGGACATTTAAAGTTCCTCTGGTCCAACCCTTCTTCCATGGGTAGCAACATCTTCAATTAGATCAGGTTACTCAGAGTCCCATTCAATCTGATCTTGAATCTTTCCAGGAATGGAGCATCTATCACCTCTCCAGGCAACCTGTTCCAGTGTCTCATCACCCTCATTGTAAAAAATATCTTCTTTATACATAGTGTGAACAATGTCAAGAGATGTTATGTATAAAGGACTCTTTTTGCCATTCTTCATTTCATCAGTTTCCCAAACGGTTTGTCATGGGAACCATACTTCAATATGCCCCATTCATAAAAGAAGAAACTCATGTATGTGCAGATATAATCCTCCACAACTTAGTGATAGAGCCTGTCAAGTGGTTTTTCAGGCCACTCCTTGTTTTTCATGTTGTGTTCATGCATTACTCTGTTTAACAACCAAAGGTCATGAAACATAAGGAAAGAACATCACCCCAACACCATTGAATGAAACAAGTATTTCTCAAGTCATATTCTAGCCCTTGAAACCATTGTTAGTTGGGGAATTTTATGCACTTGAGAAATTCAAAATTTCATTGAGATTGATCCTCTGCTATTATTACAAAAACTTTCAAGAATTACTTCCAATCTCAAGTCTTTAGCCTGACCTCGCATCTCTACCAAGCTCCTGAGAACATTCAACTCTGATTAATGTTGGTGAATCATAGCTTGAGCTGTCTCATATTTTAACCCCAGATAAACAACAGTATATGAAGAAAAAGATATGCAACATCACCATTGTCCTCACAAACCAACAACAAAAGGCTCCATCTCCACAAAGAAGAGACACTTCCAGGGAACATTCTCAGCTATTATTGAGACAAGTTTCTCATTAAACAGGCAACAAAAACACAATAGTACAAAGGTTGTCTGTGTTTTCCAGTTAGGCTATCAATTAATTTCTTCTGCATATCTGAACAGCTATTACATTGCAATAAACTTCAAATGCTATTTAACTGGACTGAATTTCAAGCAGTTTTAGAAACACAGACCCGAGTTATTAGTTCCTCTTCAGATCCCCCCAAACACCCAGTCTTAACCTCAAAATTTTTCATATTGACTGAATCCAGAACACATGGATAAAATATTTAATCTGTTTGAAAATACATTAGTATGAAAGTAACATTTCCATAGTGACAGATGTGCTACCCAAACCTCCTTCCATGAAGAAATGATGAGCACAATTCTACATAGCTAGAGTGTGGCTGCACACTAAATAAGGCTAATAGATATATTTGCAGCAGTGACATACTGGTAAGAAACATTCTGTATTTTTAGGACATAAATTCTTGACTGCATTACTCTGTAATGCTGGTTACCAGCTATCTTGGGTGCTTTGGTACTGAGCCTTCAATCAAGGTTTATAAATAAGGGTGGTAGTAGGCACTGATTAGGAAAAAAGAGAAGCACAGAGTTTCTCTAACAACATTACTGAATTTTGAATACTGCTCTACCAAGTGGAGTAATTCCCTCTCTCTTCACATGCCCGCATTCTTGGAGACAAGTGTTTTGAACACATCATGGGGAAGGCAGATGGCAGAGGATCTGTTTGATGGTGTGACTTAACTTTTATAAAAGCTTGGGATTTTTTTTTTACAAGTTTATCTTTGGCAAGCAATTAAATTGTTATGTGCATCACAGAGTACTTGGTAAAATGCATTTGATCCCTGGAGTAAAAAACTATGCAGGTATGTATCGCTATATTAGAGTTTTTTAAAAAGAACCATACATACTATTTCGCTAGTCAGCTCAGAATTTCACAGAATTTTTTGTAGACCCTACAGGATGTTTTCTACACTCACAATTACAGAAGTCCCTCATGCACTCAAATGCATTGCCTTCTTTATGCTCAATATAGCATTCACTGCAGTGACTCATAAGTACTTTAATGTCTTTAATGTAGTTAGTTCTATCAGTTATCCCTGCAGAAAATCTGAACAAGCCTGCAGGGGGAGCAAGGGATTTAAAAGAAAATATTTTATAATTGACATTATTTCAAAATGCATATAATATTTTCTATTTAAAAAAAAAATAATTTTAATGAGTATTGATTTGGGGCTTTCCTGTAATCTACTAATCACAGGAATATGTTGGCAGGAGTAACAGTTCCCTTCTTGACAGGCTGTGCACTCAAGACAGACTATGAAATTTGAGGCTGACTCTCTTTTCTATCACCTATGATGGCTGTTTTAGTTTCCTTGTCCTCTTAGAAGACACTTCCTTTCACTTCATATTTAGTTTTCTACAGCCTTTTCATTTTAATTCATTTGTGAATAATATCAGTCATAAATCTGTTTATGCAGACACCTTCACAGTTTCAACAAGACAAACAGTTTTCATTACCTGGATGTGTATTACACAGGTATTTAACTGTAGGTGCCTCATATATGCATACCAACATGTGAACATATAGTGCTGTACATGTTATGATTCTTCAAACTTTGTTCATACACAAGGGGATTTTTTTATCACAAATATACAAAATATCATATTTTCCTCTGTCTTTAGCAGATCCATATAGTTAAAATTGGACAATTTCAGAGGATCTGATAGGTTTTCTTAGACTGGCCAGCGAAATTCCAAAACTAATAACTTTTGAAAATTTAAGATATTGTATAGTTGTTATTTACATGTAAGACTGTAGACTAGGATTAGCTACATTTAATACATTTAGGCATGCACAGAAATTGTGAATTCAGATATTACCTTTTCACAAACATCTTTTGATTTAAATGTCTTAAATTCTCAATTCTGCATTTTAGTCCCATTGTGGTGAGGGCTCCTAAAATTACTTTTACTCAAATTCAGACACTTTTATCACAAACACTCTAGCTAGACATTTAAGTTGACTGATCACTTGAATTTTCACTTTAAAATCATGCTTAGGTCCTGAGATCTGTACTCCTGCAACATATCCAAAGACCTTATCACATTGCTGAGCAAGATGATTCAAATCCTGACTTCCAGATAAGACTATGAAGGATTCGTGAACTTTTCCCTGTATCTACTGTCTAGTCCTGTAGATATGCTCACAATGTGCTCAATGTAGAATGACAGCGTTCAAGCCAGTGACTCACTAATGCAAAATTCTTCTGTAGTAGTAAGAACAAGAGCTGGATTCCCCCCACTCAGACAGGATTCTCTTGCAGTTAGAGCACTCATGATGCTTCTTGTTAACATACCTTCTGACTAAATCTTACATCGTTTACAGAGTGACTGACTGAAACAGAAGAGTCAAGCAGTGTAGCACAGTCTCGAACTTGATTTATTTGGTGTTTAGCTTATGCATCTGCTGAACTTAAGATACCGTTTGAAACCCCTCAGACTGAAGAACAATCAGAACTCAGTTCTGCCATATTCTTGGCCCAACAGTCTAAACTGCACTAGTGTGCAAGAGGAAGGCAAAATTTTCTTCATGGCTTTATTTGAAAACAGAAACAGTAATCTTCTTGTCTGCAAAGAAAAGAGAAAAATTAGTACTGAAGTTCATAAAGCCTACCTATAAATATAGCTTATGCAATAACTTATGCAATATCTATCACAGAGAGATGCCAAAGGCTGAGAAAAAGAAAACTTCTTAGATATACATTTTTCTTAAGTGATTTTTTAAACATAATCATCTTATTAATTGTCAGCGTGTTCAGAGCACTGCTGGCTGTCATAATTCCAGGCACTGAACACTTCCTATGTACTGTTGCCGTGGAATTTTGGTGCTGAAGAAATCTCCAGAGCAGTTAATTAGGGGTGAGATAAGAAAGGGTTTATTTTGCCAAGGCTAAAGATGTTACAAGACGCGCGCAGGCCGTGCCTGAGATGTTACGTTTTATAATACCATCCATCCAATCCCAGATGTGTCCACCCTGTGGCCTTTACTCTGGACCGCCCCGGGGTTCACCCCCTGAGAAATGGGTCTGGGGGTTTTGGGACCCTCTGTTCATCCCACCTTAAGCTTCATCAGAGCACAAAGGGTACATAGTTACCTAATTTTGACTGTATTCTGTGGTTTAGGCCCTGATATGCTGTTCTGCCAACAATCTAGGCCTTGCCTTGACAAAACACTAAACATTTCTGCTATATTCAGGGGTAGGATTGATATAGGGAGCATAGAATGGGGTAAGAGGGTTAAGGAATGTGTAAACAAGGGTGCCAGAGAAAGGGAAAGGGACAAGGCACAAAGAAGGGGAGGGTTGCTGCTTTTAAAATCTACTTCCACTACTTATAAAACTTACAAGTCTTACAAATATTAGAAAAATAAAAAAACATTAGGGGCTTAAGGCATCAGTACGCTGTAGTGAATCTGCCCAAATAATTAAAGCTTCTGAATTTAACTTCCCTATACTTGAGCTTATAACTCTTGGGTACTTGAGTGCCAAAGTACTCTTCCAGAAAACACTGTGACACAGAGAGTATTGAAATAATTCTCTGCTGACAGCTGATAACAGAACGTATTTCAGCACAGCATGATTATTTTCTATTTCAGCACAATCTATATGATTGCTTACACCTGTTTGTTTGTTTCATCATTTACATTTATCTTCACAATTAGCTATTACAATTGGAAAAGTCATGATTAGCACCACAAAATAATTCTGAAATTTTCTTTTGTTCAGTGTCAAAAATGCAGTGTGCATTTCCTCTCTCCTGTTCTCTTTAACTCCCACCGGGCTTTACAGTGATAATGGCTTTGCCTGGTAGTACCTAAAAACTACAAAGAGAGCAATCCATGCATTAGATGTTTTTAAAAGGCCAAAGCCTTTTCTTAAGCAAATAGAAAAGAAAGGGCAAAAGAGAGAGAGGAAAGTGGAAAAAAAATTAAGCAGATTATGATTTACCAGGAAGATTTACAAGACCAGATAATTTTCTTATGAGATTAAGCATAAGGATCTGAATTCCTTCTGAAAACATGAGGTTGTTTCAAACATACTTTCCACGAGGTAACCATCTAACCTAAGCATGGTACAGCATCTGGGAAATGGTGGTGGAAAGAGGCTCTATTCTCTATTTCCAAAGCTATTCAGAGCATGAGGAATTTTTTTTCAAGCTCTTCAATACTATGGCACAGGTTGTTATTAAGAGATTATTATCCAGACCACCTAATTTGCTATTTCTAACCCTACAATTCTTTTGTTAAAACTAAGAGAATTAGTTTTAAAATGAATAGAACATTTAAACAAGTTAGACATTTTATCTTTGGCAGCTATTTTATAAACAGATACAGAGAAAATTAGTGAAAATTTATCAAGATTATTTCTTGCTATTATTTACATGCAGTTTGAATAGACAAAGCTCCCAAGAAAACATAGAAATACAAAAAAAGGACCTGAAAAAACTCTAGAGCCTTTAAATGATAACATCCACTCAGTCTAATATGTTTAACCTTAGCAACTGCAGTAGGGTATGCTAGGTTTCACTGGAAAATGGGAAATTCTTTTCCTTGAGGTACTAAATTTCTATATCAAAACCTTCAAGCACTGAAATTTTAAGTTTTAAATTGTTCATTGTTATGTAAAGAGAATGTTGTAGCTGATTCAAGAGTGACTCTTACGTAACTGAGATTTAATGAAAGGAGAAATGACTCACTTGCAGAGAGGAGGAAACATTTCAGTATCAAGTTGTTATAATCTTTTCAACATCATTTATTTTGATCTCAGATTTTAAAGAGTAAGCTGCAGCAGAAATGAATAAATGGGTAGGAGGTCAGGTGAGCTGTTCAAAAGTGCATGAGAAAGTTACTTGAGAACCTTATATTTATTGTATCAAGAGAAATGGAGGTATTTATTGTATCAAGACAAATGGAGACTGCTTAATAAATCAGTGCTCAATTTGTACAGGGATTTTTTTTTAAGGCTCAATTTATACTTTTTGTTTCCTGACTGAAATGAGGCCCATTTTGTTCTCATTCTGAAAAACTTTTTTTGTATGTTAAAAATTGATGCATAATTTTCTCTCAGATTAAAATTGAAAAAGGGAATAATCTTCTGGACTGTAAAAATTAGTCATACCTATCTGAAGAGCACCATTTTCTCAGCAGTAGATCACAGAAGAATAGAATTTGACTGGGCTTTCATCCATATGTTACTCCCAGGAAAGCTGGATTCATCTTGCTAAAACTACTAGTGATTTGTGAAAGTCTTACATACATACACTGAAATTTTTTTAGATAGTTTCACTAAACATCAGGGTTCAAAAATTGCAGAGAAATTGACTGGCATTCCTTGTTTTTTTCAGAATGGAAGGAAGGAATAGGAGATTTATCTTTTGTATGTAGCAAACATTTTCATGGAAGAACGTTTCTAAAGAAGGTCAAACTTGTTCAGTCTAAACTCTTTCCAATAGGTAGAACGTTTGGCTCCAACTATATTGGAGGCAATGATGCAGTAAACTCTGAAGGTTTGTAGGGAAATTATATTGCAGAAAAGGATTGTTGTTTATTGTTTTCTTACACTTTCATGGTGTCCTCACTTTAAATAGTGTTTCCATTATGATACTGAGAAATACTTAGCTGTTTCTGAGAGTTCAAATCACCAGTGTAATTTGCCAGATCTGCAAAATATCTTGTGGTAAAAATTCTTAATGCTGGTCTCTCAACAAAATCTAGGTCAATTTCAAATAAGCAAATCTTAAGAGAAATGAACCCAATTAATGTTGTTAACAATTACTATACTCTATAATGACAGACATATATAAGAAGCTCTTGAAGAACAATTCTATCTTGAAAATTAAGAATTTTTTCTCAGCAAGTGAGATACCAACCAAGACTCATGGGGATACTTCTGAAAGGTACTAGCAGTTTCTATACAATGTAAATGAATTAATCAAAACCAGCACTGTATTCTGTTGGATGTTCATTTTCACATAAAGCATTATTATTTATCCCATTATCCAGAGAAAAAAATGAAATGCATTCTAGAAAATTCAAGATGTGGTATTATATTAAATTTATTTTTATAAGACCATGTCCTTCTACTGTTCAAACTACTTAATCAATTTTACCTAATCAATCTATTTAAATGTTTTATTTTTGAGCACTTCTGGTATTCTCATTAGTATGAAGCTGTTAACAACTTAGATAATATAAAATGTGGTAAGTGATTTCCGACATAGGGGAACGGAGCAGAAGGATAGAATACAGTGTAGTTGAGGACCCACCAGACTACAGCATCAGTGCAAGAAGGTCTGATTCTTATTATGAATATTTGCTGGTTTTTACTGCTTCAGTAGAGTCACTGAATTTTATCTGGATTGTTCCTCTTTGATCATCATTGCTCTGTTTCCTGTCGTCAAAAGCACAGACATGCACATACACACATACACAAAACCCATTACAAAAGGGGTTGTCATCACAGTTAGGATTTCTTTCCCAATTCACTGAGACCAGGTCTCCTGAGTTAGATGGGTTTCATTCATTAGAGTTCTTGGTGGTCTCATTCATGCATGTATTTTTAATGTAAGGTCTAAAATTCATATGTACATCCAGAAGGTATGATGATTCCATTTTTTTATGCTAATAAAGCAGACGTCTACTGATGTAGTAAATTTGCAGTGTTACAGGTATTTTGTGATAGAAATGTATTTGAGGTTTTTGACCTACTGTACTCAAGTTCTATTGTTAGACAAAATTTCTTTTACTTTACTGTAAAAGGAAGCTAGGAAATAAGCCTGTCATTTTGGTCTTCATTATTTCCAACTGTTTAAGCAAGTCTAGTCACATAACAGAATGTAAATCTTAGGAAAAGAATGAAGTGGTAGTAATTAATGAGCTTGAAGTTTAGCTCAGAAAAAAATGCAGTCGTCAGTAGGGAGCATATTTCTTTACACTGATTGCCCAAATACTTGTATTTTAAACATTTAACATATATTTGACCTATTGGGTTTCAGTTTTAACGCCCTAAAAAAAAGCAAAGAAAGTAGCTATTTTTTTTTGCATTAGAAATGCACAGGAGAATCTCTTGGCAAAGAAGCTGGCAGCTATGGATGACATACAAACCCAATTAAAGGCCAATATTGAATCCATCCATTTGTTAAACCAACAGGTAAAAATAGTAAGGACAGCAGAGACTGTTAGTAAAAGCATATAGTCACAATCTATTTACATTACTATATTAGCAAGCTATTAAATATCTGTGAATATATATGAGTAAAAAAATGTTATGTGTTGAGTCAAAAGGCAGAGTCTGATGTTGATGTAAGTTTTCTATTCCCTGGAAATGGTTCACAAAAGAATCAAAAGAAATAACATAGAATTTATGACTTAACTACAAAGTACTCTTTGTATTTTGCTATAGCAATAAATTTCAAGTACTGCAGCAAGCCTCACAGTGAAAGTTATCATTTCTTCCTACAAACTTTTAAATACCATATTCCCAGCTGTTGGGATCAAAAGAATATCTTGCATTTCTAATCTTAATATTTTATATTTAAAAACACATTGATTCCCCTAAGACTACTTAAATGAATAACAAAGAGTATCCTCTATCATCTTTTACCATTGCAGTCCATGTCAGCTTTAAACACTCTCTAGTGTAACAGAGCTTTTAGAAAAAAATTTGGAAATATACAGGGGAAAAAATATAACCCTAGAAAAACCACTTTTTTTTTTTTTAATGGAGACACTATTTTTCTTTGTCTAAAAAAAAGATGATAGAAGCTACCACTGATAGTGACTGATCATGAAAAGAAACCCCAGGAGCATAGACACACTATAAAAAGATCTAGGAGGAAGTCATTATGCTGTTGAGGGAATAAGAAATTTAAGTCAGAGAGTTGTGAAATGTTCTCATTATAGGTCATCTCAGTAATTATCTGACATCTACAGATGGAGTCACTTCTTAATCAAAAGAATGAATCATTACTGATATTGATTTAGACCAAGATGTTTGAAATAATGAGTCCAGTAACTCAAGTATAAATTTAGAGGTAATTTCAGCAACTTCTTTGCTAAAGTTTCAGACTAAATAGTAATGAAATATCTTATTACATTGCATGATAATTATAAGAAAACAGCCAGAAGAGTGTGAACTAAATTGCCCTATCATAATCTGCATGTTAAGATTTAAACAAAAGAAGGAAAAAAGAGGTCACTAATATTTACCATACCACGAACACTATAGTTTAATTAGTATCTATCAGAACAGAAGATTGCTTTCTCTTGAGTACAACATCTGTAGCTGGCACCGTTACTAGATTTAAGAATCTGTAAGTATTTACTTTAGAAATCTTTTTTTCAACAGTTCATAATTTGACTGTGAAAAGCACCTTGAATAGTATGCAATGTCTTAAAGTAAGAACAACTATAGAAAGAATTTAGGTTCTATGAGCTCACTTAATATCTAGAATAAAAGTATAAAAAGCAAACAGGGAACTGCAATTTTTGACAGGTGTATATTTTTAGATAAACACTATTTAAAAAAAATCAGTTCCTTGGAAGATGTTCATTTACTACAATAAGAGCATGTCAAACCCATTGCTGAATAGACAAGAAGGCGAGACAGCCTCTTGTCCCCAGAGACAGTCACTTTAGGGCAGTGCTGCATTCTATTTAGAGGTTGCAGTTGTCCATCATGTCATTGTTCTGTGAATACACAGAAAACTCATTCTTGTCTATCTGACATGTTTCATGAACCTAGTACTGACACTGGCTGTAATTCATCCTTATCTGGGAGACCCAGTCCAAAGCCTGGAAGGCAGGTAGGTAGTAGGTCAAATCTAGTCCCTCACAAGCAGTGAGTCTCTATCATTGCCAGTTATCCTAGCCAACACATATCTTTCCCAGGTGAATTCTAGTTATGAGTCCTCATAAGAATATGAAATTTAACATATGTTAGAAATGCTTCCCCACACACATGGAGACCCGCTCAGGACAAGTTTCTAGTGTAATTAGGACATCATTACTCCTTTTCTAATCTTTGTTATTTTATCAACAAATGCCAATGGATGTACCCTTTTTTTTTAAGGCTACACTTTTTTATCAGTCAAGCTACACTTTTACATCCCTTAAACTGACTGTAGGCTGATTTCATTTTAGGATCAATTCTTTCTGATATAGGGCATTTTGACTAAGAGGCCAACCTACCTTGGTCTTTACTGAAATTTACTCCCATTGCCTTGATCCATGGTATTATTGCCCCATTACTACCATGTCAGACTTGTGCGGCTCTATTCTAAAAGCAATGGCGACACTCAACCCTATGGATCCTAATGTTAGATACCATTTGTCTAGAAGCTAGAAAAGTAATAATTTATACAATAAATATAATCCTGACAAGGTTGTACCATTTTTGTTATTATGGGTGTACTGTCTCTTAACAGAAATTGATCCTTTCACCACAGTATTTTACCTTAAAAAGAACAGTCATGTCTTCTTTCAGACACATTCTTGCTTGATTAATTCAGCAGATCTTTTAGTCCCAGCACAGAAGAAATACACACCCATTTCTCCGAACTAGGCCCTCTTTGCTTTAGTGTACAAAGACAACATCCTTTTAAGAACAGTTTAGAATGTAGCTTCCAACTTTCCAAAGAAAATTATGTAAAATCTATGGGTAAAGCTATATTTTGATCAACAATCATAAATAACAAGATTAAAAATATAAGTAGGACTGTAAGCACCCATGTATGTCTGTACATAAGAAACTTTTTAATATTCAGAAAGATGGCAAAAAAGGTAGCAAGACTGAAATAAACATGAATGTCATATCTGTAGTGTATTTTTAGTATCATGTTTAGCCTCTCTGAGGAAAGAAAACCAGGATATAATTTTTAAGTTAGTTGAGATATCCATGCATGGAATATTTTTGCAATATGTCATCCATAAAATATGGCAAGAACCTTGAAATTATAGTGACCTATTAAGTTTGAAAGAATACGTGAATTCAAAGCAGAACAGGATCCTAACACTGACTGGGAAAAGATACTGCTTTGATTTTTTAGTTGAAATCTGAGGAAAGGAAACACATTAACAGTATGGAAAAGAGAGGAGGTTTCAAGGTCATCAAACCCCTGTGTGGAAGCAGAGTTGTGCTGCTGCAGTCACATCCCTGCTGGGTGAACTTGGAGGACCAGACTTCTAAGAGCAAGGAACGAGATCCCACCTTGAACAAAGCAGAGGGAGAGGTTGTCATGTCAGAGGGTAAAGAGAAAGCAAACCTGACTGGGCAAGCAACTCTGTCAGCCTCCCTCCACCTTGCTGCATGAGCATCACTAGTGAAGGCTGGGACATGGCATTCAGGATGTGATGTCTTCTACTACAGAGTAAATACTGAGAGACTTATTCAGAAAGTCTGCAGAAGGGAAGGATGGAGCTGCATTGCCTTCCAGCCTGCCAGAAATCAGAAGCTCTCCAAAGAAATTTTAAAATTCTTCAGACTAATAGCTTGCAATCAGGTATTCTTGAAATTTGTACTTTAATGTTCTCCTTATAAGTCTGTTTCCAGTGTCAGGATCATATATACTTTAAAGTTTATGTGATGTACGTGGATCTAGCATGCTCAGAGTGCATTGGAAAAAATATGTACCTGCAGATGGGAAACACAAAAGAGAGTACATAATGTGTAACCTCTTAGTAATTAATTTAGGAAAATCTTTTCTCAATCAAAATTCACAGTCTTGAACTTTCCCCGTTCAACCTTTCCTTGTCTCCATTTTATTCAGTAGTATCTTAGTGTATGCATTCCTATTCTGTCTGTGGGGATTTGAATTGATATTTCTGTTGGGTATCAGTGTCAGGGTGTTTGCAGCAGAGGGGTTCAGGGGTGGCCTTTGTGGCAAGACTCCAGGGTTTTTCTGTGCTCGACCTTCAGCCAGCTCTAATTCACCCACCGCAGGGCACAGCTACACTGATGAGCCAAGAAGATGGTACCTTTGAGAATACATATTTAAGTAAGTGCAAAAATGCCATAAAGGTAAAAAAGTAGAGGGAAAAAGAGTGAGAAACAGCAAAGTGAACACCAAAGTGAGAAGAGGAGGAGAAGAAAAGGGAGTTTCATAGTGGAGTAGATATACATGCTACAGGCCATGGAGAACCCCACACCAGAGCAGGTGTTAGTTCCTGAAGAACCGCTGCTCACGGAGAGCCCATGATGAGCACAGGAAAAGTGAAAACAACAGAGCAGTAGAGATATTATGGACTGACTGCAAGTCCCCATTTCCTGCTCCCCATATGACACTTAGTGTAAGACAGAGGAGTTTGGAAAAGTTGAGGTTGGGAAAGCAGAAGGAGATATATGGGTTTCATGTTTGTTTTTCTGTTGTTATTACTCACCACACAAATTTATTTTAATTGGCAATAAATTAGCTTTCCCCAGACCGAGTCTGATTTGCCCATAATGGTGTTTGGTGAGATATCTCCCTATCTTTGTCTCTACTCATGAGCTTTCTTATTCCATTTTTTCCTATTTTCTCCTACCAATTTCACTGAGAGGAGGAAAGAGAAACTGGATGAGAGTGTCTGTCTCTTTGCCAGACCGGTTAAGAGCCCCAGTTGGGCCTCTTATTACATTGTGGGATTTTGCATAACAAAATAAAATATTTTTTGGGACAAAGACAGAAGAGTGATGACGTAGCCCAATATTTAAAGTACTTAGTGAAACAAAGAAGAGGCAGATATCTACCCTTCCTTTTCCCTCATGTCCTTGTGACTGCAACATTGACCTGAGATCAGATTTGTCAAAAACACAAGATGGATTCCTGTAACACAGCTGTGCTTTTTTCCTCAGTAAAATATTAAGTAAATGGTCAATCTTTGCAGCTTTATCTCTTTGATATCCAAATACAACCTGTTTCAGAGCCAACTCCCTGTTATGGTTTAACCTCAATCAGCAACTAAGTGCCGTGTAACAGCTCGCTCACTCCCTGCCACCTTTCCCCATGTGAATAGAAAGATTGTAAAGACAAACCTTGTGGGTTGAGATAAAATCAATTAAAAAAATTAAACAAAATAATAAAAATATAATAATAGGCATAATAATAATAATGACAACTTGTAATTATAAGGAGACAGTAATAGAACCTAAGGAAAACAAGTAATGCACAATACAACTGCTCACAACCCACTGACCAATACACATCCCATCCCCAAACTGCAACTGGCCCCCCCTTCAGGGAAACTCCCCTAGTTTATACACTAGGAATGTATAAATTTCAATTGTATGGAATATCCCTTTGGCTAGTTTGCATCAGTTTTCCTGGACATGTTGCCTTGTAGGTTTTTGTGCAGCTCCTCACTGGCAGATCATGAGACACTGAAAGTCCTTGACATAGGGTAAGAACCACTCAGCAGCAGTTGAAACATCAATTTGTTATCAATATTATTCTCAAACTGGATCTAAAACCCACAACACTGTACTAGCTACTAAAAAGAAAATTAACTCCATCCCAGTCAAAACCAGGACATTCCCAGAGATTATTCATAGCATCGTTACAAGTGTGGGATGAAATCCTTCAGAGGGGAAGTGTTAAAACCTCACCCTGGCCATTACCATTCTTGGTGATCAGTGCCCATATTGCACCATGCATAGAACATGAGAGAAAAAGGGCATGAGAGAGTCATGATAGCATTCTGTGATGACCTCCAGATCTCACCACTGCACCATTGTTCTTGTGAAAGTAGTGATCCAAGCCCAGGCCAAAAAGCCTTTGTACTGTGTCTCAGTATTGGAACTCCTTAGTCTACACATATGTATACATTGCACATATGAGTCCACAATCTATTATATGTAAAATGAGGGATTTTAAAATCAAGGACAAGGGAGAGAACTGGTGTTTTATGAGATTATGCTTTGATAATTAAATGGCAGTTCCAAATAATTTTGACTTCACATAGAGTTGATTATTTATTATCACCTTTCACATAACTAGAAACATGAAAGGCTAGTTTGAAGATGTAGTGGGTTGACCCCAGATGGATGCCAGGTACCCACTAAAGCTGCTCTCTCATTCTCCCTTGCAAATGGACAGAGGAGATAAAAAAAAACAACGAAGGATTCATGAGCTGAGGTAAGAGCTGGGAGAGGTCACCTACTGATCACCATCATGGGCAAAACAGACTCAAAGCGGGGATAGTACTTGAATTTATTATTAAAAGGATCAGAGCAAAATAATGAGAAGTAAAATAATCTTAAAAACACCTTCCCCCACCCCTCCTTCCTTCCATGTTCTCCCTCCTCCCCATCAGCAGTGCAGGGAGATGGGGAATGGAGGTTACAGTCAGTTGTTTCTGCCACTGCCCGGAGAGAGGAGTCCTTCCCCTGCTCCCGTGGGGTCCCTCCCATGGGAGACAATCCTTTATGGACCTCTCTGGCCTGAGTCCATCCCATGGGCAACAGTTCTTCCCAAACTGCTGTCCGTGGGTCACTCCTCCATGGGGTGCAGTCCTTCATGAATGAGCTGTACCAGCATGGGTCCCACACAGGGGCCACAAGTCCTACCTGGGAAAAGCCTGCTCCAGCGTGGGCTCCTCTCTCCACAGGCTGCAGGCCCCTGGCAAGACCCTGCTCCATCCTGGACCTCCCACAGAGTCACAGCCTCCTTCATGCATCCACCTGCTCCAGCATGGGCTGCAGGTGGGTCTCTGCACTCCTGTGGTCCTCCATGGGCTGCAGGGGCACAGCTGCTCCACCACGGGCTGCACCACAGGCTGCAGGAGCCTCAACTTTGGTGTCTGGAGCACCTCCTGCCCCTCCTTCTGCACTGCCCTTGGTGTCTGCATTGTTGTTCCCATGTTCTCACTCTACTCTTCCCTGGCTGGAATTCTTCACTGTGCAATACCTTTCTGTTCTTTGTTATCCCAGAGGCATTACTGTTACTCCTAATTGGCTCAGCCTTGGCCAGCGGCAGGAAGTCTGTCCTGGAGCCAGCTGGCGTTGGCTCCACCAGACAGGGGAAGCTTCTGGCAGCTTCTAACAGAAGCCAACCCTGAAACCTCCCCGCTACCACAACCCAGCCACAGAAACCCACTGCAGAAGACTATTTGAAAATTAAGTGCTCTATCTACAAAATTAACTCTTCTGCAAATGTTCCTAGGGTCCTAGTCTTTTCACACAAAACCAGAGTGAAACAGACTCCTTTTGGATTTACTTCTGAACATTCTGGCTTTATGCTTTTTGATAAAAGACTGTAATTATAACACCAGATTGAGGAGTAAGTATCTTGTTTTGTCTTCTCACTCTGTTCGCTTGATTATTGTGAGCAATTTGTGAGTAATATTTTTGTGACTTGTGGATTTAGTGCTCTGTCTTTCCACTTTAAGAATGACCTCTTCTTTGACAAGTAATCTCATATATTGGAGGTTTCACAAGACCAGTAAACAGCATGTGATTTACAATAAAAAGGTGCAAAACCAACGATGTTTCCAGAATCTGTCTAGAACGAATTTATTTCTATGGCAGTTATTTAACTTCTCGAGGTTTGGGCTCTACAGAAATGCAACAAAGGAATATTTATGTCTAAGAAGTTTTGTTGACAAAACTGGATGGAGTTATTCATGTATTTAAATATAGAAGTCACCCTTAGTACTAAAAGGTTATTGTGACCTTATTTGTTTGTACAAGAAGAAAAAAATAGGCAAAAGGAAGATAGACAATTTCTTAAGTTAGAACATTTGGATTATTTGTTAAAAATTCTTCTTATCAATGATTGTGTATTAAATTTTAATAACAGTGTAACTGTGGTGATGTTAAGGTAAGTTCTGATGTAAGATTTTCAGAAGCTATTTCTGCAGCTAGTAAGAGTCATGCCTAAGGCATTGACCAATATGGTTAAAGAATGTGCAGAAGGTGTAAAACTTAAAAAGTGCATCCTTAAGGGACCTGTGAGCTTTTTCAGAGTGATATTTTCAGAAGAGATGACACTGGTTTTGCAAGAAAGTGTTAAGATATCTCAAGAAAATAGCTGTTTTGATTTTAGCAATAAAGAACAAACCTGTGACTTTGTGCAATGATTTTAGTGTGACTGGTGAGAAATGAACCTAGGAGAAATAACAAGTATCAATCTGATATGACAGTCAACACAGTATAGCTTTCCGATTATATTTTGTCTAGATATAGTTTAGCTATTCATACTAAAACCCTTACTGAAAGGTAATCACGTGCAACTGCAGCTCATGTATCAGAAATGCAGGTGTCTACAGAGTGTGAAGAAACTTTGTGATAATGGTCAGACAGTGTTTCCTAAGTGGTGAACTAAATTACTCTGTGGGGTTTGGCTGATGTTGTTGCCAAACCTGGCAGTCAGGCAAAGTCCAAAGACACTGGAGAAAAGGGGAACATCACACCTATTTTTAGAAGGGGTAAAAAGGTGGACCTGGCTGAGCAACCAGTCAGCCTTACCTCTATGCCTGGTAAGAACACGGAACGCTCCTGAAAGGTATGTCAAGACATATAAGTGACAGAGGTGATTAGAGACAGACAACATGGCTACACCAAAGGCACTACATGCCAGGCTAATCTGGTGACCTTCTAATATGAAGTGACTCAGTGGACAAGATAAGAGCTACAGATGTCATCTATCTGGACTCCTGTAAGGCCTTTAATACAGTCTCCATCAACACTCTTGCTGCTAAATTGGAGAGATATGCCTGGTCACATCCAAAGAGCTAGAGTCAATGGCTCAATATCCAAATGGAAACCAGAAATGGTGTGTTCCTCCAGTGGTGTTCCTCCAGGGACTAACACTATTTAATGTCTTCATCAATAACAGATGACAGATGTTTGCAGATGACACCAAGCTGAATGGTGCAGTTGATACACTTGAGGGAACGGATGCCATTCAGAGAGACCTTGCCAGGCTATAGCAGTAATGTCCTGCACCTGCATCAGGGCAGTCCCCAATGTCAATACAGTATGAGGTTTTAATTGATTGACAGCAGTGCCACAGAGAAGTACTTGGTGATATTGGTGGACAAAAAAAATTAGACTTAACTGGCAATGTGCATTTACAGCCCAGAAAACCAAACATATCCTAGGCTGCACCAAAAAAGTCATGGCCAGCATGTTGAGAGACGTTATTTTTCCATCTCTCATGAGACCCCACGTGGAGTACTGCATCTGGTTCTGGGGCCCCTAACAAAAGAAAAGCATGGACCTGTTAGAGTGGGTCCTGAGGAGGTTGCTGAAAACAACCAGAGGGCTGGAACACCTCTGTGAAAATAGGCTGAGAGAGTTGGAGTTGTTCAACTTGGAGGAGAGAAGGCTCCAGAGATACCTTATTGTGGCCTTCCAATATGTAAAGAGGGCTTATAAGAAAGACAGGCTTTATACCAGGGCCTGTAGTAACAGGACAAGGAGCAATGGTTTTATGCTGAAAGAGGGTCGGTTTAGATAAGAAAGAAATCTTTTTCCCATGAGGGTGGTAAGACACTGGAACAGAATTTCCCACAGAATTTATGGATTACGTATTAAAATCAAGTGTTCTAGGAGTTTAAGCAACCTGATCTAGTGAAAGATGTCCCTGCCTAGAGCAAGTGGAATGGACTAGATAGATGATCTTCAAAGTTCCCTTCCAATGAAAACTATGACTGTCTGATTCTATAAACCCATGCCTCTTAGGGTATTCAATTGCCAGAACACTTTCAAAAATTCTCCTGAAATTCTGAAACAGAGGTTGTTGTTAGGTTATATGCAACCAGCCAGCTCAATGTTTGGGAAAGGAACTTGTGGATTCCATGGAGCTATGTTATTTCTATCCAAAAGGCACTGACACAATGATGAGCCTTGGAAGCACCAAGGTTTTTCATGCTTTCAGAAGTGATTGTTTCATTGCCATTTAGAGACCTAGTGTTTAGGAAGAGCTACGGTATCCAAAAATCTAGTATTTAATGATCCTTCAGCCAGAATTTGGGCTACTGAGGGAGGATTCAGAGAGCAGGAGTCATTGCATCTTGACAGTGACCTTAAATAAACTGTGACACAACAGAAAAATGTGTCAGATATAGCAGCAGTAGTAATATCAGAATGAAGGGTAAGTTCCTGCATTTTTGAGGCAAAACAAGTTGATAACCCATTATGATAGGATAATAAAAAGATCAACCATTTCGACCTATCGAGGTCTTGGAATTACTCTGGGTGAAGTCCAGCATCACTGTCAACTTGCTACATGCTAGTTTGTCCCTCACATTCACTCCATTTAAGTGCTGGGGTTTTTTTTGAAGGTACTTTCAGCTTCATTTTGCCATGTGTAACAGTAGGAATATATGCAATAATTTTAGAAATATTTTTAAAGTAGAAATATTAGTGCTTAAAGTAAAATAAAAAAGCTATTAGCTAATACATCGTAAATCCACAAAATATTATGTTGTCTCTTCCTCATGGCCATTTAATTTTGCATGCACATAACCAATGTTTTACTAACAGTACCAAGGGTTCCATATGTAAGACATTATTCACAGTATGTTTCCTGTTATTTTGCATAGCATTACTCTTGGTGAAAATAGTGTTATGGCCTCAGGAGAAATATTGCAATTGAATGCATAGCAATATGTTTTCGGTATGGGGCCACGGTACTGTAACTTAACTTCTTTTTTCTTTCCTTTAAAATACCTCAGCAATCAAGACAACAGAACCAGGATACAAAAATATAAAGTGGTGGTAAAAAAGGACATATTTTCAGTGTTTAATTTGCAAATAAAATGTGTTAAGTGAAATGAGAGAAGGAACTGCCCCTTTCTGACCAGCATGGTTACATTCACATTCTATAAATGCTTCTGGAAATGGGATTACATAGCTTTAATATGAGTATTTATTTTTGGAAATAGGTGGGCTGAGCGAAAATTATTGCTATTAAGTTGATTGAAATGTTGAGGATTAGCACAAGGAATAAAAATTAAACTAATTTAAACTGTATGCTGTATTTTTTGCCAACAGACTATGTCATGTCATTGTAAAGGCGTGATTCATCGTATTCTATTCCAGTTTCCTCATGTAGCAAAATGAATCATAATTAGCACTAATGACAATGTTAAATCTAGTAATTTGAGTGACTGCTAATAGAAAGTATCCAACCCACAGAAATCTATACCGTTACCTATTAAAGATTATATATATTAGGCTCATCTATAATATGATCAAACAAGCAAAGTTTCACATTAAATTGAACTGAAAAAAGATGTGCCATGGAAGTCTTAAAACAAGAAAATGATTTTTAGAAATTAAATTCTTCAACATGTAATATTTAAGTTGTAAGAGTTCAAAGCATATTCTGTGAAATACTGAGTGTCCCGATTCATACAAAATCTGAATCTCCATGCACTCCCGTCCTAAGAACTTAAGCACATCACCATGTTGTTATTTACTTTGTGTAAGCCACACTCTTTCAGCCAAGTACAAATTAACTGCAGTGAAATTAGGGGGATTATTCACATATGTCTGTATTCAGTCTGAATAGAATGCAAATACTTACCAAACATATATATCTTTTAAACTGCCGTTCTCCTAATGTTCCTAAAGATACTAATTAAGGTTTTAGTATTTTGTTTACAACTTAAATATCCCTGATAAGGCCTAGTTTTCCAGTTTATATGTCTGGGTTTTTTCTATTCATTCACCATCAGGAAAGAAAGTCAAGTTCACACCTCTGGTCATCACAAGCTTCTGCTTCCTTAAACAATTGATGTAGTAAATGAAGCAGAAATGAAGGGTTTTGCAGCTCCTTTCATACCACTAGTAAAAGACCAACCATCTTCTGGAATGCCAGCTTGAATTTGCTGAGTCATTTAATCATGACATCTTACTTGGAATGCCAGATAGTAACAGCGACATTGTTATGGACTCTGGGAGCAGGTCAGCTCTTTACTAGAAAATACACCAAGAGCAGTGATAATTGTACATATATCTCAGACAACTGCTTGACGGGAAAAAAAGATGGGGTGCAATTAATTCAGAAGCATAAGCTCTATGTCCTATCACCAGTCTTAGAAACCAAACAATCCTTTGCTTCTGCGGTTTCTTCAGTAAAATACTTCACTTATTTTGTCCTTGATTTGGAAAAGATCACTGTGTTATTCCCCCCCCCCCAAATCTACATATTGGACTTCAGAGTATTTTCAAATTGGCAACAGAGCTTACCGTGTATTATTGTATGGCACTCTTGATTAAACATATCCATGTCAGAAGCAAAAATTACTTCATGCAGTAATTTTGAAGTTTACTGGAATTTCACAGAAAAGATTGGAAACTGTAACATAATGATAGAACCATGGAATCATTAAGGTTGAAAAAGCCTTCCCAGACCCTCAAGTCCAACTGCTAACTCAGAACCACCATGTTCACCTCTAAATCATATTCCCAAGTGTCACATCCACACACCTTTTGAACACTTCCAGGAATGGTGATTCCACCACTTCCCTAGACAGCCTGTTCAAATGCCCGAGCACTCTTTTAGTGAAGAAATTTTTCCAAATATTCAATCTAAGCCTCCCCTGATGCAATTTGAGGCCATTTCCTCTCATCCTGTCACTTGTTTCTTGGGAGCAGAGATCGACCCCCACCTCACTACAACCTCCTTTCAGGTAGTTGTAGAGAGTGGTAAAGTCTCCCCTTAGTCTCCTTTTCTCCAGACTAACAATCCCTGCTCACGTGGCTAGGATTAAGGCACAAAAACTGCTTGAACCTGCAGCTCTTCTAAGAGAATTGCATTCTTTTTCATATGGTTCCACAGGAGTATGTAGTGTCAATCAACTATATCTAATTCATGTTTATTTTCAGTGTACACCTCTAGACAATGAATAACTTGCACAAGCAAAACCACAATTGCGAACTCAAAATCAGCATTAACAGTCTGAACTGCAGGTAGATAGTTGTAATCAGAATATATGTCTTTGAGTTCAATAGAAAGAGAAACAAGGGTAAAAGGACACTAACTTGCTTGAGATTTTGTCCGCTAATCACAACTTTATCACACACGTCCTGCAATACAATACCCAAAAAGTTTCCTCAAAGGGGAAAATGGAATTTTTAATAAGGAGGAATGTTGAACAATCAAGGATAAACAATAAAAAATGTTGGACAACTTTCTGCACAGCTAGAGGAAAGCACAGATTATTGGAAAGTAAAAGCAAATGAACTTAGATGTGAAATACACCACACTCATTTAACTTCAACAAAAAATAGGAAATGATTTGGCAAAGGCTGTAAAACCAAGAGGAAAGTTTTGTTTTGCTTTGTTCTTTTCTTATTTTACTAGTCTTTGGTTTCTAGTTAATCCATTTGGTATTAAGTTCTTAAATTATTGCCTTGTACCTTTTTAATACCAAAGAATAAAAGTATGTTAGAGAGTTTTTTCACATATCATATGCCTGAAGTATTTGTTCAAGAAATATCTAAAAAAGCTTTGAAATAACTAAAATGAATCCCATATGGTTTGTTTAAATACACTAAAAGAGAACTTTTTTTCCTAATCTATGAACACATCTGTACTTTATAATAGTTTTGTATGTGTGTGATACCAGGCTGTTTTTCATACAAAATTGTTAGCCCAGCATTATATTATATATTCTTTAACTGTAGTAGTACATTTCAAATTATTTTGTTGAAATTATCTTAAAATTGATGGCTTTCTTTTTGTTCTTTTTATGTTTGTGTTTAATTTTTTCCAATAATACTTGAAGATCAGCATGCATTAATAGCTGCAGGGCATAAAGAGACTAGAGGAAATTAGCTGTCACCCACAGCCAGTGATTCTGTGTTCTTATAAACATAAAGGGCTAAATTGTCTTTTATGTTGACCATGCATGCAGATCATGTCATTTTCATTAAAAATTAGACATCATGCATATACAGCACAGTTGTTGATGGAGATGTTTGAATTAATATAGTTTTAAAGCAAAGACTAAACTCCTTTTGTTTTTGTCCTATTCAAGTTTGGATGTTATTATTGAAATATACAGTTGTATATGAATTTAAATAGAATATTCAGTTAATTATTTTTTCATGTATTTACTATATTTGGGTAAATATTTTAGTATTCTGTGTTCATAGTATGAATTAAGTAATATATAAACTAATAGACTCTGGTTTTAATAAACTTTCTATTACATTTATTTAGATTTATTTGTTACAGTCTGTTTTGGCCTTAAATTGATAATCAAATGACAATTAACTGCTTAATAGTACAGACATATTAATAAGTTACTGTAATCAACTGTAATTGCCTTAAGCATTCGAGTAAGTGCTATAAGATTATTTTGCTTTGTATCAAATTGTAGTATGATTATATCTTTGTCTACACATCACTAGAGGGATGGTACCACCTAACACAGAATGTCCTCCAGCTCTGCTGTCTTCTGTTGATATTGTCAGTTTACTTTGTGTCATTCCTCCCCTAGTGTTTTCTTTGCCCAGCAGCTGATTACTTTGCTGGTAGTTGGTCCTTTAGAAACATCTTGTCCAAATTATCATCCTCGTTGTCTTGTGTCTGTCTAGAAAACATCTTTTATACCTCAAGGCATTAAAACATGCTTTCACTGATCAAACATTCTTATCATAGCACAAGAAACACTATATTAGCTGGATTAAACATAAAAAAAAAAAAAAAGAAAATACACGGTGCTCGGTACTGACCTTTTCATTTCACTGTCCGTCTTTCACAGTGTAATTTGACTACAGATCATATTTAAATCTAAGTGAAGCTTTAGGTTTTATAAGTATAGAACTGCTCCAGCATTGCCAGATCTCATAAATGATTAAGCCATTCTGTTTCATACAGAACTCTGCAATATTCTTGATTACATCCTGCCTTGAGGTTTTGTCAGTCAACACTCAAGCAACACAAATATGCATTTATAGTACTATTTTGGGAAGACAGAGTGATTTGGAGATTATATGGCAATGCACGTACTCACCATTTATTGTACACTTCTTTTCCAAATTACACCACGCATATGCTTGATCTTAACATTCTAACAGATTATAGGACAATATCTCATTAAAATTGTTACAATTAGTGCAAAGTGGACTATAAAAATGCACATTTTTTACATAATCACCAGCACATCTACCTAGCTAGTTAAACACAGTTAGGAATTTCTACGTTTTCTGAGGCAAAGGAAGTCTGTTGCTCTACTAGCCCTTTTAGCTTCTAGATTCCCAATAGGGTTTAATCAGTGTCCATGATCCTTACAAGTGGTACTTGAAGCAGCTTTTGACTTTTACTCAGTAGCATGGAGGTCATCAGACAAGGAACTCTCCACCTGACATCTGTACTTGCTCCAACTGTTTTCTAGAGGCAGAAGTTTACTGGCTGACTGTCTTCATCAAAGTCAAATTAGAGAACCTTATTTGGCTCCTTCAGTTGCCTTTGCAAAAGTTATCCCACAGGAAGAAACAATTGTATACATTTGCATTGCAATAGGATATCTTAACCTAAAATATTTACATAACAATAAACTAAACCCATTATTTTTTCCTTCTATAAAGTACTTTTCAAATAAATATTAGGTCCTTATGCAGCTAAGGACTGGCTTATTTCATAATTCATACACGACAGAAAGGCAGCCCAATTACTAACTTTCTAACCTTCCAAGGGTAGCGTCCTGTCTAAATGTTCATGTCAGCCTGGCTGGCTCTTTTCTGACTTGCTTTTTTTCTCTCTCTCAGGCTCTTTTCTTCTTTTCTCCTTTCCAGGCACTTAACAACAGTCTCTAAATCTTCAAAAGTTCAGTTTCTTTTAGTGTCGTTTATGCATATTCAGGATTTGGAAGAAAATAGGGTACTAATATTTTTTTTACTGTATAGAAAGCTACCTAACTCTTGACCTAAATCCCACACTTCTTGCTAGGGGAAAGGTGGGTGAGTTAGCTAAAAATATTCCTCCAAGTCTGCAAGTAAAAATATTAGTAGCATAACAAAGTTCTAAAAATTACACAGTGGATAAAGTACTGCCAATATTTTTGTGTGATTTAGACTGTGTTCCTAATGTCTTTTCAAGACTAACCTTTGAGACATACAGGTTCTGTCGTTATAAAATGACTCATTTCATTAAATCCACAATATGAGGCATTGATGTAAATAAGGCAACATTTCAATATTTGCATCTGTTTCATAATGAATTTTCAATGTTAAGATCATTTTGATATATTAATAACTTTTAATTGTGAAAATAAAGGTGCAACATCATTCTAAATAAATTAGTATCTAATGAATGCACTGAATTCAATTTATACTTGGCATTCAGAGAAGATTGCTATAAGAAATTTTGATAAAATGACCTGAAATAAAACAGACATTCACCAAGTTTTAATTAAAAAAGTAATGTGAAGAAATGAACTTTTAGTCATGGAATCATAGAATGGTTTGGGTTGGAAGGCACCTTAAAGATCATTGAGCTCCAAACCTCCTGCCATGGGCAGGTTGCTCAGGCCACCATCCAGCCTGGCTTTGAACACTTCCAAGAATTGGAAGATGTCAAAATACATCAATACATTTTCTTTTCTGAGGAATCTTTGTTAATATATGAAAACAGGGATGTAAACAACTTTAACATATGAGAAAAACTATGTATGATTAGAAATTACAGTCTTAACAACACATATTCTGTTGCAATATTGGAAGGTATTTCCACTGGGAACTGAAGATACGGTAAGTCTGAGGTTAATCTAAGGTATTTGGAACAGGGAAATGCCACTAGCCCTGTACTGTGAAACTGCTATCATTAAGATCTGGCATATCTCAAACCCAGGTAGGAGTATTGTCAACAAAAGTGCTAAAAGGCAAATTGTCTAAATATGGAATACATTCATTCTCCACTGGTGGTAAACAAATATTAACAATTTTTTTTCCTTTTTCTTTTCAGGAAAAAAAGACAACCCCCCACCAAGTTAATATTTTTCTTTTTTGTCTGGGAAAGCTGGAAGTAGCAATCCAATAAAAATCAAAGGTCTGCCTCTGAGAGATTCCCTCTATCACCAAATCTTTACTCACATTGGGCTTGGCTACTTATGAATATGGAGGTCATTCTGACAGAAAGAGAGATCAATATCCACTAATATTTTAAAACTTCAGAAGTCAGCTTTTTTTCCCCAAAATATTTTGTGAGGCATTGGCTATATGGCTACATGACCGACTAATGGCTTGCTTTCAACACCCAGGTATTTATTTGTAAAGTGTATTTTGGAAATAGTTGTGATCCTAGGTTAGAAATAGTTCTAACTAATATTTTCCGATGCTAAATGTTATAACAAATAAACTTAGGAAAAGTCACAAAGATGTGAGAGAAGTGTCAAAATATTAGATATACTGTGAGAAACTCTGTTATTGTTATTATTTAGTTAGTCCTCCCTTAGGGTTCAAATTTGTCTTATATCTACTAAAAGGGACCTTTTTTACTCCTGTTTTCTCTCTGAGGCATAAAGACTGACCCATCACAAACATCTATTGTCATGGCTAATTGGAACTTTGATTGTTCATCTGTACAAACCTGAAAATATTGAACTACTTGGATATCAGTCTAACACTTCTGATGTTTCTGATGCTAAAAAAAATAGAAAAGTTTCTATTTTAACATTTTTCTTCCTTTAGAACAAAGACATTGCATTTGATAGGAAGGCACTATCAAACCATGGATTTAAATTTTACTGTCTCCAGAAAAATCTTCCCAAACTTCAAAAATTTACATACCTCTTAAAAATTAACATGCACTGCGTCATAGGTGAAAAAATAATAAAAACTGAATGCTAATAAGTGGAAGACAGTTGGATGTATGGGAACAGGGAGGAAGCAGACAATGCTCCAAACTGAACTTTGGCACTTTGGCAATTTTGCAGAAGCTTATCACTCATTAGTTCCAACTGGTAGGTGGTGATTGTAAACTTTGAAAACAGTTCACCTTGCTAATCAAAAGCATCACATTCTAAATCCTCCAATTAGCAAAAAGACATGAGATAGAACTATCCATTAAGAGGCTGCTCATGCATTGCATTTCTGCATGTAGACTCTTTAGCCCAGAAAACCCATGGCCTAGGAATCAAAAGGATGGGTTTACAAAAGGAAGAACTGGCTGCAGAAAAAAGAAAAAAGAGAGTCTGAAATAAGAAAGTGAAGGCCCTGGCAGGACAAAAGTTCATGGAATTTGAGTAAGATCCTGGACATCAGAGAAATGCCTGGAGATGAATATCACAGGACACAGAAAGATCTCTATTGGTGACATCCAAGATTGGAATGGTGAGCAGCTTCAGAGCAGGAACTGACACAAACAGCTACCTCCTTGTAGGTATGGGAACTCAAGACCTTAGGAATGTAATTGAGACAAAGTGTGCTGTCAAGTGTAAAAGACTATCAAATCACGTAACAGTGCTAATCAATTTGGTTCTCAAATAAAACCCAGTAACTCTGGTAAGAAAGGAAGAAAGTATTCACCTATGGCAATAGTAACAGAGTTATCTTGAGTTTGGTGTTGGCTCTGCCTCTCTTGCAAGGTTGCTAAGGGCAACATGAAGTGGCTTCAAGTTGCTATGCGATGTTAGCCAAGTTAATTGAAACAGGTTTTCAGAACATAATCCATAGTTATGTATTCTCCATTTGGGGAAGAAAAAACATTAACATGTGATCTACAGGACTGACTAACTTGTGGGCCTGTGTACCAGGTGTATAAAGTCCAATGTAATGGTGGAGAGCCTTAAAAATCAGTTCTGAGGTCTCAAACCGGTCTTTTAAAATTACAGTGTATTTCTGACTTTAATTTCTTTTGCTCACCTTTGCAGAGGATTTGGTATATCTATCTTTGACCAAAATAGATGAAGCCACTCTATAGTGAATTCCCTAACAGTAAAACAACTTATCACTTCTGATCATAGGAAACACGTTGGTTAACATTTTGAGTTACGTATATGCAACATTAATGAGTAGCCACAGAAAAATTACCATGGAACTCAGCCTTTGTGTCCTCAGAACAGAATGTGGGTAGTGTGCATTCAGTAAGGTCTATGGTCAACCAACAACAGTGAGAATATAAAAGATGAAGAGTTCCATTCCCAAGGATTGTCTTGGACAACAAATAAAATGAGGCCACTGAGGGTGATTTAAGTATGTGATTCTATCATTAGAGTTTGCATGTTATTTTACACATGCTCATGTTACCTAACTCTTACATTTTCTAAATTTTGAGTACTCTTCAATCTGAACAACATTCTTTTAACATAAGTCTTGACTTTCGCATAAATTTTGTTTGAAAAGGTTTTCAGTTTCAAAGTGCATGACAGACACTTCATTGTGTATTCCTGAAAACAGCAGTCATGCTTTCGCTAATGGTCAGAGGTTACCACTTTACATTAAATGAGCATTAAATGACAGCCCTATACACAGCTTAGAAGTTTGTCTCTCTTCCGAGATTAATGGGTACCTCAGTTGTTCTTGCTTTACTTCTGATAGATCTTCAAGTCTTTCTAGTTGTGGACAAATATACACTTCTTGCTGCACCTGTGCCATCTGAGAAAGGTTATAACCTTTCTGATTTATGACTTCACTATAGCTCACAACACATTGTTCTGCCAGCTCCACTGTTCTTGTAATAGTTTACTAATCTATTTCAATAAAAATGTTCTACATTAACGAATTAATTTATAAGATTTAACCAGCTGAATTCTGACTGAAATGTGTGGAGGAAATGTGTGAGCATCTCTGTAGATAGTTTTGTCTGATGGTAGTCCAGAGCAGTACCTCTTCCAATAATACAGCAGCAGCAGAAAGATTGTACTGTGTCTAGAGACTTGGACTACAAATTAAATTAGATTTAGACCTCCTTTAGACTGTGACTTAAACCATCTTGTCCGGGAGCTGCTTTATGCTGATGACGCCGCCCTTGTTGCCCACACAGAAGCAGCCCTGCAGCGTTTAACATCCTGCTTTGCAGATGCTGTTGAGCTCTTTGGTCTGGAAGTCAGCTTAAAGAAGACAGAGGTCCTCCATCAACCTGCACCTCAGGAAGTCCCCCATCATCCCCACATCACCATTGGCCAATCAGAGCTCAAATCAGACCAACAGTTTAATTACCTATGTAGCCTCATCTCCTCAGATGGTAAGATCGACGGAGAGATAGACAACAGGTTAGCAAAGGCATACAGTGCTTCTGGAAAACTCCATAAAAGAGTATGGTGTAATAAACACTTGAAGAAAAGCACCAAGATCAGTGTTTACAGAGCCATAGTGCTGTCTACTCTCTTATATGGCTCCGAATCATGGGTCATCTACCGCCACCACCTGCATCTCTTAGAACGCTTCCATCAATGCTGCCTCTGTACAATCCTAAACATCCACCGGTCAGACTATGTGACCAACACACCTGTTCTAGAGCAAGCAGCTATCACAAGTATTGAGGCCATGTTGATGAGAACACAGCTGCGATGGGCAGGGCACGTCTCCAGGATGAAGGATCACCGCCTCCCTAAGATCTTGCTTTACGGTGAACTTGCCACTGGCTGCTGCGTGAGAGGAGCCCTGAAGAAAAGATACAAGGACTCCCTGAAACAACATCTCAGCCTTGGCCATATTGATCACCATAACTGGCCTCAAATCAGGAGGCCTGGAGACACACCATCTATAACGCAGCTGTCTCCTTTGAGAACACACGCAGGATCACTCTCGAGGAAAAAAGGCAATGCAGAAGAACCGTGTATTGCAGAATACACCATCTAAGGAATCTTTCTGCTGTGCCTTTTGCAATAGGATATGTCTGTCTCATATTGGCCTCATAAGCCACCAGCGTACCTGTAGCAAATGTGGATAGAGCCTTCCCAAATCTTTGTTCGCGAAGCCTAGCCATGATGAGACTGTGACTATGTAGGACATTAAAATAATTTACACTCAGTGAGAAAGCTGGAATCTGAAGAGTGGCTGAGAGTGACCACTACATTTGCCTCTATCTCCTACATCTGGTAAATGCCTTTCAAGCACGTAAGGAGCCCTTTTGGTGCTTGGGTCTGCAGACTTGACGTGGGCAGATCCCCAGTCTGCAGGCACAGCATTAGGCAACAAGTCTCAAGAGCAAGACATGTATTGCAGACAGTCTGTATCATATAATGCTCCGAGACTCATGACCAGACAGTATACTATAACCAAAACAACCTCTCCAAGATGTAAGTCTGGAAGCTTCTGCAAACTAACAGCCTAGCTGAGAGGAATAGTTCCTGAAAGGAAAAAGAAAATTCAGTGCTCTTTCTCATGTAATCCTTAGCCTTCCCTGCCAAGACTTCCACTACAGTGCTCACTATCACTCCTTATGATACTGCTACTTATAACACAAGTCACTCAACAGCCATCAGAGAATAATTATTCTCATGTACACATGACAGATCTGAACTGGCAGCCATGACATGAAATTCGCTATCTTGTGTCACCAATCCCCCAAGCAGGCCATTTCTGACTACAAACTAATGACACTACTAAAGAAGGGGGGTGGGGAAAAAGGGGTTTTGTTATTATTTTTGTGGGTTTTTTTCTGAAAAACAAATTTCAGCACTTGGCTTATAAACCTCTGAAATCTCAGTTTATCATACGCAAATAACAATACTGCCTCATGTGCAGTTAGGTTACCTCTTCCTTTTTTTTTTTTAATCTATTTCAGTCACTGAGAAAGTGTTTATGACCATTTGTTTCCAAAGCATAGTGTCACATAGCAGTCATACTTTTCGTCAACTTAATTTATATTGCTCTGTGTCTTGGGCATAATCCATGGGACTCACACACAGCTGACCTAATAACACTGATAATAAAAATATTTCAGATATTTTTCAGATATGTTTCCTTTGGAGGCCAGTCCATATACTGCCTCTATTAATCTGCACAAAAGAAAAAATGATTTTTTTATTGTAACACAGCAGATCACAAAACACATATGATATTTCAGGCTCTGTACGAAGTTCTTGCAGAATTATTCTTTGAAATTTATAAAAGGAAATCCAATTCTCTAAAATCTATTTATTTTATGTGTAGAAGTCAGCATAGCTTCCCTTCTCCTTTGCCATTTATTTGCCTGGGAGAGATGAGTCTATTTCCTCCAGAATTTTTTTTTTTTTTTAACACAGCATTTTTGAAACAAAAATTGCAACTTGGCATATGTTTTTTCCCATCTCTTTATGGTAATTATAGCTAATGAAAATGTTGGACTATATTGGGTTCTTTTCCTTTTTTTAAAACTTGTGTGGTCTACTGGAAAATAAGCGTTTATGTTGCACCAAAAATGTCATTTCACTGTTTTGATTGGTTCAGAATTATAATTTTTTTTTCTAGGGGTAATAAGAAAATTCAGCCCAAAACCATCATAATTATAGTAATAACCAAAAAATGCTTTACTTCAGCATTAAAATTCATCTTTGGCTGCTTTGTTCTGTAATAACTAGGTCATCAGTTTAGGTGCTCCTGCTTAAAATGCGTTTAGCATCCATATGTATTCCCTCACCTAGAGGCTTGATATTTTTAATGAGATTATATCAAGGAATGTGAAGACTGGAGAGCAGTAACATCATTTTCATGTGTAATTCCCAGAACTCTGATCCATTTCAGGGAGGCAATTAAGACTGCTGACTACAATAAATGATACTAAGAGATTATAGACGGTTTTTTCTGCATGAATGCATAGTTTAAAAAATAATTTAGGTTTATTTAACATAAAAAACACCTCCAGAGGGGGGATTTTTTTTTTCAATTTCAATGATTATAGGGAATATCTCTTCCGTCATTTGTCTGTGAGAATCCATGGTGTATTCTTGCAATAAAGGATAACTCTAAGATGCTTTGATAAAATAGGTGTATTTTCATTTTATGTAATTTCCTTCGTGTTGCTCATTTCAGAATGTCCACTTAGTACTGGAGCAGTTGAGTGTCTGTGGTATGTATCTGGGGGGGCGAGGGGTGTGTGCGCGTTTATTTGGGAGGGGTTTTTTTCAATTTATTTTTTTTTCTCTGTGGAGGGCAATAATCTGAAGTAGCATTTAGATCAAAAGGTTCATTGGGATTAACTCTTGTCTTTTTACTGCTGACCACGAAAACTACATACAGAAGAATACAGAAGATTTGCTAAAAACAAATACACTGGAATCAAAAGTTTGTTGTCTTGAAGAGTTAATTCTAGCAGAGAGGTGACCTTTATCCCTACATACTCACTCATTTTTTTTTTTTTTATCAAACCTCTCCAAAGGGACTCATCATATGCGGGGCTCTATGAAGAGAAAAAGAAGAGCATTGTCCTTATCACCTCCTTCCAGAAAGTGGCAGAGTAATAGGACTTTGTAAGGCGAAATGAAGCCCAGTCTGATGGCTGCTGATTAAAAATTGACTCTGCCACATCAAAGAAGAGTTGAAGGTGAAAATGATGATCACTTCCCTCTCCCAGGGACCCTGCACCATTTCTTTTATTCAACCTTGAAAGGTTCTTTCTGAATAAGATAATATCCCTCGAGTCCATTCTGGCTAGGCGGCATGGGAAAATGTAGATCAGTATGCCTATTCTCTATGAAAAAATGGGATTTTGTTAATGACATAGCACTCTAAAGTGATGGCTTGTATGTGGTAAATGCTGAGAAATTAATTATAAAATGCCTTTTATACTATAGATCAAATTAATTGCTAGTATACATCTACTAAAAAGACCACTGTAAACGCAAACGGCATTTTCTTCCTTGTTGCTGGAGATTCCTGTATTTGAAACACACTGTAGCCTGCACCGTCTTTTCTGTTTTCACTTATTTTATAACAAAATTTTTAGTAGAAGTGCCATCAGTGAAATAATATCATTGAGGTATAAAATTTTACGATGGGACTAAAGCGTGTGAATATCTGGGTTTTGACAGATACATATATACAGAAAGAATGAGGCAGTCACTCAGGTATATGAACTATGCAGAGAATATATAGGCAGAGAAAGTAAGAAAATGCAAGTATATGCAGATACGAATGCCCAGAAAGACACACAGCTGTGATAGAGTGCATTATACTTTATTTCCACTAGTTAATGTGTCTGTCAGGCAAAGGTAGGAAATTTACAGAGAAACTTGTGTGAAAAATGTTCCTCTCTATTTTAGGTTTTGCACTTATACCTTATGCCAGCAATTCTGGAGCAATGCATATCTTTTAATTCAGGGCAGCAACTGGTCGTGCATATATCTAAATAGACCAACAGGCACAGTTCTCAACAGACAGCACAGCATCCCAAAATACATAGCTTGAGTAACAATAGCGAGAAAGGTCTTGCATGAAAAAGAGCTTGTACAAAAGAACAATTTTACGGATATGCCTACCCCTCCCTGCACTTCCCACTGATCTGCTGCTCTTGAGGATCTACAGAAAATGAGTAGAAGTAATGCTTCAGCCTGAAAATAGTGTGTTAAAACCTTGGTAAAAGTAGAATAATATAGTCACATAAAGAAAGGTTCATCCCATGACTGGCAATGCCCACAGTTTTCACGTGTACCAAATTATCTACATCTAAGTGTATCTATCTGTCAAATACATTTTAAAATAAAGAAGATTTTCTGCAATAGGATAATGTATGCATTGAATGCTATAACGTGTTAAAGCTTTACTGTATGTATGTTTGACATGTATGAATTACAGAGTTAAACATAAGTTATTTATTCATGTTGATGAATGACACAAATATCATTCTGTTGAGATTGGTGCAATTAGAACAAACAAGTGATTATGTCAGAACAATGGAAATAAAATGGTAATGACATCAAAACAGTGAGAATAACAATAACACCCTCCCCTCATCACTGTCATCTGTGTCTTCTGGTATTTCTTAAGAAGAAAAGATTTTGCTAAGACGTTGCTTGCTCAGTATTTCTACTTTTATTTTCTGCTGTAACTATCCAGTTATCTACTCAATACAAGGTACAATCTATAGAAAAAAATTGAAACTTTTTTTTCCAGTGGGATTTATTACAGAAGATATCCAATTTGAAAAATGCAGAGAATGAAGTACAGTGGAGAGAATTAATGATCAGAGCTTGTTTATTACAAATTAAATTTGCTGTGCTAAGATAATGATTTTTACCTTAGTGAGTTTCCAATGTTTTAATAATCCTTACTTTAATGAATATGAGCTCATATTCTTAAAAATTCCTTCTCCCCCTTACTAATTTAATCAACATTTTAAAATGTTCAGATGTCCCAATCACCTAGGGCTACATTATTAGCACGGTACTTACTTTAAACTGCTTCTCTAAAATGATTGAAGAAAACAATTTCTACAAGTGCTACCTTTAATAAGAATAGAAAAGCAAGCATAGCTTGTTGGCCTCATTAAGGCTAACTTTTGATCTTCAAGCTTTATAAATAGAATATATATCATACAGTTCAACAGTCTATCTTATGTACATATAAGCCCTACTAATGCTAATGTGGAAGTTGCATGCACATGTTAGGGGAGAAGGGACAACCATGAGTTATTTATAAAAGCAACAGATATTTAATAAGGCATATGTTAGATCAAGAAAGAAGTAACATTTTTTGTTGGGTCATTATGTTTCTATTACATGCTAAATGCAGTAGCTGCAAAACCTGGTTTTGCTTAATGAGCCCACCTGTGTGTGTGAGCAACTTGATGAGGCCTGGGTTATATAAGATCTGTGGATTTACAAAGGTGCTTCCCCACAAATCTGAGACATGCAGCCTTCTTTGTCACTGGCAATATAAGAGATAATACTGATAGGAGTATTGAAAAATCTTTTAAGCTATCAGCTGGCAGAATCACTTTTTAAATTCAAGCTTGTTTAAATATGGGCTGTGAAACAAATTTGATTTCCAAAGGAATCAAATCAGAACGTTTCAAAAGTCTGAGTGTTGTAGATGTATACCTGACCATGGGGAACTATTCCTTTAAATAAGTCAAATAATAAGCATAAAATAAATGAAGAATGAGGACAAAGTAAAAAATTTAAATAACATCTGGAATACTTTTGCCAATTCTAATGTTTTTAGGTCTAAGGGCATTCTGGTCATGCTGGACTACTGCTGCTTTTGAATAAAATGTCCAGCCATGCAATCCTTTGAAGGATAAAGTCATTCAGCACTTTCCAGAATCAGATCTATTTTCAGGAAGAACGTTGTTCAATATCCGTGTACAGGAAAGTTTATGTTCCTGTATAATTAGTCCCTAGAGCTCTGAGGTAGAGTTTATACTGAGTTGATTTTATTTCTGGAAGAAGGTAGCCCCACTACCCTCTGACTTTGGGCGTTTTCTTTCCTGGAAAATATATACTGGAAATGTTTCTTTTGAAAATGTACACAAACCACATATGTTTTCAGGCCACCTGAAGTTGTATATTGAGGATTGTCCTGTTTTTGATTGGGATAAAGTTAATTTTCTTCCTTAGTAGCTGGTACAGTGCTGTGTTTTGGATTCAGCATGCAATAAAAATACACTTACAAAGTTTTGATCCAACTTCAGTTCAGTGGGACGACTCTACTTTTAGTGGCCATGGGATTAGCTCCAGAAGAGCAGAATGAATTTCCCTTTTATAGGATATGAATATATAAAGGTGACAGCCTCTCTGTGATTTATACATTGGAAAACACCACATTTGCCCCTGAAGCTGGTAAAGCAAGAGCCCTTTAAATCTTTGGTAGTTTGATTTCTAAATAAAGCCATTTTTTTCCAAGGAAATGGGAGCTTAAGTTTTTCAACTGATTTAATTTTAACTACTGTCTCTGTTTTAGGATTCCATCGTCATTCATCCTATTATATAACATTCATCACAGCACATTGAACTATCCACCATATTCCTTCCTCCTCATGCTCTCTTCCATCAATCCAATGTAAGTAGAAGTCAGAAATGAGAAGTAACACAAGGTGAGCCAATGTTTAAGATGTTAAACAGAAGTTGTTTAATGAGCCCTTGGGAAACTCGCAAACATATGAAGGCTTAATATTTAAATAGACTAAAGAAGTTCAATGTGTATAACATAATATGTTATATAATAAGTCAGATTTGCAGGCTGTGCTTCATCACATTTGTCTGCCAAGTAGCTTGTCACCCTTATTTCATCATCAATTATTCATTTGCATTTTATTTTACTTTTTCCCAAACTGCTAAAATCAAATTTAGCTATTTGCTGAAATAATCTATTTTAGATTTTAGAATATTTTGATTTCAAGTTAAAAAAAAATTAAATAATGCTAAGTAATCTTTTTTTAAAGCACTGCTTTGTGCCAGGGAATGGTGAGGTTGTCATGACATTCACAGGTTTTTATAAATGCAAGCAATTGTCTGTACTGTCTGACTGCACTAAGACACCTGCAATACAAAGTGGTTGAGCTGGGTACCCACAATAATACCTTGCTGCATGCCTGTAAGACCTTTTTAGGTTTGTTGGTTTGTCTACCTGAACATAAGACTACCATAGACTGTAGAAAGCGTATGTTCCTGCTGAGGTACCTCTGTGGCCATTCATTGCAGATTCTTGTTGAAGATGGGGAAGAGAGAAGATTAGAGGAAGAGCTTTATGAAACAAAGGAAAGTGCTACAAATGTTCATATGCATTGCATATGCCTGAACTCACTGAAAAAAAAAAATCAGATATTTAGCTATTTTGATTGAATATAGGGAGCTGGGAGGAGTTTAGGTATTTTTTTCCTACCTGTACTTTTAAATTTATGTTTTCATTTTGTTAGAAGATACTACTAAATTAGATATAACTACATGATTAGCTGGATTAGAAAGCTATAACCAACATTGTGTGAAATATAGCAGGAAATATAGGATCAATAGGATCAGTCCTAGGCTGGTAAAAATCAATTTATGCATTAAAATACACACAACTCTGAACTGAAGCTGTACAAGTAGGATTTTGTTTTGGTTTTCTACCACCATCTGAGAAATTAGGTTGGTTTCTTTGTTGCTAGCAAGTGGTCTTCTACTGTACACAGATCATTTACAGTTATAAGATTTAACATAGTTTGGCACTCGAATGTGGACTAGGCAAAAGCTCAAGCTTGGTACTCATCTGTCTAAGACAGCTTTGTGTATGCAGCCTGGAAAACCGCAAAGGTCTGAGAGCACACAGCTACAACACAGCTGTCTCACAGCAAGGCTGGAACACTTATGTCTGCGGGAATCAGTAGTTGCCATCTCTCGAAACCATAATTACAATCATCCAATGGTGAGGACTGAGCTGTGTTACAGATGTCTCAACTGTCTTCATTAGAGAGTTGTGGAATTGTGTCTCAGGAAAGCCATGGAATGACCACACTGCACAAGAAGAAAAATTCCCCTCCCCCGCCCCCCCCAATCACTGTGTACAATGCAAATTGTTTCCAATTCTAGTTGCCCTTCTCTCAATCAGCCACAGACTACTGTAAAAACTGCAACTGCATCTGCAGATCTACTTGTGAAAAATGTCTGGAGTATGTTGTTGTTGTGTTGTTTTGGGGATTTTTTTTTCTGTATGGGAGTGTGTGTCCCTTGAAGTTTTAACTCTTTTTTCAAGGCCAATTTTGAATTAATCTCCTTATTTCCAAGAGCAGTTCACTTCAAGTTTCAGAGTAAGAATATTTATTCCAGACAGATAATCCATGCTGTAATAAAATGCTTTGAAAGTGTAAAAAATAGTGTGAAAATAAATTTTCTATAGCCATCGTTTTTACTACAAATTGTGTTCTCTAATAAATAAATTGTTGCCATGTGGTTTCACCCTTACATAACAAATTTCTGAGCAAGGACCCCATGCCAAGCAGACATAGCCATAAAAGCTGTGTCTAAACTTGTCTGTATTGTGTTTTCCAGCTAGGTTCCACTGTTCACTCAGGCAGCCTGCACAGCACTGAATAGTGTGAATGCATTTAATTACAATCTGACATGTGTATTCCTGAGAAACAAAAGGCTGTGAACTGAGGGTGATGATTAACTGTTCTACCAGATAATTGCTTAAACTACTACTTATATTATGCTGCATTATCTCTTTTGAACAAAGTGATTATTGGCCCTTTGTGTAGCGATTATACAATGTAAGTGCAATCTTGCTGTTTCAAATGTTACAGTTTATGTTTAATGTACTTTTATTTGTAATGAGGGGTGCAACTTCAGATTTCTTTAAAGGCTTATTCTTACAAGTGAAAAAAAAAAAAAGAAAAAAGCATGCCTCAATTTCTCAGATTGTTCCAAGATTAAAACTTCTTTATGCGACTTGATGTCACTAGAAAGGGTGACATCCTCTGTTTCTGAGGAGATTCATTGTTAGGCAACTACTGTAAAGTCCAGAGAAATTCCAGTAAAACAGGTAGTCTCCATTTTACAACAAAGAGGGAGGAGAAAGTACAGAAAACAAAGGTTTTTAAGAATACTGGAGAGGGAAAGGAAAATGGCAGTAAATGCAACAACAACAAGCTTTGGTCTTCAAAGTGATCGCCATATAATTGTAACCAATGAGGAGATTGAGTGCCCCCACAGTCAGTTTGCAGATGACGTTTTGCTGGGCAGGAATGTTGATCTCCTGGAGGGTAGGACAGCTCTGCAGAGAGGTATGGACAGGCCGGATAGATGGGCTGAGGCCAGCTGTGTGAGATTATACAAGACAAAGTGCCAAGTCCTGCACTTGGGTCACAAAAACCCCATGCAGCACTACAGGCTTGAGGCAGAGTGGCTGGAAAGCTGCCCAGAGGAAAAGGACCTGGCAGTGCTGGTCAACAGCCAGCTGAACCTGAGCCAGTGTGTGCCCAGGTGGCAAAAAGGCCAATGGCATCCTGGACTGGATCAGAAATAGTGTGACCAGCAGGACTAGGGAAGTGACTCTGTACTACGCACCGGTGAGACTGCACCTTGAATCTTGTGTTCAGTTCTGGGCCCTTCAAGAGAGAAATGGAGGCACCGGACCATGTCCAGAAAAGGGCACTGAAGCTGGGGAAGGCTCTGGAGTCTTATGAGGGACAGCTGAGGGAACTGGGCTTGGTTAGTCTGGAGAAAAGGAGCTGCAGGGGGGACCTTATTGCTCTCTACAACTACCTGAAAGGAGGTTGTAGCTATTTGGGGGTTGGTCTCTTCTCCAAAGTAACAAGCAAAAGGACAAGAGGAAATGGCTTCAAGTTGTATCAGGGGAGGTTCAGATTGAACACTAGGAAAAATTTCTTCACCAAAAGAGTTGTCAAGCACTGGAATGGGCTGCCCAGGGAAGCAGTGGAGTCATCATCCCTGTAGGTATTTAAAAGACATTTAGTTGCGGCACCTGGGGACATGGTTTAGAGGTGAAGATGGCAGTACTTGGTTAATGATTGAACTCAACGATATTAAAGGTCCATTTACCAATTGTACCATTCTCCACTCTTACCTTCTTTAACCTGAAAACTCATTTGACCCATGCCAGGTTATCACCAGTGTAAACAGTCCTAGCCTTTCCTGTTTTCTTCCATATTTTGTGATAGACATGATTTTAAGTGGAGTTCCATACCACCTAATCTGTAACTGTTGTGCAAACACACAGATGCGTTCTGTCTTAAGCAATTCCCTACTCTGTTCATCACACCGTCTCTGACAAAGGAAAACTTATCTTCTCTCCTCCCCCACTATACCTGATACAGATACTCTCCTCAGGTCATAATACTCCCTGCAGACCAAAAAGATCCTTACTGTGTCCTGATTAGCACAAAATGGATACTACATGCTCTGAGAAAACAGACACTGTGTATTGTGCTCTAAGGACACATTATTATATATTGCAATAGAAAGTCAAAGGCTGAAGGCATTATTTCACAATCAAGATACCTTTTTGATCCCATGGGTGGCATGATTACTCAGCTACACACTGGCAGAAAAATCAACCTCTACTCATTAATTTTATTATACTTTTCAATTATATTTTTCTTAAAATGAGGTGCGTAAATCTTACTTGTCTGTGCTATATCCTGCCTTGTAGTTTACCACTGAGATACCTATTAATATTTGTTAACACATTAAACAGCAGTAATGAGTACTTCTAGAAAGCACACAGTAAAAGGAAGGAAGATCAGCAAAAGAATCAGAAGTGAGAAGGTGAAAAAAAAAAACACAGAAAAGAGAGTAATGACTGCAGTTATAATGAACTGTTCATGACCTTAAACTCTCCAGTTTTCAGATTCTTTTTAGCCTTCGAATTGTGCTATACTCTGTGGTGCTTTTTGTTCTGTAGAGAAAATCCAGATGTGTGCCATCAGTTGTGTGCAGTTATCATTACTGAATGCCTATAAAGCCAATCTGAATCCATTTTTACTCACACTCAAATAAATTTTTGTAATAATAGAGAAATATATTCTTACAGGTAGTAAAACCTCTAGCTTCTCATCTCGTTCATGTCTCCTTTAATGTTTCATCCACATCCAAACTCCCAAAGAGCTTTGAAATTATGACTTAACCTCACATTACTCTCTGATTAATTCTTATTTTCTTTGAGTACACCTTTTCAAAAAGTAATTTCAGCTGAATTCAAAAAATTTTTTTCTTTGAACAAGGAAACATAGTTTCCTTGTTCATTGTTAAGCATTGATGGTTACTATTCTGGCATCTATCCAATTAAAAAAAAGAGGCATAAATATATATTTGACTTCATTTTGCATCAACTAATGTTCACAGAATTGTTATTCCTGAGTTGCATATAAATTCCACTCTCTAATGAAACGATTAATTAAAAATAATAGAGAATGTAAATATTATTTTCACTCTTCCCAGTGTGTGGGAGCATACCCCTTGGGACAACATACAAGGAACAGTCAGGGAACACGTAGACTTATATGTTCTTCTTCTGTCTCAGTTTTCCTTTTAATAATTAAGTCATTGGTTATGATGACTTCAAGACAAATCTTCCAAACACGAATTTGTTAAAACCAAGGCAGCAATATCTAGAATAGTTTGCCAAGAGCCTGAAAACAACAATTATGAAATATGTCATGTCTTCTTGAAAGGCTAGATTAGATGCAGAAAAGGTTCACAATGAAATGAAAAGGTGTATAAAGAGGATACAAAGACAGAATTTGACTAATTTTTCTTTTCCAAAGGCAAGATTGACTTTCAAAAGTTTTGAAAATAGTTCTTGCAAGACAGATAATTGCTTGTAATGTATGGTTAGTAGATGAGAAACTGCAGAGAGGCAAAACTATTTAAAAATGGGTTTAAACTAGTGGTCTGAATAAGTAAGACTCTTAAACATTTAGATCCAAAGAAAGCATGTTCATACAGACTAGGGAATGAGATGCCGGAAAGCAGTGCCATGGAATGAGACCCGGAGGTCCTGGTCAACAGCAAGTTGAATATGAGTCAGCAGTGCCCTGGCAGCCAGGAGGGCCAACCGTGTCCTGGGGAGCATCAGGCAAAGCATCGCCAGCCGGTCGAAGGAAGTGATTCTTCCACTCTAGTCTGTGCTGGTGAGAACTGTGTGTATTCGTCTTATCATCTTGAGTACTGTGTGTAATTTTGGGCACCACAAGATAAAAGAGACATAAAGCTGTCAGAGAGTGTCCAAAGGAGGGCAACAAAGATGGTGAAGAGCCTTGAGGGGAAGCTGTATGAGGAGCAGCTGAGGTCACTTGGTCTATTCAGCCTGGAGAAGAGGAGACTGAGGGGAGACCTCATTGCAGTTACAACTTCCTCATGAGGAGAAGAGGAGGGGCAGACTCGAAGTGGGGATATTGATTAAATTTATTAATAACAGGATCAGAGCAGGAGAGTGAGAAGTAAAATAATCTTATAAACACCTTCCCCCTACCGCTCCCCCCTTCCAAATTCTACCTCCTCATCCCCAACGGTGCAGGGAGGGGAATGAGGGCTACAGTCAGTTGTTGTTTCTGCCACTGCTCAGGGAGAGGAGTCCTTCCCCCGCTCCCTGTGGGGTTCCTCCCACTGGAGACAGTTCTTCTCAAACTTCTCCAGCATGAGTCCATCCCATAGGCAACAGTTCTTCACAAACTGCTTCAGCATGGCTCACTTTTCCATGGGGTGCAGTCCTTCAGACACAGACTACTCCAGGCCACAAGTCCTAACAGGGAAAACCGGCTCCAGTGTGGGCTCCTCTCTGCCTGCCAGGACTCTGTTCCAGCACGGGCCTCTCATGGGTTCACAACTCTACTTTGGGCATCCAGCTGCTCCAGCATGGGCTCCTTCATGGGCTGCACGTGGGTCTCTGCACTCCCGTGGTCCTCCATGGGCTGCAGGGGCACAGCTGCTTCACCATCCATTGCACCAAGAGCTGCAGGGGAACCTCCTCCCCCTCCTTCTGCACTGCCCTTGGTGTCTACATTGTTGTTCCCATGTTCTCACTCCACTCTGGCTGCAACTTTCATCTGCCCAGTAACTTTTTTTTCCCCTTCTTAAATATGTTATCACAAAGGCATTACTATCATTCCTGAATGACGCTCTGCCTTGGCCAACGGTGGGTCCGTCCTGGAGCTGGCTGGCATTGGCTCTATTGGATATGGGGGAAGCTTCTAGCAGCTTCTCACAAAAGTCACGCCTGTAGCCCCCCAACTACCAAAACCTCGCCACAGAAACTCAATGCAGAGGGACAGAATAATAGAATAGTCATAGAATAATAGAATGGTTTGGGTTGGAAGGGACCTTAAAGATCATCCAGTTCCAACTCCCCTGATATGAGCAGGGACACCTTCCACTAGATCAGGTTGCTCAGAGCCCCAACCAGCCTGGCCTTGAACACTCCCAGGGATGGGGCATCCACAACTTCTCTGGGCAACCTGTTCCAGTGCTTCACCACCCTCTAGAAAAGAATTTCTTCTAACATCTAATCTAAACCTGCCCTCTTTCAGTTTAAAACAATTGCCCCTATCTGCCTCTACAAAGTCCCTCTCTCTCATTTTTTTAAGTCCCCCATAAGCACTGAAAAGCCACAATGAGGTCTCCCTGAAGCCTTCTCTTTTCCATGCTGAACAAGCTCAGCTCCCTCAACCTGTCTTCGTAGATACGTTCCAGATCATCTTTGTGGCACACTTCTGGACCTGCTCCATTGGGTCTATGTCTTTCTTGTGCTGAGGACCCCAGAGCCTGATGTAGTACTCCAGGTGGAGTCTCACAAGGGCCAAGTAGAGAGGCAGAATCATCTCCTTCAACCTGCTAGCCAATTCTCTTTAGACGCAGGCCAGGATTCATTTGGCCTGTGCTGAAAGTGCACACTGGTGGCTCATGTCCAGCTTTTAATCCACAAGAATCCGTAAGTCCTTCTCTGCAGGCCTGCTCTCAATGACTTCTTCTCCCAGTCTGTACTCATATCTGGAATCGCCCCAACCCAAGTGCAGCACCTTGCACTTGTTCTCGTTGAACTTCATGAGGTTCTTGTGAGCCCTCTTCTCAAGTTTGTCCACGTCCCTCTGGATGGCATCCCTTCCTGTTGTTCTGTCAACTGACACTGGTCAGTTTTGTGTCATCTGCAAATTTGCTGAGGGTGCCCTTGATCCCACTCTGTGTGTCATTGATAAAGATACTGAAGAGCATCGTTCCCAAGACAAGAGTCCTGAGGGACACCACTCATCATAGGCCTCCACCTGGACACAGACCTGTTCCCACAACTCTGTCTACATCCATCCAGCCAATTCCTTATCCACTAAATAGTCCATTCATCAAATCCATTTCTCTCCAATTTGGAGATAAGGATGGCATGTAAGACCACATGAAAGGTCTACATAGATATCTGTCAGTCTTCCCTTGTCAGCCATTAGTCTCTGGCTAAGAGATTTGTGCCATAATATGAATAGGTTCTCATCAAACTATTTCACCGTAGTTCTTTCTCTGGGCTTCTTGTTAGGTTCTTGTAGTCCTAAAATCAAACTAACACTTCATTCATTGTGGGGATTATACATTGTGCATTGTGTTTATGTGTATGCTCCAAAAATTTCAGAAATCACTGGGGTTGTGTTTCAAGCCATCAGAGTGGTGTTTTTGGACATGAAGAAACCAATCACATATACTTTGTCACTGAGAATGTTACAAAAGCATGCAGGAGTTCTGAAGCATTCACAGCCTGCAGGATAGTGTTGGAAAAACACCTGGGGTGAAGGAAGCATAACCTGGTGCAGTTTTTCCATACTGTTTATTGGGCATGGACTTTGGGGCACATTACTTACAAAATCATGCCCTGGCATGAATTAATTCAAAAGCTGCAATTTGACACGGTCCATGGGTCTTCTAGGGAACAACATTAAGCATTGAGACATGCACGCAGCCACTGATCCAGCACTTATAGAATCATATGTAACACCCCAGTGCCAGAACTATGAGCTTAAATGAGGGTTCTACTTTTAAAAACATACAAGGCTCCAAAAAGTCACCCACCAAATATTTTGAAGAGCCCTCAGTTCTTTAATACCTTGAGGTAGCATTAAGAGAATATGATGGACACGTTTTCTCAGGAGATACTTTTACTGATAATTTTAGAAAACATGGGAGAAAATAAGAGTACTTGGCAAAAGTTTAAAAGGGTAACATACAACCAAAACAAAGCATTCCACAAAGCATTGACGTAGCACATGCTAACCCACACAATTTAGCAAAATCCAACCCACCGGTTTTAAGTTACCCAAAATATTAAGAAAAGAGATTAAAAAATGAAAAAGGAGAAAAGAAAGAGAAAAGATTTTAAGAGAACATAATAGCTACCACCAGAGAGTCCAGCAGAAGTCCAATTTTCATGAGGCAAGAAGCAGTTCTCAAGCCAACCATGTGCTGCTGTGTTTCTGTGCTCTGGCCCCCTGTGGCCACCCCTCCAGGCGGGACTTCTGGCCCACTGTCCACTCTGGGGCTCCAGGCTGGAGTGAGGGGTGGTGTAGCCAATCAGAGACTGGCTTAGGGGTACCAGGATGCAAGGTGTGGGCATGTTGCCAGGCTGCCTTTTGACTGACAGCTACTCAAGGGTCGCCTGGTGAGGTGGCACAGGTTGCCATGTGGGATGGGCCATTACCTCTCCTCTGAGATTTGACCTAAGCCCCTCTCCTCCCCCCAGGCACAGTTGAGTTGGTTCTGACCCAATAATATAATAGTCCAGTGTCTCATATCATAGAATCATAGAATACACTGAGCTGGAAGAGACCTATCAGGATCATCAAGTCCAACTCTTGACCCTATGCAGGATACCCCAAGAATCACACCATGTGGCTGAGAGCATTGTCCAAATGCTTCTTGAACTCTGCCAGGCTCAGTGCTGTGACCGCTTCCCTTGGGAGCCTCTTGAAGAGCTCAAACAGCCTCTGGGTGAAACTTTTTCCTGATATCCAGCCTAAGCCTCCCCTGACACAACTTCATGCCATTTCATGGCAGTGAAGAGATCGCTACTTGTCCCTCCACATCCCCTCATGAGTTTGAGCTCGCTCTCTCACACTCTCCCATTTAACAAATATGTGTAGGCAGTATGCCCATTTCTCAAAAATTGTTTCTCACTAGAATTTTAAATTGACCTTAAAAACATGTAATTTGAATATCCTATAAGATTTTACTGCTAACGGAGAGGGATGTAAGGCAGAACCCTTAGTGATCGCAATATAACTTTAACGTCAAAGAGAGCTACCTTTAAAGATAAGTAAAGCAGTCATCTACCCCTCACCATTGAGTCTGAGATGACAAAAGAAAATTCTTCACTTGCAAGAATATTTTCCCATAAAAAATTCGGAAATTGGCAAATGTGATTAATCTGTTTCTCCTAGCTTTCTATTAGGAGAATTAGGAAATCTACAAGAAAAGGAAGCAAAAGCTATTTTTCTTTATCTTAAAAAATGATCTAACCTCTAGAATTTCTTCCTGTTCATTAAAAAACCCCAGCCTTTGAAATATGAAATGTTTTATGTTTGATATTGCAACTATGTAAAAATATTTTAAATTTTTTGTTGATGTTCTTTAAGGTGCTTCAAAGGTGGTTGAACTTATTATAATAGATGTGGATATATTTATTCCCAAAACTACCAGAAGCTATGACAAAGCCTCAACACATGTCAGCATTTTGTATCAAAGAAAGTTAAACAGCGGTTCTCTGAAGACAAAATTGCTTATCTGTTCCATAGATAATCCATTGACTATATCCTTATTAATAACCAAGATGGCAATGGTTGTTCAATGGCTCGGAGAGAACTGCTATACAAAATCTATCCATAGAGTTAAACTATCCCATATTCCCCCAGTTTAAAATCATCCTACTGGGAATGGTTTCTAGACCGTGAAACCAATGGAGGCATCCTGAAACATTGTCAGAGAGCTCTCAGTAATACAGACCAAAATCATTCAAGGAAATATACTGACTAGGGCATTACAGGATGGGAAGTGGGCCTTTGCTCTTTTGTTTACTCGTTATAAGCATGTGGGAAAAGAGGTGGGATAAAGTACCAGGGATTAGTCCTCCTGAAAAGATCCAGTCTTGTAGGAGCTTCAACAACATTAAAAGGAGTGTGAAGAACACACAGGCTTACTGGAATGCTTTTAATATTTAATAACGAAGGAATGAAAATAGACTGAGTCAAAAAGAAGAAGTATGCAAAAGTTAAAACAAAGTAAAATGTGGTAGAAGGCAAAAAAGAATGGAAAAAGATGATGCAGATGGATAACATGTATGTGTTACAAAGTTTCCATTGCAGTCTTTAGACAGACAGCATACATAAAACATTCTTGTCCCAAGTGAAAAAGTGAAATTCAGAGTATCCTTATTTGATGTTTTTTCAGTATATCTAGCTATAAAAACATCAAATGAAGTTAATGTTTCATTTGATGTTTTTAACATTACAGCAATCACTGAGAAATGATGCATCAAGCTTTATTCATTTTATTACTTTATTAATTTATAAAGGGCCCATCTCAAGACAGAATCTGTGAGGCTGAATAAAAAAAAAAAAAGGAGCCAAATTGAGGTCAATACCTGAAGAGATCACGGGGGAAAAAAAGCAAAAACTCTGTAAAAATTGAATTCTAAACATGGAGGTTTTTTAGAAAAAATGGAAGAGCAAAACTGAATACTGTTCAGTGATTCATACCTAGAAAGCTTGCATTGCATCTTTACAGTATCCAGAAGGTATTCTGGTCATTCTCTAAAGATTTGCCTGAAATGTACTGAAACCTAAGTAGTAAAACATTGGCTCAAAAAAAAAAGCCCCAAACAATCATAACCAGCTGGCTCATTCCCACTCTTTTTGAGGAAGACATACAATTGTTCAAATATCACAAAGAAAGACATGAAAATATGAAAATTCAAAAAAATAGGTACCTTTATACTTACATACATCCACATGTATACACATGCATGCTTACTTGCACACAGATGCACATCTTGAGATAAACGATGCTGAAGGGCTCAGCGATACTGAGATGTCAAGCACTCAAAAATCCTAAGACTCAAAAACAAACTGTGCCCTCTTGTCGATGTGAAGCTTTGTACTTGTCAATTACAACATAATTTTTAATTAAAGATTCTGAATAACATTTTGTTTCTCAATTCTCCCTGCCCTACCACCCGCTTCCATGTCCATTGTAGGTCCAGCAATGCTCTGTTTGAGAGGTCCTGTTTTAACAGCTATTTTGCTGGGTAATGGGACCTAGCTGGCCAAGTGCAGCTTGGATGGGCAGCCAGACAAGGTATGCTGTTAAGGAGGGAAGCACACTGCAGTGCTATATAAAATGTGTAGGCTTGGCAGTAAGCTGAGCACCATCCTCAGCAGTGATGAAGACTAGGCTTACAAGTCAGGAGATGACAATTGCACAAATGATGTAACAAAGTATGAACCAGAGGAAAAAGTTCTTTTGCAGAAACCTTGAAGTCTGCTTAAATAAAAATGTCTGCCAGACTTCTGTTTGTCTGATTTAATTTGTGTATATATTTATTGATACATACATTTCAACACAATACAGTGCTGAAAATATTTTCACATATAACTAGATAGTTGCAAACATCAGATGAAGAAAAATTCCTCACTTACACTTATTAAATGTTGGAGTGATCATAAAAGAATTAAAGGAAGGATTATACTAAAATGATGTCTCTACAAGCACATCTGAAAAACACCAATATTGATGTAATCTAACATTTATATTTATAGTTATACACTTAAAGCCAGCCATGCACAAAGTAGTTCATCTGACATTTTTCTCAGAACAGTGTGAATGTAAAAACATAATTTTAAGATATTCCTACCTTTGACGGTTTTACTCTTAATCACAGCCTTAAAAACATCAAATGAGGTATAATTCTTCATTTGCAGATATTAAAAATTGCTGTAAGCATAAAAATATAATTTAAGGATGATTCTCTTTTGACCTTTTTTTTTTTTAAATTATCTGTGCTTTTCCCCCCTTCCTTAAAACATAGCGAAAAAGTTCTTTTAATGAGATTTAAAGTTCTTAAATTCCCAAGTAAATTCCTATGTGCACCAAGGTTTCAAAAAAGGCCAGTTATTTTGTATGTCTCATTTGAAGTCCATGATGAAAAAATGTTAGAGAAGTGCCTGTCAAACTGAATTCCCATCCCTGAAAATTAAACATCATTAACGTGTTTCAAAAAAGCCAAAGATGTTGAAGCCATTTGATAATTGTGGAAATCTTCATCTTAGGCATGAACCACAGGGATAAGGGTCCAGTGCCTTTGGTGTGAAGGGAAAATGTTGAATCCCTACTGTTGGAGCTATTTCTTGGTTAACACAAATCTCTGTGCTATATAGGAAGGAGAACTCAGACAGGTAATGAACCCCATCCTCCATCCAGGCATAACACTGACCAGTTAAAAGAGCCAAACTTACATTTGTATTCCTTATCCGCGGATAGCTGTGCTCAGAGCAGGTCTTGACCTTGCTGCAACCCTTCAAGTAGACACCCATTAAAAGGTAGGAAACAAGGTCAGAAGGACAAGGTCAGCTGAAAACTGGCTGCCTGTAGAGAGACAGCGCCATAATGTATCACGGGACCCAGGGACCTGCAAGCTAATTTTTGGGACAACTTGTGGCAAAGGGTTATTGAACCGTGTGTGTTAAGGAAACTTCCCAGTCTGAGCATTCACAAGATTCTGTGGCTGTCACACTCCCAGTGCCAGAGGCTTTAATTGCTGGGGCCAAAACCCCTTCGCAGTGGGCAGCTCCAGTGAGCCGACTGGTGCCCTGCTTGACTCCCTACACACCACACTCACACACAGTCACACCAGGTTTCCTTACTGCTTTGACCCTACGTTTCCCATAGCAGAGTCTCAGATGTCTAGTTCCATAAAGCAATTTATTCACAGCACAGTAACACAGGAACAGCTTGAGCTGGTGCCTTGGAGGAGGACCCGCAACAAAGGAACCTCTGGGCTTTTATATCCTCACAGTCTACCCATGCACAAGTCTCTCTCCTCCTCATGAGTCCTCCACTCCTGCTGTGTCTCCCGGTGTCTGTCCAGGCAGTTCACGGCCTCCTATCCTGGGCTTCTACCCAGAGCTCAATATGCATCTCAATCTGCATCTCGGTCTGCAGCTTGCAAACGAAGCTACCTGCACCAGATGTATTCTTCAACATGTGCTTGTAGAACAAACTGTAAATGCAGTCACATAGAGGCTCTTCCATTTGTCTTACTGAAAACTGCAGATGTTTCCTTACATATGTGCAGCCACTCTTAGGCATCAAAAGTGAAATTTCTTTAATTAGGAATTTAAATTCATGGCTCTTTCTGTCTCCATATGTAACTTAACTTTTCATATTTGTATACCAGCACCAATGAATGCTTTGGAAAATTACAATAAGATATCTGTAGTATTGCATTTCTGACCACATGAATACCAAAATAATTCAGTTTTATTCATGTTCAAACAATGAGTACTAAGGGCAATAACAGTGATTATATAACTTTTGACAAAGTGTTACCAAACATTTAGGACATGCAATTCATCAGAATTTGAATCAATGACATCACATACACTCTGCTCTATTAAAACTACAGTATGAATTAATGTAACTGTTATTCACTCCACTTTTATTTAAATCAAATTTTAACAGTGCTGATGACATGCTTAAAGTATTCATTGCAAAAAGAAAGAGTTATGCTGGTTTTCTTCACCATATAGACTGAGGTGTTTTAAGAACAATTTTTTGACAAATTGCACATATTTCTGCTGACATACAAGAACAATGAACTTATCTTTGAGAAGTTTTATCACGCTAAAATATAGCTTAAAACAACCTGCTTTATTAAACAACTCTTGGAAGCCCAATCTGACTTAATTCTCTGTTGGTTCTTTCTTTGTTGGTACATTGAGATTGAGAGGTGCACCTTGAAAGGCATGTCTTAAATGAAGGGAAATATCCCACTGTGTGAAGTTAGTAAACTGAAATACTGAAGAATTTAAAAAAGCACAAAAGAGTGGAGGATTTGGGAAAGACCAGAGGAAAACAGAGAACTGATGCCCAGATTAGAAAGAAAAGTACATATGTGTAGTGAAATAAAAAATGCCTATTCAAATTCAGCACAGAAAGCCATCCACTGCCCTCAAGTGGTAGAGCCATAGTGTTCTAAGGCTGAAGGCACTTTTGGTTGGAATACTGACAAACACCAGCAGGAAAGATAGTAAGAAAACTGAAGAATGAGAAATCTGTACTGGTTAGTATACCCCTTGCCACCCTGTTCTTAGAAATACTAGTGAACACTAAATGCATGGGATTTTGTATGACTTCTAAGTCTAAATGAATTTTTATATTCAAGACTCTTACTTCATCTTTGGCATTATTAATTTAAAGGTGTTTTGTGAATGTGGAAAAACTTACTCAGTATAAGTACCATTTGCTGAACTAAAGCTGGGAACTAACAGTGTTTATTTGAAATGCAAATGACGACTTGCCACTCAGAAATGTATGTTACATTTGACATTTGTCTCTAATCAAAGTCTCTATGAATAATGTAGTTTGATACCAATAGCCTCATTAAGCAAGGCTTCCCTTAATACCCTTTCTGATTGTAATCTCTTCATTATATTTCCTTTTCTCATTTCTCCTGACCCTACTCATCATTATCAATATGCTCAGGTCTTCAGTAGTGTTGCTAGTATCTATTTTACATTGAATAGGCCATTTCAGATGGGAATTAATAGCACTAATGCCCAGGTGTTCTTTAACTGCAGAACTTTCTTATCCCAACTATATTTTTCTTAGGAACTGTAGGTATTCTGCCTCTCATGACAAGAGTTCACTTGGTTGGGTTACAAGTGAAAATGAATTTATTGTTTTAGTCCTAGTCCTCATTTGAGCATATGAAGAAACAATTGCACCATTTTACATGATTTTCAGTTTCTCTTACAAAGAGCTTTGGGACTGAAATAGTGGGGCTGTGATGGGTCAAGACTGAGCTGCACTGGCTGAGCTACGTGAGAGATGCTTTCACAATGTTTTCATGAGCGTTTGTCGCAGATCAGGACACCTCACTTGCAAACACTAGACAGGCACACAAGTTAAAGATATAAGACAGTGGTTACTATGAATCCTGTACTCTGTCTGGATTTGCTGTAAATACAATGCACCCCCTAAAAAACTGGGGGTATGTTTTAGGAAAATAACAGGTTTCACTGTGGGAAATACCAATGTCCCAAAGGCAGTGCGTAACAAGGAGTTTCCATTTCAGCTTGGGATCAGGTTCCATTCATTTTCCTCTTTCATAACCACAGTAGGCGTAAAAAGTAGAGCTGATCCAGAGATTCCTCCATAAAGTGCTGTTCCCAGTTACCAATTTTCAATAAATCACCATTAAATTGTCCCATAATTTTTCTGCCCTTCCTTTCCCAGAAAGCTGATTACTCTGTTGTGTTTTCTGTGATTAGAGGAAGAGCTGATCTTTGAATTTCTTTAAGACTAAGTTGAGGGAGCCCTCTTGAAATGTAAAGAGAATCTCTCCTTTCATGGAGTGAAAAACAAAAGTAAGTCTCTAATTTTTTTTCCTTTTTGTGAGATATAAGTGTTGATATAAGCTGAAAAGCAAGGTCAAAAGGGAAGGCAGCCAAACTCCATCTTGGCAGGGAAATGAAGATCAGAGGATCCAGAGAGCTCACCTAGTAGATGTTGGGTATGTGGGGCATTTTTTACCATAAAATGAGCCTGTATTCTTAAAAAATCACGTTGCTGCCCCTACCAAGTATCTGTCAAGATTTTTAGTAACTGTAAGTTAGAATCAGTTACAGGCATGGAGAGAGTCTTCAAAAAACTCTATTGCAGGCACAGCCAAAATCACATTATTTCTGCAAATATATGACCAAGAGTTTTATAAATCTACCCCACATCCCACCCAACCTCATTTTCCCCCAGCTAGAATCAGGAAGTGAAAATCAGGAAATGTGCTTTTCCTAGTCCTTCTCAAGCAATGACTCGGGAAATTTCACCAAGTCTCCCTCTGTACATGTCCATTCCCAGCCAGTAGTAGTGTATAGTGTACCCCAAGGAGGAATCTGAAGAGCCATCCAGATGGAATGTGTTGAGTCTAGGCAGAGAGGTTGTGTACTAAGATGAACCTTTCCATACACACAAAGGAAGCCAATGCTTTGTGTGTTTTGCTTCTGAGAAGAGAGCAAAGTGGGTATTAATGTGGCAGGTCCTGTAGCTACCATGAGGGTGGAGAGGAAGGGAGAGAAAGGAGAAAAGGGAGAGAAGGAAGAGAGGGAAGGCAGAAAGGAAAAAAGAAGGAAAGGGAGGGAGGGAGGGAGGGAGGAAATCATAAAATTTTTCACAGAATACCAAGGAGGACTTCAGCAGTTGATGTCTGTTCAAATGGGTATTCTTGGGGAGTGAAGAGAAAGAAGCATGGAGTGTTCCAGCAGCTGGGGTAATCTTGATGTAGTTGAGTGACACAAAAATCTGCACCTAAACTGAATCTCTCATGTGATATTACAATGGCAATGTTAATCAAAATACTGAGATTTTTCAGATTAAAGATTTTGCTGGAAAGTCAATGTTTTCATAGAGTCCAAAAGAATTTAAAAAGTGTTACCCATGTTTACATCTGGAGGGCAGGGACTAGCAAGACAATCCTTTCTTCATTTTTTAGGACTGGTTCTACTATCATATCCCCAAGAGATTTTCTTATATATGATAACAGCTTTATTGTTGCATGACTTTTATTAAATCACTGAAAAATAATTTACAAAGGTTAGGAATGATAGTTATGAATCACATCACTACTGATTATACAGCATTTTTGAAGATTGGTCTATTCTCCTTCCAGTAAGCATCTGTATCTTACATTAGCTTTAATGGAACTTAAATTTGTGCATCAAGTGGAGAAGAAAGCCTTCTGGGTGGTTATAGATGCATGACCTTGAGCCTTGTGACTCACAATGCAATCTGCATGCAGGGGTATTAGACAGTATCTGTCAGCATGTGTCAGGTCTGATTGTTTAAACATTACTTTGTCACCCACACACACATGCACAAATTTTATCCAATTTCAAATTAAATATTAAACTGACCTTTTAAAGAGGAACTACTGTAGAATTTAAATAAACTTTATTGTGCTTCTTTTTACAATTAAAAAACTATAATGAGAAAAATTAATCTCTGGTGTAACTTAACTGGATTCCTGGGCACTGTGTCAGGGACAATTTTTACCAGAATAATTAGAACTTGCAGTCCAGATTTCTGTTCACTGAAAATATAATAAGTAATCACCTTGAGCCCACTCTCCTGTAATATCAGTACAATTCCCATTGCAATAACAGTAACGCAAGTTGCATCAATGTAACAGAAGAATATTTGACGTATATAGAAGACAAATAGATTTTTGTAAGGTAAATGTGTTTACCATATCAGAACTGAAAAAAAAAAATTGTAGTCAGTCAGCTGAGAGTGCCATTGTCAGCAGGAGAGGGAAGCACACAGGTTTTGCCATTTTAGTAGCATGCTAATTAAAAGAACTTCTCAATTCTTCAAACTTTGAGGGTATTTTTTTTCCACCTGGGAATGAGCCAGTTTGTTCTCATTATATCTTCCATCAATCATTTCTGGTCTCAATAAGCCCTGTCAGTACCTCTGGTCAGCAGCATGCAACGATCACACAAACAGTACTTCATCTACTGAACTTGTGTCTTTAGGGAGATGGTGGACCACTGCTGCAGGGCTGGAGGGGGCTCTTCAGCAGGGCCCTGTAGCTGGATGCAAGCTCAGGTGACTGGTTTCATAGCAAAACACAGAAACCATTTCTCCCTGAGCCCTGCTGCCTCTGCTGCCACTTCTGCTCATGGAGGGGATCCTGCAGGTGCTAAACTTGCTGATTAAATGACTAATTAAATAATCAGTGGAATTAAGTAAATGTTTACAATGAATAAGTTAGCTGACAAATATCCTCTCTCCTTTTTCTGAATTTTCCATGACTGATTCATAATTATCTTGATATTTATATATTGTTCAAAAATTTATGCTGAGTAGCTGCTGCAAATAATTGTATTCTAGAGTTCTGAAAAATATTTTTTTTTCATTTTTTTTACCTTTTTTACACAAGGTAACATTGGCAGAATATTTTTATATGATGCCCATCATAATTTGTTAACTAATCAAAACTTAATTATATTATAAAGTGACAGTAATTAATTTTTGAGAAAAACTATTTTGTTATGTATTGTCTCTGATTTCATGATACTTACTTATCTTTGGCCATTGAGTTCCACCTCTTTTTTATCTGCTACATTGTCTTGGGAAACTAGGGTGTCATAGGACGTACATTGACAACTCCAGTTCTCCCTGGTGACCCTGAAGAAAAGTTTGGCCTTCTTTCAGCTGGTTCTCATGATAGACTCAAAAGCAACCATCATTTGAAAAAAATCCTCCGTAATCAGTAAAATACACTTTCATTAATTATATCATATGCATGAGTTTAACATTCTGCTTAATTTAGAAAGCATGTCCCAGCCACGTGGACCAGGTTAGAGGAAATACAGCGGCACAGACACCAGATTGCAACCATAGTGCTTGCAAATTATTATGCACATTCATGAAACCCACTCTATCCATGTTTTAAAAGCTCACTTTCTATTCATCTCAAGGTGTTTTTAAGTGGGCATTTAATACCACTGCTTACAGTAGTAACTTAATCTGTGACCCTGCAGTGAGCTCTGCACAGGCAGGCAGGAACCAATGGGGCCCCACCAGAGCCCCTTCCTCTTAAACTCATGGCAGGATCAGGCCATAGATTTTAACAACCTGAGATAGAGTCTGTGTCTTTTATGTTTTGTGGCTACTTTGTACATTTTGACTACTAGGGGAAATAAATATTAAATTACTGTACATACATACTGCCTATAGAAAAGAGACAAGGATGATCTGGTCTGTATATAATAGCTATACTCAGACACAGAGAATATATAGTGGTTTTTGTTACAATATTTGCGTTGTACCCTGAAGGAAAAAAAAAATTATTGAAATCCAGACATTCTGAGTTATAGAATTGAAAAACAAGCTGGTGTTATGACAGTTTTGAAATGGGTCTGCTTTTGCCAGCCAGTTATGTGCTTTAAAGAGCCTTTAGCTGATTTATGCAGTTCTTGTCCCAAAACTGCTGTATTGTATTACTTCAATATTTTATCCCTAATCGTTTAAAGAAGGTTTGATCTTACATCAGTAGTACTCAAAAAATATTAAAATCAAAGAGATTTCTTTTCAAAGAATTTATGCAAAACAAACCTTATATTTTTCCTGATCTCAAAGATTAAAATAAAAAAATAGAAAAAAAAGAAGGAAAAAAGAAAAAAATTACTTCTATAGCACAAACTCCAGATAGTTATGGTAGCTGTTGCATATTCTAAAAGCTCAGAAGGGAAAAAGAGTTTCTTTAAATGTAAACTGCTGAAGTCTTGGAGCTTTCATGACAAAATAGCTTCTGGTCACAGACAAAAAGCAGAAATGAGGATTAGCAGAATTTAGAAGTGTTATCACTTATCTTTTTTTAATGCATTCATGTTAACTGCCACTACTTCAAGTGAGTAAACAGGAAGCTTTTCTCTGCAGTGGGACCCTTAAAAGTACAATTTAATAGTTCTTTTCTTCTCTTTACTTAGCTGTGTGTTACACAAGACTTTTATGAGTTCAATATGTATAGTATCTGTTGACACTTTGTATATAAACAAAAATGATTTCATTTAGAAGCAGGGGAATTAAACTACCCATAATGAAAAACAATTGTTCTAAAATGCTGTCAATTTGGATTGTGGAAGAACTTTCAAGGATTGATCATGTAAAGTGCAGAGAAACTTCAATTTTTACTGACATCACTGCTTTACAGAAGCAACTCTTAGATGAAATAACACATTGTTTTTAAATATATCTTTGAGTTTCCAGTTCTGAGGCTCATGATGATGCATGAAAATGTTCTTCTTTCCTTTTCCAGCTTTGGAGAAGATAAAGGAGATCTAACTGGCCATTTTTAGTCACTAATATAATGGGTTGAATATGATAGCAGTTTTCTTACATACTTGGAGCTTGTACAACCTATGTTATTGCGCTGGGCTGACCCTGGCTAGACACCATGTGCCCACCAAAGCCTCTCTAGCACTCTCCTCCTCAGCTGAGCATGGGAGAAAGAAGATAACAAAAAGCTCATGGGTTGTGACGAGGGCAGGGAGAGATGACCAGATACCATCGCGGGCAAAACAGACTCAATTTGGGGTAATTATTTGAATTTATTACCAATCAAATAAGAGCAGGGTATTGAGAAATAAAACCAAATCTTAAAAACACCTTCCCTCTATTCCACTCTTCTTCCTGGGCTTAACTTCACTCCCGAATTCTCTCCCTCCTCTTCCCCTGCAGCACAGGGAGATGCAGAATGAGCGTTGTGCTTAGTTCATCGTATGTTCCCTCTGCCACTCCTTCCTCCTCAGGGGGAGGACACCTCACACTCTTTCTCTGCTCCAGCATAGGCTCCCTCCCACTGGAGACAGTCTTCTACGAGCTGCTTCAGTGTGAGTCGTGCTTCATGAACTGCTCCCTCTTATGCGGTGCAGTCCTTTAGGAACAGACTGCTCCAGCATGGGTTTCCCACAGGGTCAAAACCTTCTTTGGGGATCCACCTGCTCCAGTGTGGGGTCCTCCATGGCATGCAGGTGAATATCTGCATCACCATGGACTTCCATTCTGGCTACTGCATCAGAGATTATTGTCCTTAAATGTAAGCACAGAGTTGCAAAAACTTAAAAATAAACCCAAATCAATCAACAATTCTCTGACCTTGCCCTATGACCCTGAGAGGTTAAGACTTATAATGATACAGATCAATTTCATCTTTGAATTTCAGAATGGTTAAGTGAAATCTTTGGGAAAGGTGGAACTACATGCAAAATTTAAACACAAATTATCTAAATTTATTCACACCCAGTTGTTTTTAAGAAGTGCCTTCAGATCTTTCTGTCAGGAAAAAAGAATCTATGTGTGGAGAGCAAATGAAAAGAACAAAACAACAAGACCAAGAAATATGTCTTGTGCAACTGTCAGTTTTAAAAGATTGCTCCACTTATGAAGAAAGAAATATGACAATATTTTTATAATACTGTTTATGTTAGACCCTCGACAGCATTTCCCAATGGCAAATATGAGTAAGCATTCTTCCCTTTGGCACACAGATTAGATGTTCAACAGTAGCAAAAGTCAGCAGCATAACTGGAGCTAGACCTGAGTTCTTAGTGTTAAAATCCATAACATGAAATGTTGCGGATTTTGTTCTTATTCTCATAGTGGGGTCAAGAGGGATATATGCGCAGGGACCTCCAACTTGAGTGTTTTCTGTCTTCCCTCTCAGATACTGCTTCAATGAGAGCCAATGTGCCCACAGTCTACTAAGATGCAGCTATACTCCAAGTATTTATTGGAGAACTGAATGTAGGGCATTTGGCTCCATGCACATTTGATATGTTCTTAGCATTTTATCAAGAGAATTAGAACTTGTGTGAAGATGTGCATCTGATTTCTCCCCTTGCAGAAAGATGTAGGATTCTGGTGTAGGTCTTGTAGGTTAGACATGAAGTTTCACTGAGTGTCATACCATCCATGGTACAAGGTTCATGTCTGGAAAAACATGTACTAATTTCCTGCCCAGAAGAAGTACTTGAGAATTATATACCTTGAATGGACATAGACATGCAGCATACTTCTTAAGCTTGCATGTTTGTCTGTCCATGTGTAAAATTTCCCTTTGGTCAGCTCATTTAGTTGCCTGTAGTATGGAGAAGAGAGTGTGCTACCCATTAACATAAGCCCCTGTGAGGTGTGCAGTATCCTCACCTTGTGGTCAAATGAAGGCAAATAAGGATACCTGTGCCTTCAGTCATTTCTAAATGTTGTGTAGCTGGGGAAAACTGGATAAGAACTAGGAGAATAACCAATTCCTACTGTTTCTTGGACAACCTACCAAGTTTTGTTGCATGCTGATTGATCATGGACTCATTTCTAAGTAAAACAGAAATACAATAGTTCAGCTTTTAAACTGGGTGAAAAATTAACAATTCAAACCAAGCCAGACATTTAATGATGATAATAATTTTTATTACTCAGTTAATTGCTCCCTTTTAACACACTGTTTATCATTTTCAAGGTGTTTTGTGAACATCAGTCACAATTCCAAGTCAAAATATCAGTGAAAGACTCTGGACTTCCTGTTCTGGAAGCTTATATATGTGTTTGTTTCAGAGCTACAGACTCTCTCTTTTATTTTTTTGCTGATAACATGCCTTTTTTAAATTCAAAGAAAGATCTTAATGATCTTCTGCTTTCTGAAGGGGATTCTGGAAAATGGGGATAGCCATGAAGATGCTGAGCTATAATGCAGTGTACACAAAGAACATTCATTTCATAACATAAGAACAAAAGAGTTAATGAGTTTGTGGTGCATTTGGCTTTCCAAACAGCACTGAGAGTCAGTGACTACCATTTCCTTTTGAACCTGTTGCCGTGGAATTTTGGTGCTGAAAAAATCTCCAGAGCAGTTAATTAGGGGTGAGATAAGAAAGGGTTTATTTTGCCAAGGCTAAAGATGTTACAAGACGCGCACAGGCCATGCCTGAGATGTTACATTTTATAATACCATCCATCCAATCCCAGATGTGTCCACCCTGTGGCCTTTACTCTGGTCCGCCCTGGGTCCACCTCCTGAGAATTGAGTCGGGGGCTTTCGGGACCCCCTGTTCATCCCATCTTCCTCTCCCTCAGAGCACAAAGGGTACACAGTTACCCAATTTTTGACCGTATTCTGTGGTTTAGGCCCTGATATGCTGTTCTGCCAACAATCTAGGCCTTGCCTTGACAAAAGACTAAACATTTCTGCTATATTCAGGGGTATGAGTGATATAGGGAGCATAGAATGGGGTAAGAGGGTTAAGGAATGTGTAAACAAGGGTGCTAGAGAGAAAGGGAAAGGGACAAGGGACAAAGGAGGGAAGGTTGCTGCTTTTAAAATCTACTTCTACTACTTATAAAACTTACAAGTCTTACAAATATTAGAAAAATAAAAAAAAAAAATTATGGGCTTAAGGCATCAAACCTCTAGTCCAGGTTATGTGTTGCATTGCAGCACATCAGCTTTTTTGCAATCATATTGATACTGCACAGAAGGAGTCCCATGTTTGAAACTTGAGACAGAGGGTTCTCACCCTGCCAAGAGTTCACTGCAGCTACTTCACAGAGCTGTGAGCCTCAGCTGCCTTAAATGACAGCCTGCTATGGAGCTGCTCCTGCCAGGGCTGGATCCTCAGTTAATTCAGGTAACTTGAAAGGCCACATAACTGGAATCCCTAAAGCAATTCATCTTAGTTTTGACTCATCCGTGGAAGTGGATTGAAGAGGGTGCTACATGATGTGTTTATGCCTCACTGAGTTCTTGGTTGCCAGTCTCCTTGAACAGCAAGGATTCAGTGGGCACGGCCAAGGTGGGGAAAAGGCAAGGACTGGCCAGTTATCCTGGCTGCTATGTCAGCTCTGTGATGCAGTCCCAAGTGCTCTTCCCAGTCTTGACCACGGCTTTCCAGCAATTTCTGCTAATGATTCCTGCCCGCCTCTGATTCCTGTCCCTGCCCTTTCTCAGTACCAGATTGTTTGTCCTGCACTGCTGCACTTTTCCCCCACTGTTCATTCTGACCTTAGTGAATTATTTGTTTTCTGACTACAGTCTGGTTTCTGACTATGGTTTAACCTAGCCCTTTGGTTTGCAATAAATCTCCATAAGTCAGATGGTTGACTTGATATTACAGTTAACATGCCTTCTTTCTCTAGTATCTTGGGCCTGTTAAGGGCTACTACCTACATTCTAGTTATTTCTTCTAACATCAGCAAATACTCTCCATATCCATAGAGGAAGGAGAAAGACTAACTTTGCTTCATTTTCTCACCCCACAAAAAAAAAAAATCTCTATTTGATATTAAGAAGTCTTTTTCCTAGTACAAGATTAGATAATTTTTGGGATGAAATACAGGCCATAAAGGGTTTCTAGAGCAGAGAATACTAAGGCCTAAGTCTAGCCACTGTTGGTCTTCCACAAAAGCAGAGAAATGGAATACCTGTCTTATAGAGGTCACCTCCATCTCAAAATTTCAGTGATTGTTTTCAATACATCGTACCTGAGGGCACATCTCTCTACATCATTAAGCAGTAATGAAGAAGAGAGACAGTGATGTATGAATGGTATCACAAAATTGCTCTGTCTAAAACTGAAGCAAATATGCTTTCTGACATATGTTGCTTCTTATATATTTATAAGAACTTCGGGTTTTATTATTAATTTCCATGCACCTATCTTAAAAGAGCAAAGATTCTCTAGCAACTGTTAAAAGCACAAGGAAATGCATAGAAAAGAATCTGAGTGCTCCATATCACTTCATGTCTACACATACCCTTTCCATCGACCATCAAATCTTTCTGGATCTGAGTCAGCTATGGTCTGGAAGCCGTTTAGCTGTATTCACATCCAGCTTGAACTAACGTGATCTGTTGGTGTCATGCTAACACAACGTGCCTTCCAGAGAAGAGCTAGTTTGTATTGTTTGGCCACAATGCTGTGTCAATGGAGTTGTTTTTTGCATCTAATCACAGTAATGTGCCGTGAATCACAGTCACTGAATTTTAATACCTCACAGGTTTTGTAATACCTTGAGCCAATAGGAGCCTGATTTCCAGAATGCTGATCATCCAACACCCAAGGAGTGCAAAATCAAAAAGTAAAGTCTAGTCTGCAGGTCTCTACCGCATCAGATATCATATATGAGCAGAGCAAACAGTACATGTCTTGATGACATTAAGTTAAATAATGTTTATAAAATATGCTGAAATAATCAAATGGATAGCACTGTGTCTGTATTGGACCTTCATAATGAAGTGTAATCACAAGTTACCATTATTTCTATATATTTATGTCTGATTTTTCCCTTTCTCAGAAACAAAGAAAAGAGTTTGTTTTCATCTGTATCTGCTGTTTTACTGATTTGAATTATTTCTAATTCTGAACAAGATGCAGAATTATAATTTGCTATCTCCCAGCTGATTATGTTAGAAATGAAACTTTATTTTTGCCCTTATACACACAGCGTACAAGCCATTCTGTCTACACTTTTAATTAAAAACACTGTATACAAAAATATGGATAAATATTTTCCTCAAAATCATAACTCTTTACTTTCATGGGCAGAATGGCACACAGGCTCTGGGTCTAAAAAACTTCATTTGTTTTTAGAACAATATCATTTAGCTTCAACCACAGAAATATTCTTGAAACAAAGGGGTAAACAAAAGCAAGTTTAGCTAGGAAAGATAAACACTCATAGCCTAAAGTGGAGGCATCTCCAGCAGGTTCTCTCTGGCTCCCTGGGGTGAGATGGTAGCCACAAGCAGGGAGATGCTGACGCCTATACAACCTGATACTGGTGTGATTAGAGGACACTCAGCATCCTACAGGATTAGCTATAATGTATTGTACTGCACATTTTGTTCATCAAACAGCAGCTGCTAAGAAGTTCAGCCTTCAAGAGTACACAGCTGATCCCACCTGTTACAGTTCATATCTATGTGGACTTTATTGTCTAGACATGCTGTGTCTTGCTGTAGTTTATGATTGGTTTGTGCCAAACTCCAAGCAGAATGCTTTGCCTCCATTTTATTGAATCTGCAAATAATGTTTATAGGGGGTTTTACTTTTAAAATGCGCAGTACCAAAAATATGGTTGTGTGTAAAGGAGAAACAATTTTCTTTCACCAGAGTTGATTTTTGAATAGTCTGTTAAAATTACATGAAGACAGTTTGCTGAATTCTCTGTAATGTCTTTCTCCATGGTTTATCTTTGCTTATGCTTACTATAGCTGTTCACAGCTTTAAAGGTTTATTTAATATGCAAAGCATTTTGATATGCAATAATGAATTAATTCATACAACTGTATGTAATGTTTTAAAAGAATCTAAAATTAAATGTGACCACTGCTAAAAGATGTAATGCAGAAGCATAAAATATGTATGAAATTATGTAAATACACTGGAAAACGTCTTCCAGCTAAACTTGTCTACCAGTTTTCTGAAGGCTTGCCAAACTTGAAATAAAAGCCACATTGAGCAGAATGTTTAGACATCTGGATACCTTTCCTTTAAATTCCAGGAAAATATTCTGTATCTAGTTTGAACTACAGCTACCTAAGTTACTATTTCCACTACAGTCAAAATAGTTATTCTTTGTAATTTCCTGTTTGTCATATTACTTCTCTTCAACCAGCTGATCAAAGATACTCTCAATATTTTTGTAACTGTTTTTCCTGTCTAATTTTCTAGTTAGTATTTTAACAGGCTCAAGATTGCCAGCCAACTTTTTTTCTTTGACCTGTTCAGGCTTTCTGTCTTCAGACTCTGGACTTCATTCCACTGCTAATGCTGTGCAATTTATTAAAATAATTGAATACTGCAAAAAATATTAACAAAGTTCAGCAGTTCACCAAATTTAATGTTGAAAATTATTTCTGCAGTCATGTTCATGTCACAGGAAATTCCTTGAATACTGAATCTCTCTCAGGCAATTTTAACCAGTAATAAAGCTAGGAAGCAAGTCTTGTACCATTCTGTGGCACTTCTGTTTTAAAGTTGCCTAATACAAGTTGGTGAAAAAAAAAAAAGTTTAATTCAGCTTAATCACAAAACAAACACTTGATCTTATTGCAACTTCATTAAAAAACTTCCAGACTGAGCTTATGTTTTGCTAACCTGGAAGCCAGTATGGTGCATTACATTTAAAAGTAATATATTAAATTTAATTTTTATTTCAAATCACATAGAAATGAAGTATCATCTTTCCCTTGACCTTGAAGATCTATATCCAAAATTAAATTTGTAAAGGTCTTCACTCTAGTGGGCCTATATTCTTGCAAGAAAACATATATCAACCTCACATGCTAGAGATGTACCTGTGCGTTATGTAGCTCAGATCCATCCTAGTGAAGACACACAGTGCAAATTTGAAAGTCCAAACTGATGAGCAAACACCACCCATGTGAAAAATCATTTTGAAATAAGACAGGATTCTTTGGTTATATCTTTATTGTGCAAACAGGGCCTTGTTAGAGGTCGGTGAGGGTCTCTATTTCACTGCACAGAACATGCTAAGGGACTGTGGAACTGTCCCTGGAGTCCTTACAGCTACCGAAGGTGTGTCCTAATCCTCTGAGAATGACTTGCTTGGGTGAAGCAGCTCTGTGATGTGGACACACTTGTTCTAGTTGTCACTCTTCCCTGGTCTGAGAATGGCAAAAAACCAGCTCAGCGTGTACATAACCCTTGCTAGACAAACACTCTCAACAAGTTATATGCAGTATACAGTGCAGGGCTATAATGTGATTTTTCACTCAAAGAGTTACTTTACACTGAAAATATAAGACAGCGAAACACACAGAGAATTTTTGGACAGTAAGGATCTCCTTGATGAGATGCATAGTTTCTGATGGTCTTGATTTACAAACAGGAGGAGCTAATATCTCTTTTATTGTACACAGCATATTTGCAAATGTGGTCGACATGCTTAGAACAAAGTACAACAGTTAGCAACTAAGCACAGATTTTCTTTTTAGTTAGAAATTGTCTATTTAGAAATGTTTATCAGGTGATGGAAAAAATAAATTACTTGTTATAAGTAATTTAGTGAAAGAGTTGTCTGACCTGCCAATTAACAAACAAAATCGGGTCAGATGTACAGCACGTAAATTAATTACCAAAATATGACTAGCTGACATTTGATAAAATAGCATGTCACATTGATAGGAAGCCCAATCCTGTCAACAAGGCTGTAGATGCTAAAAAAAAAGAAGAAAAGAAATAAACCCAGTAAATGTAGACAAACAGAGCAGTAGGGAGAAATTTGCTTAAGAGCACTACTGGTTTTTTTTCTTCTATGACTTCCTTTTAGCAAAACGAAAGCAGAATATATTGTGTAGTTCTTATGGATCAGCAGTGCCAAAAATATATATATTACATGTGGAAAAAAAGTAATGAAAGATTTTATGCAACTAAAACCACTTGATGTCAGGGTTCTTCTAGAAGCGTTATCTGAGTCACATTGCATATATGTGTAGTTGTTTTATCTTGCTTTCCTGATGTCATATATCGGTTGAAGGACATGGAGGGCACAGGCTGTATGAGAGGAATTAATTAAAATTTGAAATCTTAGTCTGCGTCATTACTATGGGGTTGATTTTGCTGCAGTCTCTATTTCTGTCAGGTTGGTGAAGGAAAAGTCCTAATTCTGTTGTCATGTATTACAGTGAGTGCTGAAGTGCTTGATGCATGCTCATAGAAATTCTTTACAATGCATCTGAATCTGGGGGTTGTCAGTGGATTTTATGAGAATGTGTTTATTTCACAGAGCAAGTGAGATATAGATCGAAACTACCTGCTTGAGGTCACAGTAGCAAACTCAAGTAATGTTATTTAAAACAAATTCAAACTACATCACAAACACTAAAACTTGAGGTGGGTCAAAATAGGGCTACATGCTTTGCTCCTGTAGTCACTTATCTACTGATTATGGCAGCTGGTGCTTTCCCCCCTGTTTTCTTCAAAGCCTAGAGGTACATGCCTTCTCCCTTTCCAAATGCTGCTCAGCTTGAAAAGCAGCACAGTTGATCCCTAAGAATTTCCTTCACAACATTTTGCATATTTGCTCAAGAGGAAAGACCAGAAGATAAAGGGAGCAAAAGAATTTTAAATCCTGGAGGAGCCAACCTGTTCTTCAGAGGGTGCCTTCATGCCGGCCCTGGGGCACCCTGAACAGCAGCCCCAGCACATGGCAAAGTGACAGCAAGTACCAGGATATATTCCTGACAGCCAGTGTTGGCTGATCTGATACAACACAAAGCCAGGAGAAACAACTATTGCCCATGATTATGTGTCTGCTTCTGTCAGAAGAGGTGTCAGCTGGCTCTCTTTTTTTGGTTTGTTGGGGTTTTTTATCCTTTTCCATTATGTTTCAGAGATTTGTTCCAGACTAGTAGCCTATGGGCTGGGGAGATGAGAATTCAGTCAGATATAGAGCACACAAAAAAGTGTGACAAATTGCAATGACAAGGCTGTGTTAGAAGCTTATGATGTAGTGAAATGAAATCCTGAACCAGGGAACACAGACAGTGGTGTGCTATGTGCTATAGGCATCCAAGTTCAGAGAGGGGGGAAAGATTGTGCAGCAGGGGTAGGAGTACTGAGCCAGTAAAATCACCACTGACATTACTGCCAGCCTGTAACATGCTGCTCATCAACAAATTAAGTCATTTTTCTTGCACTCAATATCAAGGAATAGAGTGATGCAATTGGTATTTAAACATCATGAAATATGTTATTAGACACGCACAGCTGGAAGTAAAAAAATACAACATTTTGGTCAGAAGTTTTCAAGCCTGCTGGCTGAAACATTTAACATTTTACCTTCATCTGTGTATGTCTTACAGAACTGACTTGAACTTAATCCTTCACATTGGAACATGCAAGAACTTTGGGGGAAACACACTGTCTACACCACTCCTCCATTTTGTCTTTATAACAATCATGAAAGGACTTTTTCATAATCTTTGCAAAAAGATTGAGCTAGGTTCTTCATTTCCTTCAGAACTATTCTGGTACTAACCACCATTGTGTCTGAGCATCTTATATGCTGAGGATCTCTGTAAGTTTTATCTACATTTTTGCAACTAGTCAGACAGAGAGGCATTTTTCAGATGGGGAACTGACTAAATTGACTAAAAGGCTTGACAAAAGTTTACTCAGTCTGTGAACTGACCTGCAAATAGGAACCATGTTTCTTTCAATGCTCTGTCACCTAAGCTAATCCTCCTAAATTTCCAGAAGCTAAGGGAGAAGTAGTTGTAAAGGCCAAATTATCTGAATCAGTAGCATATTCTGCATAGACAGTGCCGTGCAGGGATAATGCAGATCCCTGGGACTGACTGATAATTATATTTTCTTTGGCCCAAGAATTTTTCTATGTTACGTACTTTATTAACATGAAAAATGGCAAGATCCCTACTTTAGCATGTACTTGTTTGCCATTTGTTGATATTCAATCTATTCACTTCCCAAATTTACGGACTCCTCAAATAAGAAATCTTGATAATTCTTTTAATGAGCCAGTCCCCCAAATAATGATGGGTTTATTGAATTCTAGTATCTTCACTCTGAAAATAGTTCTTTTTGCTATACTTTAAAGACATATCTCAAGCCTAACTTCCCCAGCTTTCTCTCTTCACATTTGCCAAATTAATGACTGAATGATCACACTTAACTGAGCCATATTTCCAACACCTCACATGCATTTATTGTTCTTTTCAAAACTAAATGGAATAAGGAATCAGTATTCATCTTTTGATAAACTGACATACATGTGAGTCCCTGTAGAAAAGTAAAAAGAAGGTAGTAATATCTCATACTCTTACAAAACCTCTTAATTCTGCTTTCAGAATTTACTTCCACTTCAGACATTAGAGTATCTCTTAAAATTTTGCATGAACACTCTTTTTTTTATATATTTTCCCCCCAGATTTTCAAGTTTATTTATACATATGGCAATATGAAAGACCTTAGGGGAATTTGGCATTTGAATAAAATGCAGCTTTGTTGTTTGAATTGAATTGTTTGGCAAAAGGAACGTAGTATGTATTTGCTTGGCAATCAGGAGGGTGTTGAGTTTCTGACCTGAAGAAGCATATGCACAAAGAACTCTTATCAAAAAGAATACAAGGACCTGATGTGATTAGCTAAGTACTTGGGGAGAAAATATTAGATGATAGTGTATTTTTTAATTTGGGAGGGAATGGCTCCAACAAAAAATGAATCAATAACTGGAAACTGAAGCCACCCAGCTCCAAATTAGAATTAAAGCCCAGATTTTAAACAATAAGGACAACTAAGATTCTCCATCTCTTGAACTTGGTTTTTTTGAAACAAGGTTTACTCGGGCAAAAATTGTCATACTTTCTACAAGGGTAACTGGGAGGAAATCTGAGGTTAGATAAACTAAAGATCTTTTGCAGGTTGCAAAATCCTCATTAAAAAGGTGCTGTTCCTTAACTAACTGAAACAGTAATATTAACACAGGAAATTAAAGAGCAAACAGGGGTTCTAGCATAAAAATATGTCTTTTTTGTGTGGCTAATGCTAAAGCTTCCCTTATCAGTAGTCATGATACTAAAAACAGAGATTGGGAGGATTACCTCAGTCCATCGTACATTCGTCAGACAAAGCCAAATATTTGAGCCCGAAATTAATCCTAACACAGAGAAAGTGAAAATGCAGATAGATTGTTTACAGGAATCATTACGTGTAGCTAAAGAATCATCTTATAAATTGTTTCATAATTTCAAGTTTTAAACTGCTGAGTACTCATTTAGAAAAAGAAAAAAATCCTCTTTCCTTTCATGCTTTCATGCTAAGATCCGTCCTCTGTCCATGTGAAAAGGGGCTGTGCCCTTATAAATGTGTTAAAATTGTCTAATTAAAATTACCGTTAAAAGTTCTTCTAAAATCAGCTTAGGTTCTGGAGTTAGATAAAGGCAAAACAAATGCATACATGAAATTTAAGACAATTTTCTAGCATGAGATAGGAATCTGAACTGTTACAAGGACCTTTCTCTTAGAGTGAATGCAGAATGCCAGCTAATTCGCTCTGCATTGATGTAGAGCTAACCTAAGCAGGTCTGGAGGAAGAGAAAGGGAATCGGGAACTTGAGCACAATGGTTGCAATCTTTGTAATCGGTGACTGTAAATGTGCTCCTGTAAATGAGGTAATAGCCACACATTACTGGTATATTCTTGGTATAAATTTGAAAAGAAACTTTCTTAATAGCTGCCTGATTTACAGGGTGAATTTGGATATTTTGTTCAAGGTAATTCCTTCCAAGAGGAAAAATTAGTGCAGTTAAAGACATTCTTAATCTTATTTTAATTTAAAAGTATGTCAATTATTAAACCAGAAAAGTCTTTTGACTTTAATATGTTTTCCTGAAGCTCCTGTGGATGAACTGTGAACATCCACTACACTGAGAAAGACTTGAGGGAGCAGTCTGTCTTACAAAGTGGAATGGGAAAGCAGTCAACTGACTGGGGTCAAGAAGAGTGATAGAGCAGAACTGGGCAGATCTCAGACCTGCTGATGGGTATAGACGAAACCTGGGGTATTATAACTAATGGAGATGTCTAATTGGATGTACTATCAGATGAAGAGAGAGAAGAGGTTTAAAGAGAAGATACTATGGAAAATTGGTTTGTTTGAATTCATACTGACATCGGGAGCTTAATTAATTTTGAAGGGGAAAGTTGTGACGTTATTTACTTCAGCTTCTGTCCTGTGAACGCTTTATATCTGTGTTTTAAGATATGTTAGCTGAATAAGCTAGACATCTTAAATAAAGGTTGGACACTATCTAACATACTATCTTCAACGCTGCTGATGCTTTTGAGAAAGCACGCAGGATCACTCTTGAGGAGAAAAGACAATGCAAGAAGAATCGTGCCTTGCAGAATATACCACCTAAGGAGTCTTTCTGCTGTGCCTTCTGCAATCGGATGTGTCTATCTCATATTGGCCTTTTTAGCCACCAAGGTGATTGTGACAAACATGGGTAGAGCCCTCCCCAAATCTTCACTTGTGAAGCCTAGCCATGATGAGAAATGTTAGCTGAATAAGATAGACATCTTAAATAAAGGTTGGGCACTATCTAACATAAAAAGTATACAGTTCTTTTGAGTTTTGTATAAAGAGGTTTCTTCTTTGGCACAGCAGATGCAAGCAAAATGTTCCCTGGTTTAGGTTTTATAAGAGATCTGGGAACCATTGCCTCAAGAAAACAACCTTGGGACAAAGTGCTAAAGATTTTTTTTTTCCCAACAAAATACCAAGAAATCATTTGTAAAGGCTCAGAATCCAAGGTTTTACAATATTATATATTAAGTCATGAACCATATCCTTACCCTTGAGGAGAAAAGACAACGCAGAAAGAATCGTGCCTTGCAGAATATACCATCTAAGGAGTCTTTCTGCTGTGCCTTTTGCAACCGGACATGTCTATCTTGTATCGGCCTTTTTAGCCACCAACGCACTTGCAACAAACGTGGGTAGAGCCCTCCCCAAATCTTCGTTCGCGAAGCCCAGCCATGATGAACTATATCGTCTTTCTAAAAAAAAAAAATTGTTTTCTTATTAATTCTGGATCCAAATTTTGGTATCTATTTCCCCCCCTTTATGTTCTACTGTCACTATTTTTTTCACTACAAAAAAGAGAGCCTCATCCATAGACGAGTTCATTTATCCACAGTTTCTGCTCTGTGCGAACAACAGATTTGTCTAGAAAAAGAAATTTGTGGTTTCCAGGTGTTAATTAATGCCTACGTACAGTCTAATGTGCTTCAGTTTTCCTCTCAACTAAATAGATAAAATAGTTAACTGTAAAGCAAATTTAACTGCTCTCACACTCTAGATTTCCTTATGTGCAATGCAGGCAACAAGGTAATTTGTTATGAATTTAATTTACCTTTTAATGTATGTGGCCTATATATTCCAGTAAATGTTTACCATTAACCTGCTCTAGTTAACAAGTAAAACACTGAATGTGATCAAATCTTTAGAATTAGCTCATAGAGAGAGATGGTACTAATGTTGCATACAGTTTTTCCCATGAAATCCCCCCCAAAAATGAATAATAGCAAAACTGTGAGAATTTTGTCCCACTTCCAGGCCTTTATATTTCTTCACCCAGTCTGTAAGTCTTCATATTTTGTACATGTGACTTGAGAAGATGAGAAGGTATGGGACAGGGGCTGTATGATGAGAGACAGGTTTGGGAACAAAGGCAAGGCTACAGCATCAACCTGTATCTAGGAAGAGTTCAAATTCAGCGAGCTCCCACTGCTGCAGCACTTGTAGAACTCTGGATGTCAGATGCAACCAGCTGGTGAGCCCATCGGCTGTGCCTGGCCCTGGGGCATGGTGTGGCCCTGGAAATGTCTCAATTGTCAGATGTCTACAGCATGGAATCTCATAGATCTTCTCCTGTGAGATGATGCTGTGTCATACTTCAGAGATCAATCTTGTACTTGCTACTATCTGTATTTATTTATTCATCCATTTATTTATGCATTTGCTGCCTCCAACTTCAGGGGAATCAAAGTTGGACATTAATTTCTCATCTGAAGAATTCAAATGAGAACTCTTAAATGTGCCTCCTTTTCCACTGTTCAAGTAAAATATTACTTATCAAGAAACTGGGAATAAATACATCATCAGACAGAACTGCACAATCCAGAAGAATGGCAGGCTGTCTGCAGCCCTCTTCCTTCTGTCTTTTACTGGCTAAGGCTGCCAAACTCAGTAGTCAGTAAAACCAAGGCATTGAAATACTATCACTGCTTTAGAAGTACTATCAAACTCATACAGTGTACTCTTTGCACAAGCTCATTTTCCATAAGACAGGAAAATCAACAAATCCAATAATAATAGAAAAATCATCTGGGAGAAGGAGGGGAAAGGGAGGCACAAAAGAAAAGAATGTCCTCTGCTAGGAAGCAGAGAGAAGTTGGAGTCGGTCATAAATATTCACAGTCCCTTGGTAAAAACAAAGTAGATCAGGTTAATTCCTCTCCCTATGCACAGTCAGTTTGGCATTCAGAGACACAAAGGAACCTGAAATAACTTTCTTACCAGAATTTTTAAAAGGTGAAATAGATAAAATTCCCCTGTGTCCTTTGCTGTCCCTGCACTTTTCTTGGTCAAAGTACCATCAAAGAAATTAACTACTTGGTCTGTGGAACAGTCACAGTCCACTTCTCTTTTTACAAATTACATGAATAGATAAATTGAGGCAGGGAATGACTAAGACTGTAATTTGCTTTTAGTCATGGGCTGCCTCGTGAGACTCTGGACTGCAACAGGGTTTCCTTTTATGTTAGGGACTTGGCATCACATGCATAATACCTATGCGTCATCCTTTTGGGAGGAGAGAGAAAGCTTGGTAGGTTTCGTGTATCATGCTCCTTTAGGGCAGGCAGAGCTGTTGTGGAAAGGACAGCTCTTCTGTCCATCTACAAGATTACTTCAAAGACTACCTCTGTCTGAAGATAGTCTGTAAATAATTTTCCCATATTACCTGGGGTAATATTAAACTTTCAGGTGTCCTGCTTGTGCTTGCTGAAGCCTGTGCTGTTTGCTTTCTTCACGAAGCACCAGCTGCAGCTCAGAACTCCTCTGCGTGTCTTGGTGGTCAGAGGGGCAATTAATAAGATTCTGAAAACCTCCACAGATGCCCTAAAAATGGCAGTGCAGACCTAACTGCGCAGACCAGTTTGCGCAGGCAGGGCATGCAGGGAAGGTGCTTGCAGTCTGCAAGTAGCTCCACAGTTCAGGTAAGTGCTAATTCCCCTAGGTCTCTGCCATAATGGTAGGCACTCGACTCAGAGCCAAAACCAGTGTGTCTCCTGAGTCAGCCTCTGAGAAGTTTGATGCTTCTCACCAGACGGAACTGGTAAAGAAGGAGGTATCAGTACAGTTGGTAGCTTGCAGTGGATGCCCAGATACTTCTACTGTAGAAAAGGGTAGTATCTGCACAAAGTGTGCACAGGTTGATGACCTGTTGCAGCAGATGGCTGAATTACATGAGACTATTCAGTTAATAGGCTGAGCAGTATAAGAGGAACTGAAACAGAGAGAGATGTGTGTCTTCGGAACCATACACCTACAATGGATACCACTGGGCATAAGAACACCTTGGATCCTGGTGACCCACAAAAGTGGGGCTCCAATTCAACCTCCACCCTCCAACATCAAGACCAAAAACACAGAGGACATTTAGAGGCTTTAGATGCTCATGAGCAAGAACAACAATGAGAGCCTGCACCAGCAGCCCACAAAGGTTACCATAAAAGGAAATGTCAGGTTATCATAGTGGGCAACTCTGTATTAAGGGGCACTGAGGCACCCATTTGCCACCCTGAGTCACAAGAAGTATGATGCCTACTGGGGGCTAAGATCTGTGGTGTTGCCAAGAGGATACCCCTACTTCTCAAGAGTATGGATTACTACCCGCTACTACTTTTTCATGTGGGTACAAATGATGCCTCGAGCCAAAAGATGGGCAAGATCAAGAAAAACTATAAAGACCTGACAGGACAGATGAAAATCATCAGTACCCAAATCATCAGTACCCAAATCATCTTCTCATTTATGCTACCACTTAGAGAAATGGGAACAGCCAGAAGCAGATGCATAGTGCAGATCAAAATCTGCCTCTATGGCTGGTGTTGTTGTGAGGATTTTGGCTTTTATGACAACGGGTTGCACTTTAATGATTATAGCCTGTTAGGAAGGGATGGGATCCACCTGTCTAAAAGGGTAAGAGAATCTTTGGCAGCAGACTGGCCAATTTAGTGAGACAGGCTTTAAACAGAAGGACTCGGGGCGAGAGGGCACAAAGTGGCAATGCTCATGCCATTACTTCCTCCTGGTGAGTAAGCCATGCCAATCAGTGCGGCAATAGATGTTCCTTGAATGACTCTCAAGATGAGAATCATAGGGCTAGGCACTTCAAGTTTCATCATGGCTGGGCTTTGCGAACGAAGATTTGGGAAGGGCTCTACCCACGTTTGTTACAAGTGCGCTGGCGGCTAAAAAGGCCAATATGAGATAGACATGTCCAGTTGCAAAAGGCACAGCAGAAAGACTCCTTAGGTGGTATATTCTGCAAGACACAATTCTTTCTGCGTTGTCTTTTCTCCTCAAGAGTGATCCTGCATGCTTTCTCAAAAGCATCAGCAGACTTATAGACAGTGTGTCTCCAGACCTCCGGATTGGAGGCCGGAGTAGACCAGTTATGATCAATATGGCCAAGGCTGAGATGTTGTTTCAGGGAGTTCTTGTATCTTTTCTTCAGGGCTCCTCTCGTGTGGCAGCCGGTGGCAAGTTCACCATAAAGCAAGATCTTAGGGAGGTGGTGATCTTTCACCCTGGAGACGTGCCCTGCCCAATGCAGCTGTGTTTTCAGCAACATGGCCTCAATACTTGTGATTGCTGCTTGTTCTAGAACAGATGTATTAGTCAAATACATCAAGTTTATGGCTATGATTAATCCTCTTATACCCATTCTAGGAAAGCTGGTTGCTTGATTTCCTCTTGGAAGTGCCTGTACACAAACACGTGCAACATAGGGAGTAAACATGTAGAAACACATGTGTGGTCGAAGGGCCATGATCTCATTGCAATTACAGAGACATGATGTCTCACATGACTAGAATGTGTCTTGGATGGCTGTGTACTTTTTAAGAAGAACAGATCAGTGAGACAAGGTGGTGAAATTGCTCTTTATGTTAGAGAGCAACTGGAATTTATTGAGGTCTACCCGGGGACAGGCGAATTATTTGAGAGTTTCTGGGTAAGAATTAAGGGACAGGCTAATACAGGTGAAACTGTTGTGGGTATTTACTACGGGGTATTTACTGTGGGTATTTACTACCTGATCAGGATGAGGAAGTTGATGAAGCTTTCTGTGGGCAGCTGGAAATAGCCTCGCAGTCAAACACCCTCATTCTCCTGGGGAATTTCAACCACCCTGATATTTGTTGGAGGGACGAAAATGCTTTGCACACACAGTCCAGGAATTTCCTGCAGATCTTTGAAGATATCTTTTTCACGTAAGTGATGTAGGAACCAACAAGGAAAGGTGTATTGCTGGACCTTGTACTAACAAACGAGGAGGGACTGGTTGATGATGTAAAGGTTGGGGGCGTTCTTGGCTGTAGTGACAATGAGTGAGCAGGACTAGAACCCTGAGCTTCTGGAGAGCTAACTTTGGCCTCTCTAAAAACCTACTTAGAGAAATCTCATGGGTTAGGGCTTTAGGAGAGAAGGGGGTCCAAGAAATCTGGTCAGTATTCAAAAATCATTTCCTCCAAGCTCAAGACCAGTGTATCCCCATGATCAAGAAATCAGGCAAAGGGAACAGGAGACCTGCATGGAGGAGCAGGGAGCTTCAAGTATATCTAAAATGGAGGAAAGAAATTTATGGGATGTGGAGAAAGGGACAAGCCACAGGGGATGGCTGTGGGAACATAATCAGAGTATGCAGGGATGTGACAAGGAAGGCCAAGGCCCATCGGAATTGGTCTGCCAAGGGATATCAAGGACGACAAGAAGGGCTTCTACAAGTAGATAAGCAGCAAAAGGAAGAGGAAGGAAAATATGGGACGGCTGCTGAATCAGATGGGTGTCCTGATAACGGAGGACACAGAGAACTGGAATTACTGAATGCCTTCTTTACCTTAGTCTTCACTGCTGAGGGCAGGTCTCAGGAGTCCCAGACCTCAGAGGTAAGAGAAGACGGCTGGAGAAAGGAAGAGTTCAGAGGATTGGGTTAGAGGTCAGCTAGACAGATTAAAAACCATAAATCCATGGCCCCTGGTAGAATGCACCCACAGGTGTTGAGGGAGCTGGCAGGTGTAGTTGCTAAGCCACACTCCATCATCTTTGAAAAATCATGGAGAACAGTAAAGTTGCCCGATGACTGGAGGAAGTCCAGTGTTACTCCCATCTTCAAAAAGGGCAAGAAAAAGAACCCAGAAAACTACCATTTCATTCTGTAAGAACCATTTTGCTAGAGAGAGAGAGAGAGAGAGAGAGAGGAATTAGTTAAATGAAATTAAATACAGCTACTTCTGCAAGCAGCAAATGTGTAACTCTCACACAGTAGTTGAGGACAGGCAGTAAGGAAGGGTACTATGCCCAGCTGTAAAAGTGTTCTCTGATTCATGAATATAGTTAAATTTTGTTCCATTTATGTGGCCTTGGTTTCCCTATCCAAGCAGCTGGTGCATGGTAGTGAAATTCTGTCTTCACTTTTAATCACAAAGGCACTTTAGTTTCATCAGAAATGCACTTTATTTTTTCAACAAAAAATGAGAAAGCATTGACATTTTCAAAATGCACAGTTTGTATCATAAAAAGGTTGCTTAATCATGTACGTTGTTGTTAGAGCACTTTCATCTTTTAAATGTTTCTATGAACCTGCTTTCATTTTAGGTTAGGGTGCAAGAGCATATAAATCTGCAGCCTTGCTGCTGCTCAGGGTGAGGTCTGGTACAGGAAGCACCTGCTTTTAACAGAAGTTCAAGCCAGAGATGAGAAGGTAAAGATCATCCCCGGTTTTAGCAGCTTTTATCCAATCATAGACCAGGCTTTTCTTAGCCCATGTTAATAATTATTATTTAAGCATGACAACCTCAGATAATTTTGCTTCCTTGCCCTAAATCTTCCTTGGATCTTGTGATACAGCAGCTCCTGTATCTGAGTCGTTATTCATTGTTATATAACATAATGCCACTGTAGGATTAAGCTGATATTAGCAAATGCATTATGAAGGCACAAGTAATCAAGCTTAATGTAGAGTGAGATTTGGAAGTAGAAAATATTCAGACTAAGATGTTAGAAGTGTGTTATGGAAATGGTTTAATCTCTGGTTATAAGTAGTTAATATATGCTGAATTTTAACATCAGTGTGCAACTTCGATTACAATCTCCTAAATACATAATCCCCATAGCAATCCCACTAAAAAATGGGAGCTTAATTGTCGCCTTACAGTCTAGTACCTTTCGCCTTCACATAATGCTACCATGATGGCTTTTCAAAACAGCAAGAAGGAGAAGAAGAAAGAGAGAAGAAAATCAACCAGAAGAATTTGTCAGCAAGACACTAACATCCGTTTCAAAAGTCATAGATTACAATTTAAAATGGAAGTCCCCTTTTGAACAAAGAAGGAGAGGTTATGAGAAAATACAGTTTGAAATTATTGATGTATAAAGCCATACGTGATCGCATCTGTCCTATAGCTCCCCCAAATGCACCAAAAGGATATTGCTGAAACCTCATGGAAATAAGTGCAAGAGATTTGACTACAGGAATTCTCATTACTGCTTAAAATGCTGGTTGATGTATCTCAAATGGAATATCTGCTTTTCTCACGCAAGCCTACTTTATAAGACTGCATGTCAGATGAGCTGTATGTGTTCTGCTCAGATAACCTTGGAAACATGTAACAGTCATGCAAATTATAATTCTAGAAGAAGAAATAAAGTAAATTGACCATTGATAGTTCTTTTCCTTCCTTTATCCTGCTCTCTTGTATGAGCATCCAAGTGTAATGATTGTGAACTCAAAGAATTTATGTTTCAATGCACTTTATCTTTGCAGGCAATAAAGTTAGTGGGTTCAGCTTTAGTTCTTTAGGGGTTTTCTTGTGTTGCTTTAATTTTTATTTTTTTTTCTCCCAGGAAGGGCTATTTAAAAATGGTGCAGTGATTATCTCATTTCTAGCACTGAAGTTTCTGTCTCTGCAGATATTCACTCACTGTTATACCAGAGCAGGAAGCTACTGACCAGAAACACTGCAACAATAAAATAAAAACTTTAACATACCTAGAAGAGTAATGAAGCACGTGAGACATTACCATTTATTATTACAAACAGGCTCATATCCTGATCAGGTATTGTTAATTACAGCAGATCCGCTTCTCTAGCTTACATGTTCGTCTTGTAAAAAAAAAAAGTGCAATATAACTTCCCACCCCCACTTCTACTTCAAGGCCTTTTTAGCTTGAAATGAATCAGCCCTTTTATTAAATTACCTTGTCTGGGATTCTCAGAGAAATATCCTTTGCTTCCTTCATACAGTTTTTCAGAGTCAGGGTGCTGATGACACTCAGAAACCTCTTGTATCTCTACAGATTATTTATTCTTCCTTGATTCTGAAAGTCAGAATTGATTCCCAAACATATTTATCTACATTTTGTTAATTGTAATTTAAAATTTTATTCTAAGGGGTATACATTTAGACTATAGTAATTTTGAAGGCGAGCAGTTTTTTCACTGGGTTGTCACTCCTTCCAGAAATCAAACCCTCCCTGTCATATATAAATAGATTGCTTGATATACATGCAATATCCTGTCGGTGTCATGCACTCTTTTCTTTAATCTGACTGACATAGCACATAATAAAATGCTCACTTCAATATATGTCTGTTGCATTTTGCCTAATTCTGGGCTTAGTTTAATATTAGTCATGAATATTTCCTACAACTGGATATAAATTTGAATATATAAAAGGCACATTTTATGTTCATGCTGCAGCACTTGCTTCTCCCTTATATTTTATTGCTTTCCCTGCTTGTGATGTATTAAGCCATCTGAAGAAAAGAAGAACGGGAAGCAACAGGGACGTTGAGCCCCGTTATCTTTATCCACAAGCCAGGTGTAGCATGTGAGAGGAAGAAATGCATTCTTTGCACTTTATTTTCCATAAGTAACTCACAGCAGTGAGCTTGAGGGAGCCACCCTCTCCAGTGGCCATGGCAAGAGTAAATACAGAATTCCAGCATATTAAATCTCAGACTCTTTTTCATACAAATGTACTTGATCAGAATATATCAGCAATTTTATTCCATATAATCTACATGGATTGTTTTCCAGGGGAGGCAGAGATTGGCTTGACATTTTGTTTCACTTCTGTCCTGCTGCACATCTAAAGCAATATCTTCTTTGGGTAAAAAGCTGTTTCTGATCTGCGCCCTGAATGGTTAGATGCTTTTCTGGGTTTCTTTATAAGTGGAAATTTCTATAATGAACAGAAGAATATTGTGACTTTTTCAATATTCCTGCCAAGACACACATTCAGATTTCCTTTAGGGAGGATTCAGTTGTGGATAACTAGTGAGGAAATTTGAATTCTTCCGTGTTATATAAAACCTGCCTTGCACAGTAATTACTTGTATTGTCATTGAAGATGAGGATTCTGTGGGGATTCTGTAGATGTCCTTTTTTTTATTTGTTTCTGAAGATAAGAATGCATTCAACAGAGTATCTTCAGAAAAATAAAATTGTTGAACCACTCTTTTACTTCTGCTATTTGACTATATACTTCTGCATCTAGTTTTATAGCTGAGAAAGAAGAATTAGGCAGCATGTTCAGAGACACATTTTTATCAATTTGTGATGTTTTCACCTTTTGGTTATTGGTCACCTGAAACACATTGCTTTGGCTACTTGGTCATCTGAAACACATGTGAGCTGAGGGGGTTTTAGCTGCTTGCATTTTAAAGAGTAGGAAATTAATGTTATAAAGGGAAACAGAAGCAATGACTATTTCTGTGCTTCAATAGGTTAAAAATATTTACATTTCCATGACACTTCTAGATTGCTATGCCATTTACCAAGACCTGCGTGCAACTTGTTGCTCTTAGAAAGTCTATTTCACCACGGCAGTAGTAAGTACTTTTTTTCTACAATGCCTGAAATGGAATAGAGTTTCCAACTCTTTCCAAATGGCCTGTGTTCCCCTGGTTTTATTTTTCATGCAGAAGTACAGTCTATTCTGTCTGCATATTGTGTGACCTTGCCTCCCTATGGATAGAAATGATGGAAAAAATGAAGCACTGTCTAAAACAGATTAGATGCCAAACCTAGTTAGATCTTGCCTAATCCTATAAAAGCATGTCAGTTAGGGACTTACTTGACCTATGGAAAAAAAAATCTGAAAACACTATCCTAGCTGGTTACTGATTTGGCTTGATTATACAGCAGCCATGGCTTTATTACAGCAAAGTATGGTCATGCAAATTTATCCCACTTTCCATCACCTTATGTAAGGCGTCCACCCAGCAAGTTAAAATGTACTTTTATTCAACAATGCAACCAACATAGAGCAGATTAATTGCGAAAACAAAACAGTGAAATCCAAACAGAAATTACTTCCTAGTTAAATAAGGCTTCTGAAACAGTGGCCCACATTGTTCTTGCTGAGTGATTCTGACATGCTTGAGAAGTTTTATGGCATTAATGATACTATTACTATTGCTCTGCAAATCTTGAGTTACTTTTTTGCTATTGTCCTAATATCAACAGCTTTTTATATATAATTATTATCAACATGTATCTGTCAAGATAATTAAATAATTTTTAGATCATCCTTTCTTTCTTCCTTTCTTTCCCTCTTTCTTTCTTTTAGAAGAAGACAAATGATCAAATGTGTGTGTGCAGAGAAAATATACTGAAGAAACTTTGAAGGAAGGTTTCTCTTTCTAGCAGTAGAACAGATGTTACATGCTGGATTCAGTGTTATTTTGGTGAATGCTATAACAGCCAAATTAGCTAACCCAAAGGGAATGAAAAAGGTGTTTAGAACTAGTGACAGTACTTCAAAAAATGAGTCTAGGTCAAGCAGTATATGAGCACTAAAGCGAGTATGGAGTATAATAAAGCAACTTGTTTTTTTGAATAGCTGGGCACAGTATAGGTAAGCCTATTGTTCCCCAAAGGCTGCTTGCAGTTACTGTTAACGCACTTCTGTGCTTTTACCAGAGCCTTCAGTAGCTGTGACAGTGCTTGCAAATGTGATGCTCATGACAAGTCTGTCTGCTTCTAAAGCATGTGAAGAAAGCTGAACACTTTTAATAATACTAATGGAGAGATTATCTTTAGCTTCTGATTTTTTCCTTTTGAAAATAAAAGTGGGAGGTTTGTTTTAACACTCTGCCCTTTTCAGAAAGGTTGTAAGAAGCAATTGAGCCCCCTCTGCAAAAAGCTTCCCTTTTCAAGTTTTCCACTTAATTAAAATACCACATTTTAGCTCGCTAGAAGTGAGTCTTCACCACTACCTTTTAGAGAAATAAAAAAATAAATAATAGTGGCAATCTTCTAGCAGCATAAGAGTGTTTCTGTTAGTTTCTATGCACAAAGGGATAATTATATACTTTTAAAGTCCCCATTAAAGAGCCAAGAACTGTTCTACAGCTTCTTTATTAAAGATATCTGAACACTGCAGACAGCATTAAAGGCTACAAAAGTAGCCAATTAGACTGTATTAATATGCAAATTTCTGCAGAAAAGAATGTGTAAAATATTTTGAGATTATTTAGGAGTGTAAAGGAAAGACTGGACTCATGGACTACAAAGACGTTATTATGCACAAACAGATGTATATTGCCTCTAAAGCACTAATGACACTCGTTTTTGCTGTTATATGTAAAAAAAAGTGTAATCAAAATCTTATGATTCCTTTTTTTAAAGGATAAGAAGTTATCCTGAACAAAAATGATTTAGCTAATATTCCAAAATAGAAAGGTTTTCACAGCAATTCAGTGGATGTTTTATGAATCACATTTTCCAGATCTCCTAATGATTTGGTACACCACTATCTTGTAAAATGCATAAGAGAACACAATTACCCCCTCCCTTCTATACAATACCAGCCAATTCGCACTTGTTATTCCTGTATTTTACATTTCTCTCCAATATTTTAACCTTTATGCGTGTTCTGTTCAACAATTTATTCAAAATTTACAACAAATTATATCCAGACTATCAGATGTAAAATCAAAATTTCCATTTTGCTCATGTAACTATGTTGGAAAACAAAAGATGAGGATGTTGAACACTTTTTATAGATTCCCATTAAATATTGAAAACCAGTTGTGAATGTGTGCTTGTGTGTCTCTGTCTATGTGTTTATGCTGCTCCTGTGCTCTGCCATCAAGTTCAGTCCGTTTCTCTTTAAAACTGAGCCCCACTGGGCTCTGTGCTACACTCTGCAACATACAATCCAACACAACTTATCACGCTGTGACAGCTAATATTTAAAAAACACATGCGTATTTTGAGGTTTGATAACTGCTATCAATCTTGATAATGGGTATAGAATCCAAAATTCTGACAGGTACCTAGTGGAAGGAACAGCTAATGCTGAAGAAAATGAACAAGCGAGGCAGATAGTCTGTGTATCTAATTACAGATAAAACAAATAAATAATACAGAAAAAGCAATTAAAAATATCTACTGAGGCTTGCAAATTCAGAAAGACTGTAAGCCTACCAAGGCCATCTAGCTGCCTTTAATTGGACATTTTGTTATTGAAGGGTTTGGGTCTTACCTTATGGATTTTTTTTTTATGGTTATATTTTCAGGACTCCCAGTACAATTCAACACAGCACCTTAGTTTCACAGAAACTGCCAACAAGGAATAGAGTAAAATGTGTAAATGCATGGCTTTGATGCTTTGAAAAGGCACTCTTAAGAGAGAGTTAATCAAGTTAGAGTGACCTCCAAAAGCAAAATTGCAGCACAAAGCATAATGGGTAATGCTATGTAAATTGCCATGTATGCAATCGGGATGTTATTATAGCAAGACCAAAAGGTGCTAGCTAATGACCTCTACATTTGATCTCTGGTTTTCCTAGAGGCTGACAATGTCTCTGGCTGAGACAATAGCCACAGCCCACTGATAAGCATGGAGAAGGGTAGGAAACCTCTCTACAGCTGCTTTTGCAGCCTCAGTGGACCAGATCTAGGTGCTGCTAACTGACAATGGGAAGTGCTGTTACAAAGTCGTCCCTTAAATTAACACCACCTTAAGCAAAATGGCATTTAAAAAAGCAAGAATTATTATTATTATCATCATTATTACTATTATTATTGTTATCAGTATTAGTATTATTATCTCTACAATTTGGTTAAAATTATTCAAAAATTTATATTCTCGTTCTAACAAGATTTATTTTTGAGAATGAATATGAACATGCATAGCATGCTTGAAGAAAAAACACCACTTATTTAGTTTTGTTGCTTTGATTTTAATTCCAGAAATTTTGAGTTTAACAACCAATTAATTCAAATCATTTACATAATTTTAAATTGGAATAACTATTCCAGAACTTCAATTTCTTCTGCACATTATGTATTTCTTAAAGAAGCAAAAGTGAAAATATAGCTTATTTCTTTATTCTTTGTAAAATTTTCTGCATAAAATTTTTCAGAGGAAATAAAATTTAAAAATTTAAATTATTTCTTATTTGATTACTTCACTTTTATTAATAGAATGGCTCGGTCTGATATGTGTATTTGACTACATACATATACGTATATATAAATTATTAAATTACCGTACGTAATTATAAAAAAAAATTCATGTCTTTAGACAAAGGCAAGATTATAATGTTGATAGTCTTCTAATAATTTGCTTATTTTTTCATAAAAATTGGTAAAGTTCTATTTTGCTTACTATAAGCTCTTTGGAGACAAAAATAATTGCTCCATAGGCAAACATTTTTATTTAATTCTTTTTTTCTGGTTTTTTTCCTAGTTTTCAAATAAAAAAGAGATTCTAGAATATTAAGTACATCATGTTATTAAAGGAACTTGCTATAATAACTATGCATTTTGTACTTCGGTTACACAAGCAATTTTTTTATGCACTGTGACGTGGATTTTCCCTTTGAGGGATATGATGCAAGGGCCCAATTCTGCTCCCATTTAAAGAAATTGCCTCAAAAAAGGAACATGATTTGATCTTGTAAGGTGTAATATTATAGATGAAGGATTTCATTTTTAGGATCTGTCCTGACTTATGTATGCAAGCCTAGATTTATTTTATATCTCACTATTGGTTTAGCTCATGACAAAATGAATTAAACAATGAACAGGTTACAGATATTTCCCTTGGGATGAAGGTATTTGATCTTTTTCTCTATTTTCTACATAATATTAATATCCACATCTCCTGAAACATGATAAATGCATTGTTTGCTTCAATATTTTCATTTTTGAAGAAATGCATAATGTAGCAAGGTAGTGCCAAAGATGGAGACCTTTTAATTAATATGTTTACACATTAACATTTTACTTAAGTCATTTTTAGCAAATTTTAGGAAATATAAGCCATGTATATTTGTGCAGCCCTGATAATCCTCCTGCACACAGTCAGAGAGAGACTGTAACAAAGGAATAGCAATACAAAACAGAGAACAATTCTGCTTGATTTTCCATTGCAGTCATTTTATCAGGGACAGGGAATATTTTACAGTCGTGTGCAGATGAAGGTTGCATGCATTCCCCAGCATTAAATTGTGGTAGAAAATGAAAAACCTAATAGCATTTTGATGTATTCCAGTTAGATTTTCCATTAAGAGAAAAAGGTGATATGTTCACACCATTTGTCAGGAAAAGAAGAAATGAAGAAAATGTTGACAATTTCATTACACTCTGGTTATGGGGTGATCTGAACTTACCTATTACAAGATAAAAAAAAAAAAAAAAGAAAAAAGAAAAACTATTCAAGATATTAATAGTTGAAAACATTACTGTTTATAGTTACTTTAACTGTAGCTGATATAACAGTATGAGCTGCAGATTTTAAAAGAGAGATTTCATATCATTCGCAGCCTTGATAAAAAAATCTTGTATCCCTTTGAATGACATAGCATCAAACCAGTCCCACATTGTTGAACAGTTCTCTGATAAAACTAGTCCATCATAAATGTAACAGATAGCATAAAAAGTGCTTCTAAGTCTATTGCTCTTTTTTAAGCTCTGTATTTTTCAAGAAATATTTTTCCTAATTCAGTTTTCTTTTCTTTTCTTTTCTTTTCTTTTCTTTTCTTTTCTTTTCTTTTCTTCTCTTCTCTTCTCTTCTCTTCTCTTCTCTTCTCTTCTCTTCTCTTCTCTTCTCTTCTCTTCTCTTCTCTTCTCTTCTCTTCTCTTCTCTTCTCTTCTCTTCTCTTCTCTTCTCTTCTCTTCTCTTCTCTTCTCTTCTCTTCTCTTCTCTTCTCTTCTCTTCTCTTCTCTTCTCTTCTCTTCTCTTCTCTTCTCTTCTTTTTTTCTTTTTGCCTGTAGGATTCTCAGTTTTTCTGCTGTTTCCCCAGAGGAAACAATGGCTGGACATTTCATATCAAAGTTAAAGGACTAAATGTGTATTTACAGGGTGCTTTACAGGAGTTAAACTCTAGCTTCAATCTGCTCAACTGGAAAAGTTGTATAAGGTATCTTTAATTAAGTTTTGTTGTAACTTCCACAGAGCTTCATATTGCATATAATAAAATTAAGAAGAGATATTTTGGTGGAGAGGTCTTTATAGCTGAACTCAGTGGTATTTCTATAGTTATGTATCAGAAACTGCTCTTTAAGAAAATATATTTGGGAGAAAAGCATACAAGAAAATCAACACAACCCATTCTATAATTTCTTCCCTGCAAGATACCAAACCAAGACCCATATACTAAAAACAACTACAAAAAAAAGAACTAATATTATGCTGAATTATTAGTTAGCTGAATTAACCTGCCTTCAATCTAAAAGTTGGTGAAGCATTTGTCTAACTTATGCTGCAAAAAAATTCATACTGAAAACAACACTGTCACTTTTATTCTTCAAATTGGTGCATGGTACTCTGCCTTAGTCATGAAGCATATATAAATCTGAAGATAGTGAGACCCCTGAGCTTGAGTCTTCAAACCTCTTTTCTCTGCTCACTATGCCCTTATCTGAAAGCAAAGTCATTTTGAGGCAATATTTTTCTACCCTTAGAAAAGTATGAGTTTCACTTACTGCTTTACTAAGTTGAAATCATGGATAATGGAAAACCAACCAAAATCAATGACAGCATGGATGGATGGATCCTGCATTTGAAAGCCAGTATAACTTTGTAGTGGAACATAGGCCACACAAAATTATATGTAAGAACTGTTCCTTCATATTTGTGTGTGTGAACAGTCAGAAGATTTACTTTTCTAGCTGTGCATAGATGGTTTAGTCCAAAATTCACAGGATTCAGTGATGAGTGAAAGGGCCCCATTTGATTTCTTGTGGCTTTTTATCAAGTTCTGGCAGAAGTTAAGTATCTTTATATGTTAGCATATGAAGAAAACAGGAGAAATGTATGCTCCCTTCTTTCCCCTATTCTTATTCTTTTGAACAAAGTTAGGGTGTAGCTACAGTTCAAGGAATTATTTTCTTGGTGGAAACCATTTCATTTCATAGTCAAACTGCCCACAATGTAACATCTGATGAAATCAAATTACTGATTAAAAAATTACTGATAAAATTGTTCACCCCTAATATTTACTTTTTCTAATTTTTGTCTGCTTACTGAACCTGGTTATACCTGGACATAGTTCAAGAAAAAAATATGTATACAACAAACTACAAAAGAGAGCAAATTATGCTGCCCAGTGACTATCCCTTTTTGATTTGACAAGAGGGTGGGAAGGGGAGTTGCATCTGAAAGTTGTGGACCTAGAGGCAGGCATATTATAACAAAGAAACAGTGGAAAGCGCTTGTCATATCATGCTACTAATCCTTAAAGCATTAAATATAGGTTGCTAAAGGAGACAGCAAAAATCTGCATTACTAAAATCTTTCATGCATTTCTACAGATGTAGGTGGAACCAGTTGTAGCAGTCATTGTATAATAAAACAGATGTGATTAATAATGCAAGAAAATAATTTATAGGTAACTCTTCAGACATATGCATATGGATTGACACCCAGTCCATACGTGAAAAAATTGTGAGTCTTTCAAAAAATAAAAAACATGGAAATATGGTTTCTACCTTTCCTTTTGTAGGCCAGAAATGATACAGCAAGAAATTCCAAAGTTCAGTGTGTCTATCTTTGTAAAATCAGTCTGTATTGTAATTTTCAAAAAAGCCTAGGTTAACCCAAAGTTAGGCAGTTTGTTTTAGAATATCTATTGCCAAGCAACACCCACACATGTTTTCCATCCTAAAAGAACCCTCTAAGATAATGGTAATAAAAAATCTGCATTAAGAAAATACTGCAATTACAGAATCAACAATTATCCAATACCAAAGTTTGAAACTTTAATTAGCCTCACAATCACATACATTTCTTTTCACAGACATTGAGAGATCAGGATTGACCATGCTTTAGGGATGAATCAAGATTATGTTGTAAGTAAATATTTAGGAATACTGCAGTTCTGTGGAAGAAAGTTAATAGTCTTTGGTCTATTCAGTCAGGCAACTGAATGTTTTCCTGGATATTCTATAGTTAGTGATGGGAAGGCTATAGAAGCATGGAAACTGTTTCTTCTTCTGCAGCCTACATTGTCTGCATACACCTACAAAATTCTAATACATACTACTCTCTGTTAACAAACTTTAAGGTTGCAAAATGGAAACACATGAAAGACTGGAAATACTAGAAATGCCATTGCATAGGCTAATTTAACTCTGGAATTCCTGTTAATACTGTGACTGAAAAAAAATCTATTCATAATTTTTGGTAAAGAAAGGCAATTTCCTGCCACATTTCCAACCAGAAATTTATGTTGTGTTAGCGTGCGCACAGTTCATCAGCACAGAGAGCTTTCAGATGCCATGAGCACTGTTATCTGCTATTTGATCTAAACTACGTAACAACCAGCAGCAGTGTATTATCAGCCTCTACTTCATAAAGCCCTAAATGCCGAGAACTGTTACTTACTTTGCCATGTTTCACAGTGTTAGATTGGAGTTTGTGGTTCAATGAGCTATTTCTTTTTTCCATTTTTCATCTCAGAGCTGACTCAGTAGCTCCTTTTTTCTTTCCAGCCTGACCACTTTCTGGTCTTAACCGTCTTCCTGCCAGCCAGTGCCCATTTCAGGTTCAGTTACCATAGCAGGTTCCTGGCTCCAGCAGGGACATCAGCTTGTTATCATAAGCTCTACTCTCAGTTCTCCACAGTTTTCTCTTTACAGGACTGTTTTCCTCTCTTAGCTCTTCCAACTTTTTCTTTTGATCTTGTGTTATGTTCATTCTCATCCTGAAATCCCTCTACCTCTTTTTCTTCTTTTCCTTATTCATCAACAAACTATACTTTCTGTTTGTTCTTTCTTTCTCTCTCTTAGTGAGAATCTTTTCTTTTTCAAGTTTCTGGAAAGCTAAAAAGGTAGATATAGAACAGATGCTGTATCTGACCATACTTCTAAGTGACATAGTAGCTTGCAGCAATCAGGAACAAGTTTCTAGGACATTTTTTATTCAATCCTGCAATTGTAAGGTAGAGTCTGACCATTCCAAACAATATTTTCAAAGAATTTTGTGGATAAAGCCTAACAAGTCCTGTTGACCATGTGTAAAGTGAGCTTTACAGGGCTTCAGAAAAACATATTATGGACAGAAAATCCTCCTGTGCTAAATTTAAATTCTTTTCTCAAAAATATAGATACTGCACAAATACTGTGGATATCCTTAGCGGAAAAGTTGCTGCTTTTAAAATGTGAATCTAACATCTTTTCCCCAATTTTATTTTCCGCATAATAACATCGATTGCAAATGTTTAATAGAATTTGAATGCAAAACAGATACTTGGCATTAAAAAAATTATCCTGCAGACTTAAAGTTTGGCAAGGTTTTATCTAAATGAAAAACGCAGCCTTTAATGGCAGCTTTTTCCCTTACAATCAGTTTGACAGATCCTGTGCTACATCTTCCAAGTACTCCAACCATGCTCTAAATGTTAGATCTCTTTTTCTGTGCCCCTAGTAGAGAGTCTTTTTTTCAGTAAGTGCAAATTGGCCTGAGCTGCAACAAAATGTCTGTATTGCATGTTGTTTCCTCTCCCCCGTCCTTCCTCTCAGCTGAGGCCCTAGAGGCATGTGTTCTATTGGAGTGTGCTCATGCCTTCTCTAGGAAGGTGCTCTAACTAAAAAATAGCCTTGTGAAAATTGCATCAGCAGTTAAGCAATTTAATGTAATTTAACCTGCCTCTTAGTGGATTAAACAATTCAAATTAGAGCAGGGAAATGATCAACAATGATATTACAGGAATTTTTGCACCCAAGATACTTATTTCTGTGTGTTTAATTTTCCCCCTTTTTAAAATTCTTAATCTTTGGAATTAAAATTTTTTTATTCATTAAAGTGTTCTGGACATTCTTGGTTTATGGGATCTTATACATAGAAATTCTTTCTAATATGTGTGATAGGGTATTATTCCACTATAGGATACCACTATGCCTATATCCTGAATGCATCTGGCTACCTCATAAAGAAAATAAATGATGGATTGTTCTTCTTTTTCTTCCTCAAGACAAGTAGGATAACTGCAACTGTGTTTCCTAACTGAGCTTTTTTTTCCTCTTGGTATGTTTGTGGGTGATTGCTAGGCTAAAATGTGATGTTGTGCTGTATTCTAAAGGCTAGGATATTTACAATACTGCTGCTGAGCTCAGGTCTTTTGAGACATGTACTGGATAAACTTTTAATAACTCTCTGATATTTGACTACAGAGTTAAGTAGGCAAAGTGGTAGCAACTAGTCACCTTTTTACTTGTAGGATTTGATTCCCCAAGCAGACAGCAGTAAAGCAGGGTATGCTATGTATATTTTTTTTTTAATACAGTATCAAGACTAAGTATCCAGTTTAGGCTCTAGGCATGTATATGAATTTGACCAGGGATCAAATCAGTGGAACCTATGATAATGCTTCAGATTGATTTCTACATCTGTTGAAGTCCTCTGCTTTAGAAACATCACTTTCTAAATCTTCATCTCAAAGATATTGTTAGATATTGCTCCTTAAATAGATAATTTAATGAGAAAAATAAACTTGTTTTACCTGGTAATGCAAAGAATACAAGAAATATATGAGAAGAAATTTAATTTCTGCAAAACTTCAAATTAGAATAAACTGGGAAATTTCTTCTCCACTGTGTTTTCTTCTCTTACAACTAGACCTCTGCAACAAGAAGGCAAAGAGAATTTCATCTATGTGTATTTTAAGACCCCATATAGAAATGTGAAAAAAAATCACCCACTTAACTGTTATTTATGGAAAATAACTTTGTGTCTTCATGCTTCTTTTTAGTGAACCACTGGATTATTAGCTCACACTTAGTGTTTTATTTGCCATGTACACCTCAGCATCAACTAATCAGACTTTATTCTTGAACACTCTGAATTGCCTGTAGCACTTCACTTCAGCAGGCAAACTGACTCACGCTGACAGGAAACAATATGAGGCTTTCCCCGAAGGGACCATGCCATAATATCAATATGAGTATGTAGTCATTAGCTAGTCAGGGAACATCTAACAATTACATTAGTCAAAGCACTTTACAACATTTAGTTTTGTGGAGAATCTGAGATTCCAGCTCTGAAGCTATGCTCAGCATAAGCACCAAACATAACAACACTGTTTTGTTATATAAAAAAATAATTTGGGGGAAATCACGTTGTCTAACAAATAAAAACTATTTTAAAATTTTCTTACGTATAATTGTCTCATAAAAAAAAGCATTTCAGCATGGTTTTTCTCATTCAATTCTAAGCAAAAAATGGATTCCTAATGACAGAGGAATAACCTGAGCAGGGATGGATAAAATTATTTGCATAGAAAAGGATAAACAGTACCAGAGGTCCATAAACACATTACTTCACCGTAAGAACACTCACTTCTTCTATGAAAGCTCAGTGAGTTAATAAAGGACAATGTTCTTATAAAAAACAGTCTGAGAATACGTATGTATAGACACATTAATATTTAAATCTCAATAGCAGCATCTATTATTAAGCATTATTAAGCTCTTTCTGATAGAAGGCCTTAGAGGCTTCATGCCATTGCAAAAAAGGATAACATGATCTCAGGCCTTCATTTGGCTTATAGCAATTCAATACTGCTTGGCACGAAGCCACATGCCCTTAGGAGCTTTAAACAGTTGCAAAATGTTGCTGTACATCTTGCCAACACCTCTGAATCCGGTCTCTACTCTCTACATCGATGTCCCAGATTGCTGAGCCAAGGATAAGGTCTCACTCCTATTACTTTGGCATACAACGTAGTGAACACTTTTTAAAGCTCAGGATGGCTGAGAGTAGCCAAGTGACATTCTCTGGGTCGAAAAATACCTTTCACAGGGTTTTGACCCAGGCTATGGAAGCAATCGCCCAGGGATTAAAAGATCATTACAGACCCCACCACAGCCTGTATCAAGCGCAAGAAATTATGGAAAATATTTGTCTTTGCTTTCCCTTGCATAAGTACATAGCGGAGAGTTAATTAAAGTAATCCTAGCAAAAGTTAATACAGCACTTCAGATGTAGTATTAACTGACCAAAGACACATCAGTGCCAGCAGCAACATTGCTGAAAGTTGCTCAAGTATTTCCTAATAAAGTCAGCAAGAAAACCTGAAATGGTTTCTACTCAACAGAGAGCCATGAATCCCATAAAAGTAAGCCTTTACAAGTCAAGATCTAACTACTCCTCTCGACTTTTCACTAAGATGGTCTGGGACTCAGCAGATAAACCATTCAGAAATGCTGAGGAGTCGCTCCGGTACATGTTCCCATGAAATAGCAATAGCATGCTGAAGCACCTATTGTCACTAAACATAATGCTGAAAAACAAATTATTAGATGGTAATATACAAGGCTGATTTTGATATACACATCATGAGCAAAATGCCTGGCATTTCTTCACAGCTAGACATTACAGTAATTCAGGTTTTGCCAGGAACAAGTTACCACTTCCATAGACTGTCGTAGGAACACCTGGCAGCCCTTCAGTGCTCCTGTTATCTCTTGGCTACCTAAAGTGTTCCAAAGTAGTAAAACAATGCTCTGCCAAGCTGGTGATGAAGCGTTGTAAAATCTATGATGAGTGAGTTGAAAAATGTTCTTTGGTTCAGCTGCAAATTTAGAGTCTGATTTAAACCACATGGAGAAAATGTTGATCTATGTACTGCATGATAAACCTTTAAAAGTTTGAACTCCATCATTTTGTATATTTCCAGGTTCACGGGAAAATTCTTTAAAATCACAAGAGTGATAGTTCAGAGCAGAAAATTTTTTCTTCAAAAAAGTCAAACTAAATTTACTTTAAGTTTTGCATGTGATACTATTCTTATAATTCTCTTCCCTCTTTTTTTGTGATAAAGATAAGTAACTCAAAGATTAATGATACCAAATTCCTTAATTTTTCATATTTTTCCGATTCTCAAATAGAGAGGAAAGTATTAAGCACTTTTTAAGTAAAGACTATTGTTTTCAGCAATAGAAAATAATTTCACTTTATGATTTGTTATTTAGTTTCTACTCCTTCATGGCACCAAGAAGTAAATGATTAGCAAGAGAAGTAAAAGAACTAATGATTCTTCAAGCATTAGAAAAGGTTCTGCTTATTTCTTTTCAAGACGATCTGCTATTTCATCAGTTCTGGCTATTTGCAGTATTTTCTATATTAGTGCTACTTTAGTGCTACAGGTGTCTACAAATCAGGTCTTCCCTTTGTGTTTTATTTCTGGTTGTGCTGTAACAAAATATTATATAACAACACAAAATATTAACACCCTAGGTAAAAAATTACATTGCGTTAAGTCCTTCTCACTAACAAAGTAGTTAATTTCAAGAACCTGGAAACTTTCAGGTATTTACAAAAATACCTTTCAAGACATTAGAAGGAAAACAAATTAGGTTATAAAAAAAGCCATTTTCTACAATCTAAGGCAGAAAGTCACCGTGTATATCCTGTCAATACTTGGCCTGATGTTAAACTTTCTCCTGATTATTTTTTTCTTCTGCCTGAGAAGTGAATAATGTGAGAAAACTCTAATCTTCAGGATGTCTCATTTTTATCTTGATTTGCCAAGTTTAACTGCATTTGTGCTGCTTTCCCTTAGCTTCTACCTCTTGCCTGCCTCATTTTATAAACTGGTGATAAGAATGGTGACTGGTCTTTAGCTGAATATTGTGTGAGGATACTTTCATTTATATTTCAAATTATTTGAATTTGTCTTCCAGAAAAAAACAAATCTTTCCATTCTTTCTCATGAAAAAATAAGAAATAAAAAACCCCATAATGATAAAACCTTTATCAATTTGTTCCTAGATTTGCTATTCACATATGCTGACTATGACTAAAAAAAATCAATATATGGCTTTTGTTAATGAATGTTGAAATCTCTCAATACTCTGTTTATGTTCAGTGTTAATATACTCATGAGCATAAGTCTGATTTCTGCTCTGAACTTCTTTGGATCGTGAAATTTACACCACAAAGTTGAGCTTTTAGTCTCTTCATAATATGTCTGTTCTATGACTATAGTAAAATGTCAGAAGATAATTGCTCAGGCTAACTGATCCTGACCAGTGGATTTTTTTCTTTTCCCTTTCTCTCAGGGACTCACATCAACACTTTTCAAGAGAGCTAAAGGAATATACTTATTTCTTTTTACAAAGAAGACATCATTTAATTGAATGATCATGTAAAAATAGCTCTTTAAAACTCCAAGATACATATCCTTTTTCTGTTCAAGGGAATATTTTTTCCTCATATCTGTTGTACTCAATGAATGCATAGATACTGAGAAAGTTAAAAATGTCTATGCCCCTTCTAATTGTCTAAGTATCACCCCATGTTTTGGATTTAGATTTTTTTTTATCTGGGTCACAAAGAAAGGACTGCATGCACCCAAGAGAGAAGAAGGATAATGAATCTCATCCAGTATCCAATACTGCACAAAGGAGAAAAAAAAGTGCACTCAGCAGATTAAAATGAAATATGCAAGAATACCCTGGAAATGATGTGTTCGGTCTTTATGTATGAATTAAAGCCTTCATTTTCTAATAGCTTATTCTAATTTCCCTCTGTGGTTAGTACGACAGACCTTAAGCCCAAGAAATGATTAAGAAAAAAAAAATCTCTTTTGCTCTAGGATGTAATCCTTCCATTTGTAGATACCAATAGATCGGTCAAGTGGCAAAGACTAAAGAAGCTATAAAAAGACTAGAGAAGGCCATAAAAAGAGTATGTAGAGAAGCTACATTTTCCCACAAGCTTGTGACATCATAGCTGAATTTTCAGTGTAGTCTTGTCATTATTTCATGTCTGGAGCAAATTAATATGTCTATAACTGAACATGTGACTCTTTTAAAAGGACGTCCATGTATCTGAAGCACAGACCACAGACCATGACCATGGTAATCACTACAATTTCAGTAAAGGTAGGCTTAAAGAAGGAGCACTTTTACCTTGTTGTAATTGAAGACCTATATGCATACCAATTAGAAGTAATATAAAAAAGCAACTTATATTATACAAGTAATTACAAGAAATAAAAAAGTACATCATTTTAGACGTAAGTTGTAAGTAGCATAGTAAAATAAATGACTGGAAACTCAGCTACAATCTTCAAGTAGTGCCACTGAAACTTTTCTAGATGCCTCCCATTTCTGTGTTCAGCTTTATTATTATCTAAGAAAGAATGGTATTATGAAAATACCCGGAAAGGTGCTTGTTCAAGGAAGCATGTGAGTGGAAAGCCCAGTGCCATCAACATGGGAACAGTCAAGAAGACAACAAAAACAACCTAAGCGGCCCGTTAAAAAATAGCTCTCCTGTGAGTGTCCTGAAATTATTTACATCAACACTACTAAAAATATTTTCATTACTACTATGAAAAATATTTTCATTAATGCTATAAGAAATCAACACCTAATGCACCACAGGAGTGTGAATGTAGGTATACTTGTGTTTGAGGCATATTGGAGAAATTGTGAGAGAAAGAGATAGACTTAAAGGTCAACAACTTTTGCTCAAAATCCAAAAAACAACAGCTTTTGAGCTTCTTTGCCTTCTTTGTACCAAGTTATAACACAACAATTTCCTTAAAATCACTCAGTTCTTGCATTTACAGTCTAGCAGGAAAGTTTGATTTCTTAAAGTTGCAACATTTTATAACATTTGAGTCATCTGTGCTTTTAGGCTTTTAGGCAGTGAAGACAAGGAGAGGATGGTGTAAAGAAATACAGGCACTATTTTCTGCTGTAATATTCATTAAGCTAAATCACAACTTAGATTCGTAGATTTCAGGGCCAGAAAAGGCCATTACTATCATCTAGGCTGACCTCTCGTTACAGCAAAGGGCGAAGAACTTCAGTCTGTAATTTCAAAATCAAACTCATGACTTTGGTTTGAGCTATAGTATCTCTTCCAAAAAGACATGTAGTCTTAATTTAGAGTTTTCAGGTGATAGAAAATCCATTACTTTCACAGGTAAATTGTTCTAATGCTTCATTACTCTCACTGCTAAAAATGTGCACTTTACTTCTTAGCTGAATTTTACTAACTTCAAACTACTGCCACAGAGAGCAAAAAAAAGCTTTTGTCTTCTAAATTAAATTTGATACTATTAAAAAAATAGACTTTACTAGGACATTGTTATCAAGACTAGGCTTGACCTCCTTCTGGAAAAGTAAATTGACTAAGTTCTTTGTCTGTTCAACTTGAATCAGTTTAATAATTTTTATTCAACTTTTCTGAAATTATCATAGACCAATAACCTACATATGGTGTTGTTAATTCCATTTGAAAATGTAATTCTGCCTTTTTATTCATATTATATCCTTTGGTTTATGTATTCCAGGATCACATTCCTCATCACAGACAGAAGATTAGGACAGCTTACAGGTCAATACCTTCCCAAATATCACCTTTAAATGTGACCTACACGCCTTGTTCCTGGGTGTCATGTTTGATAAAATATATTATACAAAGGACCCCACCTTACAAATCAACACTTTTTTTTTGGATTTGACTCTGTCATTAGCTTTCACTTAAACATTTTTTGAATCATCTGCACATTCTGTCATTAGCAATTTTATTTATAACTTTTTAAATTTATTTATAACTTTTTAAATTTATTTATAATTTTCACCTTCTAGTATCTGTGGTTCACAGATTTGTCTGAAAGTGCACCCACATAGGATTCGGCTAAGCCAATAATTAATCTCTCTTAAAAAGGTTTTCCTACTTTTGTAAGCCACCAGATTCCCACTTTTTTCATCCAATGTGGGCAGTATCAGTTCAAACTGATTTTTTTTCTGTAATGTGTACATGAACATAGTTTACTTCATCAGACAAGTTTATTATTTTGGAAAAAAACCCATTAAATTAGTTTGATTGAACATGTTTTTTATAAAATCATGTCTGTCGGTATAAATATTGCGCTACTCAAAATTCTCAAATAGATACTGTCACTATCTGTATGATACAGACATGACAAGAAGAAATCCTATGAAGGCCATATGTGTAGCATTCTCTATGCCTATAGCATGACCATCACCATAGTAATGCTACATTATATCAAATACTGATCAGATACCATTTTTACCCCACAAACTCAAAAGTTTATAATACCTAGAGTGAAAGCATTTAATGAAACTTTTTAACTCTGCTTTGCTTTTCACTTTGATGATCACCATGTCTTATCAAAATTATAAACTGTCTGTAGTCTATAGTCTTGATTACCTTATATTGGAACACATCTAGTCAGTGAACTAGTTCTTTTTTTAAATCTTAAGACTATGCCACACCTTTGATATGCATGAAAATTCTCAGACATCACCTGGAATTCTGCTGGTACCTTGAGGGCACAATCAGATCCAAGATGAGTAACATCGCAGTTTGAATTTTGTTTATTTTTATGTAAAAATTGGTGAAATGTTTAGGATTATATTTGATAAAGGTCACTCTTTATATATAAAATGAATCATGGAATAGAATCAGAATCGTTTAAGTTAGAAAAGACCTTTCATCTCATCAACTACAATTGCAAGCCAAACACTGCCAAGCCCACCCCTAAACCATGCCCCTAAGTGCCACATCCATTAATCTTTTAAATACCTCCGGGGATGGTAACTCAACCACTTCCCTGAACAGCCTGTTCCAATGCTTCATGATCCTTTCAGTGGATAAATTTTTTATAATATCCAATCTAAACCTTCCCTTGTGCAACTTGAGGCCATTTCCTCTTGTCATATTTCCTGTTACCTGGAAGAAGGGACCAACCCCCACCTCATTACACCCTCCTTTCAGGTAGTTATAGAGAGTGATAAAGTCTCCTGTAGCTTCCTTTACTCTAGGCTAAACAACCCCAGCTCCCTCAGCTGCTTCTCATAAGATTTGTTCTCCAGACTCTCCTTCAGCTTCATTGACCTTCTCTGGACAAGGTCCAGCACCTCTTGTAGTCAGGGGCCAAAACTAAACACAGGATTCAAGGTGTGGCCTCACCACTGCCCAGTACAGGGGATGTACAGGGGACAGGATGATCACTGTCCTGGTCCTGCTGGACACATTATTTCTGATACAAGCCAGGAAGATATTGGCCTTCTTGGCTACCTGGGAAAACTGCTGGCTCATTTTCAAATGGCTGTTGACCAGCATCCCCAGGTTCTTTTCTGTCAGACAGCTTCCCCAAGCTTGTAGTCCTGAATGGGGTTGTTGTGACCCAAGTGTAGGACCTGGCACTTCTCCTTGTTGAACCTCAAACAATTTTCATCAGCCCATCAATCGTGTCCATACTACTCTGCAGAACCTTCCTACTGATGCCTAAAATGGGAGAAAAAACTCTCCATACAATGTTAGTATAGATAAGATAGAGACCAGCTCTTTAATGACGGCCTTCTGGTGCACGGAGTACAAAAGCACACACTAGTGTCCAGGGGTTCCACAATTTTATAGCACTAATCCATCCAAACCAAGAGCTATCCACCTCCAGATCCTCCCCAGATCTGCCCCCCTGGCACACCTCCCTGGCATTGAGTTGGAGGTCTCAAGACCCCTTTCTTCCTCATCTTCCTCCTCCTTATAGCACGTATTGTTTTTTGGAGCTTCTCCAAGGTTCCAGGCCTTCAAGGTTTCTTTGGCTATAATGATAACTTGTTGTTCGAGTCTAGGTACATATGTCCTTAACAGGATGTGTTTGCTAGTCTTTCCTTGAGAAGAACTTTAAACAAGCCTAAAGAATTTAGAAAATTCGATATGAAGTGTAAGAATAGTGTTTGGTAAGTGTCAACTGCTATTCTACAGTGTGAAAAACAACACAGCCATACTAAAAATCCATATTTACTACATAGCTACATTAAAATCTACAAAAAGCTAAAAATCTTAAATATTCTAAGGCATCACTACCCTCCAAGAGATCAACACTCCTGCCTAACTTGCTGTTGTCTGAGGATGCCCTTGATCTCTTCGTCCAGTTAATTGATAAAGATAATAAACAGGACTGACCTCAATACTGAGCCATGAGGAACACGACCTTTGGGCCCAGCCATCAGGTCAGCACCTGTCCAAGCCATGAGCAGCCATGGAGAATGCTGTGGGAAACCATGTCAGAGGCCTTACTAAGATCTGGGAAGACAACATCCACAGCCTTTCCCTCATCCACTAAATACATAAACCTTAGTCATTGAAGTCATAGAAAGAGATCGGGTTGGTCAAGCAGGAACTGCCTTTCATAAACCCATACTGACTGGCCTTGATGCCTTGGCTGTCCTGTATATGCCTCATGATGGCACTCAAGACGATCTGTGCCATGACCTTCCCCAGCAAGGTCAGGCTAACAGGTCTGTAGTTTCCCTGATTGTCCTGACCTTTCTTGTAGATGAGTGTCGCGTTGGCTAATCTCCAGTCAACTGGAACCTTCCCAGTTAACCAGGGCTGCTGGTAAATTGCCACGGTCCAGGAGAAAGGGAAATGGGACTGGGCACTGCAATAAGGGTCTTGACACAGTTGAGGATTCGTGCAGCAACGCCACTTTATTCAGGGAGAACAGGGACTTAAATAAGGTAGGTCCGAGGGGAGGATTCAGAACTGGGGAGGAGCATGGGATGGGCAGCTCAGGGAAGGCAGTGATTGGGAGATAAGGAAAAGGTAGGTGGGCCTCCTGTGTAACTAAGGGAATGGACCAATGGCAGCTCTCTCTGCACTGCAGCAAACTGTGGCTAATCAGTGGCAGAGGAGCGGGAAAGCAGGGGAGGACAGGGTGACAAACAACTTTGGGCGGGAAAATCTGAGGGAGAAAGAGGAACAACACGGGGATACAACAAACTTCATAAAAATTTAACAATAAACTGGGGTACATAAAACTTCATGACAATGCAGCAATAAACTGGGGTAAAACTGGGGAACAACTGTCAGTCCGGTGAATGAATTGTCCAGTATACGAAGGTCCATCTAGTTCCCATAGATGCTTCTCCATGCCATATATCTTCCACCACAGTAAATCATTGAAAATAGCTCAGTAAGCACTTCAGACAGCTCCCTCAGTACTCTTGTTTGGATCCCATTTGGCCCCTGTGGTGGGGGAAAAAACAGTTACAAAATGGTAACCCCCTAGGGGGAGGTAACCCTTAGAATTGAACCAATGAGCACTTCTGCAAAATATAAACATGTCACCAGACCGGAAAAGAAGGTGGTGATGTAGTAGTTGTAGTTGTTGGAGAGTGGTCATGTTCTGAGGCCATGAGGAGAAGGGGCCCGGAGCCCCTGGGGGGTGGGACCGCCCCCAGCCCCTGGCTGGGGGGCTACAGGGACTTGGAACAGTGTTAGACTGGACTAAGTGTCTGTAGCTGAGAAGCTGGGAGTTTTTCTCCACCGTGAGCAGCAGCAGGAGCAGTGGCAGAACAGCACTGACCGGAGAACAGTGGCAAAGAGCCAGAAGATAAGGAGCAGCAAACAAGCATTGCAGCCAAGGAGGAGAGACACAGAGAAATGTCTGATGGAGACAGAGCAGGACTAAGCTCTACACAGAGAGAGAGTTTGGTTAAGAACTGAAACAAACTCCCCAAACCCCTCTGAGACCTCCTAGAAAGGAGGAGGAGATGGACTCTTACTTGAGAAGTGTCTTGGAGTGCTACAGCACCGAGAAGAGAGGAGATGAGAAGCTCAGGCTTCCCTGAGCTGGACCGGGAAGCCGAAGGAATGTGGAGGAGGGCTTCACCCCCACCCCCCCCCCCCCCCGCTGCTCTGAGACAGAGCACGGGACCTCTGCAAGGGAATTTGAATCCCCTGAGCATAAGAACCGTCACGAAGGCTTCTGCACTTCATTGATATGATGTGGTGAAGTGACCTTTGTCCTGGTGAACGCAGCCCATGGAAGAGAAAGACCCTCGCCTGGAGTCGAAGGGCTGAGAGGGGCTTGGAGGCCTTCCTCATGTGTAATGATAATAGATCCAGCCACAGCTGCTGCATGGAAGGAGAGAGGCTGCTGCCCTAGAGAGACTGCTGCTCTAAGAGTGGAAAGGATCTCTTCCTTCTTCCCTCCTGGACTTTTATTTGGGGGAAGAAGAGATTTGATCCATTGTAAATACTGCTTTATCATGGTAGAGATAGTTGAGATTGTGTGTGTAATGTATTACAATATTTATTTGTACAGTCATTGTAATATAATTCCTTCCCCCCATATTGAGTCTCGTGTGTTGTCTGGAAAATCCATCTCACACTGGGCTGAGATGTGGGAGGGGAGCTTGGACTCGAGAATTGGATTTTTGGGGCTCTCAAACCACCACAGCCCCATAGACTTTTGCATGTCTAAGTGGTAGAACTGGCTTCTAATAATTTCCCCTTGGATTATGGAGACTTTTTTCTGGTCCCTGAGTCTGTCTTTCAGCTCAGGGGGCTGGGTACCCAGAGTAAAAAATGGTCTTCCTATTAAGGACTGAGGCAAAGAAGACATTATGTACCTCAGCCTTTCCCTCATCCTTTGTCACTATGTTTCTCCCCACTTCCAATAATGGACGGAGATTATCCATAGCCCTCCTTTTGTTGCTGACCTATTTATAGCACCATTTTTGTTGGCTTTTACAGCAGTAGCCAGATGAAGTTCTAGTTGAGCTTTTGCCTTCTATTTTTCTCCCTGCTTGACCTCACAGTGTCCTTGTAGTCCTCTTGAGTTTCCTGCTCCTTCATCCAAAGGTCATACACTCTCCTTTTTTTCCTGAGTTTGAGATGAAGTTCTGTTCAGCCAGGCTGATCATCTTCCCCATCTGCTCATCATTCAGCACATGGGGAAGGCCTGCTTCGGCTCTTTTAGGATTTTCTTCTTGAAGAAGGCTGTGTCTTCCTGGACTCCTTTGCCCTTCAGGACTGCCTCCCGAGGCACTCTCTTGATCAGTCTCCTAAACAGGGTAAAATCTACCCTGTGGTAGTCCAAGGTGGAAGTTCTGATGACTTCCCTCCTTAATTCTCCCAGAAATGGAAACAGTCATTCTGTGATTGCTATGCATGTGATGGCCTTCAACCATCACATTACCTACAAGTCCTTCTCTGTTCACAAACCACAGGCCCAGCAGTGCACCTTCCCTGATTGTCTCACTCACCAGCTGTGTCAGGCATTTATCTTGAACACACTCTAGGAACCTTCTAGAAGTCTTCCTTTCTGTTGTATTGTATTCCCAGCAGACATCTAGTAAGGTGAAGTACTCCATAAGAACAAGGGCTAGAAATTGTGACACATCTCTCAACTGTTTATAGAATATGTTGTCTGCCTCTTCATCTGGGTTAGGTGGTCTATAAAAACCTCCGATCATGATATCTGCTTTGTTTACTTTCCCCCGAATCTTACCCATAAACACACAACCCTGTTGTCACTGTCATTAAGCTCTAGAAAATTGAAACATTCCCTAATGTACAGGACAACCCCACCACCCCTCCTTCCTTGTATATACCTTCTGAAGTGTTTATAACCATTCATTGCAGCTCTCCAGTTGTGCTAGTCATCCCACCATGTTTCTGTGGTGGCAACTATGTCGTAGTTTTCCTGCAGCACTATGGCTTCCAGCTCCTGTTTGTTGCCCAATTACACAATTGGTGTAATTGTACTTCAGCTGGGCTGTCAATCCCACCACCTTTCGGGGAGGTGAGGCCCTAATTCCTACATGACCCTTCTCACATACTTCTGTGGTTTCTAGTACATTAATAACCCTTTGAAGATTTTCTGCTGCATGGACCTCTAAATGCAAAACACAGCATTTGTGCTGAACACAGTGATAGTAATATAGAGATAGTAATATAGAGCGTGTAGTGATAGTAATATAGAGATGATTTTGTTATTTTTGAGCAGTGCTTACGCAGAGCCAAGGCCTTTTATGCTTTTTGTACTGCCACAATGGTGAGGACTCTTGGGGTGCAAGGGATGCTGGGAGGAGACACAACCAGGACACATGACTCCAACTGCCTAAAGGGATACTCCATACCATATGACATCATGCTCACTATATAAAGGGTGAAGAAGGAAGAAGGTGGAGACATTTGAAGTGATGTCATTTGTCTTCCCAAATAACCATTCTGTGTGATGGGGTCCTGCTCTCCTGGAGATGGCTGAACGCCTCCCTGCCCATGGGAAGCAGTGAATTAACTTCTTCTTTTGCTTGGTTGTGTGTGTGGCTTTCGCTTTCTCTATTAAACTGTCTTTAGCTCAACTCACAAGTTTTCTACCTTTTACTCTTACATTTCTCTCCCCAGTCCCAGTGGTGAGGGAGTGAGTGAGCAGCTGTGAGGTACTTGGTTACTGGCTGGGGTTAAACCACAACACCTGCTAACTCCTGTGCAAGGATCCTTTCCCTGCTTTGAGACAGGCATACTCTCTCTGTTGCCAGGAGGTCTGGTGTCATTATATACTATAATCATTATATTATATATAATTATTTTATTATAATATACTATATTATTATATAAAATGTGATAATTTTCTGCAAGTGGTAAGAAAATGTTGAACTCCATAGTACGTTATAACTTTTTTAGAAGCAGCATGCATTGGCACAAGTCCAGAGTTCTGTATTCTCATCAGATGGCAGAACACAGATCAGCTTTAACTCACAGTGGTAATACTCAGTGTTCAAAACTGAAATCCCAATCTGATAGGAGAAATGTGGTCCAAACATAAAAGATCATAGTTCAAGGACCTATCTCAGAGACATGATCTGTCAAAGTAATAAGTTCTGACCTTGCTAAAGTCAGTACTGCAGATCAATTTATACAGCCCAAACTGAGGGTCATTATGCATAGGATATTCCTGGATAGGCTTATGCAACAAGATCTTCATGTCCAAGAGATGCAGTGAACATGAAATCACCTGGTCTGCTCATCTTCAATCATATGGTTGCCTAATACAGTTTGGTGTGTTTCAGCAAATTAGATGAACTCGACGAGATCCGAACACTGGGATTCTTTTATTTTGTTTTGGGGTCAACACTTTCTCACAAAATCTGTTTATGGACTACATAAAGCAAAATTAGAAAACAAACAGAGTTTGGTAGATAAGCTGTTTTGCTGTGTCTTGAACAGTTTCATGAATATAAAATTCTACTACAATTTCTTTTTTTGTGTCTCCATGTCAAAAAAAGAAATAGAGTACCATTCAGATGAATATTGAAGAGGCATCCTGGCACTCTCTCCTCCAGAAGGGAAACCTCAATTACAGTGTACAAGGAAATATGAAGTTATTGTCTTTCCAAAAATAGGATATTAAAATAAATCAATAAAATAAACCAGACATATCTGAGAAGGGGTGTTTGAGGTTGGAGGAAGGACAGGAAGAAAAAAGACTGCTGCATGACTGTGAATGTTGTGCTCCATAAGAAGGTAGTATCCAAGTTGGGTTTTTCAAGTCCAATGAGCAAGAAAGAAGGACAGACCAGTCTCACATATAGCTGCTTTGAACTCTGACTAGCACATAAGGTATAAAAATTCTCACTTACACTTTTGTTCCTCATTGCTTTTCTTCCCTAGCATTGATAGTACTTCAGCTATGACCTTACAACACTGTAGGTATTGGTAAATAAAGTATAGTTTATCTTTATCACTTCATTATTTTCATACCATTTTGCAGGAAAATGTATGGATAGAAGTCTATTTCTTCAGTTCTGTTTTTTTGCTGCCAAAGATAGAAAATTATTATCTAAATTAAAACACCTGTGCATATGTCACATTTTCACATCTTAAAAAGCAAAAGAGTGTATAATATGTATGATGAGAATATTCTTAGTAACCTCGGAGATGACTTTTGTTAAGAGAAACTCTTCTCACTGCCTTCAGCCTTCTGACAGGCCTACCTTTTTGCTGGTGAATGTACAATTTTTCTGGTAGTATAATGTCAGTGGCTAAGCTTGGCTAACGTTTATTTCAGAGGACACAATGCTGAGCATGAACTCTTAGCAAGATCTAACATCAAGGACAAGGTGCACCTTAATATCTATACCATACACCTTAAAATTTGTAGCATTTGTAAAATAATTTAGCAACAAGTTAATATTCAGTCTCATTTAGAATATTATTACCATTCCCACTATTACTGTCACTACTATTTTAGAGATAGAAGTGATTAAGTACTTTGCCAAAACCCACAGAGCAATCAGTTTTAGAAAAAGGATCAGAATTAAGGATTTTTGTCTCCCAGGTTACAGCTTTTTCTACACCTTGTCCAACTGACTGGAATATTTTAACTGCTTCAGAAATCATTAGTTAATGATTTGGCTACTGGTCTACAATGTTATGCTTACTGACAGGCATTTGATGTGCTTTTTCACATACTTCTGCTATATAGTCTTGTAGTCCATACCAATATTTGTCTTGATGTTTTATTCCAGGGGTTTTTTTGATTTTTTTTTCTGAGGTTACTTTTCAGAATTTGGGGTGCTTTTATCATGTATTCCAGTGCCTTAGAAGATCAAATAAATAATATTTTCCTTTAGGTCAAGACACAGACAGACTCAAATCACTAAGACTGAAAGCAGAGTCCAGTGATACAACACCACAGAGTCCCTGACCCTGCACACAGTCCTACCATGTAACTTTTGAGGGGCTATATTCAAAGAAGAAAATAAGCAGAAAACAAAACCCAATTATGTGAGCTCAGCATAGCTGCATCCTCCTAACTGCACAGCCTGTGTCAAGTGGTGCCTTGAGGGAGATTTTAACAGTATTGTTATTTGATTCCCATTTCAGATGCTTTACGTTTCCAAGTATTTAGCCTGATGGAAGACAGGAGAAGTTCATCACATAAAGAACAGCTACCTAAGCAAACAAACCCTCTCCATGCTTTGAAATGTCTCTGTCACTGAGGCTAAATAATCAGAGAAAGCCAGTGTAAACATGTGAATGATGACATATCCTCCAAGAACTAGAGGGAGCAGATGGAAATAAATCCTTTGCAAATTCTGCAGCAGGAGCTGGAAGATACTTTACTTTAATTGAGGGATTCTTATGTCCTCTTCCTCCTTTACTAGTCTCCCTTAACAACACAGAATTATTAAAAACAGGGAAACCATTACAGAAAATTAGCTATTTACAGACCAGGATGAGCTCAAGTTGTAAAGTCTTCTGCATGGGGATTGAGCAAGTATGACAAGTCAGTCCTGGACTAAAGCAAAAGATAATCAGATTCTACTAATTCAGGCTGTGAGACAGATCGTTGTCAGGCTCTTTAAAGGCTAAGCAATGTCTGCAAAAGCTGCAGAGGAGCAATGTTTTCTATTGAGATGACATTAAGAAAAATTAAAAATGCAGACAATAGACAACTTAAGAAGGAAAGGCTTTCGTGAAGAGGCATAGTTAGAGATCATAGATGGAAACACTATTACACTGCCAGTCTGAGACAGCAAAGGGAAGCTATGTGTTTCTTTTAGCTTGAATTGCTATAAAAGTTGTGAACTGATAAAATTCCATATGAGATATTAAATTATTGCCTAGGTCAAAAAGAGACCCTATTTATTTTTTTACTGTAAAAACCTGAAGGCTTTTGGATTCCCTGTGAACATGGGTTAATGAAATTATTTAAATTGCTTAGATTGTTTAGTAACTATACCAACTCAACCTTCTTCTCTTTGTAGTGTTTCTCTGCTTCTTACACTATACAACTGAGAGAAAAAAAAATCCCATGGAAGGTGAACACTTTGAAATATCAATCATTTTGAACTCTTAAGGTGTTCTTCACCCAACTGTCAGGACTATAGAACCATAACTGGATCCAAAATGGCTATTTTACTTTCCTTACAAATATTGAAATTGTGCAATGTAAACTAAACAAATAGCTTCACAGATTCCTTCAGCTTGTGTGATTTTGAAGCTCCCTATGGCTTGTTCTGGTGCCTTTTCTGTATGTGATCTGCTTCTACGAAGTGAACAGCTAAAGGAGGCACCCCTGTTCCTTCCAGCTAAGTCTGTCATTAGGATTTTGTGGTGATAAATTTAAGACATCCCAAGCTTTAATCAACATTCCATTTTTAATCCCTTCAACTAAATACCCCAAGCGTTAAACACCATTTCAAACAGTCATGTGCTAGCCACTAAACTGCTCTTGAAAGCTGAATTACAGTATTTGCTTTTGCAAATGCAACCAAATTAAATTTTATGGTGACAATAGCTAACATTTTATCTTTTTTAAAGCCTGTTCACAGCAGTCATTCCTATCAAAAGTTTTGCTACTAAAAAGTGAAAATGCTTGCAAAAGATTTCAAAGCACAATCCTAACAACACACTCAACAAAATACTGCTTATGGATTTTAAATTTTTTTATCCATATGAGGTATTTTTTTCATTCCCCACTTTATTTTTTTCTTTAAGCTAGAAAATATGGGCATGTATTTTAAAGTAATTTTTTTCCTGGGAACTATTTTGAGGTGTAAATATAAATTGTTTCCTTTACAACCGTTGTACATTAAAGTAAATTCTACTGCATTTGAAAACGTCAGCTTTATTTTGTACTGGTATTCAGAATCCTCTCTTTTTCACCAATATTATATAAAGTTCCTCTGGGAAGATAATGTGTATGATTGCAGCCCTGCCTTGTTAAAATCCATGGCTTTTTATGCAGTCATGTTTTCACCCATGAATTATGCATGAAAAAGTATCTCATTACATTTCATTTTCTTTACAGCAGCATCCCCCTTTCTCGACATGCTCAGATTCCCATCAGCCGAGCTCTACTCACCCTGCAGCTTGGCTCCATCTTGATGCCTTCATAGCATTTTAGACAAAATGGGTGTGTTTAACTTGTCACCTCAAGCCTGATATAAATTATTCACCAGAGCTTTGCACAGATTTGTGAGATAACCAGCCTGAACTCAGGGAAACTTCACATGTTTGACTGTGTATGTTGTATTTGACAGGGACATTAATGGCAATTTCCCCTTATACTCGTCCCAAACAGAGGGGTGGGGTTTTTTGTTGATTTCGTGTTTATCTTTTTTTAAAGATCCCAATACCAACATTCAGTTTTATTTAAATTTATTTTCTATGGCTTGAGCTACATATTTTTATTTTTAGCTTATCTCTCAAATGCCACTAAAAATACACTCTTTCTTATGTTTCTAAGGTAAATTGAGCAGAAATACTCTTTAAAATGCTCTGCCTAATGTTAAAAGTGCCTGGAAATCCCTCCAAGAGTAAATGCATATTTAAATCACACAATTTAACAACTGGGATCCTTCTCCTTCTGTTTAAACCAAGACAGTGGTTCTTTATTTCCAACAACTCATGTTAGGAGAAGAGAATACCTGAACTGTGAAGTTTGCAACACCAGGGCCTTATGTTTCTGATGCGTAACTCATACACACATGAGAAGACAGCAGCCATGGCCTACTTCCATGTGTAGCCAGGAAACCCCCTCAGATTATTTTTGTAAGCTTTCTTTAGCCACAAGATGTGATGGTAAAGACTCAAAACAAAAGCTCCAGACAATCCTATCCTTCTTCACACTACTTGATCCCCTGGGAAGGCAGCATGCTGAGGTCATTGTCAAACACTTTGTGGAATACTGAGAAGTTAAATGCAAATAAAGCTGAAAGAAAGTGAGTGTCAAGTCACTGAGATACAAAGACACTTCAGTTAAAACATGCGGTTTCCTCAGTTTTCAAGTATTTTACAACATTACATAAGACACATTCAACTCAGTAGTGCCTTCTGTAACTTTTACAATAGAGGTTCATACTTTGATAGAATACAAAGCACATGCACGTTTGGGCTCCAAGGCTTCAGATGGCTCCATGGTCAGGGGGACAGCGCAGCTGTGTCTGTGCCACATCCAGCTGTGTCTGTGCCCCCATCTGGCTGGGGGGAATTGCACTGATGGTGGTTTACAAGAAGTAGACAACCTTACACACCTCTAGTGGGAGCAGACTGCTGGGAAGTCAGCAGTCCTGGTGCCCACTCCATGTAGCTGTCTGGCTTTGAGGGCTGGAGCAGTACCTTCAGGGAGCAGACCATGAGTACATATACCAGGCAAAGCAGGACATGAGCAGGGAGGATAATGCTGTGGCAATCCCTTATGCAAACAAGGAACATCTCCCACATGTGGACCTCCTGCCCACCCGTATCGGTTCCAGCAGTTTACAGTGCTTCCCAGCTAAGGCACAACGTGTGTCTGTGCCTACACTCCTTCCCAGTCCCCATACAGCTGCATTGCAGCCTGCAGCACTGCAGCACTGGGATCTGGATACCCATCACTCTTGTCTTAGGAGAAAGGTCAGACTTAAGAAGTTCTTAACAAGAAAGCTGACTGTAAGCAAGCAAATGCTTAATTTGACCTTTAACAATACATGTAGAAACTAAAAGGGTCACAATAAAAAATGAAACCATTGTTGTCACTTTTGTCCCAAAACCAGCAGAACTACTGTAGTATTTCTAGGAAATGGAGGTATATCTCAGAGGTTTTTTATTTTCTAATTATTTGAACACTTATTATTTATTCTCTTGTTTATTTGCTTCATTTTGAGACAAATAAAGCATTTATGTGTTTACATATAGTCTGGATTAACACATAAAGAACTAGTTTTGAAACAAACCTTAGTTTTATTTCCAATTCAGGACCTTTCATTTTTCACTATAGATTGTATCACTTGTGAGCTTGTAAAGTCACTGACAATTTGCATAGGCATAATAAACAGTTTTGAGTGGGAGGGAAGCATGACACCAAACCAAAACCCACAAGCAAACCCATACACATAAGACCTCAACTATTCAAAGTCAGAAATAGAAACAAAGGTCATGATATTTCATGTATGAACCTGATGCACTTTCACTGGTAAAGTCTTACAACACAGACAAATATAAATTGAGATAAGAACTATACATAAAGAGTACACATTGACTTCCACTTCTTTCATGGGATGAATTTTTAATTTCATACAGCCTCATATTTTCTTATAAACAATACACAGAAATCTTTGACAATATATTTCATACATTTTGTTCCGCCAAGATTAAAATAATTGAGGATTCACCAGAGGCAGGGCAAAATAAACCATTTTTTCCTTATGCTGCCTCGAAAAGGTTGAATTTTTCAAGGATTTAGCCAGTTTACATGCATACCCATAGCATCCTATGTTCTGTACGAACTACTTTGATTCTAGTACTAGATACGACAGGATATGGAAATATTTGAGTTGACTATTGCAGAAAAATTGTTTTAATTGCAGATGAACTTTAAGTAAAAATCTCAAATATTTCAAATATATATAGTAAGACTGCTCAAAGGTCTTTCAAAAGTAAGAAATATGACCGAATAAAAATTATTTTTAATTATAGGGAAAAATGTCATTTTTAGTTTCATAGTCCTCATTAAATGGTATATTCACATCATAATGTCTAGAATTTTTTTCTATGCAACTTCTAATTCAGCTAATTGCTACCATGACCTACTGGAGAGTTATAATTTAAAAAAAGAAATTAAGACAGAAGTTAACCTACCTCAAAGAAAAAAAAATTAGTATTCATATGTTACTACAAGACTATAATAATAATCATAATTAATAATTTCTTCCCAAGAGAGAAACAGTGTGATATGAAATTTCTATGCTGGAAGAATCAAGTTCAGCAGAACAGTCACACTGGCTTCCTTCTCCTCTCCTTCCAATCTTACATGTGCTCCTTCTGGGCCTGTAAGCCAGAGACCATCCAATCAGGTTGTATGAAGAGTTCATCTTGATGATCTTTGTGGGTCCCTTGCAACTCATGATATTCTATTCTATTCTATTCTATTCTATTCTATTCTATTCTATTCTATTCTATTCTATTCTATTCTATTCCATTCCATTCCATTCCATTCCATTCCATATGTATTTGGCCACGTCCTCCAGATCAAACTTGGCTTCTTACATGCACAACAGGCATTAGCTTCAGAAATTTCAGAGTAAGGAGCAAAACCTAAACACTGTGTAAGCATTTGAATTTTGGTTAAAACACTCTGCCTCGTGGAAAGTCATGTGTGATGGCTAGCTGCTAGAAAATGATCGGACTTTTATTCCCCAGACCAATAACTAGCACCCAGTGCAAGTGAGATAACAAGAAAAAGTACAAGGTATAGTGGTTAGTGTATTGAGCTGTCAAGTCTCTGGAGAGAGAACAGAGAGAAAGGCATTTTGAGATTCTACTAGAAATCATCATTGTTTCTCTGCCAAGGGTTTTCAAAGTACTCGTAGAGAAAAAATAGCTTTCAGCAGTCACAACTGTGTTACACTTGATAATGTTTTGTACAATGTTTTGTATTGTGAAACACAAATTCCAGTTGAGGTACTTTGAAAATTTCCTGGTACAGACTCATTTTATTCAATTATCCTGGTAGGTTTAAAATGCTGAAATGAGAACTTACTTATATTGCTTGTGGGTTAAACTAGACTATAGCACTTCAGAACAATGTGGTCGATTTTTATGGACACTTTTACACACTCAAAAATTGCTAAACTCTTCACAACTAATGACTGCAAAAACAGTATACACATACAAAAAGGCAAGGAGTAAACATTGTAAAATAATGTAACAGAACACACATAGTTAAAATCCTACCCCTACATGTAAGCATGAACTTTCCTTTCTAATTTGGCTTGTGATATTAACATTACTATGATTAGATTATTTGTGTACTGCAGGCAAGTAGCAATCTGATTTCTATCTGTGATTAAGACTACATATTTGCTTATTTTTTTTAAAGTTTTTCTTTATTTAATGTTTCTTGCCGCTCTGCAAAAACACAAAACCAACCAAATAACAACCTTGTCAAAGATGTTGAAGATTAGATGGCAATGCAGATAACAAGCAAAATAATATTTTTTAAAAACAGGTTGTGACTCAGAATTTAGAACTATGGAAAATACGTATCAATGGAAAAAAAAATAAAAATGAAGTTTGACATACTTCAAACTTCATGTTTTGCATAAATTTAACATCTCTCCTTCTTTTCCACTCAGGTTTTTGCTCAATGACCCATGTAACTACTGTGCTCTGGATTCCCAAAGATCTGCAGCCACCTACACCCTATTAACCAGTACAGTCTCCTAGATTATCAATTTATGCTGAAGTGGCTACTGTCAGTCAGATAAGTAAGGACTTTAGACATAGAAACTGTTCCTGAAGATAACCAAGGACCTCATTAACTAATTTTAAAGAGAGGTATGATTTTATCAAGTGCCACACCCAGACACCATAAGACTAAAAGTAAGTTTTAAAACAAGAATTATGAGACCAAAGAGGAAATTTTCTTGGATTCTAAAATTAAAATATTGCAAGAGAACACTGACTCAAGAGCATGAAGAACATAAATGATAACAAATTAATTCAGATATGTGTTTGTTGTATTATAAATTATTTTATAGCTCTAATAGACATTATTTATCCACCACAAACAATATTGTTCATTGGACTCAACTACTGAGTTCTTCTTTACATTCAGGTTTTTATCAATACTTTTAACAGCACGAGATATTAATATAAAACAAAGTCAAGTTCATCGAATCCAACAACCTGGTATTCGTGGGAGTCCTTATGACTACAAAACGGTCTCCCCTGGACAAGTGGTAAAGCTACAGACTCATCTGGACTTATTTAACATAAGTTATAAATTTTATATTATCTCTTTATAAGAAATGGATGCGGTAGATCTGACAACATGTATATTGTTTCCTTTAAGTCCATAGCAGGGAGCAAGAGAGATCTACGGGAAGCAGACAGAGGAAGCTGTCAAAGATGCAAATATAACTTTATTTCCCTTATTTAAATACAAAGATTTCTTCTCAATATCCTAAGAAGCAATATTTGGTCAAGAATCAAGTGATTCTTGATGACCACTGGAACATAATAAAAACCTTCCTTGGTTTTTCGTAGTCTCTGGAAACCTTTTCTTACACAAAGAACTTGCTTGTTGCATTTAAAGGTGTCTCCTCATGACCCAGAAATGGAAGAAAGTTTGATTTGTCTTGTCAGTACTGCCTTTTTTCTGTAGTAATACCAATGCATAGCCAGAGTTCTTCCCAGAAGTTTTTTGTTTCTTTATGTATTTGTTGCTAGGTCATCCCTTAGAGTTGAAGTCTCTACATATTTTAATATTTTCCTTTATTCATTTCTTTTTTAAATCCATCAGTTTTTCTTTATAGTTTTATTTTTCTTTTTTTCACTTATTTCCCCTGCTGCTTTCTTGAATTCTTCTTTCAAGTAAACCTTTTTCAACCAGCTTAAAAATGTTTTGCTTTGTTGCAGCCTCTTCCAGCTTCTTCACATTTTTTTAATTTCTTCTCCATAGCATCCCTATTTTTCTTTCTTCTTCTTTCATGTATGCAGTGCTCCTGATACATTCTCACAATCACCTATCACTTCCTGATCCGCTTTCTAGCAAAACACTTTTGACACATTGAAAGACGTCTTTCAAATCAAGCAGGCGATGTGATCAGCTTTCTACAACTTTGAAACATCATTTCCTGTGACCAGATCTGCCCAATATGGTATTTTTTTTATTCTGGCTATCCAACACCACTGTACATCGCAGATGATTTTTTTTCAGATTGAGTTTGAATTTTGTTGCCTGGAGTAACAGTGTGTTCAGAATCTATTTCAAACCTAGTTTACAATGTCTTTTTAAATGTCACATTACCAACTATACAAAAACTTCAGCATATAATCATTAATTTATCTGCAAGCATTTCAGGATTTATTCTCAGTTCTTAGATTGGCACACAACATGATCGCTTCACACATGGTAAGCACCTGATTTGCTCCTAATTTGTCACTCCCTAGTGCTTGACTGATCCTATAACATTGAGAAGATACCTTTTCATTTTGTTAAAGTTAGACATTGACTCACTGGGAGCTCTTCCTAGGACCTGGTCAGAGGCAGAGTTTGAATATCGTATCACACCTGATGTAATAAAATTTAGAGTAACTAGTAGTGAATAAATAAGACAGTGCCTTATGCAACTTTTATCCTGACATACACCTATTTTCAAGTAAAATGGGTAAGTTATTACATCATTACAACCTTTTTTCCAAAGTATTTTTTTCTTTACCAGGTAAACCTCATGCTACTATAGCTTCATAACCTGTTTCATTTTTGCCATGAGAAAAATGCTTGGAGCTGTGCCATCATACAGGAGAGGCTTTTTAATATGGTAATTCAGGTGGCAGAATAACAGACAAAGTTAACGTTAATTGAAAAATCTAACTACCTGCTGGTAGATGAAGGACAAGCATGTTTATTTTAATTGTACTTAAGCATATTTGTATATACATTTGCATGTATAGCTTATATATGTGTCTGTCCTGTTTCATTGTGTCTGCCCAGTTCCGCAGCTCTTTTACTCCTGCCCAGGAAAGCCTACAAAAATATCTGGCTACACATACAGGTTTGTGTTTTGAGATCAGAATATGAGAATATTTCAGATCTCAAAGCTATCAATTTTCTCACCTATTATAAGATAACCACTTACTGTTCTGGTGTCAAGATTACTCTGGTTTCCTGAAAAAAGAGAGAGAGACTTACCTTCCCAAATGACACTTGTGGAACAATCCATTTTTCTGACGGATTTTATTAAGATGAAAGCACTAACTGAATGTACTCTGACATTAAAAATTTTAGGCATAATTAGGTCACAGAATCAACAAAAATATAGTGTATATAAAGAAAACATGTTGCAAACCTCGCATAAGAAAAATGAACATAAAAAGTATCATTCTCTAAGGGATTCTTTTAATTGAATACATTTAAAATTTTCAGAGGCAGTTAAAGCTGACACCTGCTGTTATATAGACTGACATGGTTAGAAGCTATCTAGCTCCTTCCAGTAAGCTGAAGAAGCAAAACATCTAATTAAAACCAAAGCTGTAAAGGCGTTTAGTCAAATTGTTTAAAGTGTTCTTTTTTTAAGATGTAAAATTGGCTAGGGTTTGTTGGCACAGAGAGTTTGTCAAAGCTAATGAATAAAATTGTAAGGCCAAGAAAACTTGAATGTTGTACAGACAAAGACATTCTGTGGAGCTTCACTTTTCGAAAAGCCTAAACATAGATTAATACAGCACTTAGATTAATCTCAGCAGAGAAATAACTGTACCTTATTCATTAGCACAAGATTTAAATCTAAGACATAGTTATGGCCTACAGGCTGAAAATGTGCCAATTGTTAGTAAATCTTTTGAATATATAATCCCTTTCTGAAAAATAATAATTTTTGAAATTTTAAGATGTCACATAATATTTGTGGACTTTTTATACAAAATTAAAAAAGCTAGTGCTCACAATATCTAAATGTGACAGCAATGCTGGTATTCTGAAGCCTTCTTTCATTCCTTTATGCTGAAAAAAGGATGGCATTGCTTGAGAATTATCATGATTTGCCTGATGTAGTTGCTCAATCTATTATTAGTAGCATTTTCATAGCATCTTCAGTCCAAGTTGCATTATACAGTAAGAGAAGTGTGAGAAAAGTGGCAGCTTTCTCTTCCAAGGAGTTATCATTTAACGGTTGTATTCAGCACTTCTTACTGTAGCATATCACACACTGACTTCAGAGGGGGCTTTGCCAAAGGAGGGAGTGAATAAGGAGTGCTGAATAGGACTCTACAAAGGCACAGCAGGTACAGCTGGTGCAATTCCATACAGACAAAGCATTGTACAATACAATGTAGACAGTTAAAGCAGTGCATTATGTATCATTATGAAAACTATCCATTTTACATATAATTTATAATATGAAAGTAGTTATCCTCCCTCCAAGTTTTGCTCCATTTTTTGAGTTTTATCAAACTATTAGTGCTTGATAAAGGCCACTTAGTATGGAAATACTATGATAAAACTTTAAATTCAGTTGATAAAACAAACAAGCAACAGATAAACTTTTTCTTCTAAAAAAGTCAGAAGTCTCAAATTTGTTGATAGAGAATTATTTTCAGTATGGGATCAAGAATTTTTAAAGAAATCCCTATTATTTCTTATTAAAGTCCAAAATCTATTATTCATAAATTTCAAGGTGCCATACACGCATTAATGAAAGAAGCCTTACAGCATTACAGCAAGGACGCTATTGTTCTCTTTGTAAAGCAAGGGAAAGAGAGATGGAAAGGTAACGCTACTTAAAGAGCTATACTTTTACTGATTATGGCATTTTAACAGCCCAGAAATATGCTTGGAGGGACTGAACTGTATTATTATTAGGCTTGTCTGAAATGTTAGATTTAAACCTTCAGCTAAATTATGGTGGCCTGAGAAGTTACCAGGTTGGCAGAACAGAATGTGCCCCTACCCATGGCAAACACAAGATAAAGCAGTCTAATCTGACCTTGTTTGCATTCATGTTGGTAATGTTCTATGTTCTTCTCAAGCACAGCAATAGAATTAAGTATATCATTGTATTCACAAATAAAAACACTTGGGTTCATGTTCTGGGAGGTATAATAAGAAAGAGTTTTAATTGCCTGTATTGACTGAAGAGTGCAGAGTGGAAGGCCTTGGTGACAATAAACACCACAAAGTGCTGCAAGATACAATAATAGTTTCAGAGTTCTGCTTTAGAGTGACTTTCTAGTCATCAAAAGTGTACCCTTAAAAAAAAAAAGGCATATATGTGTGTTAGACTTTTATTAACTTTGCAGACACCAGAGGGATAAGAAGAATGCTTTTGCTACTGAACCATTTTTATTTTTTCTTAAAAACAAGCTCTATGTTCCTCACTTAGACTAAGAGAAAAACATAAACTATATTGTGAGAAAAAGGTCTAGGGGTTTCTGATTTTAAGCATTACTCCTGCAAACCTTCTTTGACCCTGTATATTCATGGGGAAATTTTAATTTAAGAATTGGATATTCTGGCTTGGATATCACAACTGCTGACCATAAAATAAATTAATCTGAACATAGCTGCAGAAAATAAATTTATTCTCCATACCTCCTTAGGATTCCTAAAAATAATGCAGCAAATAATATTATTACATTAAAAGATGATCTAAGATCAATGTGAAGAAGCAGATTACAGTATCAACTTGTATGATCAGGGATGGATCTGCTGCAGACCAGTACCAGAGTTCAGAAGGCTAGAGACAGGGATTCCAACTCCTTGGAAACTACAGATGTACCTGAGGTGATTTTGTTGCAATTTTATATAGGGGTTTTAATTTTATGTTAGTCATTAAGTCTGAGTGCAACTTCTTGGCCTCAAAACTACATTGTTCAAACAATCATAATTTACATGAACACAGCACAGTAAACTGCATTCATCACAGTATAAACAGTGTGTCAAACCAAAGAAAATGAGACAAATGTGACTACTTTGTGACTTTTTTTTAATCAAATGCTTCTTCTTCTGCCCACAAATGAATCATATATTTTCATAACCACAAAATGATTTTTACTGTTTTCAGTGATGGCTCTTTGTGGAATTCTGGAACAAAACCTCTCTTAAAACACGCGTTTGTTCCTTGTGGTTTATTTGTTCAATCTATATATAGAGCAAATTCTGAAACTAACAGAATAGTCTGTTTTCTGAAAAAGAACAAAAAACCCTACCTTCTCCAGCTTAAAAAACTTTTGGGTGACTTTTATAGCAAAAGTTTCAAACAAGGTTGTTTAGAAACTTTTAAAAAAAATAAACAGTGCTAACCCAGCATCTCATCTACTTTATTTTTTATGTCCTTTTTTTTTAGGGTTTGAGAGGTGTATGACACCATAAAGCCATACATGCGAGCACTAGAGGTCTCATGTTAAGGGAATGTTAGAAGGGAGATAAGGCTTTTGCCGTTTGCTTCTCCCTTTTTGCCACAGTAGGAGCACAAAAATAATGAACCAGACCAAAGTAGATCATTGTGTCAAAAGTCCTTCAAAGGGTACCAGGAAATTGAAGGTTAGTGCCAGGGCATGGGTTCCTGTCACCTTGAATTGACATTGAAATTACACATGATGTGTGTGATTTATGGCCCAGACCATGTTCCTGAGGCTTAACAAGTTACAATACATTAGTTTACACATGTGTGTGTTCATTCACAGCATTCTGCCAGTTCAACCTACTTACCATATAGACTATAGGCTTCAAGTAGAGTTGCATTACCTCACCTGTGTGTCAGCTAGGAGTGTACAGATGGGCAAGCAGTGAACTTCAGCTGATATTCAGTAATTTCATCATGTCTTTCAGTCTCTAGGCAGGCAGCGTAGCCTGGGTATGAACTAAAATCCCATCCTGGAAAAGCAGCAGGAAGGAATTCCAGCCATTCCAGCCAGTAAGTCATGGGCCCAACTTAAATGCCTCTATGCAAAATGTGCATAGCCTGAGGAATAAACAAGACATGCCAGCACCTGCAGTGCTGTGATGTGAGACATGGTGGGATGGCTCCTATGACCAGAGTCTTGGAATGGAAGGATACAGTCTATTTAGGAAGGACAGACAGGGGAGACAAAGAGGGATTGTTGCCCTCTATGTCAATGACCAACTGGAGTGCGTGGAGCTCTGCCTGGGGATGAATGAGCAGCAGACTAAGGGTTTATGGTCAAGATTAAAGGGAGGGCAGGGACAGGTAACATTAAAGTGGGAGTCTGGTTCAGGCCACCCATCAGAAGACTGAGCTGATGAAGCTCTCTACAGACAGATAGGAGGGACTTAATATTCACAAGCCTTGAACATCGTGGGGGACTTCAACCACCTTGATACCTCTTGGAGGCACGGCAGAGCAGGTTATAATCAACCCAGGAGGTTCCTGGAATGCACTGGTGATAACTTCCTTCTCCAAGTGACAGAGGAGCCAATGAGGAGAGGTGCTGTGCAGGAACTTGTTCTTGCCAACAAGGAGGGGCTGGTGGGGAATCTGAAGCTCGGGGCAGCCTTGGCTGCAGTGACCATGAAATAGCGGAGTTTAAGATTCTTAGGGCAGTGAGAAGGGTGCACAGCAAGCTCGCTACCCTGGACTTCAGGAGAGCAGACTTTCAGGGTTCTGCTTGGTAGAGTACCATGCGATAAAGCTCTGGAGGGAAGAGGAGGTCAAAAAGTCTGATTAATATTCAAGACTCACCTGTCCCAGGCTCAGGAGACATGCATCCCAGCAAAAATGCAGAGAGGCCATGAGGGAGGTGATTCTGTCCCTTTACTCTGCTCTTGTGAGACCCCACCTGGAGTACCATGCCCAGCCCTGGGGCCCCCAGCTCATAAAGGACATAGACTTTTTGGAGCAATTCCAGAAGACGTCCATGAAAATGATCAGAGAGCTTGAAGCGCCCCTCTTATGAAGACAGGCTGAGTGAGTTGGCATTTTCAGTCCAGGGAAAAGAAGGCTCCAGGAAGACCTTAGAGCAGCAGCCTTATGATACCTAATAGGGGCCTACAAGAAAGATAGAGAAAGACCTTTGACAAGGACATATAGTGTTGGACAGGGGTGAATGATTTTAAACTGAAAGAAGGTACATTTAGACTATATAATAAGAAGATATCTTTCCTTTGAGGGTGGTGAGGCACTGGAACAGGTTGCCCCATCCCTGGGAGTGTTCACAGCCAGGCTGGATGGGGCTTTGAGCAACTTGGTCTAGTAGAAGGTGTCCCTGCCCATGGCAGGGGGGTTGGAACTAGATGATTTTTAAGCTCCCTTCCAACCTAAACCATTCTATGATTCTATAACTCCATGGTCTACTGATTAATCATTGAAGAACTTGGTTTTTTTTATTAAAAAATGTTCAAAATCCAACCTGTCATAATGTCTATAGGGCCTTGATTCAGCTTGGAGAAAAGCAATATCTAATTTAAAGTCGCTTTCTTAGTTAGAAACTATTTTTCCAATCACTACTTGTCAAGCAACTAGTTAAAGATGAAAAAAATGTGTTTCAAAGACTATCTTCAATCTAAGGTAGTAATGGTGAACAGAAAGACGTTAAAGACATGAAAATTATCAAGCAGAGAACATAAATGATAGAGTAAGTATTTCAGACCATTATGAATACCCCATTATTTAGGAAATTAAAAACTATAAAAACTTAAGGAAAGATGCATGTAATCATGAACCACTGAAGTCTGCTTTCAGTTTTTAAAACTGTTCATCAGTCAGCTGTACACTGACTTTTATTCCACACACAAACGAAGGTGATACACACTCGTATGTATGTAGCTTGGAAACCCTACCGAGGTAGCTACTTTCAGGAGATATGGATTTTCAGTGGCACATTACTGCAGCAGGACCATAATCTAGAGTCCTTGTATCTCTTGCTGCTCACGCCCAACAGAAAGCAGCAGATAAATGGACTCAGCAGGAGGGCAGTTTCTGCTTGCACAGTCTGGGACTCTATCAAGAGAATGGCAGAGCTGCACAAAGTGTACATACTGCACACAGGAAAGATACCTGCATCTAGCCTTTATCTTGTTTAAAAAAATAAATCAGATTTCAACAATATTTGAGCTAATTAGGGAAGCAATAACTATTTCTTACTTCATTAGCTAAATGCTAATTATAATTAGGGAGTATTTTCTGATTAGTCCCTAAGGGATTTTAGGGGAATGGAAGTGGCAAAAGAATGTTTGTGGTCTGAGCCGAGATGAAGATCATAACTTTTTAAACATTGACCAAAATAAATGTCAGCAAGTTCTATAACATTGAACAAAAGATAACTGTTGATCTGGCACACAGTGTTTGAGTATTTTGCATCTTAAATGCCCAAAGTATATTTAAATATATATATATATAATCATAAAAATTTCTAAGCCAAAGCCTAAAACAAAAAATCCATCAAGTCCATTAAATTTTGAATTTGACAATTCTTTTAACGTCTTCAATAGCACGCAGTTAGAAGTATAATGATGTATTTGATGAGTGTTTCTTACTTTTTGACATAAATTAATTTAATATTTTTTGGGGTGCATTTTGCATTGTAAATACTATTATGTGGCTGGATCAAAAGTATGTAAACATGAATTTGAGCACATATCATTGTGCCAAATATAAAAGAATGTAATTGTATTTTTAGCAGCAACTGCCAGTGTCATCAGTAATGGGCGTCTTCTGAAGATGGTCTCACTAAACTGCAGTGCCAATGGAGGTTGAAAATGACTGCTAAATGCCACAGTAAATACTCTTCCTGTGTTTTTGGCCTTCTTCTCAGGAAATTAACACAGAGTTTTACATCAGTTGGACAAACCATATATATATTTCTAAATACTATTTGATAACACAGAACTTTATAGCCACCTTGATATAAAGCAAAATGACATTTCTTCAGCTAATAAACAAAGTTAAATTTCCAAGGAAAGGTGTGGGGGTTGTTTTGATTTGATTTTTTTTGTGTTTGGTTGTTCTTTTTTGGTTTTTTTTTTTCCCGTGATACATATGTAACGATGTTTTCTCAGTGTATTTCCCTAAAAATACCTGTAGGGCAGAAATGCTTGGGAGTTTATAGAAACATAAGAACCCTAAGAGGTCATCACTTTGGTTAGAGATTTCCTACTTGGCATTCAGCAAAAAAACCTTCTGTTGCTTACTGCTGATCTTACAAATTCCCACTTCCTACAAAAAATACAGAGTTGCTCCATGCCTGCAGTGTGTTAGCTTCCTTGGGATCATGGATTGGCCAGTGTACGAGTCTACGGAAACATGACGAGTCTGTACAAACTACATACAGAGAACTGGAGGAAGCCATGAAGTGTATTGCATGGATGCAATTATTGTGGTTTTTTTTTTCCAGTGAGTGTTTTCTTTCCTTGATGGATTAGCCTTTTCTCATCCTCCCGGGTTCCTTCACCACTTTTCTGGGGGCGTAAGTTCTGCATACTAATGTCAGTGTTTTGCTATCTACCATCGTTACCTTTAGCACTGTGGAGAAATAGCATATCTTATCTGGTAAGGACACACAGCTAGCTACATAGCAACGGCTGGCAAAGCAAAGAAAAAGAAAGGACAACAAACAGACAGATTTCTCCTTAACAACTTTTCTTCAATTATAGCATCAAAAGAAAGCTAAGACCTCTTGGAGACATAAATGAAGCATTTCTGGTCTGGAATGGCATCAGCAATTGGACACCTGGCAAAATATAGTTTAATACCTATTGTACCTATTTCTCACCCCCCGGACAGCAAACATGAAGAGTCTTGCACCATCTGACATAAGTGCACAACTTTCTTCTACAGGGAATGCAGACCCCAAGGAGGATGCTGTATGCCACAGGCTCATCCAGGAATGGGTTTGGAGATCTCTTTTATGTGTGTTGCTTAAAAATAGCCTTAACATCCAGGTAGACGTTTATAGGGCAGCTGAATTCTAATACTTCTGGAATCTAAGGAAAAACTCTTTGACTCCTACGTTGTTCTCAGCAAAAGAACTTTTTGAAACTTATTTAGAATGAGTTTACTCACACTATTAGCACTGTATGGAGCAAAAAAAGAAGACATGTAGGCTTTATAAAACCTACACATAGTCTGTCCCCATGTGAAAAGATGATACAAAAAAACATTCTGAAGTTATTATTTTAAAGGATCTTTGTAACTTTGAGGATGACAAATTATTGCAAATATAACACAAGTCTACATGTGATTTGCTCTCTTTCACTAAAACCTCAGATTTCCATATTTCTGCATTATTTTCCCAGGTTTTGGAGGAAATTCCATGCTCCTGTGCAACTCAAAACTAGTTAGCCACTGTCAGCCCCAGGCTCACTCCTCACACAGACTTTTATGCATCTCTATTGCCTCCACTCCAGTGCTGCGTGTTGTCCTCTCATGATAAGGCAATTGCTTTCTTCGTTTCTGTCCATCTCTTTCTCAAGTCAACATCATATACCTCTTCTACAGATTCTTGACCTCCTTCCCAGATACAATCTGTATTAGGGTTTCTTGTCATTCCACTACCTATCGCTGTGCCTAAATCTCCATAACAACTTTAATACGTGCACATTTCCCGTGAAAAAGACCTCTCTGTCCTCACACTCCCTTCTGTCAGAACAGCCATGCAACAATTCTTTACCAGTTACCATTCTTGGCCTGGAAGTCACACCATTCAGGCTGTTCCTGTCCCAACCTGTTAAAATCTGTTTGGAGGATGCAAAGAGGATCAGAAAAGTATACAAGGATATTGTTTGTCACTTACCTTTTCTATACAGAGCTGCAAAGGTGATTGGAAATACTATATAAATAGGTAATGACCACCTGCCACCTCAATGTTTTTCTTTTTTTCATGGGTTTACAATTTTTCATTAAATTAATTTATTAATATATTGAATACTCCTTAATATTGATGAGATGTGGTATTCCAAAATTAAAACCATTTTACACAGGTACAGACAAATGCATAAAGGCCTCTGAGTTGAGCACTGGACCTCAGAAGGCTTAAATAATTATATTTTTAATGACTGAAACATGCTTTAACAGCAATAAGCAGCTCTGGATGTGTTTGCTTGGATACTGACAAGTTCTTGGGTGACTGAAGGCACTCAGTCCCTGGCCTCATACCTCAAAGTACAGCTTAAACAGACGCCAGTAAGCCCTGTGGTAGCTCACTGCTCAATTGCCAGTTGTCTCAGATACCTGCTATGCATGTCCTCGTGGATATTTGAAATATTTCCTCCCTAGCTAAGAGAACATAACGGTCACCAGAGAGGGGTGTTACATGGTTTTATACTCTGTGATATTTCTTGGAAATTTCTCCTGCAAAGAGTTCATTCTAGTTTTGAAGCTGCTCAAAAGAGTAAGCTCTGGGTCCTTACGTTCATGCATATGCTGTGTGTGATTCAGGGTTCCTTTATTGAAACTTGTAGAAATGATGAAACCATCTTTACAAAGTTTCATTTCAATGGCTGACATAAAAATTAATACAGCTCTTACTAGAGTGTTCTGAGGGGGGAAAAAAGCAATAAAAACATGCAAAATTGTGGAAAACAACCCTCCTTCCCATTTTTAGGTTGACAGAAAGTATTTTTGAGGGACAGCAGAGATGAAACAACTGAAAAGCAAGAAAAACACAAAAAAGCTATGTAGCTGTGTTTGGGATGTGTAAGACGGCATCCGGGAAGGCATGGGTTAAAAAGCCCTGCAGCCAAGTTTGAGAGTCTACAGTTTCACAGGGAAAAAGTAAGTATGCCACCAAACAGGCCATGCAGCTGGTCTGGGAGCCCTTTGGAGTTCTGAAAGTTAAAACACATACACAAAAGCAGAAAAGGTCACAGTTAGGGAATGAAGTTGGGCATGAGTTGGTCCCAGTGACTGGGATAAGTGCAAGGACAGTGCTGAGGATCCGTTCCTATATAAGTTACAGCATGTAATGCATAGTCACAAGGCTCTCAGCCATGAGCTCCATTGTCTTTCCTGCTCAAATGCAGAGCCATAACTGTGAATCAGAACCTGTTGCTCTCTCCTTAGCAAAGAGACTTGGTTTCCTCTGCCAGTGCAGCTGTGACAATCTCTTCAAAGAGTGCTTCATGCAGACTCCAATATTCAGTACAGGGTCATGAGTCTTTTACCTATGTTTTGAGAAAAAGAGGGCACAGCACTGCAATATTGGTCATTTAGGGAGTGAGTTTTGAAATGAACTGAAGATTAGTTAGAAATCCCATTTTACACACTGTAAGTTCCAACTCCTGTATTCGAGTTAAAATCCGGTATGCTACCTGTGAAGATTTGTCCATAACACAAAGCCAGAGCCCCAGGCCTGGTCTACACCAAAAAGAGGTTGTTATTTGAATTGCACTAGAAAATTCTTTGAATTGAAAGATACTTTATATAATCAAAAGATTCCTTTTGAACAGTTACCTCTATACCAGTTTCCAAAAAGAATAAGAGGTAATATTGCAAGGAAAACATCATAGCTGAGTCAGTTAGGGAAATTATATTTTTTTTCACACTCTGTCAGGGTTGTGTCAGTAGCCCTTTTAAGTTTAGATTGGCACCAAAAGAGGCAAAGCCTGGTGTCAGAGTATGAGAAATGTCAGTGCTGGTACCCCACCCCTGAAAGCCCCTGTTTTTTTCTTTTAATAAAGGACTGGAAACTAAAAGGTCTGCTGCAGAGGTTTAGAACCAGCTTTCACTTAAACTGTGCTGTCTTTCTTCTCACTGAATGTAATTTGTGAAAAACATTTTTAAGTGCTAAGAACTAGTTAGGTTTGAGGATGTGACAGACTTCAACCTGAAAAGGAATTTAACAAAGCAGGAAACCTTGTTTACCTAGGTTTAGATTAAAGCTAAAATGCACCTGATGTGTGGTTGTACTAATTACAAATTATATTAGTTTTAATGTAAATTTTAAGCTTACTAATTTGTTACTTATTGATAACATTAAGCTTGAAATACATGATAAAAATTGTCTGGCAAAGAGAAATTCAGTGTTATTGCTTGCCATTTGCAAATGAACGCTTAGTCTTTAAGAATGTCATTGAATTTCAATATGTATGAGATATTCTGCTGTTTTTATTGGAAAAGCTTACAAAGAATGGCTTACAATGGAAGGCGAAATGTTTGATCTTTCATATGAAAGCTCACTTACTGCTACAACTGTGGTCTTATAAAACATGACTGAAAACAGACCTGGTTTAATATAATCACGTTTATTAATACTTATTACTTATGTAGCATTTTGTATGCAAGGATTTGGCGTACTTTATAAATATCAGTTAAACTTCACAACCAGGCTGCAATGCATGCAATACTGTGTCACTAAGCCCATTCTCTACAGGGATAAACTGCGATCCCTAGCCTACATCTATTCTGTGGGCTCAATTACTGAGGCATGATTGCCCATACAATTAAATTGCTAACACAGTTCCTGGAATCATTTTTGGGTTCAGCTAACCATCTCCCTTCCACTTAATTCCAGGGCAAGAGACCATTTCAAATATGTCATTTGGACATAGACACTTTTTTGGGGGACAAGAGGGCTTTGCTTTATGAATTTAAGCTCTAAATTCTGCTGTCTGGGAACGGTCTCTGGCCAAGTCCATCTACCAGCATAGATGCAACCATAAAGTTTCTAAGCACATAGCACAAGGCTGTTCATGGATTCTTGATCTAATCTGGGTTCTGCAAACAGCACAGCTCAACGAAGCATCCACTAGTCCTGATAGACTTACTCTACTTCTACTTGCTCAGGGTTGTGTTGTCACATCACTACATTCAGATTTACATGGTAAGGCAGGTAAGACGGCACCTTGCTTTTGCTAAAAGAGCAGGATGGGACAGAAGAGTATAGAAATATATAAATGTGAGTGAATTATTGACTAATTAGAGGAGTAACTTTGGCTGTCCCATGCACAGAGGTGGGAAACTAGACATTTACACAGGTGCTGAGGGGTTCTAGAGCCTAGAGATCATGACTTTGAATCAGTGTGTCCAGAGTGGTTGTGTGCCTAGCACAGTCAGTTTCTCAGTATCTTAGGAAACACTGCATTTTATCATTCCAACAGAAAATTATCGTATCAAAGAAAATGGGAGAGAGAGATGGGAATGGAAATAGGAAGCTGTTTAATAACAGATTGTTCATCATGGCTAGGCTTCACGAACGAAGATTTGGGAAGGCTCTATCCACGTTTGTTACAGGCACGCTGGTGGCTTATGAGGCCAATACGAGATAGACATGTCCGATTGCAAAAGGCACAGCAAAAAGACTCCTTAGGTGGTATATTCTGCAATACACGGTTCTTTCTGCGTTGCCTTTTCTCCTTGAGAGTGATCCTGCGTGTGTTCTCAAAGGAGACAGCTGCTTTATAGATGGTGTGTCTCCAGGCCTCCCGATTGGAGGCCAGAGTAGACCAGTTATGGTGATCAATATGACCAAGGCTGAGATGTTGTTTCAGGGAGTCCTTGTATCTTTTCTTCGGGGCTCCTCTCATGCAGCAGCCATGGCAAGTGCACCATAATAACAGATTGTTAAGAACTCAACATTCATGTCAAAGAGGTAAAAATACGGAAAATGAAGAAAGGACAGGTGATGATGAATCCTGTTGGGAAGACTGGAGGAGGTTTACCACAGCACTATTTTTGTGTCTCTCTGCAAAATTGTTGCTCTTCTCACTCCACACTGTTTCTCTCCTCTGGAACCCACAGAAGTACAGTAACAATAAAACAAAACCCCGAATTTTCAGAGGTGGTGTCTAGTAGTTGAGTCTTGTTCTCAAGCAATCACGTCTTTGACAATATTCTGGTTTCAGCTGGAACAGAGTTCTTTTCTCCCTAGTAGCTGGTACAGGGAGAAATTTAGATATTTAGTCAAAGAATAATATTTTTGAGATTTAGTCAAAGAATAATGTTGATTACACACGCTTCTTGAACTCTGTCAGGTTTGGTGCTATGACCACTTTCCTGGGGAGCCTGTTCCAGTGCCCAACCACCCTCTGGGTGAAGAACTTTTTTCTAATATCTAAACTAAACCTCCCCCGGCACAGCTTCAGGCCATTCCCTCAGGTCCTATCACTGGTCAGCAGAAAGAAGAGATCAGTGCCTGTCCCTCCTCTTCCCCTCACAAGGAAGTTGTAACTGCAATGAGGTCTTGCCTCAGTCCCCTCTTCTCCAGGCTGAACAGACCAAATGACCTCAGCCGCTCCTCATACAGCTTCCCCTCAAGGTCCTTCACCATCTTTGTAGCCCTCCTTTAGATGCTCTCTAATAAGCCTGTATTATCTATCTTTCTTGTATTGCAGTGCCCAAAACTGCCACAATATTCCAGGTGAGGCCACACCAGTGCAGAGCAGAGTGGGACAACGCCCTCCCTCAACTGGCTGGCAATGCTTTGCCTGATGTCCCCCAGGACACGGTTGGCCCTCCTGGCTACCAGGGCACTGCTGACTCATATTCAACTTGCCATCGACCAGGACCCCCAGGTCCCTTTCCATGGCACTGCTTTCCAGCATCTCATTCCCCAGTCTGTACATCCATCCATGGTTGCTTCATCCCAGGTGCAGAATCTGGCACTTTCCCATGTTGAACTTCACGTGGTTGGTGATTACCCAGTCCTCTAATTTGCCAAGATCTCTCTACAGGGCCTCCCTGACTTCGAGGGAATCAACAGCTCCTCCCAGTTTTCTATCATCTGTGCTCGACCCATGAGACAATTGCTCATCCACCGCATGATGTGTTTATCCAGCTCTTGAGGGAGCACAGCCAGGAGAGCTGTGGTGAGAGCTGGGTGGTGAGAGATCACATTGTGTGTCGCTTGTCTATCTTGGGTTTTATTTCTCGCTCTCTTTTTGTTGACTCCCTTTTCATTACAATTATATTATTATTATTGTTGTTACTTTTATTCAATTATTAAACTGTTATTTTCTAAACCCATGGGGTTTACTTTTTGTCCAATTGTTCTTCACATCCCACTGGGGGTAGAGAGGGCTGAGGGGGCAGGTGAGCAAGTGGCTGCATGGTACTTAGATGCTTTGCCATGACAGGTAATTGACCACTATTTCCTGGGGTCCAAGCTAATTGATTATGTAGCTGGACTTAGTGCAAGTCACACTGCAACACCAGTGTAGCTACTTCATTCTTGGGACTCAACCTAGTCTCTCTGTAAAGTGCCAAAGGGAGATAGAACTATGCTCCTATGGCTTCACTGTATCATGGAAACTTGCCTAAACTCCATTCATGTCATGATTTCATAAAGTCTACTATTTTATGAATTAATTATTTTATGGATTATTATATGGATAAACTATTCAACTATCAATATTATCTTATGACTTTTTGAATTACATAAAGTAGAACAACTTTTTAGAAGAGACTGAAAAATCTCCTCTCAGAATGCATGACTGAGACATTTATTTGCAATGAAATAACTGCATCTACCAGAATATGAAAATTTCGGAGCCAGTTACCACCACCTTAACTGTGAACCTTATATGTGTGTACTCATGGCTTTTTGTGAGGCTGCATTATGCATAGGTCATATGCATAGGCTTTAGTTGCAAAGGATGTTCTCAAATGAAATAGTTGTGTTTGGAGTCTCCTGGACTTTATCTTAAACTAGGTTTCAAGCCAGCTAGTGGAAATTTTGGAACAACTGTAAGTAGACAACGAGTCACCTGCATAACTTTGAAGACCTTGTAATCTGACCATGATGGATAAAAATCAAACCTGGTTTGGAAACCAGTGCCTTTAGTTAATTTTCTGTCTCTTTGTTTTCTCAGTTTCTCCCCAATTCCTATTTATTCACTTGTGGATGAATTCACAAATTTCACTTGTTTTGATAAATTTTCCATACAGATATCTGGTTGTCCATTTAAAAAACAAAGTAATAATAGATGTAGAGAATTGATCATGTTATTGCTTACTGTGTGGCAGTATCATTTTACAGGTAGAGAATGAGAACTGACTTCCAAATTCTCGTGTTTCATGAGTACATTCACTCAACTAAACTGGATAAAGACAGCTGTAAAGCTTGAGATGCAAGCACTGTATCTGGCAGATGCTGCAGCACTGTGAGAAAGGATAGGATAATCTTCCTGGAGCAGTGACAAAACTACGGTACCTGTGACGACTGCTCAAATCCTACTTTCCCTTCACTGCCGTCCCTGATCCATCTGCCTTCTATTCAGCTGACTTGTTTTTTTTTTAAAATACAGCTTCCACTGGGAAAATTTTGATGGCATGAACAACTTTAGTTTGTAATTGAAGATCTGCAGCGAGAGGTGAGGACAAGCTGAATTAATACACTTAGGGTGTCTACTGGCTACATCACCTCTGAAGTCCGGGCCATTGCTGTACAAGTCCAGCCAGCAAAGCTGTCTCTCTGTGTTCACAGTGGAGTCTGAGGCACAGAATAATCGATGGTTCTGTTTTTTATTGACTGAAGCTAGCAGATAAACCAACCTATTTCAGTGCAGCATTACCAAGACTAGGTGCCAGCAAAGAAAAAAAGTTAATTCAGTCCTTTGAAACCAGGGTAGAATAAAACACACCAAAAGAGTATTTCCTTGGAAGTTAATGAGCTAGAAAAAGGCCAGTTGAGAGGCAAGTTTTGAATTATGGGGACCAAGTGGGCAATTTTGCTTTTGACAGTCGGCTTCTCAGTGGGCCTAAGCAAACTAGAAAATATGGAAGTCTGGTGTTTATAAGCCAAAACACTGGTCAAGCCTGTGAACAGCCAAGTTCTTTATAAATTTCTATTACTGAAAAGAAAACACAACATTATCACTTCATACTGTGATAATCACAAAGCAACACTGACAGTGTGTCACTGAACTGGCTCTTTCTTGACTTATTCATACACAAACATGAAGCTGGAGACAACCCCTCAGCAGGAGTTTTCATGTTTCCCCTACTAGCTTCTCTGTGAAGAATTTGGGTAAAGTCAGTGAAAGGCAGTCACGATTGCTCCAGCTCTGGAAGTGAGGCATTTTTTTAAGAAAAAATCATTCTTCAAAGACAAGTGAGCAATCACATTGAAGAAGTTTGCATATACTGATGAATGGATTTTAAGTTTTGTGGCTAATCCACCCATGCTGTTCTAATGAATCACTAAAAATGAAAGAAGCAGATGAACGGATAAAGGTGAGATGACAAAAATAATGCAAAGTCAGTATTAGGACAGAGGACAGTCTTGCCAAGTCCATATTTAACCGTGAAGTATTAATAACATTATGCTCTTAACAAAAGGGTAATCTACAATTTTATTTTATAGTTTAAAAATTACCTAAAGTGAGATTCTTTATGGACTATTAACTTTTTTTAGTATTTAGATCACAATTCCTAAAGACTTAGCTATATTTTGACAGGTACTGACAAAGAGTGCCATGGAATTGTGACTCAATTGTCACCTTCAGAGTTTCCAAGCTGAAAAACTCAGGATGAGTGCTAGGTACTAATTAGAACTGTTATATTAGGAAAGCAAATACAATGGTGTCTAACATTAAACAAAGCACAGTTCTCATCACAAGTGGTTTCTTTTGTGTGTGGGTTAGTCTAAAAACCCATTTTGCATGCTAATGAGACACAAACAATAATTGCCAAAGTAACTAGTTTCATACAATTACAAAAACCACATAAAAAGCTCTATTGTTTGTTGTCTTATGATTTTTTAATGCTAATTTAGCACTTGATAATTTGGGGATTTCATTTGTACTACAATGTGCAATTTGAGTTTTGTGTGTGTGAAGGTGAAGACTTCTAATGGGGAGTAAAGGGTAGAAGGAAACAAGTCGAAGTGTGAAAAAGTAAAAGAAGCAGTCAGTCTCAGGGAAGAGATAAGCCAAACAGAAAAGAGAGGGAGGAAAAAAACAGTGGAGAAAAAGGGACATTTCCTCTATGAGAAAGAGGTAAATAGAGCCGAGAAGACAGAGGCTGTAGGAGCTGGGAGCTGCAGAGACCAGCTAATGAATATCACTAAGCTAACACATCCTGTGCCTTGGAATGCATGACAAACTGGGGAGTCACACAAAGATCTGAAGGAGCACGGAAAATTAGAGAGTAGAAAGTCAGATGGTTAAGTAGTTAAAAATAAAAAGTTTGGGGCCCTGCTCTTCCCTTGAAGGATCTCTCATTACAGCCCATACAACCATTTATAATCCTGTGAAAGAGAGATTGTACCCCTTCTATTTTAGTGTAGACACAGACTACTCTGGCTGAAATTTTGCCTGCGTTTCTGTGATTTTTCCTTTCATCTCAGAGGCACTTGTCTGTAAAGCTGAGAGGAGAAAAACATACCATATGGCATTTTTTCCCTCTGATTCACCCCTAGTTTATTATTTTCTAATTGAATAAAATAACATAAGGTTGAACCGTGATTTTGTACTACCTTAGAGAAAATACGCATTGCTTGGAATCTTTATACTTCTCTGAACCTAAAGGAAATCTACTACTGGAAGTAGAAATACTATTTTAAGTCAGAATTTAATACATTTTGCTTTAAAGTGCATATTATATGTATTTATCAGGGTATACTAAATTTCATGTTCTTGTTTTTCTTAAGAAAATGTGATTTTTTTGTTAGGCCTATGCTACTCTGAAATCATACCTACAGCAAGACCAGCAAGTACAGAGCCTAAAACTTGAGCGATGGTCAGAACTCATTTTCCCTTTGTGACAGTTGCTCTCCATCCATTTACCATGATGTTAAGCATTTCTGTAGAGCTCTCTCTCTCTTCTTTTTTCCTTATGTTATGCTACCAGTGTTGGTACAGGAAATAAATTTGAAATCAATACATGTTGGTATTGTTAGATATTGTAATGTGTTGTGGGGTTTTTTTTAAATGACATTAATCTCACTATAACTAGCTGAGCCCAGCACTTTCACCCTTTCATCCTGTATAGTCTTTCTTTTTCTGTCGCTAGCTTTCTGAATGTATTTTCCATAATAATATATCCCTTTACTATTGCTGATCTCTTCAGCATATTCAGACACACACACACTTTTTTGCCCCGTTCAGAATTTGTTTATGGTTTTTACTTGGAAAAATCATGAAGTCTCCAGGAAAATGTTTTTTACTATTTCTTGCCAGTCTGCAGCATTTCAGAAATATTACCAATTGCAACGTGAATAATTGATTCATGGCTGTCACAGCATGGAGGTGACATTGTACCTTCTTACTCTTCTTCCCCACCCCCTAGTGCTCGTTTAACCTTTTCTTCTTTTCTTATTCTTTGTTGACAAAAGAACCATTTAGATTTGGTCAGCACTGGGCTCAATTCGTGCAAAGTAACTGGCAAACAAAGAAACAAGAAACGCTATTAGGAAACTTTAAGTAGTGTAGATATTGTTGATTAGTTTAGTATAAACACTGTATTAATTGAGAAATATATAATCAACATTGTATTTAATTGACACTGTACATTTGCTATATAAAGACTTTAATTCTCTAGAAAATTAAGTCTATTTATATGAAAACATTTGAAGGAAAATTAAAAAGCTTATGTAACAGCTATGCATGAAAAAGAAAGCACATTTCCTTCTTCTTTGAAAGACGCATTTAATATAATACTCCAAGTCTAACTGGTCCACTAACATTTGAGCACTAAATGCTAATTATGATTTCCTTTTGCTCTGCTGCTTTCTGATGACATTAAAATATGTTTTTTTCCTTTTCTTCTTTTCCTTTTTTTTTACTAGCTTGTTCTAGGCATGCATGCACCTAGATAATAGCTTTATTCAGCCAAAATACAGGGAAATTACGTATAATTCTTCATGTTTCTGTTGATAGCACATATAGACAAGAATTAGACTACTTGATGGCAAGTCTAGGAAAAATGCTGCTTGAAACGAGGATAATATTTTGGAAAACTCAAGGACATTGGGTATAATGTCTTGCTAAATTGGACATTTATATGCAATCATGATCAATCTTAATAAATGTAGGAGATATAAGGAACCTCAGATTTTTAAAACAGAAACTCTAAGGCAAATTAAAACAGATTTAATGCATTTTTTCTATTAGGTTGTAGAATAGGTCCTTATAAATAAAAAGAGTTAATGTTAAAGCATTCTGAAGAAGCTATTCATGTGAATAATATAGAAAAGGTGGATCTTAACAAACAGCCAGAGTGAGAAAATAGAAGGGGATATTAGTGATAAATTACATAAGATCAAATAAAGTGTTAAATAGAAGTTAACACATATATTTCTGGGGTGGAACAGTTAGAAGAAGAGAGTAGTTACTTGGGCAAATCTCTTTATAGCTCCATGCCTCGGTTTCCCCAGTCAGATAGGTTGAAGGAAAGCCAGAGATGCATGTTACGACAGAGTATGTCAGGTATTCAAGATTTATTCTTGCATTTGGAAGTGCCAAATGAAGCACTTGGGGGTTGCAGTCAGCACGCCTTGCAGACAGACACAGCACCTCACAGAATCCGTACAGCTGCACCGGGGCAAACGAGCTCTGTTCTGAGGTTAGCTTAGATTTCCAGGTGTTCAGATTACCTGGTTTAGATTAACTGCTTTCCACTAGCTCCCACCAGACCCATGGAGGAGACAGCAGGAGTGACCTATCTCCCCTTGGAAGCTCTGGGGAGTGAGAACGATGGGATCACTCATCTCAGTCTCAGCAAAAAGTCTGCAGCTGTGCCAGCCACCAGTATGAGAGCAGGTGGAGAGAGACATAAAAGCCCGGAAGTCTGAGGCTTTGCCAAGCTTGGAAGCTGGAAGAAGAACCTTTGGCCTCTTAAGATTTTCAAAGGATTTGAAACCTTTGTCTGAGAGGTGTTAGAATTGTGCAATATCCAGGCAACTTCTGCATGCCTGATGGATGCCAAATCCCAGTGCACATATAATCCCCAAGTAAAGAAAAATTGATTTGGAGGAAATTCTGAACTCCATACCTGGAAAGACAACACAATCACCTAGATGAGTGTCACCTGACAGCACACAACCCAATACTCAGCTGATCAGTCATCACAAGGAAGTCCCAAGAGGTATAGCTTTATTGCTTTAAATCTGAACAATCTCAGCAAAAGGAGTATGTAGCAGTGTGGGGACTGGCATTCACAGGGGCACAGTTTGTTAGTCCATGTTGAAGATATAGTTAACATTATTCTACAAATTGCTAGCAATCCTGTTAACTAGTTTAAAATCCCGGGCTCACGTCTAGAAGATACATCAAGGGACATATCCTCACATACATGAATCATTACGGACCTACTGATAATACTTCCACTCCTCTTCACTCCATTGTCATGTATTATTTCCACTACCCACCACATACATCTTTCTCTTGACTTTCCTTTTGCAGAGGTGGACTCAGGTTGCCTGGCCCAAAGGCTGCAGCCTATTGAAGTTCATCAGGCTACTTTATATTTCAGTATTTTCCTGTCCCTTTTTTTTTTTCTTTATTCTGTCCAAAATAATTATCCTAGGACAAGAAATACAAGGAAACTCTTCAAAACGTGAATGGTTTCTGCAGTATGCTTTGGCTGGAAGATGCTATAAAATTGCTGCACGTTTTCCTTTCCTCTTCGATAAAAGAACATATCACTTCAGTCTGTGTTTAGCCATCACCAACCTAAGGGTCTTCCACCATAATTTTAACTTCCTAACTGGCCTTCCAACCAGTATCTCAATACATCCTACGTCCAGGATGACTCGCAATACTGTTTTATTTACGATGCAATCAAAGACTGTAGGAGAGTGAGCAGTAACTGCTTTCCCAATGCATAAGATACTCTGTTTCTTTTAGCCTTATATTATAAACATTTGAAAGTCTCCACTTTTTTCCTCTTCCTCTTTTTCCTCTCAGAAAAAAAGCAGCAGGGACTAGATAGGCTGTGCTGAATGCAAGTCTCTAATTCATCTACATTTAGAGTACATTTTGCAATGTCTATTAGTAGAAAATGTAGTAGTAGCCCTTAAAAAAAAAAGTTTTTCTTTGAATCATCCTTGTTTGTTAGCTCTGGCAACAAATACCACTTCTTATAGTAGAGGAAATATGCTTCCACCTGCAGTCTTCACTAGGGTAAAAAGTGAGAAAGACGGCTTATTATTTCAGAAGTCTCACTGACTCACAGTGATACCAGAAACTTTATCTTTCACAGGTGAAGGACAGCTTCAGCAGCTATGAAAGCTCTGATGACAAGCTATCAAACCAGCACCCAAAACGGGATGAGGATCTTGCTATTATTCTTAATTAATATTTTCTTTGGGAGATTCCAGGAAGTGAGAAATGCTTTCCAATCATTAATGAAATGTAGGTCCCAGGTTTAAGATGCTTACCTTTTCAGAACAGAGAAATACACCAAGAGAAAGACAAAAGAAACAATAACCTACAATTTATACATAGTTCACAAAGAGCAGCTCACCAGAAAAAGAGGGATGTAAATAGAGATAAGAAAACGCTTGTTCATTTTTGGGAATAATTTTCAACTGCTGTCACAAATTTTGTAGTCTGAAGCACTAGAAACAATGACAAGACATGGGATTTAGCATCAAAATTACCTACCTGGTACCAGAAATGCATCTCCCAACCTGCAGTGCATTAGCTGACTTCATACTGTAATTGTAATGAATCTCTTATTGGACCCTTGCTTCCCTGGACAATGCCATATTGTAAGGACTAAATACATCATCAGTGAGCCTCATTCTCGTGTATTACTCTAATATATCATTGGAATGACAACTGCTTCTGATGATATATTAATGCAATACATCAGTAGTGTGGGGCTCCTATGGGGTATTACTCAGAAACAGGGGCCATCTAAAGAAAACAGACCTAGAGTCAAATTCAGTTTAATTACGGAATGAAAGGACTATCAGGATCAAGGTTGCATGTAATGCCAACATTCTTACATCATCCATGAGATTAATTTGCAACCTCATTACATATTAAACTTGCAATTTTAGGTAGCAATTGTAGGGTTTGGATTTGCCTGCTGATGTAATTCACAAACCATAACCTCCCCAATATTTTATAGTGATGCATGAATAATGCAGTTATTTTTATTCTATCCATCTTGCATTCCATGATAGTTAAGCAACACATCAAATGTGCAGCTATAAAACCAGATTTAGAAAAACTACACTCTACTTGAAACTATTTGTAGTCACTGGGAACCATATAAATATTTGCACTTGCACAGTGCATTTAAAAGAAAGAGTCTGGTATTTGCTTTTGCAGTCAATTTTGCAGCACATTTTTGTATATCATTTTTCTTAAACCTATGATAAAGCATGTACAATTTTGCTGTTTTGGGGCTGTATTTTTTTGAGGGGGGTGGTTTTGGTTTGGTTTGGTTTGGTTTATCCTTTGTGATGGAGGTTTTTTGTATGGTTGGTTGCTTTTTTTGGTTTTTGTTGTTTTCTTGTTTTGTGGGTTTTTTGTGGGGTTTTTGCTGTTCTTTTTTGTAGGAGACTTTTTTTTTCAGAACTCACCGAGTACTAAAATGATGCATTCTACCGTTTCTGAAGTTAAGTTATGAGTTAGATTCTGAAATGCTTTTAACAAAAGGACTTCCATAACAATATTGCAGTGTCCACTGACATAAAATATACCCAGAGTCATCTTCCCTTGGCCCTATTTCTCCCTAATTTTACTGCTACTATATTATAAGTTATCTGAGAATCTACCTGTATGTTATAAATCAAACTGGCACCAGAGGTGATATCATTTAAACTAGAGCTTCTGGTGGTCTTTTATTTCATGTTTATTAAGATTATAACCAACTGCTGAAAAAAAATTCATGGAATAGCCAAAAGCATCAAGCCAAAAGACATAATGTATATTTGATTTTATAAACATCTTGCTGCGTCTAATCCAGACACTATACTTATTCTTGAATAGACCGTTTTGTTTAATAAGCATTTATCTATTGTTAATGTCTTTGGAGAATTCATCTTGGGGTTTGTACTGAAGATAAATGCAAGCATGTGAGGGTTTATGAAAAATGTCTCAGCAAGTGACAGGAAGCCTGATATGAGTTACCACAGTCCGCTTCACATGTGGGGCAATCTACTACTTGTCTTGCATTTATTGTGTTTTCTTGCTAGGCATTTTCTCTTTCTTTTTCTGAGACCCTTTGATACTATATACTTTTAAATACCAAACATTGACAGTAAATCTGAAAAGAATGCATGATATAAAAAACGAGACAGAACTACAGGTGTAAAGTGTAACTACAATAAAATAAAGAAGAAACCACAAAGATTTTTTTTAATGATGTGTACATGAGGGAAAGGAATCAGAATTTAAAAGGAATTAACTGAACATCAACTGCATGTCCCAATGATACATGTCATTTTAGCTCACTAGGGTGATATATGTTTTATTTAGAGAACTATTCAAAGCTGCAGTTAGAAATTCTCCCAAGAATAATATGAAATTCTCAGAAAACAAAGTGTCATTGTCTTGTGAGGAAAGTATATTCTATGCATATCTGATATATGTAATCTTACCTATTCTTTGTATGCCTTATACCTGGGATGATAATAAATAATGTATTGCGGGTGTGGAGAGAGCTTACAGAAGTATAGTAAATTAGTGAAAAGCCCCGTGTGACCTATCAGCCAAGTTCCTAAGATAGGTTTCTTTCTGTTATTTTCTAATTAGTAGCAACTTCTCCCCTCCTCTGTTGCATATTTCCCTTAGCCCACAGTCTGAACTGAAGGCAGATCTGTTACAAACTCTGTTGTAGAATCTTCAGGATGTCAGTAGTAGCTTGAATTAAATTAGATTTAAACTCTTGCAAATTAATGAGTAACCTTGAGGTGTTTGAATGTATCTGGTATGTCAATAACGTAATGTGCAACAGAAGAAGGATGAACTTTGCTCATACACCATGTGGAGGCTTTCCCCTGTGAGTTTTATACAGTGAATTATTTACTAGTTATTGAATTAATCAGACAATTTTTTACTTTTTGGCACTTTTAAAATCTGATATTTAAAATCTGCTTATGTGCTTAATTGAATGGACATCACATGTAAACCTGCTCCTCGGTGAGCCAGCCCTGCTTGTTTAATGCAAGAATTCAAAAATAAAATAAAAGAGCATTTCCCCCTCAGCATCAGCAGGTGAGAAAGCGCGCTGTGCTGCAGATACCTTGAGCAACTAAAGTGTGTCAGAGGGAGAGCAGAGATGGACTGGAGTGCATCCGTCTGGCTGTACTCAGGAGCTGGATGAATTTGAAACATGACCAAGTCTGAATGGAATAATGGTCACAAAGCCAAGAACAATTACTTCAGATTACAAAATGCTTGAACGATTTACTTCACAAGACAACTGCACGGCCTCCTTGTGCTAAAGGACTATCAATACTATCTTTGGACAAAATTTGATGAGAGGAGGTGAGGGGGTGGTGGTGGCATGGGGGGAGAAAGATTCACATTGTGTAAGATGAAAGCAGCAAAGTATTTAAATAGAAATGTATTCCAGTAACCAAAATCCCTGCCCAACATCATCTTTGTTTCAGAAGGCCTGATTAGTTAACATATTCCATCACCTTGGGAAGAAAGCTGAGGTAAGCGGCTTAATTTATAAATGGATGGAACAAACTTATTTAAAAATTCTCACTACGTTATCATGAATCATGTAGGCCTATTAAACTAATTGCTAAGTAAATTTAAGCAGTATTACTGTAGATTTCAGTGAATTTATCATCAATCTAAAGAGATCTTTGGTGGTCTCATGCTGCCCCCCACAGATATGTCTCAGAACATTCATTATGCCATAATTACAAAGTCTCTTTGAAGAGGCTAAAAATCCCAAGACTCCTCTCATCAATTATTTTCACCTGTTAATTCATTTTGTGTGAGGTAATAACCTCAGCATAATAACAAATGTGCAAGTACTCCGATTTTGCAATTAAAAGCAGCAGGGCTCCTATTTTGATCATACAGACTGTGACATCCATCATAGAAAACAATTTGGGCCTAGCGGGATGACAGATGCCACACTGATGGCTCTACTAACTAACTGCCTGTCCTGGAAAAAAATGGTCCCGTTTCAGGCTGCAGCTGCAAGCTATCTGATAGCTCCTGGCCAGGCAGCCGGGAAAGCCTGCAGTGACTAAATTACTGAAAGGTAATTTTACTTCACAAAATGAGGATTTTGGAGCCATATATGTATGCATTCCAGTGGCTGGTGTAATTTGGAAACAAATAGTCCTTTTCATTTGAAAATGACTGGAATTGCTGCCAGTGTTCAGAGAGTATTGTTTCTCAGCCTTTTACATGAGAATACAGTGTAATACTCATTATTTCTCCCCTTTCACATCTTATTAGACACAGAAGGCAAGGTGGTTATCTCTGCTTTCTTTAGCTAAATCCGGAGAAGTAGGATTTCTTCCAGCCTCTGGACAGGTGCCTAAATAATAGAAGAGTGCTCATTTTAGCCTTTCAGTTTGTATCAAGGCTGAGTGAGTCCTGTCTTGGGAATGATCCCACTATCACCACCGAGCGTTAAAGTGATATGCCCTCATCTGAAACTCCACTAAAAACAATGAGGCAAACTGCAAGCACAGGCAGCTCATTAGCCTTGGAACTGATTCACCAAGGAAATAATTTGATGTTGAATTAATGACAGAAAAGCTGTTGTCCTGACTGAAGGGGGAGGTTGGGGGCTAGAGGAAGCAGGGGGTACATAGACTCAGAAAAGAACCCTAGAAAATGCAGCCAATTTATTTTCCTCACTAAAGTGCATAATGTGATACCTCAGTATTGGACCAATTAGCTTAAAACATTTAGTGTTGAAATACTGCATACTCCGAGTAAGCAAGACGACTGATTGAACCTATAACTTTCTAACAGGAAACACACAGTGTTGCTGTCAACTAACATAGTCTGGAATCTTTGGGTTTGTTCTGATTTGTCCTTCTTTTTTTTTTTTTTTTTTTTGGTTTCGTTTTATCCAGTAAATCTAAAATCTGGTGACTGGGCAGAAGAAGCTAGACTAAGTTAGGTCCACTAAAAGCAGCAGATGCAAATTATGAATGAAAACCACACTGCTGAAAGAAAGGTGGTAGGTATTGTAAGGATTATGTTTTCAGATTTCAGCACACTAATGCAGAGCAACAAAAGATCAGCAGAGGGCCAAAGGTTAAGTATAGCATGAACTTTCTCAGTGGCTGTGCACCTTAAGATGAAAAGATAGCCCTGTTTATGACATCTGCAGACTACAATGCTTACCATTTTATACGACCCTCCTACATTCTCTGCAGACAAAGAGCTGTGCTCAGCTTCTTGGGAAAAATCTACTGTTTCTTACTCCATCATATTACACTCGTAAACCCTGTCAGCAATAAAGGATGTATGGGTAGGCAGAGACGGGGATGTGCAGCTAGTAAAATCCATAATTATACCAGAAAAGACACCAGAATTTTAGTCTTTCAATTGGTTCTCTATTCAGGAATCCGTGTCTCATGGAGGTGAGGCTAATTCCCAGGGCCAGGGGCTGCTCCAGCTTCAGGCAGACAGCACGGCTGAGGTGTTTGTCCAGCATTTCCAGATACAGAAAGCAGCCTTTCCTAACAAGCCACAGGAGTTAAAATGCAGAATGTATGAGATTTTTTTGGTAAGATTATGCTGCTATAAAAGAGAACAAAAGAGATTAATCAAAACAAGCAAATTAGTATTACTCATCTTAGATGTTCTTTAATGCAAAGCCAATAGTTCTTGCCCTTTATGCGGATGCTCCTACAGTAACTAATGTACAGTAGCCATCAACAAATTACAACTTGTGACACTTTTGCTGCTGCAATATTAAGCCCAAAGTCCTATGGAGAAAATATATGGTTTTTATTACCAAATTGTTCTTGTTTACAATTCTAATATCCTCTTCATTATCTACTTTTCCAGACATTTTAGGCAGTTCTGAAGACCTGGGGCAGCACTAGTCCTGTCATAAAGAGAAATTAATGTTGTTAAAGATGGCCTAGCTGCCCTCTGGGACAGCTGAAGATGTGAAAATATAAGGTTCTGTTTTAAAGATGAAAATGATTAAAGGCACAGGCACCTTGCTCTTAGTGTAGCCACTAAAACTTTTAATAAAATACTTCAGCAGAAAAAAAAAAACTGCTTTACTTCTTCCACTATAAGTCTTAAGAAAAAAAAAATGAGAGCAAGGGGAAGGAAGAGGGGGAGAGAGAGAGAGAACTTTGTTCTATAAGAAGAGGCTTGCTTTAAGGACTAATAAGCGTAAAAAGGACCTCATCATTATAAAGAACCTATTCGTCTCAGCAAAAGCTCACTTAATAAAGACTGGATGATAGAAAAACCAGTAGAGCTGTCTCCAAATAGCCAGTAAGCTAATTAGGTGCATTGTAACAGGTAGCCCTTACAAAAACTGACAGGCTTAAGCCAGCATGCCGCAAATACTTAAGAACATTGTAGCAGATGTACAGCGGTTATTGTATCCTCTTCAAGGCTGTTGCTGCTGCCACAATTTTATGAGCTTACGCACCTCAAGCCCTCAAAGAAGCTCAAAATGGGTTTCAGTGGGAAAAACGAAAAGGACAAAAAAAAAAAGAAAAAGAGAGAGACAAGAAACACAAACCTGCTGAAGATATTATATGAGCTTTTAGGGGTCCCAGACCAAAGAGACCTTTCAGAAGGAATGGTTCAGCTGCCTGGAAGAAAATGGCAGGAAACACAAAAGACAAGAGCATAACCTTTGTCCTAGCAGGGATGGAAGAATATCTGTCAGAACTTCACCTTCATAATCTTGCCCACCTCAGTCATTTTTTACTGGTTAAATGAAGGTTACAGGATTTGTTCTGAAGACAAAATGTCCCTTTCTCCTTAAAAATATTGTTGAAGTTAAAAGGCAAGTTTACATCCTCATTTCCCAAAGAGTCATATTCACTGCTGTCTCTTTAGTTCAGTTTTGTTTGTTTTCTCTACTTTAGGAAGAGGTCCAACATGATTATGTCGCTCATACACTTTTGATTTTCTAGAAATAATCTCATGTAATTGATGGTATACACAAGCCGTTTGAGGACTTCTAGATCCCTTTAATGATAGTAATAGTACTGCAAAGGAAACTACTGCTGATCTTGACACTCTGGGAAGTCTAACTTCCCATCATTGGAGCTGGGATCGTGGTACTAACTTGCATGGGTAAAAGCCCATGCCAACAAGAGGTCTGGAGACAAAGCTTTGCTTCGAAGCAGCAGTGACTCTTCAGAAGGCAATGGCTTCTGCTGAAAGCCACGAGGGAACCAGAGGCCCCAGTATTAGAGAAGGAAAATTATGCAAATACTCCCCTACTCAGGCTGCATTCGTGTGGAACAAGTGATGCAAAAAAATCTCTGTCAAGATACCTTCTTTCTGATCCGCAAAGCTAACTTTATCATGACACCAAATGTAAATTAATATCTGCTAGCATGTATGTGAAAAAGGTATTTTTCAATACATTCTCTTATCAGCAGACACTTTAAAATCCTTCCCATCCCCTGGGGTGAATACACTGAATAACACTGTATTTCTGCAAGAGAAATCTAGTACTATATTCAAGACTGGAGAAAAATACTATGAACCTTGCAAATCCATAGACAATTACAGAAGTAACTTTCCTTTAGAAAAAATATCAATGTCAAATTGTGGTCTACAGGCTTTAGAGTTCCAAACAGGAGTTATTACTTCTGGAAAAATAAACTACTACACCAAAATAATTAAAATATATTCTTGCTGTGATACAGACTATGAAAGTGTTAAGACTTAGTAAATAGGATTAATTTGTAATTGTCAATGCTCTTTTAGGGGTGAGTACATAGTATGATGATCTCAAGTAAAAGAGCATCTGTATTAGGATCAGCCCATGATATATTACTCATACATTTGCTCACATGTAAGCTATTATTGAAAAGCAAAATTAAAAACTGATAAGTTTGAAGGTGCCAGAATTAAGGTTCCTGGTACAACCCGAATTCACTCATTGAGGCGTATGTATGGAAATGTGGGGTTTAATTACATGATCAAATTATTTACCTTTTGTAGAAAGTCTGCCTTATTTATTCTGTCCTGTTATGTCTTAATAATTTTAACAAAATGACATTTTTCAAATTCTTCTGTAAAGGCAGGTGTACTAATTTCTTTGTGTACTTTCTGAGGGCATATCTGAAACACTGGTTGTGAAGGAACAGGATTCAGGATGGGAACAGTTCTGGGCGTGGAGAGAAGCATGCAGCAATTGGTGGGACTTTGTCGTGTGGACTTTGCTGTTATTATGTGGTTTCATTGTATTCACACTACACAGTGCACAGCCTGGACAAGCCCAGACTTGCCATGAGTTTACCGGCTCCCTGCTTCCCCCACTCCTCCCCCTTTTGCCGGTGTCCCTATCCTGGTTTGTCCCTCTGCTTGTCTGTCTCATGCTCCACCCTATGTTCTGGCCAGTTCCGCTCCCGAGCGGACAAAAAGAGAGTGTGCGCGCCTGAATAAAGGATTCTGCTTGCACCCTTCCTTGTGTCCCGTCCCCCGTTCAGACCGCGGCAACTGGTTTCTTTCCGTGGAAACCTCTTATGTGAGGAAATTACACTATCCCCTTTTACAGATTAAGAGTTAAGGATTAAAAAAAAAAATAACATCGGAAATTTCTACTAATTTTGAGTCTCCAGGTGAAGGAAAACTGGACACTAATGTTTTGAAAGAATTTGGGGGATTTTAGATAACTTAATATTTTTTTGCACAGCTCCTGTAACTTCAGTTATAGCTTTAAGTACCCAGCACATATGCAAAACAGTATCTTAAGAATGTGCATATAGGAAATATAAAGGACATAAAATATTGTTAGTGTAGCTTAGACAGCTTCCCAAGCAACATATAGGAGTACTGTGGCAGAAACAGACACAAGGCCCAGATTCCATGTCAGCACTGAACTGTTTAAGATATGAGGCTCCCTCTTGTCTTCTTCCAGTCCTTTCCCTTGTCCACTTCATGATCTTCAGTGTGCCCAGTACATGGGATTTCTATGCAGATTTGATTGCTCTCAAGAGCATCTTACATCCCTTATACTAAAAGTCTGTTGGAAAAATAAAAATGTGTTACATATAATAAAGACTGAATCTTTGTATATATACACAAAAGAAATCAACAGTACTTTTAACAGTTCTGTTTCCCAAGTATTAAAAAAACCCCAGCCAACTGAACACAAACAAGTTGCAAACAAGAAGCAGTAACATGTTGGTCCTGCTGAATAGAAGAATATTCTATCATGTAATTGTCACTGAGAAGATTGCCTCTATGAGCACATTATTTGTTTAAGGATGCTGATTTAGTCAGTTCACAAATGACATCAGCTATTTACCTTCATCTGTTAGCAGTAAAGAGATAAGGAGAGATGTTCCTGAATTGGAGACAATGGAGATATCAACCTGTGATAACAAGTCCCCCTTCTTTGACAAATAGTCACAGATGAATCTTGCTGGGGCTGTAGTTTTATTCCATACCCTACTAATTTTTGTGATTTCTCTCAATAAAACTGTTAAGACTTTGAAAAACTTATAAGAAATTGAAAGCAATTCAGGTGGAAAGTACCTCAGTAAGCTAGCAAAACTAACAGCTAGCCTTCTCTTATAGAATTATCACAGTCAACAGGAATCTTTGCTTAATTGCTGTAATAATGGTGGACATGGGAATCTGCTGACACTTAATATTGGAAGGTAAGGAGCATTGATACCTCATGTATGGGAAGAAACATAATCAAAGAAAACAATTAACATCAAAATAAGGACAGTGCAATATGTCTTCTGAGAACATTTCAGGAAGTTTCACAAACACTGAACGGCATCGATTAAAATTATAATTTCCACCATGATAATGCCACATGTGCCACTAGCCTCTAACACTTGCTCAGACTCAGTAATGAGGGTATGATTTGTTCTTCCTTGTCTCTACATACTGTGCCAAGCGACAAGATGGGGACTTTATGCAATTGGCAGACATTAGGTAAGATCACAAAAATTAGCAAGGCATGAAATAAAACTTTAGTCACATGAACTGCATCTGTGACTGCTTGTCCCAGTCAGAGTCCCAAAGTGGGAGCTGCAGGAAAAGAGTTGCCTCAGCCATAGCTCTAATTGCAGCTCTTTGTAGAACTGTCCATGTAGGAGCATCTTTTTTTTCGTACTCCCTCTGAACTTCAGGAACCCTCCTAGTTAGCATGGACAGCAGTAGGACCATGATTCCTACTTCTTTTAGTCGTCTTCTACACAGAGGATGCAATTAAGGAGTCTTCCCTGGGCTTTGCAGGGTGCAAGAATTACAGACTTCAGGAAATCAGGCCCTCTTCCACAGCTAGTAGAATTTACCAGAGATCTGTGAATTTATATATAAAGTTACTGTTAAAAAAAAAACCAAAACACCAAAAAAAAACCAAAAACCCAAAACCAAACAGAATGAACACACAAAACAGCAACAACAAAACCCAAAACAAATTAAAAACCCCACACAAAGCCAAACCAAGCGAAAAACAGAAGAAAAATCTTGTATCTTCTTAGGACACCATTAAAATTCACATTTCTTGGATACTCATGTAGGAGGGTTGCATGAAAGTTACCATAAATACTTAACACAAGCCATTAAAAACATACTGACCCATTAAAGTGATCCAAGATCAAAAACTTCTTAAATGCTGTTTTCATTTTCTTTAAAATATAAATGGGTAAATATGCTTCAGAATGAAGTTGACCTTCTTGTCTTCTCAATATAGAAGAGTTGCAAAAAATAACGATGTTATCTGTTTATTAATTCTTTATAGATAGAATTTCAAACTTTAAAGCAAAACAAAGCCAAAAAAACCTCAAAAAAGTGAGGATGATGTGAGATTCAGACAGAAAAACCCTCAGTGGTGTAAAACAGCAGCGGTGCGAGATGTTAAAATGTTTCAGAAATCAAAGAAATAAAAAAAGGAATCAATTAAATAAATATAATTCACAAAGCTCCGCAGTCAGTATAAACATCAAGCAGCAACGTCTCTTGTCAGTCCATGAAAGGAAAACTTTTTGGCCTCAACAACCACATGCTGAGATTTCTAGATCTCTTGTATTTCTTATAGAAATAGAACACTAAGAGATAACAGTGTGAACGTACTAGCCACTAATAAAGTTCTTCAGGATGCTATGAAGCATAAAACCACTGAAGCCATTTCAAAATGTAATTTAAAGTGATGAAATATGTCCAGACTTTTCCAGCACTTTTTTGCATTAAAATAAGATATTCTAATAGTTTGTACATCAAGCTGTATAAACAGAACATCTATTGGTAGTTGTGCCATTAGCAGAGGGAAACTGCAGCCCTACATCAGCCATTTGTGAAAGAAACGTATTCTTGACTTTTTATGCAAGTTCAATAGTATATAGGCATAATTTGGTCAGGTTAAATTATTCTTCTGCACTTCTGCAATGAGTTCTTTTGGAGCATTGTCTACAGATTCCCATTATGAAAACATATTTTGGGATTATTTTCTTATGTGTTTTTGGTTTTGTTGAGATTTTTTTTTTTAAAACAAAGCCAAGTTTCCATGAAAGAAATATGGGGTTTTTTGACATGTAGATATTCCTCAGCTTCAAGAAACTGCCAATGTCTAAGGTAAACTGAACAAAATTCTGTCTCAGTCTTCTTCCTTTTTCAATCCCTTTACACAGACAAGAAATGTGACATTCTTTTCATTGTGAATAGTGCATAGTCTTCTACTATTCTAGAGAATACAGTAGCATTCCGACAAACTTTCTTATCTATCAATTGTGGAAACACAGTCTTCTCTTCTTGAATGAAGAATAAGGCAATTTTAACTGCTAGTTGCAACGGCAATCGAAGAAAATGTCCCAGTCTGACAGGCAGGTAGAAGAAGACATGAGAATGAGGAAAAGGCAAGGAAGGAACCCATCTCAAAACTTCTGACCAACATAGTATTCATCATCTTGTATCCCAGTGTGTCTGAGCATGCTTCTCCTCAACTCTTACTGTGCAAGGGGGAAAGGCTAATCTTCGGTTTATTCCCTTCCATTCTGTCGTGCAGTACTGGGCAGTGGGATCACGAGTCCTGACCTATACAAGAGGACTGCCTCTTTTCTCACTTTCATCCATGTATGATAATCTAGCTCCAAATTAAAACCAAGACAAAAATGAAAAAATCTCTTCTCTTTTTTTTTTTTTGGTGGAGTTTTTTTGTTGGTTCTTTTTGTTTGTTTGTTTTTTGTTTGGCTGGTGGCTTTTTTGTTTTGAATTGGTTTTGGTTTTGGTTTTTGGAAACAGTCTTCTGTTGGAATTGTAGCACAGATCAGGTCTAGTCTATAAATTCCATCAGCAGGCTCCTTCATTGTACGCAGATTCATTTGTTGTGCTTTTGATATTGTTCTCCAAGGCTAGAACAAGTGTCTAATCAATTACTTAAAAATAAAGAAATATCTAAACTGGAAGAGTCATGACAGAATTTCTGGACTTCAATGTTATCTTTCAGTTTGCTTGTCTGCCTGGTGGCCTATCTTCCTTTTTTTTTTTTTAAACAATGCTTTTGTACACAAATTTGCTACTACCTAAGCTGTTTCATTCTCCTTCTATTGCTCTCAGTTAGATTTCTTGCATCTGGACTATGCATCCCAGGTGTATGAGATCATATTGAAAGCCTTCCTTCTGCTCTTTGTTCTAACATGCTCTTTAACTGTAAAAGATACAGCATAGCAGTAGCACTTTGAAGCAAAAGGTCAAAGAGCTTACCAAATTAGCAATGGTCATTGCCGGTCTAGATACTGACTTATTTGTTGTTTGGATTTACCTGAAGTTTGTGGTTTGCTTGGCTGTTTTAGGAATTGTGCTCAAAGGATTATTTGAAACAGTTTGTATCATTCAATCTCTTGTTAAAAGACTGAAATCTGAAGGTAAGCCTGCTCTCCAGCTTTCTAACTTGTCTGACTTTAATTGTAAAGACAAACCCTTTGTAAAGGACTGAAGAGGGGCATTCAAACATTGAAAGTTTGGTTCCATTGTATCTGAGGACTTAGGTCTTATTCAAGATGAGAAGGGAAAGGAGGATTAAAAGCTTAGAGCAAAGATAAAAATAAGTTTGGAACAAGCTTACTGGAAGAAAGAGAAACAAGCTTATTGTGACCTTGCCACAGGGAAGAGAACAGGTTTACCAGGGCTTTCCAAGAAGGCTAAGACAAAGACCATCTTGAAATTGTGAACGATTTGCTTCTTTAACCTGCCCCAATTTTAAATGAGTCAACTGTGGTTAAAGCATTTAGGAAGGGTGAAGTTTGATCTCTTCTTAAAAGTGCTGTCAGTTCTTTTGTAAAAACAAAAATCTGTAGGTAGATTGATTTAATATAGTTCTATCATTGCAAAAGAGCGTGCTTAACCTTGCAGCAACTACAGCTGTACAGATCTGTGATGTACAGTAAAAAAGAAAATGCAACAGTATCCCACATTTCTGCAGTAGCAGATCTCCATAAAAAAGGGAGGAGGTAGTGGGGTAAACAACAAAATCCTCTTGTTTAATCTATGCTACTGACTGACTTTTCTGTTGACTTGGATTAATCAGCTACAGTTGTTGCATAGAAGCCAAAGGGGGAAAAAAAATCTCTAGCTAGACTTTCTTCTGTATTTCTGATAACCATAGAAGGCTGCCTTGCCAGCAAGAGAAATATATAAAGTTCAGTTTCTTTCCACAGTGAGATAAGAGGATCTTAACCAGTGACTGTGAGCACTCAGCTTCCTATTTCACGCTTAGTGCATGAAACTTTGGTTAACTCTTTTCATATGTCGTGGATTCCTTAACATGAAAGCTGCCACTACTTCTGATTCTGGAAATCTAATTCTATTTGGATATTTCTTTTTCTTTTAATAGGAAACTAAAATATTTTTGCAGTAAGGTGGAACACCTTTTTTTCTCTTTTTTTCTTCCTGTATGTTAATATCTGCAGATGCACCCATTACACCTGCAGATTCTAGCCCTCTTATCTACCAGCTTTTCTGGCTTTGAAGTTGCTATTCGAAGCAAGGAGGAAGGACTTCTGAAAAAAAACCCAAAACAACAGACTGAGAACTTAATACCAATTCCATGTATAATTTGGCATTGGGCAGCTCCCTCATCCTTCCAGGTTCTCCCTGCTTCTAGTACCAATGAGATTCTATGCTTGTTGCATAGAAACTCATTTAATTTTCTTTGAGGGTGATACCTCTTGGTTCCAGCCCATATCCCCAGCGTGACAAGATACTTATTTTTCATTACTTGGGCAAGATTGGATAGGGGCAAATATGTGAACATAGGGGGCACAAGAAAAAGCAGTAACTGATTTTGATAATGTTAATGGGGCAAATTAATAACCATTATATTGGCAAGATTCAAGGCTCCCCTTTCACATATTGGTCTGGTCAAATGAAATTCTAGTCAAAATAAATCAGAGATAAAACTGTTTTCTCAGATTTCTGCAGTTTGGCTTTTTCTTACAACTGTCACTGATGATAAACAAGATGCGAATAATTGTCCCAGTCAGAATATTTTTACCTTTCCTCATTTTACTGCTTTAGAGCTATTACCTCCTTCTCCTCATCTCATGCTCCCCTTTGAGCTTTCTTTAGTATCAGATCAATGACCATAATCGTCTTGTAAACACCTGATCCTAAAGGAAAAAGGGAAAGTGATTATCAAAGCCAATCTATTTAAAGACAGTTCATCCATTTCTACCTATAACTATTATACCCTTATAGCCATATAATCTCAATAGCTATACATCAGCTGTGAATACAAAATAGGTAGATACAAATGAGCCATATTTTGCATGGCTAAGCCACCTGGGTCCTCTGGTCAAGGTTGAACTGGGCTCAATGGTTACACTGTCTCTTGTAATAAATTAGTAGTGCTTCTGTGCTGTGCCTCTAGCTGTAATAAGGATACATGCATTATGGGTGTCACCCTGTCTCTAAGGACAATTTTAATATAGCTTAGACAATAGCCTAGCTAAATAAACAATGAACCAATCATGGTATAGAAAAACAGTGTAAGCTCCAGGGTACGGAGCTTTGCAAGGGAAAAGAAAGAAACAAACAAAAATTTGAGAAGATTAGCAAGTAGCAATAAGAGAGACACTTATAACACCCTAGATAACCTATGAGAGTAATTTGGTATCACTGTTTAGGATCTGATTCAGCAAAGCATATAAAGATAATATAACATTAGGTGCTTGCTTAACCTTTATTAAACCAGCTTTGAGTAACAGAAATGTACTAAAAGTTAAAGTAACTTTTAGTTGTTTGGTGATTCAAGGACTGGAACTTCAAAGTATAACCTTGATAAACAGAATGATATTAGCATGTTAAAGTAGCACTGTTATCATCATTGCCAATATTCAACTAAAGCTGTGGTTGGCAGTGTGATAAGAGGAAATCTAGAATGGATGAAAATTAGAGTAAAGTTCTATTTAGACTATTTAGAACTGTCTAAATTTTGATTCTCACAGTGAGGATGAAGCTTACTTAGACAACTCCTGTCTTTCGCTTCCCTGTGATTTAGACCTTGTCTCCCCTTTACTCCTAGGACTGCGGAGCAGCCTCCAACTTGCCCTATGACTTCTGGTCGGTCTGTTTTCTGAGGGTGCTGGATGCAATGTAGTTTGGCATACCTAGAAGTCCTTTAAAGGTCCTTTTCAGCACCAACTATTCTATGACCTTCTACTGGGGGCCTAACCAAAAATAAGTCCCAGTAAAAAAATCATAGAATCATAGAATGTTTTGAGTTGAATGGAACCTAAATTACTGCCTTTCCCTCTAACAGAATGTCTTCTTTCTCTCTGACCGAACACAATGGATTTAATGAAAGAGGAGAATTTGATAGGTCTGAATTAGTGTATAAAGTCTTGTAGCTCACTTTACCAAGCTGCCTCATCAGCTTAGTCTTTTGTTCATTTTGGGTGTCTTTGTACCTCCAAGCAGCATGTGGTACCCAACCTTATCTGTAGCCTGTCACTGAAACCAGTGTTGAGTAAAGAATTATGAATTTTGCTACAAAACATTCATTTCTTTATGAAATTCATTTCTTAGGAAACATATTCCTTAAAACATTCACCAGAGTGTTCCACAAATCTAAAGTAATTAAGCTTTACAAATACTTTCACAGGGTGGCATTATTTTTATCCTTTTTTACAAGTATTAAACTAAACTACAGAGGATTTAAGTTAAGGAGCAGAGTGTCCATGAATTTTGGGTCCCAGAATGAGATACTTAGATCCTTTCACAGGACATTTACTATTTTCTATCACTTTACATGGTTTTATGTTATGTTATTTACAACCTTACAGTCAGACAGTTATGTTTGTGAGACCAAATGCTTCTAAAAACGTGATAGCTGTCAAGTGGGTTAATAGGAAAATGAAGAGTATATTCAGCAGTCAGTTGTAAAAAGCTAAAATGACTTCTCTAGCCCCATATGGGCGTTCTGGTGGGAAGTAATTTTCCAATGGGACACATAAGTATCTTACCAATGAAACTGTTTTCCTTTCTGGAAACCCTAGCCTCATTTTTACAGGCTTTCAAGCTTCTCCATCAAGTTCATTTTCTTGCATCACCTCTACTTGAAAAAGAAACACTTTTTGAGTTGAATTCATGGTATTTTCTAAGAATCAAGCATGTCCCTGAGACACTGGGGCAGGTAGAATAGACAGTTGTAGATAGCTAAATTCGGGGACTAACACTATGGGAGAAAATGGCATATTCTGGCAGAGTTTGTGTTTGTGCTTGTGGAAGGGTGAATGGAGTGGTAAGGCGCAAACCCCAGAGCCACACAGGCAAGACAAAGGAAGTCTAAGAGTGGCCTCACAGAAACATGGTAGTTGAAGGGGACCCTTGTAGGTGGCACTGGAGGATGTCTAAGCCCCCAGGTGTGGCTGGGAGCCTGGTGGTCACATTTACCTCCTCTGAGGTTAGGCAGGACCTGAAAGTACTTGCTGGGTCTGTGGCCTCCTTCCGGCTTCAAGGGCTTTGGCTACCTGTGCTCAGGTCAGCTCCCATGCCTTGATCAAAGCTGGGAGGAAGTGATGTGAGGAGCCTTTTAAGGGGCTCCCCACTCTGCTTGGAGCCCTCATCCTGGGTCCTTGCCTGAGCTGTACCACAGCCATGTACCTCCTGATCCCAAGTGACTGTGATCCTTGGGCTGAGGCTGACCTTGGACCCCATCACCAGCCCTACCCTGCTCTCTCAGCTGGAGAGGTGACATGGCACTGACCTGCCAGCCTGGCAGTCACCCATGACACCCATTTTGGCTCCCCTCAGGGAGCCCTCTCTGCTCCAGTAGGCATGACTGACACTGGCCTCAAACTTTTTGCTCCCACTGAAAAGGAAACCAAATGTGTGAGCCAAACAGGAGCCACATTTTACACTAAAGAGATCCCACAGGCAGGCAACTACAAAACCAGATATCCAAGAGACGTGCCATGGCATCACCAAATTTGTCTGCATTGCCCAGTATGACCGTATTTGGTGCACAATCTGTACTTTTTCCTGATTTTCCATTGCTGTATTCACCAGTAGTCAGAGGACATCTTGTTCCAGTGAAAATTCCTGATGGATAAAACAGCAGATTTTTTTTTTAACTTCTTTTTTGGAGATGACTGTGCCTTTTGTATTTGAAATTTTCCCAAACCAAAACCTGAGGCAGCTGTCTGGCATAAGAAACTTCATCCTGAACAGTTTAAGTCTAACAATATAATAAGAAAGAGCTTTGTTGTAGAGACTGTTAATCGGTCTTAAGTAAAGGCATCATTTGCTGTATAACCTATAATAACAGGTTAATAATAAAGACTAATGAAGAAAAAGATTGCGCATGTTACAGCATCACCTGTTCCAAGAACTCTAAAGCAGTCTCTCATAAATAAATGACTGCATCAGAATATAAACTTAGACCTCTTTCGGGAGACTTTCTGTACTGATTTGGAGGGATCTAGCTTATGAGATAAATAACCAAATGCCATTACATCAGGGAAACATTATCAATATCCCCAGAAATTCATCCACTGTTTTCCTCTTTGAAGTCCTGCCCTACTCTATGCATAGAAACATCATGTCTTCATGGACTTTTTAGTATATTACATAGGCATGATACATAAAACACATGCCTGTCCCAGTCAGTGAGGTGTATGAATATATTATTTAAAGGTAGATCATGAGCCTCACATGACTTCCAGATTTTATGTGAAAGGTAAGGAGGTTATTTTTTCCTAGCTCTCAAGAAAGAATTAGGTTATAAAATTAAAATTGAAGGTGTGAGACATAGACAATAGCAGTGATGCTATTTTTTTTATTAAATGCACATCTATGAAAACTGCTTACACTTCATGCAAAGAATTTTGCTAAGATCATGTGGTACAGTCATAGAAAATTTGGAGGGAGCTTCTGAATGTGGAGTTGTAATGCTCTGGCAACATACTTATGTTTTATGGAATTATACCTGCTTTTATCTGGCACCTAAGCAACATATGTGACAAAGAGAATAAGGAACCTGAGGCAGACCAGTGATGCTTTGTAATGAGTAAGTATCCTGTTTTATGTGTCTAATGTCATTGTCAATGTCAGAGGAAGCTCACTGCTTCAAATACATTGTACTGGGTAGCATGGAAAGCTGACACGAAATGGAAAAGTATTTGCTTAAATAACTGACAAAGTAGGCTATGGTCAGCATTGAAACACTTCCACAATTCAAGGCCAAGCCTTTGAGAGGACAGAGAGACAATCTGCTACTCCTAGCACAACCTACCAGTTCAACAGATCCTTCAGTCCAGTCAGAGTCTACACTTAAGGAGAACAGAGTGACCCAAATGTGCTCAGTGTTACCACTGAACAAGCTGAACAGCTGGTAGAAAGCACCTAAATTACAGTCAGACCCGGAAAAATGGGTCATGCAGTTTGCTTCTAATAAGAGAGAAGGATGCAGCTTCTCTCTTTTCTTATTGGGCAAGAGAGCAACAGGAGGCAGGCACTGTGCCAGAACTCTACTAAAAACTGCTGCAACCTGTGAGTCTTTTTCCTTTTATGAAAGGTCTACTACAGATATGTGAGAGGATGGCAACAATGGTGTTGTACATTGTCACACCAAGGTACTAAGAGTATCTCTGTGTAGCACGGAATACTATTGGAAAGAAGCAGATGTGAATCCTGCAAGTGATGTAATTCTATCAAAACAATGCAATGCCTACGCTACTTAGCCTTGCACTTATTAGTGCAGAGTTAGCTTGTTCATCCCTGCATATAACACATTGTAAAAATGAGGAAAATAGTAAATGGAAGAGGACATGGAGAGGGCAGAATGCAATCCTGGGAAAAACAGCTATAAAGACACAAGCTGGGTCATGTACATGCAAATAACCATCTACATGCAAGCAGACACAGATGTACATATTCGTGGGCCAAAGTAGTCCTGGCAAGCATTTTAGTAGAGGTAACTGATGAATGAATTTCCTGGTCCTCTGCAGCTTTTGGGCAGCAATGACTCATTCATCCTCAGTTCTGAATTGTGAATAAACCCACTTCTTCAGGGAATAAAAACCTTTACAAAATTTTATGAGGAACTACTCAGGCAGTCTTCTCTGAATAAACACTCTCCTTTCAGATGAAAAAACATTGCTGTTTGCAATCTTCTTAAACACCTGCTCCCTTGCCCACTGTACACTGCTGATGGCAACATTGCTAGACTGAATGGTTTAAAAATCATGGTTTGTGCCTTCAAATCCTGAGATTAGTTTATGTATCATTAGATTTCTTTTTAAAGTTTTGGAGTCAAGCTGCTTTGCCTTCCAGGATCTGAACCATTAGTGCAGTTGAATGAGTAATAGTTTCTGAATATTCTGATAGTATTTTCTGAATAATTTCATAATACATTGTAAAATTGCCAGCTTACTGATGAATTCAGTGTGTCTGAAAAATGAGGCAACTTTGCCAGAGAACCCAATAGCCATTTTGCTGTATAGTGCTTTGGCTGCTGGAAAATAAAATGAAAGGCGGACTGGAACCCAGAGTCGTCTTAGTAGATTAGTGTTTTATTGTCTATCACTTTTATGAAACAACATTTTTTGAAGTCAGATATCATAAATCATTATTGATTTTCTCAGAGAAAATTTTGTTCGGGCCTTTGTCCATGACCTCAGAATTCATTGCAGATGAGAAGAGAAAGCACAGATTTTCCTGGAGTGAAAACCCGACAGCAGGAAGCAACTATAGTGTTACAGCCGTGGAAGCTGTACTGTTTGATAATGTGAATGTTATCTAAGTAAAGACTGCAGGACAAAGATTTTTTTTTTTTACTCTTACCAGTGATATTAATTTTTTAGATGGATTATAAATATATTGTACCTGAAATAAATACATTTCACTAACATTGTAGTCTTCTTAGTTAAGGTAATCTATATCACCCCAAAAGAACCTGTTAAATGTAGATAGAAGGGATTCACACAGAATTCACTCAGGCTTGGAACATGCATTCAAGGAATCTTAGCTCTTTTGCAGAAAGGGTGTTTTTGGGGCTAATTTGTCCAAGAAGAGAAATTTGTCACTTGCATTGTGCAGTTCTACCAAACACAAATTCTTAAATATAATAGGATGCAGTTTTCATGAGCAGTGTAGAGTATATGACAAAGTCCCTTTTCAGTGACTAAACAGCTCGATAAATAATCCTGCTAAAGGGAAGGAATTTATTGTTTTTAAAGGTGAGGTGCATGAAAGCTTCTATTGTACTTGATTTCCTCCACCTCCTTTTTTCACAACACAGAGTTAGAGAGTGGAAAAACATAATTAATAGTTTGGGATTTCTGAAGCCCTGTCATAAAAAAAAAAATCTTGCACAAACTGACTTGTCTCCATCAACAAAAATTAAATTTCAGAGGAACCCAAAGGAAGATTTAAACCTTTCATTATGAGAAACAATAAGCACTATTGAAATGTCTGTCTTGCCACAAATAAATTATCTAATATATCACTTGGTTAGGAACGGATGATTACACTCCTTCAGAACCTGATAAGCTCTTCCCAAATTCAGGTCCTCTAAAAAAATACTTATATCAAGCAGCCAATAAAAAGCAAAAGGAAATACTTTTTAGATAGTACATATAATTAACCTGGGAAAATCATTGTAAAAGGACGTTACTGAAGTCAATTGATTATTGGATCTTTAACAAGGTAAGATGTGAATATGAACAATGAGAATATTCAGCACCTCATTAAACCGAGGAAAGATGTGATAGGATTTTGCACCCTCAAGTGTCAGTACAGAAACCAGTAACTAATTGATCATGGTTAAGAAACTTCTTAGGCAGGGTAATTCATAATCATACATTGAAGAACTTTGACATCTTTCTGAATGATATACTACTTATCAGTCAGAAATACTGTAAAGGACCTAGCCATTTCTGGTACAGAGTAGTACTTGATAGTCCATGCTCCCTAAAACTTCCTTCTGCAGTCAAAAACTGTATAATGGGTGATTAATTGTGCTTGGCTTGAAAAGTGAGAAAGACAGTCATTTATGCTCACTTGTAAGAGTTGAGTGCATGTGAGTAAGTTGGTCTGGGAAAGGTTCATGTTGAGTAGAGGTCTACAGCTCTGCCAGAGCCCTTTTCCCTCCCAGTTAAAAGACCACACCTGCAGCGCACCCTGAAGATGTCAAAAGAATGATTAGTCACAACTTAGTTTTGTTTTACCTTAAATCTAAGTCCTTTCATGTACACATGGTAACTTCAATCACAATGTAGGTCCCTATCCTTATTTTGAGTTCCCAGTTGTAATTATATGAATCTGGACAGACTCTCTTTTACCCCTGTGAAGTTTGAATTAGGTCTTCTAGAAATACCTACCACATGTCTTGTTTTCATCTGGTTTTTGATGTCAATTTATAACTCAAATTTCTATATGGAAAGAAACCTATAAATATATGAATACAGAGCTGGGGCATCATTTCCATATGTGATGAGTTCTTATAAAAGAAAAAATATTTGGGGCTGATTTATCCTTCTAAAATACATATTTTGAGATTAGCAATGGAATTACTTCTTACAGTTTCAAAATAATTAAATATGTGGAAAAAATGTTCACTCATTTCATAATGAATCCATCCAACAGGGCCCAGTAGACACAGTCATATTAAAACCTGGATCATTACCCTTCTTTTCCTGCAATTAAGGACACCACAGGATGTGGATGTTCCATTGATATCAGTAAGTCTAATAACATTTTAATTATTTTTTAAAGTCAGATAAGATGCAGAATCTGAAACAAAAGTAGCTCAATATTGTCACACAGACACATCAGCTTTCCCTCTCCCTGCTTGCATATCTTGCATATGCTTTCAGAAAATACGTGAGCAGTACCACACTCTCTAATGCTCTTACTGAGAAGTAACCCTATGTCTATCATGTCATTTGTTTCCTTTAACTATTCCTCAGAGATTAGTTTGACTAGCCTATTGCTTCATGTTTGGATAATGTAGCTAATCCTTTCCAGTTTCATTATTCTAATCACTTGCAAGCTGGCTCCCTTTTGCTGTGCTATATGGCAGCCAGACAGTGCTTCTGTCCTTTGTAAAGTGGCATGCACTGAAAACACAGAACACCTTTTTTGTAGCCTCTATTTAAAAGCCAGGTTTGGCAGCTGGTTTAGTGTATATTTCAAAACTACGTAGACAGAAGGGCCTTTGGGAGATGATGCTTTGCAGCAGGCTGTCTTCTTAGATGAGTGCAGACTTTTTAGATTTTCACTTCCAATTGCATTCTATCCATAATTTCTGTGTTTAATTGCTAGCTATAAATGTGCATGCCACTAAAATATCTGAAAACTTTGAAAGGTTTCATTTTAAAGTGTCCCTCTGGTGATATAATATACTTGGTGAGAAAAAGATATGTTGGTATTACATGCACTCAGCACACTCCCTCCATGATTTCCATGTCATGTTTGCACAGTTTACTAGTAAAAATGTTTGTGCTGTCCTCACAATTTCAAATTCAGTGTAACCTACGAAAAAATCAACTAGCATTTTCCTCCATTTATGTCCATAAACACACAAAGCCATTGTAAGTGGCCAGAGAGAACAAATTTAGACAACAGTATAATGAACATGAAAATGTCTTAAAAGGTGAAGCAAGAGCCAGAGAAGGAAAAAAACCCAGTTTCTCATTTGTTTAGGGAAGGTAAAGACTTTGAACTCTTATAGGAGGCAGTCCCATTTTACTACCATGACCATTACAAGAACTTACCACAAATAGACAAAACCACTTTCCTTTTCACTATTTTCAACTTACCAAAAGATTTCTCAACCTCAGATACAGCATCTATAAAACTGAGGCAATCATTCATACTTACCTGGCTGCTCTCACTGAAGACATGTAAAACTCTAGTTTTATGTTTGTCACAAGCTAAATACCACTGCTTACTCCCATTTTAAAGATAAGAAAACTGAGCTGTAAAGAGGTGAATTGCCAGCTCTGAAAATTTCCCCTCAATTACCATGACCTAAACTGAACTTCTTATACTGTCTTGAACATTGACCTGAAAAGAGGACTTCCACTTTTACTTTTTTTTTTTTTTAATAGTGCCTACTGAAAGAACGTCAATTTTTTTCTCCTTTAGGCACAACTCCAAACTGTGGATTTATGTGATGCAAAAAAAATGGTGGAATGAATTTAAAGATCCGTTTCACCCACTACATGTTCGTCCTGGTGTTTTTCCAAGTGTCTAGATTTCTTCAGAAAACATCCTGAGTACATTTATTTGGCTTCACCTCCAAATTACCTATTGCATCTGTTCAAATATGCACTTTACAAAGGATCAGCTCCATCAGTCAGAAACTTCCTGTTCTCTCTCTCTTTTGTCAATGGTAAGTGCTCTCTTCTAAAATAAAAATAATAAAAAAAAAAACTTCATCCACCACTGATTGTTACCCAAGAGTTTTTCAGCATTAAGACTGACTTTTGGAGATACAGGTATAAGAGAATATTTGATGATTTCCTTTCCTTAACTCTGTAAGGCTTTATGCCTTCTGTTTTGTGCATTGACTCAGTGCAGTAGAATATGCCTGTTCCTACAAGACCAGTCTATTGTAGACCAAAACTCTCCAAAATGTTTTGGAAAAGGCTCACTGAAGCATCTATCAATTACTGTGAACATTGCATGTTAACTATGGAGATGTCCTCAAGCCTAATAAACAATAAATGGTGAGACACATGATTAAATATTGATGTGATTTAAATAATCTACTGCAAGGACATGGCAAAGAAAAGAGAAGGGGTGAATTGGGCTGTCTATTGGCCCTCATTTCAAATCTTAATAGTCATGTGAAAATTAGATTGGTGATCCCACCTCAGCCTCCATCTAAGTCCATTGCCAGCCAACTACCTGCATGTTATATGCTGTCACTGTTTGCCAGCATGATCTGCAATGCAGAAAACGCCTAAGTTTCACATCATATACATACACATGGACTCATATACATCAACTAAGCACCACAGAAATTAAAACTCCTGTCAGACTCTGTTGACAGAATGATCAGGTTGGGAAAAACAGACTTGCTTGAGGCTAGAGTTGAGATGAATTTATAAGTCTGTGGTGAATCTTGTATTTTTCTCAGCTGATTCAAACCACACAGATAGCTTGCTATTTGCTTGATAATTAAATTGGTCTTGTCCAGGAGCTGCTTTATGCTGATGACGCCGCCCTTGTCGCCCACACAGAAGCAGCTCTGCAGCGTTTAACATCCTGCTTTGCAGATGCTGCTGAGCTCTTTGGGCTGGAAGTCAGCTTAGAGAAGACAGAGGTTCTCCATCAACCTGCACCTCAGGAAGTCCCCCATCATCCCCACATCACCATTGGCCAATCAGAACTCAAATCAGTCCATCAGTTTAATTACCTAGGCAGCCTCATTTCCTCGGACGGTAAGATTGACGGAGAGATAGACAACAGGTTAGCAAAGGCATACAGTGCTTCTGGAAAACTCCATAAAAGAGTATGGTGTAATAAACACTTGAAGAAAAGTACCAAGATCAGTGTTTGCAGAGCCATAGTGCTGTCTACTCTCTTGTATGGTTCCGAATCATGGGTCATCTACCGCCACCACCTGTGACTCCTAGAACGCTTCCATCAACGCTGCCTCCGTACAATCCTAAACATCCACTGGTTAGATTATGTGAGCAGTACATCTGTTCTAGAGCAAGCAGCAGTCACAAGTATAGAAGCCATGTTGATGAGAACACAGCTGCGCTGGGCAGGGCACGTCTCCAGGATGAAGGACCACCGCCTCCCTAAGATCTTGCTTTATGGTGAACTTGCCACTGACTGCCACAAGAGAGGAGCCCCGAAGAAAAGATACAAGGACTCCCTGAAACAACATCTCAGCCTTGGCCTTATTGATCACCATAACTGGTCTACTCTGGCCTCAAATCGGGAGGCCTGGAGACACACCATCTATAACGCAGCTGTCTCCTTTGAGAACACACGCAGGATCACTCTCGAGGAGAAAAGGCAACGCAGAAAGAACCGTGTTTTGCGGAATATACCATCTAAAGAGTCTTTCTGCTGTGCCTTTTGCAATCGGATATGTCTGTCTCATATCGGCCTCATAAGTCACCAACATACCTGTAAAAAATGCGGATAGAGCCTTCCCAAATCTTCGTTCGCAAAGCCCAGCCATGAGTGAGTGAGTGAGTATAAAATTGGTCTTAATGTCGGGGGGGAAAAAAAGAGTATAAGGAAGTGGACAATCTCTTTAAATCCAAATTCCCAGAGAAAAGCTTTTCCATTGTCATAAATACACTACAGGTTCAATTTTACTGGGGAAAAACCTTGCTATTGTCTATGGTCTATGTAACTTGCTAAATCTAAGTCAAGAATGAAAGTTTTAAGTGACTGAGAAAATACAGTTCTTGATTTTTCAAGCAGTTACTCAAAATATGGTTAATTGTTTGTATTGCACTCTCAAGGAGGGAAATAGATCAACTGAGATACACACTACTTGATAACATCAGGGTTTGTTACACCTTTTTTCATCTGAAGTATATGAGGAAAAATATTCAGTATAAAAGAGTTTGCAAGAGGTTTAGTTATGAGATTTTATAAGGAGGATGCGCTTGAAACTTCTCTTAGTTACAATATTTTTTCAACAAATTACAGTGCTGTTATTATGCTTTAAATTGGTATAAATGAAAACATAATCCTAATGTGTGTATTTATCTCCCTGTCTTATGATTTAAATGGTCCATTGTAATAGGCTGAGACCTTTTGTAACAATAATTCCACTTATCATGAAAATGGCATGCTTTTACCCTGATTTGTTTCTGCATATACAGAGTCCTTGTATACTTCCTTCAGTTAAAAAAAAAAAATATTGTTTTGCCCTGAATTTTCAGAGTTAACCTTACAGAAAGAGCTGCTGTTAACATTTCTTGGAGCATTATAGTGTTCACACAGGGACAAACAGCTTTTACAGGGCACAAAGGTACAGTCTTTAAGTATTCTGCTTCATGAGAAGGAAGAAAGAGGGAAGGAAGGAAGGAAGGAAGAAAGAAAAGAAGGAAGGAAGGAATTTTTTAAATTTTTTAAACATCTGGAGGATTTTTATTTAAGGAAAAATATCTCTATATATTGTGAAGACATCCATGACCTTTTTCTGTTCTTCTCTGTTAATGGAGGTATAAAATCAGTTGAAGACAATGCAGTCTACAGCTTGAATGGTCTGTGGAAGATTTGGATCTTTGAGGTACTCTTAAATGTAACATTCCTGGATCATTTTCTTGGCTTTTGGGTTTAGTAAATACAGCTTTGATTGCTTAATATTAGTTTTCAAACACCCATTAATCTTGACTTGGACTAAAGCATCATGTTAGAGAAATCTGACTATGTTATCTCTTCCTCTTGATGGTCCTAGCTGATCAAGGGATTTTAAATACTTTTGTGACTCTGGACCTAAGCAGCCTTGTCTGCATTAAGGAAAGGAATGCAGAATGTCTATATGATTGAAGTTCATGGGAAAAATTACACTGATCTTGGAAGGCTATTTCTACTCTTTAAAAATGTCATTTTATATTTTATTTATTGTTGTGTGCTTTGTTTGACTATTCAAGTGCAAGTAATAGTTAGGTAATGTGTAAAGAGACTTCTCCAAATCCATCTGTTATTAAGTCTTGTTTTAGCATTACAGATGTTGTATAAAAAGATAATGAAGATGAAAATAATAGACACTACATTTGATAATTTCCTTTCACCGGCCACTTTATGTGTTTTCTTAATTACTTTGTCATAAACTAGAAGAAACCAAGAAGTCTGGGTAAATATTTGAGATACCAGTTCATAGATAGACGATTATTTAGTTTGTCTATTTGTTAATGTTGGCTTCAGTTCAAGAATACATGATATTGTGGGAGAAAAACACCCCAAAACATAGTGAACTCTTTGTTATAGCTAGAGTGGAATTTTTATAAGAGCAGATAAAAAAATTTTGGCCTTGAAGCAAAAGTCCAGTTTTCTTTCTATAATAATTTTGGAAAGATTTAAATTAAGATAATTCATAACTTGAATTAGATAATTCACAAGTCAAACCACAACTGTATCTCATCATCCCATCATATGGATGTGTTTTTCATGTTAAAAATAAAAAGGAAAATACATTAAAGATAAACTTCTAGCACAAGTAAGGATGGAAGAGAATGTGACAGCAACCTCCCTTGCTGCTTTTTGCCAACTGATTTTATTTAAATCCAAATTCTTCAGTTATTGAGGGCAGTGAAAGTTTTCCTTTGATTTGGATGCAGTCGTGATTTAGCTGTTTGGAATAAATTCAGATGTATGACACCACCTATTTGTGTCTGATCATTGGATATTGCATACACTGAAGCAGCAATGATTCTCTGGAATGTAAGTCAGTCTTTGACTAAAACTGAAAACAGCTACAGAGGGGTTAAAGTTTCATTTCCTTGATGGGAGGGGAGGGATGACTAAATAAACAAAGTTCAGTCCCACTAGCTCTGATAATTGCATGTTTAGAATCATAAATCATGGGTTATCCTGAGTTGGAAGGGACCCACAAGAACCATCAAGTCCAACTCCTGGCCCTGCACAGGACAGCCCCAAGAGTCACACCATATGCCTGAGTGTTATCCAAACACTTCTTGAACTCTGTCAGGTTTGGTGCTGTGACCACTTCCCTGGGGAGCCTGTTCCAGTGCCCAATCACCCTCTGGGTGAAGAACCATTTCCTAGTATCTAAACTAAACCTCCCCCGGCACAGCTTCAGGCCATTCCCTCAGGTCCTGTCACCGGTCAGCAGAAAGAAGAGATCAGTGCCTGTCCCTCCTCTTCCCCCATGAGGAAATTGTTGACTGTGATGAGCTCTTCCCTCCGTCAACCCTTCTCCAGGATGAACAAACCAAGTGACTTCAGCTGCTCCTCATAAGGCTTCCCCTCTAGACCTTTCACCATCTTTGTAGCCTTCCTTTGGATGCTCTCTAATAGCTTTATATCTTTATTATATTGTGGTGCCCAAGTATTCAAGGTGAGGCTGCCCCAGTGCAGAGCAGAGTGGGACAATCACCTCTCTTGACCAGCTGGGGATGTTTTTCCTGATGTCCCCCAGGACATGGTTGGCCCTCCTGGCTGCCAGGGCACTTCTGACTCATATTCAACTTGCCAGTGACCAGGACCTCTAGGTCCCTTAAGGCAGCACTGCTCTCCAGCCTCTTGTTCCCCAGTCTGTATGTACATCTAGGGTTGCCCATCCCAGGTGCAGAATCTGTCACTTGCTCTTGTTAAAATTCACATGGTTGGTGAACCACAAAAAGATACACTTAGCTTTAATGACATGAATAATCCTACAAAAATCAATTCTTTTCCTCAGCAGTCTTTTCCTCATGGCTAGTCTTCGCGGAAGAAGACTTAGGAAGGCTCTATCCATGTTTGTTACAGGCACATTGGTGACTTATGAGGCCAATATGAGACAGACATATCCGATTGCAAAAGCACAGCAGAAGGACTCCTTAGGTGGTATATTCTGCAAGACACGATTCTTTCTGCGTTGTCTTTTCTCCTCGAGAGTGATCCTGCGTGTGTTTTCAAAGGAGACAGCTGCGTTATAGATGGTGTGTCTCCAGGCCTCCCGATTTGAGGCCAGAGTAGACCAGTTATGGTGATCAATATGGCCAAGGCTGAGATGTTGTTTCAGGGAGTCCTTGTATCTTTTCTTCGGGGCTAACCTGTTGTCTATCACCCGGTAAATCTTACCATCCGAGGAGATGAGGCTACATAGGTAATTAAACTGATGGACTGATTTAAGCTCTGATTGGCCAATGTGATATGGGGATGATGGAAGATGTCCTGAGGTGCAGGTTGGTAGAGAACTTCTGTCTTCTTTAAGCTGACTTCCAGCCCAAAGAGCTCAGCAGCGTCTGCAAAGCAGGATTTTAAACGCTGCAGAGCTGCTTCTGTGTGGGCAACAAGGGCAGCATCATCAGCATAAAGCAGCTCCCGGACAAGATGATTTAAGGTCTTGGTGTGGGCCTTCAGTCACCTTAGGTGGAAAAGGTTTCCATCAGCAGTATGATGCAGATAAATGCATACTTATTAAATCCTGTAATCTTCTTTTTTTGTGCTACCAATATACGAACTGTGGATGTTGTTGTCAATTTGCATTTCTAAAACTTATTTTTTAAACATTAGGAATTCTTCCACTTTTCATCATTTAAAGCAACTACATGTAGTGTTTTTTTAACATGAAATCTACTACAACTCTAACTTAGAGTGGCAGAAAAAAGTAAGAATTTGTGCTCAAATATATGATCTGATTTTTAGAAAGGTTATAAGTGTCTGAGAGAATAGTAAATAATTCAAGTTACCTATCCTCTGTTATACAATATTGAAAATACTCTTTGACATAAGAAATATTGATAAGAAGATTCCAGAATTTTGTGACTAATTCTGACCAGGGGATTGCAAATGTCTCCTGCAGAGGCTAGCTCTTCTTAAATTTATGCACAGAAGATACAGCAGTTTTTATTTCATATGGATTTTTTGTGTGTTAACATGCTACAAATAATTAAATTCAATAATTACAGCAAAATCTACTGGCTCTTCATGTAAACCATCACAGGAAAAATTTGAAACTGCAGCAACTATTTTGGTTAGGAGATGGAGGATAATAGACAACTAAATTAGACTATAAGCCCATCTTTTCTATAAGTGAACTTAGATAAAATTAATTCTTCTATTTCCATCATTCTCCCACCTCCCATTCTTCTCCAGTCACAGATTTTATATGCTGTTTTCAATTTCTTCTTATAGCAATGTTCTCTGTGCATATAGTGTTCTCCTTTGTTATGGTAATTTTATATAATATCTAAAAAGGATGTGGACAGTGGATTGGTATAATCTAAAAATTCCAATCAGGGAATAGAATGAAATCATCTTCGTTGTCACCCACAAAGTCACTGTGCTGCATCACCAATTTTTAATGAGAACAGTAAGGAATAATATCAGTTAGTATTGAACAAATCTCACTCAGCAATTTTTGACCATCACAAAAGCTTTTGACTTCAAAAAATATAATTTAGAAAAAGAGAAGCATGCCACAGTCTTTATACATATATATGCATGAAATAGAAAAGTGTAACATTAAATAATGAACACAATAAGATTTTTCGTTCCTATTCCAAACATTTAAATACGCTTCTAAAAAAATGTTATAACAAAACAACTTCATACTTACTAAGAATTAGCCATCAAAAACCTTTCAATATGCATTATAACTTATTTCTCCTTAGTAAATAAGATATCTATATTTTTTTCCCTAACTAGGCAGTTTACACTGGACTGGCTCCTTTAAAATCTCTGGCCAGTATTGAAGATTTTCCATGAAGCATGTAATTGTTTGCATATTTGTAAAACATATATAGATAGCATTTCAATGAAATCCAAATAACCCCACTATTTTATATACGTAAAAAAACAGTCTGACTGGACTACCAGTCTGTTTGCTATATTTAGCAATTAGTTTAATATACAGGCTCCTTGAGGAAAAAAGACAGAAGGGCTGCCAATTTTCTGTATGGTTGGTAGATCACTCACAGCCTCAGGCTAATGAGCTGTAGTTTTTTTCTCTGCCCCCTTCCTGCAATGCCTGTAACAGTGTTTGAAGCCTGGTTCTAGGGCTGCTATCATCCGTCCTGATTTCACGTTTCTAATTAGGCCAAAGATATTCCAATCAAAATATAGAAAATATGAAAATGTTCTGGAATGAGTAGAGTTGTATGTTGTAGATGTTATTATTGATAGCATGATAACAAATAAAACAAGGCAGGGCAACAGTGAAAATACAGATGTGGTTTCGGAATGGTTTTCCAAAAGAGCTCAGCACCAAGCAGATCCAGTTTAACCACTTAACGAAAATGGCTGCATTTTTATAAGTCATTAGCATCACTGACATTTTTATTTAAATATGTTAAAGGGAGGAGAGTTCTGAAAATTTGATCCTAACTTTTCACAGTCTGACTGAGATAATATACATACTAGATTTACAGGGCACTCATAAAATAAATATATAAATAAAACAGCCTCAGATTTTTATTCTGGTACTAACAAATGACAGCCTAGGAATTCACAGGAGCATGGTTATATTGGCCCTGATTCATCAAGGAAGTGAGCTTGCACCACACAGCAATCGTATCAGTTGAGGCTGATGGTGTGTCTTTGTCACTCCTATGTGCACATCCCTAACAAGAACTTGTGTAGTGTGAACCCCTGCAGCTGGTGGATTTATCAAGAAAATAGGAAATATTTCTTCTATCATGTGAGAGGATTAAGGGGTGATAGTAACACATATGGAGGTAAGCCAGAGAAAGAGAAGGACAAGTGAAGACTTTGAGGTAAGCTTTACATACTTTGACAATATTTTAAAATGCAGATCAAAGAAGGAGGGTAAGTAAGAACTGGCTAGGGAAACTGGCCAAAAAAATTATTATGGTGCTGCTCAAACAACTTTGGGCATTGGGAAAATGCCTTGATATTCAATATTTTTTTGAGAGATGCTGATTAGTGTTTAAACTGAGATTCTTTGCAATAAATTCCAGACTGATGAATGTCAATGTGACTTGCCTAAAAACAGTGATATTTACTTTTTTTTAATAAAAGAATCTACTTCATTTATATGACTAACATTCTGCATGATACTACTTCTTGAACAGTGAAGACAATATTCAATACTCAGCCTGTCAAAATGGGTAATCAAGAATTTCATGAAAAACATGTCGAGGATTGCCGACAAATCTCCTAGTCCTAAAATCCCCTTTCCCATTCTACCTTCTTCCACCCTCTTCCCTCCCCTGCAGCCTTCATTCTATCGCTCTGTTTCTCCTTTCCCTCTTCCTCCAGCCTCTTCCTAATTTTCCTTTCATCTTCTCTATTTCTCCTACCATTCAGATGAGGTCTGCTGAGGTGGTTACTATTTTGCTTCTACATCTGCTCTGAAAGGAATTTCATTTTAACTTAGAGAAAATGCTGGCCATTGGCCTACGATTCGTTTGCCACAAGGTTTCTAAAAGCCCGGCAAATTGAAATACAGCTTTTGATGCACTGAGAAGGTTGTGATTGACTTCTAGTCTTCCACTCCCAGCCTTAGAATTGAGTGTAGATAAATGTAGTTCAGCTTGTTTTGTTCCTGAAATAAGTTTCTACAATGGCACTTGCACCCTGGGACACTTGTTCCCTGGAGAACAGCCTCACTTTACTGAGCTACTCTTAGTTCACCAGGTGCTGGTTCAGTTGTGTCAATTCTGCCTGCATCTGCAATATTTTCAAAGGGTCTGAAGCCTGAACTACTTTAGGAGACTTGAAGGGAGCAACCCCTGCTCTTGGCTATCGTATTGCACCGGTGACACATGACACTCTTTGTGTACCTGCCGAGTTCAATATTGTGAAAACTGACACTCTTATTCTTGAAATGGGCCTTTTGACTGCTTTAAACCTCTAAGTTGTTAATGGATGTGTTTCTTCCCCAACAGAACTGAATAAACCTCCTTGTTTAACCTCTGTTGCAACAGACTGTGCTGAGTCCGACACTGGGCTGTGCTCTGGCACTGGTGCATCAGAAAAGAAGTGATTCCCATACAACAGGAACTTAGATGTTTGACTTTGTCTGGGGAAAAAAGCTGTCCTAGGAGCTACAAAAGCAGGAAAAGAATGGCTTCATAGAATACACTACCTCCTAGAGTAGGAGTTTCAAATTCTTACCAACAAGGAAAAAGAGACAGTTCTATGCATCTGAATTTATGTAAGCTGAATAAAATGATTTTCAGGGACACTCACACAGTGTCACAGACCCGAGAATATTAAATGCCCATGATATGCAAAATCTTTTTTGCATAAAAGGCTTTCTAAGTAGCGCAGGTGTTATCCTGATTTAGACCTGTGGTCTGTTTATTCCATTCCCGATTTCCCCAACACAGCCAGTAGTAGAGGCCTCTGAGGGATATTCTAGAAGCACACCATAAAATAGATGGGTAGAATAGCTGACAGAGAAAACATTTTTCCATCTTCCCTTTTTTGTCAAAGGTTAGCTTATTCTGTGTCAAGTTACTTGTTAAGATCTTTAATAATGTAATTTGAATATGCTTACTGCCTGATGCATGGGACAAATTTGGCAGAATATTCATGTTTCAATTACATACTTCTTTATAACAGGAAGACAGAGGCACTTGCACACCAGCTTTTATTTAATGCTACGTAGAGAATGATGCTGCTGATTTTGCAAACCTACTTTTGGGTCTGATATTTCTGCATAGTTTTATTATGCTTAAGAATACATCAGTGAACTCTGAAAAGAATTTCTACATTGTATTGTACACATGAAGTTGATTGGAAACTGATTTCTTTTTTTTTTCCATGCAGCAATTTAACAGAATAAAATTGTTTTAAGATGTCTGATCTCAAACAGAAGCATAAACTCCTTTCCTAGGCCACATGTTAGTATCCAAACAAGTAGCTGTGGCTTCTGTGGTCCCACCTGTGATCTTTTGCAATCAAACATTTACCTCTCAAGATTATTCCAAACTTTCAACAATTATAGGAGTTCTGTGTGACATTTTCACTTGTGGCCTATTAATCTCAGACTAATATAGGTTCTTGTTGTAAGATAACTAATGCCCAATAACTGAAAATAATGTATGTGTTTAATGATCAGCACTGGAATTGTGGTAAGAGCTATGTGAGAAAGTTCCTTTCAGGAACATGAAGATATCTCTGGTTCTACAATGCAAAAAATGGTCCATAAATCCGATGTTTTGGTTTTCTTTATCAAATAAGTTCATGAGGGTGAACATAATTTTTTAATGATATATGGGAATCATCGGTTCTTTTTATCAAAGCAGGTGAGTATACAGAACTGCAAGTCTGTAGAAATATGCTAAATTCCCAGAGATTCCTCTTAACTTGGAGACACAGAGTCTGATGCATGCCTGGCAATCCCATGTGGACCTGGAAACCCTGAGATCATGAGGAGTAATGAAGGTGAGACCATGGCAAGCACTGCTCCCACAGAACCAGTCTTTTAGTTCTATAAAACAGTCTAGGTAAAGGAGACGGGTACTGAGGAAGTTACCTGCGATGACACTAAGCAAATAGGAATCTTTAAGGGTGGCTGCCACCAGCAGGGCTTCTGAAGAGCTTAGCTCCTGGAGGTAAGAGAAGCCCACCAGTCAGCCAACCAGACACATGGAGGAAAAATGAACCACCTAACTTTCAAATCAATCTACATCCTGCAGAATGTTTAAAGTGAGCTGGTAAAGGACTAATGTTCTTCTGAATCCTCTCCAACTCGTTTTACCAATTCCCTGTTTTGTTGAACCTGAACAAACTGATTGTGATACTGTCAAAATCATGTAAGATTTTGAATTCTAATGCCACCACCATAAAACAGCCACAAATTATCTAAAAAATTCTGTAGTACTTTCTAGCCATTTCTCAAACTAAGTAAAACTGTATATATCCATGTGATTTATTTGTATTAAATTCTTTCATCATAATAGTTGACTGTAGACCTCCCTGACCCTTTCAAAATGGCTCTAGCAAACCGCCCTTACATGCTTACAATAAATAGTTAGCTAATAGCCTAAAGCAAATTTTATTTTCTATGTTATTTCCACAACTGTAGTCTAGTTCTTATTAATAATTTTTCTCACAGTGGAAATCCTAAGACTAGGCTCTGACAAGAGACTTAATTTCACATCTACGGCAATCGGCAGAGTTTCTAGAGGACGAAACATTGAGCATAGATACACTTATCCATGCATTCCCCTCAGGCCAGTTAAAAATAGAATGTTTTAATCAGGCTTTGAAAAACTGTTTGTAAAAAAATCCACCAAAAAAACCTAGAAATCTTTTACCTCAGCTATCTCATGCAACTATCATGTCAAATGACATGCTCAGTTGTCTCCCAAATACAACAGTAATAGTCATATAACTCTGCACAGTAATGGTGTAAAAAGCCTAATTATGATAAAAACATTGAGGATGAAAACATGAGAATGATAGGAAATAATAAATAACAACACAGAATCATCTGAGTATTTTGAATGGGGCTTGTTATTCTTGATTGCTGAAACAGAATAAAAGAAACGGACAACATGGTAATTTTGAAAACAAGAGTTACAGGGGAAGAGGCCTTCAATACTTATTGGACACATAAATTATTTACTTTTTAGTGGTAAAGAGCCAGTGAAGTATAGTCCTCATCTAACTTGAGCATCTCACCCCTTACTTATCCTTTACACCAGGCCGAATGATTCAGCTAGTCTGATGATGATCTCCATTTCAGGATGGGTTGTCTTTTGTGTGAGAGAGATGGGAAGTGGCTGTGTTACTGTGTCTCAAACAGCAGTGCTGGGTGGCAAAACAGTCTTTTCAGATTTACCATCAATGCAGCACATCATGGGGCCACTAACCATCAGGCCAGAGGCATGAGCCAGGTCCAGGGGCAATCAGAAAAGTCCAGGAAGGTGTTCAGGCTGAGCCAGGCACTGGACCGAGGGCCCTAGGCTGGTTTGGAATGGGGTCCTGAGCCATGACCAGGAGTGGAGGAGGACCTGCAGGGACAGGCAGGGTTGTTGTTTGTCTCCAAAGCCTTGAAACAATGTCCAAGGGTAATTGGACACTGTTATAGCCCATAAGAGCTGAAAGCCAGTTCTGGTGGACACTCATTAATCCCAGTTGTCTCACTGTGTAAAACACAAAACTCTGTGAATGGAATATAATACATGAGTTAGAGAATATCCCTGGAGGTGTTCAAGGACTGGCTGAATGGGGCTCTCAGCAACCTGATCTAGTGGAAGGTGTTCCTGTCCATGGCAGGGGACTTGGAACTGGATGACCTTCCAACCCAAACCGTTCTATGATTCTGTGATTCCATGAACATGTTTTTCTCTAGGTTCTGAGTGGGAACAAGTGTTGTGGCACACAAAGGAAGAGTGGCTTATTTTAAGGACTTGGCTGAAAATGGAAACTTGAATATCCAACGTAGTACTATAATACTCACGCAAACATCTCAAATACTTCTGAATATTATAGGAGAGACAACTGTGTTTAGACAAGTACCAGAAGACCATAAGTTGAGATAGTTTCAACCAGATGGTGAATCCCCGTAGATCTCCTACAGGAGGCTTGCACCATTTTGGAATACCACCTAGAAGTCATCTACAATGTCCTGACACAACAGGAATAGCACTGTATGCCTGTACTTGAGTGAAGGGATTGAACTCACAAGTGCCTAAAAGAGGTCTAGTTGGCCAATAGGTTTTGTAAAAACATTCAGAAGGCTTTTGCAATAATATATCTGAATTACTCTCCAGATTTCTTTAACTTTATTGACTAAATCTCCATTGCTTCTATGGGGAACTCTTATGAATAACTCACAGGTAGACACCACACCTAGATTTCTACAGTTTAGGTCTGACTGTGACCACTGTGACCACGTGCATACGATAATTTTTCAGGACATGCCCAGAGTACATTATCATCTCCAAAGTAGTAAATGGCAAATAACAGCTAAATGGGAAGAACTGTTTTTTTCTTCAGGTTAGTGAGGTGTGAGCATCTCCTCTGATGACCATGGAGAGCCTGTTACCACAGCAGCCTCTGAGGGAGAAATGTCTCCTCCTAACCTCTATTGGCCAGGTCAAAATTTCCTTGTGGAGGTGAGGTGAGCAGCTTGCTTGCACTCCTGTGAGAGAGTTTTCAAATAAACCTAAGTAACTATCCTGATTGCTTGAATTTGTTTTGGACTGCCATTAGTCTTGTATAAACTTCCCAGTCCAGGCAGTCAAATCTGATTTCTGATTCAGTTCTAAAAAAAACCCAGAAAAAACAAAAACAAACAAGCAACCCCCCCACTAAAAAAAAAAAAAAAAAAAAAAAAAAAAGAGAGAAAACAACCACTCTTTATATTTCAAGTAAGAAACAGCAATTGTTTAAATATTCTTTATTCATGCTCAGCTCACTGACTTTCCTTATTGCTGTCAGATTATTGGGAAAGTGATTTTAGTTTTCCCTGAAGGACTGAATACAAATAGTGAGGTTCTAGACTGCCTCAGAGAAGGAGGACAGCAATTATTATTTCTAACAGTGCTCCAGGAGTACTGGATTTTTTTTTTTTTTGCCAGTGACAAAATGACGTCCTGTGCCCAGGCTCTTTTCCTCCCATAGCAGATGCATAAGATTCTGCAAGAAATTAAGTGATAAGTGAGACAGATGGAGTGTAGGTTGCAGAAAATTCTTTTTTCTGATTTCAGCATTTTTAAAAGTCTCAAAATTATAGCAATATTCAAAAGTTACAAACAGTTCCATTAATTTGGATTTTCTCAAACAATCTATAGGGTCAGACAAATTTTCATTTCAAAATACTGACTTGTATCTTAGATGAGAGTGATTAGATGTGAGTAGGCATAATGGGAATAGGAAAACTTTTTAACTGGCAGATTCACATACTCTAATTTTTTTAATAAGTTTCAGTATGAATTTTTATGCACTTCAGACACTTTGACATGGCATCTGCAAAATGGATATCTATATGAAGTTGAAGAGTGTTAACCTCCCCCTCATGAAAGCAGGCTCAAGTAATTTTTGATTAAATGTGTTTCAGAAAGCCAATATCTTATATGAATAACCTGTTACACATAGTTGCAACTGCTCCATGGTTACATACAGTATGAAGATTTTGATGTTATCTATTCATGCTCTGAGAAATCCTGTTTTCTGTTATAGATATGGACTGGGTAATCTATGGTTACTAACATTCAAATGACTTCTCCAAACACAAAATCAGAGTAAGTTGTCTAAAATTTCTGCATTATAAGCACTAGGAGGCATCGTGACAGTTAAGCTTGATCAATTTAGAATGTATCTCTATGATCCATGTGATTTTTTGATACCATTTTCACGAATAATTATTGCTTTACTTTGAAGCTTCTGCTGTATTGACTCTTGGTGGGATCTTTTCTTCTTTTTATAATGCCCAGCAAGACAATTCTAAATAGCAGATATGACTATTTGAATTTTACATTGAGATCAGAAGTTCCTGGCTGTTTCCTTTTTCTAGAAATGCAATAACAAATGTATAAAAAATAGAAAATAAAAATCTTGAAAAAATGTTGATCCAGTGTTTCCACTTGCCTCATCAGAAGTTGCTTTTGACCATTGATATGGTTTGAAGCTGGCTCCCTGCCAAGTCTCCAAACCTTACCACAAGAAGTCCCCCCCTGCAAAACCTCAGGGAGAAGAGGGAGAAAAAAAACAACCAAGAAAACCAAAACTAGAGAGAGACAGCTAAAGCAATATATATAAATATATTTACACTTATGTTAGTTATATACAATTGAAATGTATATATATTTTCACAAGGGAAAGGGAAGGGGGAAGGGAAAAGGAACAAAACCAAAATAAAATATATATATATATCCTGATTAGTAGCCCAATATCTAGCAAGTAAAAGAATTGGCAAAAAAACCTATCTTACTACTCTCCTTGGAACAACAGAGAGTCACGCTGGAACGATCGCCGGCAACCTCCATCTCCCAAGGTCGACAAGGCCTTACCAGGCCTCGCTCTCCAACACGACAGACTCAACAGCAGGGAACCTGCACCTCCAAAGCCACCAGAAGGAAAGAGAGTGAAGGTCTTTCCTTCTTTCTTCTTATAGCCCGGCTTACGTAAAAATCATAGGGAATACTGGGTAAATCTGGGCCCTTCCTTGGTTACAAACTGGTCACCAAGGAAGGCCCAGGCCAAACTACCACAACCATCTTTTTTGTTTGCATGATGTTTAATTGCAGAGTTCATTTGATTTAATAGGTTATGCTTTAGCACTAGGCACCTGCTCTGCATTAGGGACTGACTTATTCCCAAACGCCTTGTCCGGGTTTGTTGATGAAGAAGTTTCTGCATGCAAGAGTCTGCCTGTGGAGTTGATAAGCAAGCTGCTGATGAGCTACCTTTTCTGCAAAAGGGCAAATTTCCCTTGAATGGTGTTGATTATGAATATCCTCCCCCTTACATCATTCAGATAAATGTCTCGTGAAAAATCTTTAAAACTAGGTTTCAAGTACTGTGTATTGAGCAAAAAGTTACATTTACCACATCCCCTTTCACAACACACTTTGCTGCTTCATCAAGATGCTTTTCTCTTCCTGAAAGTGGCTTATTCATTATTCTCTATTTAAATAAGTAAATCCAATAAAACCTACAAAAAAAGCACCTAGTACTGTTTTGTTGCTCAATTAAGTATTAGATATTCACATTGAATACTCTGAAATAATTCTAGCCGAAGAATTATTGCATCTGGAATTATAGTTTGGATTTTGAGAGTGAGGGCAATGTTTAAAGAAGGGTAAAATATTTAATGTTTCTTACAGAGTAATTCGTTAGAGTTTTACTCGCTTGGCAACTTTAAAAGATGAACTTAGCAGTATTGAATTCTGAGTGCAAGTATTTCTGCATTTGGACACTCAACGCTCCCATATTATATATTTAAACTTCTTATGACATCCATGTCCTGTTAGAACACTCTGAAAATACCTTGTGAAATTTGTTTGCTGTAAATAAAATATCACTTATTTTTAACACAGAAAGGCACCAAGTCCTGCACTCAATTAATTTAAAAAAAAAGTAGTGATGACCTTTTTCATCCTTCAACAGCTTTTTAATTTTCAAAAACTGCATGGTCCTGAACTGAAACATGAAATCAAAATCTTAAATAATATAAATCTGCAAAGAAGCAGGAAACAGTGCAACAGTTTTTGATAATTATAGGAAAAAATTTGGATTTGTATAATGTCTTTGCTTTTATAATTATATTTAATTTTTTGATACTTCTCTTTTTCATACACAAAGAAAAGTCACTGGTTTTGTTTCGCTAAAACAGAAGCTGCTACCATTCAGAAACACTTTTATTTTCTTTTAATATGTGTTGAGTCTAACATTTACCTACCAGTGATCTGCATTTTCTCAGCATTTTTCTACAAATAGCATATATTGAACTGATACCCAATATTGTCTGATGAAGTTCACAGGTTCAAATTAATCCCCACACTTCAAGGTCTTTTCTGGATCATGTCTTCTGACCCTGGCACTCCTGTTCTTTCCTGCCTCCAGCACTGTCCTGACTGGTCTCTTCCCACATCTCGGTGTCTCATTTCAGGTCTTATGTGTCATCTTGTCTGCAGCACACTGTATTCTGGCCTTCCTCCATGGCATCTACCCATTGGGAGCATCATTTTTTTGCTAAAGAAAGAGAGCTTGCCTTGAACCTTACACTTGATCCCAATCAATGATGATGTCTGAGTGTCACCTCTTAGCAATGCCTTGAAAGATGGGTGTCACACTCAGTCCTCCCTCTGGTGTTTGTTTTTCCTTTTTCATCTTGCACCAGCCATTATTGCCTCCACTGTGTCATTGCTGCACACTTTTTTTCTGAGACTCAGGGGATCTGTGTTCAGCATGCAGGGCTGTACAGTTTTTTGGGTTTCTGTGTGTGTGAACTCAGATAACCCATCACTAAAAACACACATGTATCTGTATGACTTATGCAGATATATAAGAGGGAGTCTTGAAAATGGGTTATTGATTCACATACAAACTGGGGATCCATATAACTGTAAGAGGATACCTGAAGTGCCCTTTTGCCACTTTTACAAATACTTCTGCATCATTGCAGTAAAATGCTAATCTATATACAAGTAAAGTTACCAAGGAAACTCACGGCACTGAGTTCCTGCTGGAAATTTCTCTAAATCGTACAGGGAGTGTAAAAATAATTTTGACCAGTTGTGTGAAAGGGCTTTTGGGAGGTGCAGGTTTATATCAGACTGCAGTCCTATATGCCATACCCTTAACACAGGAGATGAAAGGGCAATGAAAACATATAAATCTGGAAGAGGACTGGAACAGACCAACACTCAGAAGCACCTCTGACTGTGGGCAAATATCCCATCTAGTGTATATCTTTTTGCAAGTGAAGATATTAGTGGCTTAAGTTATGAAAGCATTTTATATCAAATTGGTAGAACTGCAAGAATATGACCTCATAACTAGCTGCAAATATCTGCAGCTTACAAAAATGAAGCTGTGTTATCCCATTAAAGTATCTTGTTAAAGTAACATAGGAGATTTTTTGATAAATTTTAGTACATTCATGGCCTTTGAACTCCAGATGTGTCCTCTATCTTTTATGGGTTTTAGGAAATTTTGGGATTTTGCCTGAAATAACCACAGGAAAACACATCTCATTAATTTACAAATGAAATGCAAATTCGCTTCTGTATTAGTATAAAAGTAGTACATGACAACAACCAGGGTCTTGTGTCAATTAGGGTTCAAATGAGGGATCCTTTTTGTCCACAAAGCTGGGTTTTTTTGTAACACAAGAGGAGTATGATATCAAAATGTAAAATATGAATCCTTAAAAATAAAAAGAAAAATTACTAATGGAGAAATTTAGGATATTCAGAAAATGAAAGAAAAAAGAGACAGAGTAAGTCACAATGAGCGAGAGAGAAAGGGGAGGAGGTAGAATGTGAGGTGTCCTTTTTTTTTTTTTACTAAAAAGCAGAAAAAGTCAAAATATTTGATAATTAGTATGAAAGGTATTTGTCTACTCTAATGTTTTATGTATGAAAATAGTTGTATAAATAAAATGCTATAGGCTTTCATTCAAATTGATATTATGTAGATTGCAGTGGTACTCAATGTCCAGCAGCAGGGAAAAAATAATGAACAGAGACATCTTGGTGTGAATTTCATGTATAGCCTTATTTTTCAGCAAGCAGTTGCTGAATCTACCATGCAGCAAGCCAAACACCACATACACATATCATAAAGAGTATTAAAAAAATATAAGAATGGGTTTATTATTTGCTGTGAAAAATTCTCTGTTTTTATAGGCTGGTTCATTTAGATTCTGCTGTGAAATACCTTAAAAGGTAACACAGTATTCTGACTACAGTAGTAATTTATTAGACCAGTTAATCTTGTAAAATTGCCCTCTGGATGTAATAATTTGTTATTCTTTTATTAGGCCTTCTTCTGCATACCATGTTTATCATAAAGATGTCACCAGTGTGATGCCTAGCAACCAGTACAATGTTCCGGAGGTGTTTGCATACATTTTCCTGAGGGAGAGACCTGCCTCGTCCCTGCTTGGGAGAGCTGTCAGTGTATTCTGATGTATGAGGGATAAAAGGAGTCCCTGCTGCAGTCTCCAATAAGCTGAAGTCACGGCCTGAAAGCACTGACTTGGGCATCACTATGCTGTGTTAGAAAATGTGTCAATTATCAGATGGACTGCCTAAGGGTATCGCCTGGGTCTAGGTCATAAAACCATCAGGACTAAGGGGGAAAAAAATTGATGAGGAAGTAAGTTGAATTAATTGATAACTAGGAGGACTCTATGTGAAATGTATTCAGTATAACACAGACCAGATATTTTCTCTCTTAAGCTTTCTTCCAGTATAATCAATGAATATGGAAAGTATAAAATGCCTTCCAAATTTAGTTGAGTACCCTTTCAGTCTATATATGCTTGTAATACTTAACTGACTTTCTCATTTTTTCAAAAATAATCTCAATAAAGACAAGGAGCTATAAAAATAAAAGTAAAATCATGCTAATATTTTATAGCTATTTTTCTATTATTGCAATTCCTAATATACTGCAAAACTGTTTGTATGTGAATACAGTAGGGACCACTTAAACGTCTAGCCTGAGGCCTGATTCATGAAAGCTTTATACACCATTTATGTAGGCATCTGTAGTGTTTACTCAGAAAAAGTAAGGAATACATATTTTTATAGCATAGTTTTTCCTCTGCACACCCCATTTCCTGTCACCTGGTCATAGCTCTCAGTGACAGCAAGGGGAAGAACATCAAGGATCCTTTAAATACCTGGGCTGTTCAGTAATTTAGGTGTAATAATTAGTGGTTATATTATTAGTGGTAAGTCCAATACTCTCTACATGAATACCTTGGCCTCATTTTGGCCGTTCAGAGGTATGTGTGTATGTATGTATATACCACCAAATCATCATGAGCTTGACAGGACAACGGAATTTGAGTTCTCACCAGAGAGCAAGGGTCACTCAAGATGAGGTTATAATCTGTATAGATACACCACAATTTGGGAGATGTTTCTCCTTAACTGAACAACCTAACTATGTAACTCATTGTTTAAATGCCAGGCAGTCCATTACTTTCATTACACATCTTTCCTTCCTCTCAGGTTTCTTGAGACAAAGTGTTTCCCAAATAACTATTTACCACCTTTGACATGCTGATTTCTCATTAATTCAGTTCTCATAAGAAAGCAAGCTACCCACATGTAGGTCTCCAAAATTTACAAGTACCTTTACTTGCTGCTGGAATGCCGGTAGCATTGTGAGATCACTGTCATACTTTGGCTTTGACTGCAAAGTCAGTACTTCAATAAAAAGAAAAAGCCACTTCTTATCACATTGATAACACAAATTCATTTCTCTGTCCAAGAGAAAATTTGAAGAGGGACAAATAAATGTCTTTTTGTCACTTCTCTTTGACTCTCTTCACTCTTTAGAGAAGACCTCTCCTCGTGCAACAGTGCATGATTTTGTACAAGGTGGATTTATGGAACAGCCACACACACACAAACTCTAGACATTCTTTTTAGATGAAAGGAAAAATACAGTATAACATCACCCTTTTGAAAAGAGTCTGGGAATTGCAGCCAAGAACTTCTGACTTTTGCTTGGCTGGTTTCTCCACACCCAAGACAGGGAGGGAGCAAAGAGCCCCGCTGAGTCTTTTCACAGCAGCTAAACACAAATGCTGCCTGTGCTTCTTGCTCTGTGCCCTGGGAACATTAACTCTGCAAATTCCTGGGATAGTCACATCTGAATCCACAAAAAGTTTGAAAAATCATAAGTAGAACCAGAGAGAAATTGGAATACCTGCTACTTGGAACCTTGAAATCTTCAGAGGAAACAAACAAACAAACCTCCCTAAAAACAACTTATGAAATTGGTTTATAACTTCATGGTTTTAAATTTCTCTAGGAAGGAAAATTCTGAAATGTATTTCCAAGACATTTTCATTATTAGCTTTTCCAAAATATTTCTAAATATTTCCAAATACTCTTGTGATTGTCTCTTCCCTCTTCCCTCCAGGCAAATTACTGAGTACTGCATGGAACAACAACCTGTGTCTCGGCAGCTCTCTATGCATCAGGCTTTTAAGGACCACAGCTGGAATAGTCAGACCAGCGCCTCAGTAACACATGGAGGATCTGGAAAGAAATTTCTGAGAGAAAACTGAAATTAGCTGGAGAAGTCATTGCAGGGAGTCTTTTGATTTTGGAGAAAGCCTGGTTTCCACCTGACGATCATTCTAGCAACAAATCACAGAAAACTCTTAAGAAGCACATCTGGATTCTGAATTTGGTGTGAGCACTGTGCAGAAAAAACAATATGAACAATATTGCTGGACAGACAAGCAGATGCATGCTAAACAACCTTGAGTGTTTTTTAGGTTCTTTTTCTTCAGCAAGCTTCACTCCAAACTCCTGTGATTTGCAGTAACCAAGCCTGGACGTGGCAGAAGCATATATCCCTGTGCCAGATGACAGTCTGATACAGTCTGTGGTAATCTTCAAGGTAGACATAGATGAAAGCGAATATTTCTCACGCTCATGTCTACCTAGGTGTGACTTCAAGTTTAGGAGGATCCCAAACCATAAATCTAGTAATATTTGCCTTTGAATGTCTTGTTTAGGGAAATCCTGAACTGCCAATACAGCTTTACAAGGCTGGGATTTTGGCCCACAGTCTATAGAAAAAGCTCTACTTTGCAAAAAGTAACCCTCAAGACTATTTCCTCACTTTCAAGGGGTAAAAAGTCAACCAAACCTCAGAAGTGTTGCTAGAAAGCAACAGAAATTAAACAGCCATTTCCTGAATGATAAAATGAAGGGATTAGGACACTTTTAGCAACAATTGCAAGAGGAGTAATCTGGGGTTGAGTTTCCATATACTAGCTTCTCTACCTAACATATACAAACATCTCATAAATGTAAAGTTTAAATAGGAATTAAGAATTTAGTGATATTTCTGTGTGTTGCCAATTCCAGTTGTCTTTTGTGAACAGCTTTTTCTTTTTTCCCGTGTTTTGACGGTTATGTTTCTGCCCCCATAGAACTCAGATGTGAGAAAATATGAGTAAATGGTGAAAAGAAAATTTAGGAAATCCTTCAAACTTCATATGGAATCTGTTTGGAATTAATTACAGTGTTGAGCATGAAGAAAAGGAAAGATGGAAAGCACTTATTTGGCCTGCTTCATCCTCGAGATATAAAGAATAGGCATTACTGTTTTACATCTCTATAGTCACTAGAGGTAATGAAAAAACCTCTCACTGATTTCAGTAGTGAAGGAAAAATCCTCAAACTGTCCAAAGACTTCTGCCATTTTCCAGTAAACCCAAGAAGGCCAAATGTTACACTGTTGTAACTGACATTCTTTCTGCTTGTTGCAATCTAAAATAATCAAGTGTTATGCTACAAAGGCAGAAATATGATGAGTTTCAGTTTCCAATATATGTGTCAATATGACAGAATTCTGACAAGATATGTGGGGCAATTACCTTTTAAATATACAATAATAAAGGGCAAATCCTGCTTCCTCACTCTGAGGAAGAATCCTACGAGCCTGTGTCAGTACTGGATTCAGCACCTGGAATCACAGACATTTTCCAAAGCATGACAAAACCCAGTTTGAATAAACAGACTGCTGGAGATGAAACCAAATTCTTCAGAAGATGCATCTGTGTTTGCACAAATACACTAATTTTTTTGCCTTCTCTTTGCCTTTTTAATGATAAAAAAAAAAAAAGAAGAATTTGGTTTGAATAAAGCTAAGTTGCCATCTTAGTGTAACTACTTGTAAATATAGCAGCTATTTTTTAAGTATTGCTGTCATTTTCTTTGACTAAAGTTACAGAAATTCTTTGAATTTTATATAGGGGACTAAATTTGTAATGGAAAGTGATGTTTGATGGTGTTTAAATGCAGAGTATGTCACTGTATAAAGCATAGGGCTCTTTTAAGTTATTTTTTTTAACTTCTTGACATGTGTCACAATTTGGAATTCTGCTCTCATGGGATAAATGCCAGATTACATGGTGTAGTATTTTTATCCTCTGTACTTTCACTGTAGAAGCATACAACATCAAAGAAGAGGCAGATCACTCACATCAGCAGAAAATGGAATAGGACTATAATATGCTTGCTTTGATCTCTCCTTCTAATAATTATCTTGGCTACATGCATACATTGAAAGTAAGATTTGAATTAATAAGGCCAAGAGACCCTGGAAAATGTAAGAAGGATATCTGAATACTAACTTTGACTATCTTTAACAAGATAAACTGCAATTGAGCCTACAAAGTTGTGGATTGTTAATTTAAGGCGATAATCCTTAAATGTTATTCTTTCTTTAACTTGTCACCATTGCACTCAGCAGATGCAATCAGTTCAATTAAGATAGTATCTTTTCAAAATCACACTCACCTAGATTTGGGGTGGAGAGGCTGCTATTTGGCTAGCACCCATTTGATTTCATACAGGTTTTCGAACGGGAGGGCCTACGGTAAAAATCATTAAATTTATATAAAAAAAGTCATCACTACACATTCCGTTATCATTAAAAACTATTCTAATATTGCCTTAGGAAAGATATTGCTTTTGATATGGAAAGTAAATCAAATCATCCACATCCACATAGGATTTATACAGAGGCGAGAAGCATATTGCATGCCTGGTCAGTGATTTTTAAATTTTTTTAACCAGTATTTATTGCTATATTGTGTTTTGGGAATACTATTTCTGCCCGATGTGAGTAGAAATTAGAACATAAACAGGGTGGTTATGTGTGAAAGCCTCATATGGTTAATACAGTCTGGAAGAAGGGAAACCTACTACAGTTCGACAGTCCCAGAGAATGAAAGTTTGTCATTCTTCTGCTTCATTTCTGGTTTGTCTGAGTTACATTGATTAGAGAGCACATTGCTCCCAAAGTCAAATGTTGCAACTTCAAAATTATTGTTTGATAAATCTTGGCTGAGCTACTAACCGTCATGCTAATACAATGCCCTGCAGTGTACAAAGGGATGCATAACGTGCTAGGCAGGCTGACTCAAGCACAGTATGGATTAGACAAATGAGAATGAGCACATCTATGGTTAATATACCAAACACAAGTTCCAAAAAGCCACTTGAACAAAGACAGTCTGTCAAAACAGCAGAGGCTGCTGTTGTCCTCAAAATCCCAGTCAAAGGTTAAGAACGTTCTTTTAAAATGGGGTTAACTGAGCATACATGTAATAGATCAACATGCAGAAAGAAGTGCTTTGAAGAAATGCTCTCTCTGCTGAAAAAGGCACTTTTTTCTTATCTGCTGAACTTACTTGACAGTGGATGGGAGTTGCAAGAGAAAAGGTTTGATTCAGAGAGGATGTTAGGAACAGCTTTAAGTTCTGAGACCAGCACTTCTAATTGAAGTACAAGCACCACTAAATACTTGTCACCTGGTGGTCCCACGTCAGACAGAGAAACAAAAAAAAGTGTTTGTGAGCAGGTGTAGGTATCATCAGGACAAATTTCTCTGCAAAGGCTTGCCACAGACAGTATGATATTTACAGAAAAACACAATGTGCTTTAGAAATCACTGCTGGTCTCCTGCCCTGAGGTTCTTATACTCTCAGTAGCTACTGAGCTCCCGTGCTTGCCAACCAAAATTCAGAAACCTGTTTTTTTTTCCTGACTTGCCAAGTTCTTTGCTAGTTTTTGATGTGGGAGAATAGATCGCTAGAGTTAAAGCAGTGGCTGGGAGTACGTCCCATGTAAGCAAAAACTGTTCCCAGCAGTTGTTACACGCTAGCTTTCTCCAGCTGCACAAAGTCCAGCCACAGCATGCTAGGACTCAGGTTCCCATCAAGCCAGCCACTTAAGGATAAAGGTTAGAGCAGACCAGGAGCAATTTAAGGGAGCACCTCATCCTGGTTGGGCCTGAAAGGTAATTCAGCTTGGCTGCACCATCTTAATGCTGCCAAGTGGTTATGTTCAAGATTTCTTTCCGGTTGCACCAAATTGTTGTGGTACACTCTTTTAACAAGGGGAAATATAAGATATCCACAGAGGTTTTGGAACACAGGAGGCTTCTTCCTCCCAGTGAAATTCAACGTACCATACCTTTAAAAATGTCTTCAGCTACTCCGTTACAACTTAAGGATATAGAAGTTTCATTTTATTTATCTGTCCTATAAATAATCCAAGTAGGTGCTATGGTAATAGAATAATGTGGTAAAGGACAATCATCATATAATTTCATTGGTGGTGATTTAATCATATCTGTTCAAAATAAAATTCTTGAAACCTATTGTATGTTTTCACAGTACTGGCATATTTCTGAACTCATGAGACACAAGATACAAGAAAGTTTCTTGTAAATGTTAGGCTCTCTCATCTCTTAGGTAAACAGCTGTAGTGGGTTGACCCTAACCAGCAGCTAAGCATCCACATAGCCACTTACTCACCACCCCCAGTGGGATGGAGGAAGGAATAGGAGGAGAAAAAATGAAAAAAGTCAGGGGTTGAGATAAAAACAGTTTTGTAAGTGAAGGAAAAAGGTGAAAAAACCCTAGCAAAAAAAACCCCCAAGTGATGTAAAATCAATCACTCACCAACTTTCCCAAACAGACCTGTGCTCAAGCAATCTCAAAGCAAAGACTAAGTTCCCAGTCTATATTGCTGAGATTGACAGCATATGTATGGGTTACTCCCTTAGCGAGCTCAGCTCAGCTGCTTCACCTGTGTCCCCTCCCAAACTCTTTACAGTCCCTCATCTACTCTCTGGAGAGACAGAGTAAGAAAGAGAGGCCTTGATGCTGTGCAAGCACTGGTCAGCAACCACAAAAACACTGGTGTGTTATCAGCATTGATTTGGTCACTAATCCAAAGCACCATACAGGCTACTGTGAAGACAGTTAACTCTATCCCAGTATAAAACCAAATATTTGTACTCAAGGTTTTTTCCTGACTAGATGGCTTTACCCTCAACTTTTGAAAGAAGACTACTCAGAAGCAAATCCAAATTGTCTATTGTATAAACCATTGCAACTGAAAATTGCTGTCAACTAATGTAAATTATGTTGCAGAGAAAAATGCAGAGTCAAAACTGTGCATTGTCAGGTGGTGGGAAAGTTCTTTCACAATTTTGTCATAATGGTGAGTGGTCAAGGACAGATCTGGTTTCACTTCAGTAGAAGAACTGGGAAAAAAAAAGAAAAGAAGTGTAGGCTGTTAAGATTCTTGATTCCACAGGGCAAAATTTAATAGATTAAGGGACGCAGTTAGAGAGGTCAGGTACACCTAGGATCAGTGAGACATAACTGTTTAGGAAGTTTGCGAAGTCTTCTAATCTAAGATATCGGACTCTGTATCCAAAGCAAGGGAAAAACACTTCTAGAATGTAGCTCCTGAAGACATTTGAAGGAATAATCACACCAGGAAAAAATATAGAGAAAAACAGAAAGTCTACAGGGAATGGTAAAAGTCTTTCTGTTTTTATCTAGAGACATGAAAAAGTTGCTAAGAGCCAAGTTAAACTCATACTGATAAAGAATGTTAAAACAAAGAATTATTTGTTTTTCCTTGGTTTGAATTTGAAGAAGAAAGAAAAAAAAGTGTGATATCCATGGGGCACATTTTAAAAAAGAAAGTATTTCCAAAAGTCTACAGTTAAATAGAAAGGGAAAAAAAATACTTAATTTTCCTGTGATGAGTTGATGTTGACACAACTGCAAAAGGCATATGGACAATGCAAAATCAAATAAATAAATTTGTCTTTAACTAAGGCAGAATTAAAACTAAGGGGTGAAACACAAAAAATTATGGAAATAAAGAATCCCAAATATGGAGTTCTAAAGTTCCTGCTCTAGGAAAATCTCAGACATTAAGCAAACTGAAAATTATTTGGAAAAAAATTACAAAAAGAAAAAAATGAAAAGAAAACAGTAAGTGAAAAAAGAAAGGGAAGGGAAGGTTTGGGAAGGGAAGGTTTGGGAAGGGAAGGTTTGGGAAGGGAAGGGAAGGTTTGGGAAGGGAAGGTTTGGGAAGGTTTGGGAAGGGAAGGTTTGGGAAGGGAAGGTTTGAGAAGGGAAGGTTTGGGAAGGTTTGGGAAGGGAAGGTTTGGGAAGGTTTGGGAAGGGAAGGGAAAGGGAAAGGGAAAGGGAAAGGGAAAGGGAAAGGGAAAGGGAAAGGGAAAGGGAAAGGGAAAGGGAAAGGGAAAGGGAAAGGGAAAGGGAAAGGGAAAGGGAAAGGGAAAGGGAAAGGGAAAGGAAGGAGGGAAGGGAAGGACGGAAGGGAAGAGGGGAAGGTTTGGGAAGGTTTGGGAAGGGAAGGTTTGGGAAGGTTTGGGAAGGGAAGGTTTGGGAAGGGAAAGGGAAAGGGAAAGGGAAGGAGGGAAGGGAAGAGGGGAAGGTTTGGGAAGGTTTGGGAAGGTTTGGGAAGGTTTGGGAAGGTTTGGGAAGGTTTTGGAAGGTTTGGGAAGGGAAGGTTTGGGAAGGGAAGGTTTGGGAAGGGAAGGCTTGGGAAGGTTTGGGAAGGTTTGGGAAGGTTTGGGAAGGTTTGGGAAGGTTTGGGAAGGTTTGGGAAGGGAAGGTTTGGGAAGGTTTGGGAAGGTTTGGGAAGGTTTGGGAAGGGAAGGTTTGGGAATGTTTGGGAAGGTTTGGGAAGGTTAGGGAAGGGAAGGTTTGGGAAGGGAAGGTTTGGGAAGGGAAGGTTTGGGAAGGGAAGGTTTGGGAAGGTTTGGGAAGGTTTGGGAAGGGAAGTTTTGGGAAGGGAAGGTTTGGGAAGGGAAGGTTTGGGAAGGTTTGGGAAGGTTTGGGAAGGTTTGGGAAGGTTTGGGAAGGTTTGGGAAGGTTAGGGAAGGGAAGGGAAGGGAAGGGAAGGGAAGGGAAGGGAAGGGAAGGGAACTTGAGGTAGGGAAAATTTGTTTTTTTGAAGAGATGCAAAATTTATGTGGTTTATTCTTCTCTTGCTCTATATACCAGTTCTGTAGCACTGTCTAAGCAATGAACCAGTGCCACAGAAATTTTGTTTACCATAAGACTGTGGGTTAGAACTTGTTATTGTTCTAAAATGAATAAACTGCTGTCTGCAAAGTAGGGAATGACTTTTGCTGGAATATGCTCTCTTTTTTTTAAACATTTTTGGTTTTAGGTGTATTCAGTTCAATATTAATGAATGTGTGGCTCTTCATCACTGCAGCTCACTTAGGAAGTGTTCTCCATATGCACTACCTATTTGTCACACAAGTATGCAATCTTCACATTTAAAATCTGTTTTTATGAGAACAACATTCCTTGCCTAACAAGTAAATGAGTAAAAGCAGACATTAGAAATTTAATGGAATCATATTTTTATGAATACTTTTGCTCAGTCCATGACAGGATTTTGATTAGTTTTTTTCCTTCACTTTGCTGTGATCATCCGTACTGCTATTGCTGGTCTTTTTACTTCTTCATCACAAATGTCTGGAATATTTTATCAAGGCAAACATGGGTATTCATGTATGAACGAGTCTATTTGCATGTGAATAAACGTATTTATCCACAAACAAGTTTGGGGTGTTTTTTTCTGCTGACAGTGCTTGACCAGCTGATCTGTATATGCACATGGCAGAAAATTGAATGCTAAAATAAAATTGAATGTAAAATCTGCTAGGCAGACAATAAATCTGGCCTATACACGTCTTTCCTTTCTAGACAAGCAAAACTCCAGCATTCCTTTTTTTCTTTAAAATAAAACATCAGGAGACCACATACATAGTGAGATTCTTTCTCCCTCCCTCTCCCCCTGCCACTACAGGAATGAATTCTGCAAGGGCTCAATACACAGAATTCCAGTTAAAGCCGTTAAAAACTGCAGGTGCTCAGCACTTTTTACAGGCTGATCTTTTGAGGAATCACTCACAAAAATGTGCATGCCTTTCTCTGAGAGTTCACAAAGCTAACCTCATCCACCTGTCATTGTCACTGTGCCAATGCACCCGGCAAATGCTACTTCTCCTCTTCTGTTAGCCAGGGTTTGACCTTAAGCCTATCCCAGTATGAGTCTGTCATTCCTCTTTCTACTCTCAAGAGACTGAGAAACCAAACATTTCATTTTCATAAACATTGTTAAAATAACTGTTTGTGATGAATTTTGAATTTTCCATCTCTCTATTAAGTAATAATCATTTTTTAAGTCTAATTTGGTTCTCATCCTTAAGGTAAAGAATTGAGCTTAAAGCTTTCCATGATAATAAATAATAATAATAATGGCCAGTCTTCGCAAGCGAAGATTTGGGAAAGGTCATAAACCCTTCGAGCCTGCGCAGTGGATTTTTTAGGTGAGACACAGCGTGCGCTGAACTGAGCCCACCCTTTAATCCTGAGGTTCATCTGCCGGGGCCGAGCAAAGCTTGGACAGTGGCAGTGAGGTCCCCAGGACGTAGCTGGATTGCCATACAAGGCTGACGAGCTCCAGCTGCCCAGGGGGCTGGGCCTCTGGTGGTCTAGTGGTTAGAGTGCAGGACTCGCACCGCTGCGACCCGGGTTCAATTCCCGGCCCCCCGGGCAGCTGGAGCTCGTCAGCCTTGTATGGCAATCCAGCTACGTCCTGGGGACCTCACTGCCACTGTCCAAGCTTTGCTCGGCCCCGGCAGATGAACCTCAGGATTAAAGGGTGGGCTCAGTTCAGCGCACGCTGTGTCTCACCTAAAAAATCCACTGCGCAGGCTCGAAGGGTTTATGACCTTTCCCAAAATCTTCGCTTGCGAAGACTGGCTTTCCATGATAGAAACAGTTTTAATAACCTCCACCTTCTGTTAATTTATAACAATGTGCATTATTTCCAGGCCCATAAATTTTAGTTATAACTCAGTATAATATGCCTAGTTTTTGATTTATTTGGGTTTACAAATACATGAATAGCCGTGCAAACAGTTTTCAGTGCTAACTGATCAAGTGTTTCATCTTTGAATTTGGTCAGTAGCTGAAGACTAGATAAGGGATGCTACATAAAGAGAAAGCCAGGGAGCAATGGAACTGAGGCAAAAAGTTCCAAGATAAGGTAGCATTCACTTGTTGAGGTTAGGCAATCTGCTGAAAAAAAGAAGAAATGTACTATGCCAGTTAAATGCCCATTACAGAGGGAGGGAGGGAGAAAGGAAGGAAGGAAGGAAGGCAGGGAGGGAAGGAGGGAGGGAGGGACGGAGGAAGGAAGAGACAAGTTTCCAGAAGTTTTTCTGGGCTCATGAAATGCTCACAGCTCACACACATTTGTAAACACTATCCATTCAACAAGAACAGGTAATAAAAAGATGTATATAAGCCAATAATTTGTGAACCAAAGGTAATTCTAGCAGTGCTTTAAAATAGTTTGATACATGTTTTAACTATGCCAAATTTAAAACATTTCAAAACCAAGTAATAAAAATGTCATACAAAGAATTTGTTTACTATCTTCCTGAGTTAAGGCTGAAAGCTGAGGAAAAGGCAGTTTTCCCCTCTGTCCACAGCATACCAAGAATCTTCAGAAGAAATAAAAAAGGAAAGTATAAAACTTTAACTTAATTATATTTGAGTTGAAAGAGATTCCTCCTTTTTCGATGGTTTTCATATGTTTTCATACCAATTACTGTTTCAAACAAAGGATTATATCCAACTTCTATACTATTTGTTCATCCCTCTTGCCACCCAATAATCTGGTATAAATGACCAACTTTTCTCCATGTTACCTTGCATTCAGAGGTCAGTAGTGATGGAGGGTGGGATTAAGATAAATTTATCCAGTGTTCAGTCAACTCATTGGGCCCCATTCCCATTTACCTAGAGACCGTTTATAACATTGTGTAGGGTAAGAGGCTTTAAATTACATACATTTGCAACCACATTAAGGTCTTTTGTATAAATGAGAATCATCTGATCTGAGCCTCTGCAGTAGCTACAATAGAGCATTGGATCAGGCAAATATGCCTATTATTAACCAGAAGTATTAAATGTCCACCTCTTACGAACATTACAATTCCATGAATCATGATCTTCTTCCTAAGAAAATATGAAAAGGGAAAAGAAGTGCATGTGCTGTGCCATTTGCAAGTTGTTCATATCTGATTTTATAGTGGCAATTTCTCAAGACTCCTATGAACAGGCAGGACAGCACAGATATCCTGTTCCCTTACATGGCTGACTAACAGACTGTAACTTGATTATTGCTTACTCACTCACAGTCACTTTTTAGTAGGGAAAAAATCCCTATTTCTTTCAGTTTTTGCAATCCAGTGAAAAACAAAATGTGTAATAACATGATGTATTTGGCCCGCTCCCCTTAAAGTTAAATACAGCCTTTTCAATTTATGCCTCCAACAGAAGATATGTGACAAATGACATAGTAATTTTCTTATTCCTTCATGTTCATAAAACATTGATAATATGATTTTTACCTTCCCTTTGTTCTCAATTAAATGAAATGTTCCAATACAATTAATGTGTTCTTGCAATTTAGTTTTTCTTTAGAGGTTTCCCTTGTCTCTGATTAACAGCATTTTCTATCCATTCTGAGAACCCCCAACTGCTATTCAGAATGTTTCATTATGCCTGGCAGCTATCAATACAATTGTGAACCAATATCATTTTAATTGTTTCACTAATAACTTGTTTTAAATGATTCAACAGTCATCAGGAAAGATAAGTGCTCTTGTACCCTGCAGGCTTGTAGGGATGATGGTATGAGGCAATGTAACAGAGTGCTGTATCAGAATAATGAAACCGTATGCACAAGATAATGACAAAGCACTTGCATTGCTGTAAAGATAAATGAAAACAGTAGATCTTCTTTTCATTGTAATATAACATCCATTTTCTATCTCCCATTTCAATCATTAGACTTTCCAAACAGATTACTACACAAATACACATATGCAACATGTCCCACAATAATAACTGCATGTTCACATCTATCCAGGCAGATGGTGAATGATGGAGTTAACGAGCTTTACAAATGCTCTTGTTAATTAACAAAAATTGTTACTTTCTCATTTGAGGGGGGCTTATAAATTAGACTTAATTACACTAGATAATTGCAACTGCCAGCTACTGTGCAACTCGCTCATGTTCTGTTCTTTCAATGGCAAATCAACAATTGCAACCCTTGCCTATTTGTGTAGATGAATTTAATAAGCAAACAGCCCTTTTATGTTAATGGTTTACTGGCATTCATGGGTTTGGCAGGAGAAATGTGCTGGGGGAGGGCTTGCTAATGGCAGCACATAATCATATTAATTAAAATATAACTGCCATTTAAAGATTTGTAGTGTAGAATTAGAGCATGTTGGGAACTGAGAAAATCAAGCTAGAGTGCATATTAGCACCATTACTCTGTGCTCCCTGCACAGCAGTCAGCAACCTCATGTGTCATAAATGTAATTTATGAGTGCTGTTTTCTTTGAAATATATGTTTTTAGTTCACTCATTAGAATGTAAAAATTTGCAATGTCTGCTTCAGAAGGTTCAAAATAAATTCGCTTAGAGCTGAGACCCATGATCTGGTTTTAACAAATCCCTCAACAATGAATTTTTTTATTACTTGTATAATTTCTTATTGTAAAACCAAGCATTCAATTCTTTGAAGATGGATTCCACGTTTTATTGCAAATGTAAGTCACGCTATCACTATAAATTCTATATTATTAGACATTTTATAATTCAGTATCATTTTTATGGGGTCTTTAATAAATACAGTCCTTTTTTTGGTTTGGCTTTGGAAAAATTAGAGCAAAAAAATGTAACCACTTTATATTTGGTCGTATAGAAAAGCAGTGTCAAAAATGCTTTTGAGAGCTCTGGGTTTTTTCTGCTTTCCTGGATTCCCATATCAATTTACAGGCATATTTTTATCTAAATCAATTCCACTTATGCAGCTTCCAAAAAAACGCTGAGATGTATTTTCTGTACAGTGTAGTTACCTATTTGTTGGCATCCCTAAGAATGCAACTTCCCACAAAGTCCCTCTGAGAGTAAATGATCCCTGGAATTAGAGGCATGTGAGTGACAGGAGGCAAGAAATTGGAATCAAAATAATTCTCTAATGGTACAGAGGCAGCATGTTATACTATTTATACATATATATGTGTATGTATATATGTTACAGTATGTAATACAGGTGTTTTGTGTGTCTGTGAGTGTCAAACATTTGTATTACATTATCTTCAGCAATACATCACAGTTTAAAAGTCCATGTTGTGTCATCTGGGATTATCACATTCTGCAGAAATCAAAAAAAGCTGAAATCCCAAATATGACATGATATTTTGTAATTTGTTTTAATATTTGGGGGTTTTGTTTTTATTTTTCTCCTTAAAATGTAGATCTAAAATGCAGTGCACCAAAGAGGAAATCCCAGTCCGTCTGGAGAAAAGACAAAATCCCATCACCTTGTGAAGGGTGCCTTAACTCTCAAGTTAAGGAAATTCTCAGCAAAATGGAAGTGTTATGGTACCCACAGGATTTTCGGCCTTACAGGCTGACAGCACAGAATTGGATGTGGCACTTCTGTCTCTTATTATTCCAAAAAGAATTGTCACTGGGGAATATTTCAGCATCTAGCAATCAGGGACTTCTGATTCTTCAGCTGTTATGAGAGTTATTGCTGTCTTTTCACAGATGACATTAGGTGGAATAATTTCATTTTCAGCCCCCCCGCCCCCAAATATGCACCCTAATATCTGTATCTTATCTGATGTAATTGACATGACTGTAATGGTTGTTTATAACACTGAGTCTAGATCTGACAATATATTCCAATGTTTTGATATTATCACTGCATATTATCATACAGGCATGATGGACAATCACTGACAGATATTTGAGCAATTACAGCATATTTTATTGACAATTCTACACTGTGAGTATACATTAATTATAGTAGAGACTATATCATACCAGTGACAATGATACTGCTCAGAGCACAGCTGAAATAAAATCTTTATAAGCTACTGTACTAAAGTGGAATGGTTATGAGTAAAACTGGAGGTCTGGATTTCTTTGTTCTAAGTTAGTCGTCTGTGGTGATGAACATAAGAAAGACTGCAATTTTTATCAAGTCTGCTACAAATTTCTCTGTAAACTGAGGAGTTTTTTTCTACATTGCCTGGCCATCAACAGAGCTGTTGCAAATGATCTTCTCATTATAAGCAAATGAATCAACAGCATTGATTGTTTCAGAACTTATCTGCTGAAAAGAGGAATGTCCGGGTTTAGATATGGTGCCTTGGTAATAAGTGTGTCCCAAACCACATCCACTCCGCATGGAAAGAAAGCATTTGGCTTTTAGCTGACCAAGACCTCCTTCTTTTCTCTGTGACCATAATGATCTCCACAGCAGCTGCTAAGGAAAATTTTAAATCTGATCATTTCCATTCCATATGACTCCTTGATAACACAGCATGATTCAATGTCCAGTGAATACAATACAGGTGAGAGGAATCATAGAAAATCAGAAAAATCTTTGTATAGATGACAGGATCGGTTCCTAAAGGTTTGGTAAAGAATTTCCTACTATAAGTATTATAAATAAGTCACCTTATTTTTATTTTCTTATCATATGTTCTTTTGCTGAAAATAAATACTAGCCAAATTGAGGTTTTGTGCAGGAGGTCTTCACTGAGGAGTTAGGGCATTGCAGAGGACAAAATTGCTGAGCCTGGAGGGGATGAAGTACACCCTCATGCACACAAGCGCACACATGCTGTCTAGTCGTAGTCCCCGTGGAGATGGGTGAATGGTCAGCAGAAGAGGCCTCTGAAGAGTTGGGGCTGTGGAAGAGGCAGCCAGGGAGAAGGACAGTGGACTGGGAGTCAGTAGACTCTTGGAAGCAAAAGAAAGGGCTCTCTAAAGCATGGAGCAGGGACTGGGGTCCCTGAGGCAGGCAGGGGGAAGCAAGCAGGGTTTCCAGATCCACCCATTTTACAACTGCTCTATAACAGAAATCTCCATCATGATGATTTCTTCCAGATTTGAGATCTTACTCTTTGATGTTAGAATTTGCAGGCTGTCCATAGCCTTGGCCACTAGCCCTGAACAAGGTACCACATCACAGTTAAGGATGTTTTTTTGTTTGCCGTGCTCAAAGCAGTCTTTTCCCAGCTCTCAAGGTGGTATTTCTCCAATGGCCAGTGGCCAGTGAGGTGTTTATAGCTCTGGGCCTCTGTGTTCAGCCTGTGCCCGTATTTTCAAGGCCTTCACTGCTATCCCATATGTTAGCACTAGGAAACACATAGCAAGCTCTGATTCACATAGCATGTTCCCATAACCAGCTGATAACAAGCCTAAAAGGCCAGGAGTAGGGTATTCCATAGTTAGAACAAGGTAGATTTAGCACAAGGTCTGTGGCCCATTACTGGCAAAGATAATACAGCTTTTACTGGGCCATCGGACAAGAAATTTATGGACATTTTTTTTCTTAAAAAATTAACAAAGACACCAGCTGGGAAATTTACTCGTGCTGGAAAAATACAAAACTCCTGGAGGCTGAATACTCTTTGACTGATGAGTCTTACAACACTGGAATCCTGTAATTCAAGACAAGAGAGGCAATTGTGCTCTCTTTCCATGTGGTTTGTGTCAGTTTTCATACTATTGAGGCACAAAATTATTTGGTCAGCTTGGTTAATTTTTCTCGCCTAAACATGAGTGAAATCTGATTACATAAAGATGTGTCATTGCATGCCTTTATCAAGCTAAATGCCAGGCTAAATGACATGGGAAGATGGTCTGTAAAAGGCCAACATTCCCCAGTAGTGCCATTTTCTTCTACAACAAGTGTTATCAGAAATAGGGAGGTGCAGTTGTTCAGAAGAGAAGACATAAATCCATTATCAGGGCATTTATTCTAATAGTGGCCTTCTTCTGTTACCACTTCTTCCCTCAATAGACAGACAGCACAGCTGGTTGAATAAGTTTTCTGCTTCCTGGAAATCTGCTGGTCAGAACTATGTACCTACCTCTGCAATATGAATACTGAAACAACAATAGGCAAAGCCACAAACTGTCCAGAAAACTCCTCCTTTGTGACTTCAGATCAGTGCTGTTCAGAGCTTGAGCAATGGATAAGCAGGCAATTTCTTCCTCACAGCAGTGAGATTCCACCTGAGCAGGAGAGGTGACTCACAGAACAATAGAATCATAGACCAGCCCAGTTGGGAAGGGACCTTGAGAGATCATCTGGTCTAACCTTTCCTGGGAAGGAGAGCATAGATGAGATTATCCAGTCCCTGTGCAGTCATGCCTTGAAAATCTCCAGTGATGGGGACTATATCACGTCCTTGGGGAAGTCATTCCAATGAATGATTTTTCTCACTGTAAAAAATGTCTTATGTTGAGATAAAACATCTCCCTGTGCAACTTGTACCCATTACCTCTTGTCTTCTCCATGTGATTCTTTGTGAAAAGAGAGCCTCTGTACTCTTTGTATCTGCTTTCTTGTATCAGAATACTGTGATGAGGTCTGCCCTGAGCTTTCTCTCGTCCAGAGTGCGAAGACCTAACTCCTTCAGTCTTTTCTTCTTGGGCAGTTTTTCCAGCCCTTTGATGATCTTTGTGGTTCTCCTTTGGACCCTTTTTTTGCCTGTATCTTTCTTGCCTTGTGGGTACCTGATAAGTGGTGAGGAAAGTGAAATGATCATGTCTCTATCTCTTCCAGCAATGTCCCGAGCATGCTACCCAGGGTCCAATTCCCCTTTGTTGCTGCAGTGCTGTTCTGCTGACTCATGTTCAGCTTGTTGTTGTCCACCAGAACCCTCAGGTTCCCAGGTGGTACCTTGTGTCTTTCAGCAAAATTGTTCCTCAGCCGCACAGAGCCTAACCTGAACTGGGCTTTTTTGTTATTCCATCCCAGATGCAGGATTTGACACCTGTCTTTGTTAAACTTCATGCTGTTCTTTCTTGCCCATTTTTCCAGACTATCCAGGTCTATCTGTAAAATGATTCTCCCTTCTGATTTGTTCACCTTATCATCCACTTTGGTGTCACCAGCAAACTTGATGAGGGTGCTTTCAGTCCCATCATCCGGGTCATTTAGGAAGTTGTTGAATTCCTTGGGGCCCAGTATAGACCCCACTTGTTACAGTTTGCCAATCCGAGTGAAAACCATTGATTGCTACACTCTGAGTGCAATCTGTTAAATAATTTTCTACCCGTCTTTCAGACCACTCATTCAATCTGTATCTTTGCAGTTTGTCCAGGAGAATGCTGTGGGAAACAGTGTTGAACACTTGCTGAAGTCCAGGTAAAAAACAGCCACTGTTCTCCCCATGTCAACAGAAGATGCTATTTTGTTGTAAAAGGTGATCAGGTTAGTTTGGATGATTTGCCCTTGATGGATCTGAATTGTTTATACATTAGCTAATCTCTCCAAGATAATTCTTTGCACTAACATGCACGAAAACCTCAGGTAACAGTTACCCCTATCTTCCATGACTGTTGGAACATAATCTAGAATAGCGGCTTTTTGCCGGTCATCTTTGACTTCCTATTTCTCTAATAAAATGCTAAGAGAATCAGACTTTTTGTTGTTGTTGTTTTTACTTTTTTTCCCATTTAAAAATAAAAACCAGTGATTACAAGAGAATAACCAGATTTGCAAGTGTACTTTTTCCTTGCTACATGTTTCTCATTTGGAGAGGTGGACTCTTACTTTGACCGCCTTTAATGCAAGGCACTTAGCATTGTACTGTCCAATAACAACCGTAAAAAGCTTCCACTAAAGAAACCAAAACCCAGTTATCCACTCCATGAATCAACAGCAAAAGTAATACAGAAATCCTTTACTCAACAGATATCCAGACAGAAAAGGTTTCCTAGACAACCCTACAATGATATTGATAGTTATAGTGACAAAATTCCTAAAGATCATCTTGGAATAATCAAATGTTGGCAAGACAGCAAGAACAACACCTAACATAATTTCCCTAAATCCCTTCTCAGTTATATGTCTTATGCAGATGATTTCCAGATGACCATATGTAACTGAACCCACTGTATGTTACATGGTGGACAAAGAGAACATCAAATTTGAGTAAATAACAATAAATATATTAAGGTTAAGTTAAAGGATCTTTCAACCAAATAACAGAAAAAGAAATCCACAAACAAGAAAATGGATTTCCAATAAAGACTTCTGGTCAGTGGCTAATTAATACCACTAAACTGCAGAGCATACTTAGTGCAAATGAGAATTCATGGAGATGGAAGGAATATTATGCAAAAAATATTTACCTTAATGTAACCATGTATACATTTATGCAATTGTGTCTAGCACTTTTTGTGCAGGTCACAAAAGTTTTCTTCTGCCCTGCATTGATGAAATGTGAGAAATAAATCTGGAGCAAAGGTCTCCGTGTTTCTTTCAGATAGTAGTGTGAATACTTATGCTATGGTTACTGCAGTTAAAAGCTTCTTCTTACACGAGATTTCTTTGAGTCTGAATAAAACTAAGGATTTGGTGCAGCCTTTTTTTTTTATTTTTTTAGTTAATTAGAATTTTTTCCTTAAAGTTTTGCTTTATGTTCCTTTTTTCAAGAATAAAACGTTGCTATATTGACAAAAGTGGCCTTTTAAAAAATCAAGATAGATGCAGTTACACATTATTAATTGTTTATAGGCATTTACTGTACTAATCAAGAAAATATGTGGCATACATAATCAATAAATTAATAAAGTATTGGGTATGCTTTCTATCTATTTGCCCAACATAGCCTATTGTATATTTTTCTTCCCCCTTTACCATAAATTATGCTATAGGTAAATCTGACAGAGGACTAACAGTGCTGGAAGTAGCTGCACACATCTTTGCTTGTCTTATTCCGTCTTGCCTTACAGTTTATCTTAGAGCTCTGTCCATATCCAACCGGTCAAGGTGATCAGTGGTACAGTGGTTTCTGGTTACCCAGTTTGTATGTTTCATTCCTAAATGAGCACATCTCATTACAGAGTCTTAATCATTACATGACACAGGTCAGCTCTTGATTTTGCATAGAGTGTATGGCTACTGTACAGTGTTTAGCTGGTGATGACACTGCGTACACAGATGTAATGACTGTTGGTTTTGGACACCCCACTCCATGTCCCCAATCCCACTGACCTCCTGACAAGTGATTTCCAGTTTGGTCATACACGGCCCACCTCTCTCATAAGCCAGAAATTTAACAAAGCTCTCACATAAATTAGGAAACTACTGTATCTCCCTAGTTGCCCACAGTTACTTCCATGCAATGGCATTTTGTAGAAAAGATCATAAACCTGATATGATACACAGAGGTACTCTGTCCTCTGTTTGGCACTTATATGTAGTTAAAACAAGCAGCTGTAGAACATCTCAAGCATTCCCATCTGCAGAGCTGTAAATGATAGGCATTATTTATGCATGTGAATTAATTTGGTGAGTTTTAGCTGTCTTTTTATGAAAACCTACTAAAATCACCCACTAAAGAAATGTGATAGGTGTTTTAAAAGGCTTTTTCTCTGGGACACCCCAGTGTCTAGCATCTCTGTTAGCCAGTGGTAAATGATATACTGAATGGTTCGTTCATGTTTCCTATTCTTTCACAGTGTATCAACATCTATCAGCAATTTGAACTGAGTGGAACGGAGTAGCTGTGTCTTGATGACTTGCCCGTGGTGTTCTGATTGAAATGCTTCAAAAGTTTGCCCAAAGGAATTTCATCCTAGTCTTGAGTTTCCTGGCATTTTGCCCATTGTACCATCGGGCACTGCAGAAAATTAAAATCAAAGCTAAAAGTTGGCATTGTGACTAAAAGTTTTAGATTAAATGAAAGATGCTGTTAAGCTGTTTATAATACATAAATGGTGGTTTATTTCTTTGGAGAGGGCTATACAGAACAAACCAGAACTCCCCTTTCATTGGAGTCAGTGAACACAGTTCACATCAGGGCTTGTTAAGATATGAAATTTCCTTGTCATAAAATAATAGTGACAAGAATGAACATAAAATTCTGTTTTCCAAGAACAGCTAAAATGGAGTTAAATTCTGAAATCACAAATACTTTCCTTTTTATGTTATTTATGCTCTTTATGAACAGCAACTAAAATGATGTGGATAAGAGTAATTCAATAAAGGAAAAAAAATGTGTTCTACTTTCTCATGACATCTGTAAAACTTACCAGTCATTAAAACTTCCTATTCACTGCAGAATCATCTACTATCTGTAGGTACACAAATATGAAATATTTAGGAAGAAACAGAACCAATTATAGAGCTTTTAAAACACAGTATTCACTACTCATTCAACTATTCAAAAGAACTTTTCTTTTTTAAGAAGGAACACGTTTTCAACTACTGAATTATAAATAATATGTAAGGCATTTCTTCTAATTCACCTCTTTCCTAATCTAATAGATGTCTTACAAAAAAAAAGGTATTCTATGTTTTTATTTTCTACACTTATTTCCTCTTTACATTTTGATTTTCAAATTTTGATGCTTCTTGAAAACTCTAATATGAAGAAAAATTTTGAAGACAGGAATTTCAGCAAAAAGAAAATGGAAATGAACAAAACAAAGGTCTATGAAGGTCTATATCTAGTGAATGAAACAAGGGATATACTGAATATTTTTATTGTCTCTGTCTCATAGCACAAGAAAAAGGGTACATTCAGAGATATTGAAAGGCAGCAAATTCAAAACTGAGACAGGGACATATTTTTCTAAACTGTGCATCCAAGATGTTTCTGAGACCAAATTTAAAGTGCTTTTGATTTTATGCAGATGATAAAACTAACAATAGGTTTAACAGTGAATATGTTCAGCTTGTTTAAGTTTGTTTTTTAAAAAAAAAATTAAACAAAAATTTCAAAAAAGCTCTGTATATTAGACATTGCACCTAAGAAAAACTTCTTTCATTTTCCTCAGATGCATCTAGGACTGCTGTCAGGCAGAAAGTTATACTACATGAACTCTAAGTCTTATCCAAAACATTGTCGCAAGTGTTTCTGCAAAACAGAAAATCCATTTCCTCAGAATAGTAATTATCTTAATTGTTGCTACAAATTAGAAACTCCATATAAGATACCATATGGCTTCCTAGGGTGAATGTGAATGAACACGCAAACAGATTTTATTTCATTACTACTCTCAGATGTTGAATATGAATCACTCTTAGATATATGCTTTGTTTTATGGAACACTATCCCTCATCCTCTCACAATATTCTCATACTAAAAGAATAAGTTTCCATTATTCATTCTAAGAGGTCAAGTAGAAAGAGAGATTGGTGAACAACTTCATGTAGCCCAAGATGTTGAAGGATATCAGAATGAAAACTTTTTTGACCAAATCACGCCTAGAACATCTATAGGCTGTGTAACAATTTCTTAGGCTAATTTTTGCAGGTTGGAGACAGAAACCAGATCAGACATCTTTTGCAAAGCAAAAGACTTGTATTGATTGATACTGTCCCTAAGGAGTGGGGTACTGTCTTCCCTGGTCACAGAAGACAGGACTGGGTCTTATGACCTACAGATTCATCATCTCATAACTTTTTCTACGTAGTTGTTCTATTTTCTTTTTTTTTTTTAATCCAGAAAATTCAGGATTTTTTTTTATCTCACAATAAATTTTGTATATATGCAAATAAATAACTTCCGTTTTGAAATATTTGCCATTCAAACTATTCATAGAATGGATTCCCTTGCATACTTTTTGGCAGATAACAGAAATGCTGACACAACCCTCTCAGTTACATCTCTAAAACTGAGTAACTACTCAGTGCATTCCTCTTCAAAAAGGGCTTGCTGCTTTCATGTCAAGGGAAGTCTAGAGTAACAATCAATCAGCCAAAAAACTTAACATTATTTATGACACTTAAAATATTAATATTTCTAGGAGGAAAAAATATTAAAAAGCACACACCTATTGAGTATTTCAGTCTTTTCCATTAAGAAATAATTTCAAAAATTGAGAGTTAGAGCTTTTCTTGTTTACTGCTCTTGTTTATGTTGTTTGTTGTTCAGGCACTGGACAGAACCAGTAATAATGCCCAAGCCAAATAACTTTAGATGTGAAAGCCTAGTAAAGGCAGATCTCAGGCTGAAGAAGATCCTGGCTTCTGCAATATCCCACATACCAGAGTGCAGTTATAACTAGTAGATATCTACCTCAACATAAAGGCAGAATAAATAGATTAGAAAAAAAGATGTGTTAACCTTTCAAGCACAAAACCCACAGACTTACTGAAAAATTAAAAGCTGGAAAAATTAAAAGCTGAAAAAAATAGGTGTCTTGGCAAACATAACTTTAACAAATGAATTTGCCTTTGAGATTACACAACTAAATCATATGCTTTTATGGAAACATACTTGTTAACATAACAGCTGCCACATCACATTGGATTTTTGTCATCAAGAAACCCTTCTAAAACTAACTCAAATTAGCAATATGTCCAAGAATATTTGGACCCACATTCTCATTACGTTTTAAAATGTACTTTGCAGTAGTTGTGCTCTGATTTCCCCTGACTTCAAAATAATTCTTGTGAAAAAGATGAGGAAGGTTAAAAGGGTTGACTTTGGGATCAGGGCCAAAGGACAATGATGAATATATTTGATGATGGGAAACAGAACAACATGCTACAGAAACAACTGGAAAAAAAGTTTAAGGAGGCTAGTGAGAAGATAGTCATTTGGGTTGGAACAAGGAAAGATATGTGGATGCTTTGGAAAAGGCCCCAGTTCACAACAGTGTTGATGACTGTAAGGAATTGATTTGATGACATCTTTCTCTTTTCATGTATGTGTAATATTTAGTGAGATTACCCTTGGCTGACGAAACTGGAGAGTTCTAAGATGCTTCACCACTGCACATTCCTGGCCACGTTTAGATTTCTTAGGAGCCATCACATTTCCATTGCCTTCCACACCTTCAATTTTGCCAGATTTCACGAAGGAAGATGAAATTAAAGTCTGATGGAAAACTCTTTAGTAGTGCAATAAATTCTGTCCTCTAACTTAAAAAAAAAAAACCCAAACCAAAAGTAATGAAAGACCTCATAGATTGCCATATGTGTCAAAATATACCCTATATTGTCATTGCTTGGGACAATTGAACTAAAATCAGAGGGCAAAAGATATTTTTTGGTAAAGTATTTGTTCATTCAAAAACTTATTTTCAGAACAGTCAAAACTGGTTATGAGTTCTACCTAGATTGAAGGACCAGTTTTAAATGAGACAACTCTGACAAACATTTCAGAAATGCTGAAACAGTTGCTTACAACATGTTCAAAATGAAATGTTGTGAATTTTCTGAGACACTTAATTTCTGAACAGGTTTAATGACTAAAGAAAGGTTTGGCTTCACACTCATTCTCATCTCTGCTCTGTGTCCCCTTCTTTTATGACTTCAGCACTTTTGTGACCTAAATCATAATCAGATTCAAATGTCTCATCTGTCTCTGAGGATCTAAAATTACAATTTTTTCTTCTTTCTCACAATGAAGTCTTCTTCGATAGGTCATATATGTTTTTAAGTAAGGTTATTCTCCATATTATATATTGATATTATTCCATCTTGAATGATCTACCTGACTACTGACTGACCCCATCAGTGTAAGTCAGGAAAATCCACAGCTAGAATTTAAATTTAACACTTAACATCTTGGGCATAAATATCAGGAAATACTTCAGTGTTTTGAGCCATTTGCTTACCTGTCTTTTTTAAATAATGCACAGAAATAGGATAATAATTTCTGGGTTTATGTTACTGTTAAGAAAATGTATTTCACAATGTCTCATTCCAGTCTGGTTCTCAAATCAAAAAATCAAGTCTTACCAAGAGTTTCACAAAAGTTATGAAATTGTAACAACACAAAGGTAATATATTCTTTACAGATTCCTTTCCAACAGGTTGAGCTTTCTGCCAGTAACCGAATTCCCCAAAAACCTTGAGTCGACGGAATAAGAAACAACCACTACATAGGACTGAAGGGTAGGCAGCAGAATTGTACAAGATGAGGAAACACTAAGAAAACTGATTATATAGGATGTCAAAGCACATACATGTCACAGTTCTCTATGTTATCTCATATCTAGTTCTTTAAACAAAAAATTTCTCACTTCCCTGTTTTTGTGCCTTTTGGCCTCAGCTTCTCTTCTTTATATATTTTTATCTATATCATATTTTGCAGGACTGTAGATAGGGGTTTTTATGGTTTTTTACAGTTTTAGTGTTTCAGCACAAGCCTCACCAATTATAGTTTTGACTATTAAAAATTTTTTTATTTATCTTCTCTGACTAATAATGTCTTTCCAGTATGTCCAAAGTACATTTTACTACAGAGGCATGGAATTTCATTTATTCCTGAGAATCCTGCTGACTCATTAATGGGATATATCCTTAGGCCTCATTAATGTAGTTCCTACTGTAATTTGCAGATGATTAGGTGTCTTTTTACTTCTCCATCTTCCTTTACAGCACATGTAGTCTCATAGTGCCTAGAATGATTATAGCAGACAGATATTTTAAATCATTTTTCTTTTCTTTCGACTAGTCTTTTTCATGTGCATCTATTCTTCCTTTCATTTATGTTTTTTTTCTTTTTAATTGTACATGGCTGGTTTTAAAGTGGATAATCATTTCTCACTGTGATGCCTTTAACTACTTTAGAAGGCTTTCTCTAATTCCTTTAATACTCAGAGAATCACAAACACTGCAGGATCCACTAAGGTTTTAACAGTACAGTGACTCTACTTACAGGAATAGTTCAGAAACAATGAATTTTCTGTGCACCAAATAAAAATATGCATACTGCTCCACTGTCCCTGATTTTGAGAGCTGTTTCTGATTACTGATTGAAAATTCCCTCTGTTTTTCATTAAAGACTGAGATTCTTTTAAAATGCTTATTTACGGTGGCAGTCCTAAGGGGCAGACTATGTATTTAACTGCCTACAGCTTCAAATCTCTTTCAACATGAGGCCAAGACTGTGTTAGGTAACTTGTTGTGTGAGTGATGCCACATTCCTGCTCTGCCTATGGGATAAAGTAGCTGTGGTACCACATGGCTCATTTGCTCCTAGACTGTCATTAGCATTAATGAGCTTTGCAAATATATTTCAAGGAGAGGAAAGGAGAATCACATCTTCCTAGGCTTAATGTTATGTTTTCAGGGACCATCTCTGTGGCTGAAGTTCATTCTTTTTGAGCCAAACCCTGCATGCCTGTGAAAATCTTGAGCAAACAGGCCATGTACAGGGAATACGTAATGGACTGAGTGATGGAGAGCACACACACACCCACTCCAGACTCAAATGTGTCCCTGTTGCTTATGTGATGCAGCAGCAGTTCCCTCTTGGGGAGAGGGGGTATCTATTAATTTTTTCCTTGACCCTGTCCCTTTGAAAAACTCAGCCCTTTCTTTCAAACCCTATAAATTTGCTGTGAAGACATATGCCATCAAGTACGGTGAATGAGCAGCAGGGACTCCCCTTCACGACCTTTCCTTTGCATGACTCCTCCCTCCCCCATTAGCTGAACCATTGTATTCAGGACCCTCTGCCCTCAGAGGGAAGGGTGTGATTGGTTTGGAAGGCAAAAGCAAAAACCAATGTATAAATAAGAGACATTCACTTAGAAGACTATCTAATAAACTGTTAGGTGAAAATATAAAACATCAGGGCATAGCACCTAAAGTAACTGAGATTTTTTGTTCATAGCATGACTTTCAAAAAGCAGAGATTCTACATATTGAATTTTGTCCTGCCAAGGATGTCCTCACCTTCTACCATTTTGACCACACCATTTTACCTTTATGTGTTCCTTTTGTCTGCTCTGAAAACATTGGAAAGTTCATAAGTATAAAACTGAACTTCTGACTTCAAGATACTGACTAGGGAACTAGTACAAAGGGTTGTTCAGACCCTGTTCAGACTGAAAATGTAATCTATCCTGCAACATGCAGTATGACCACTTCTGTATCCATATCAAGACCCCTTTTTTTAAGTGCAATAGTCTCAACTGCTCTTATTTCTTGGCACCTTCCTGGTAGGTGCAGTTAGGTGCAAACAGTTGTGGGTCTGCAACTGCATGGCAATACATGTTGGAGTGCATTTTTTCTTGTGAACCTATAGTACAAGAGTTATCTTTCACTGATTAAACAAGAAATTAAAAAAAGGAATATTTTACCATCTATAATTAGACTTACATGAGGTTGAAAATATCTTGCAATTTAAAGCAAGCTACTTGTAACAGGCAAGGAGACAGGTGTTTGATTGAACTCTTTGAGGAATGTATGTAGAAATAAATGGGAAAGAACATAGGGAATAAATTCAATAGATGACAGGCATTGCTCACTGGATGGAGGACAGGACCACAGACAAATTCAAACATCTCCACGGTGCCTGGGTACCCTCATTATTTTGCAAATGATTTTGGAATTGCCACTAAAGAACATACCTGTTTGCTTTAGCAGCTATTTGGAAGTGGCGCATGAGAAACCAATTTTCTAATTTTTGTATAGTCTCATTTAGATTAAGCACTAGTTTACACATCTCTGATAGGTCTAGTAAGAGCCATGTCGGTCCAGGAGCAGAATGGATCACTGGACAAATTCTACTTGTATTAATAATTAAGCATGCAGTGCATCAAGGACATCTTTGTCCTAACCATCAAGCTACAGACTCAGTCAGAGCCTTTATCATTTTCAGGTTTCTTCTGCAGAACATTTTCCAGGTTGTAGAAACAATTCAGTGAGGCATAGAAAAACTAGCTGCACAGCCTGAGACACTGGGACACTCAAAAGAGTTAATGAAAGACCCATGTTTAAGCTGTGTTCTAAATATTACAGAATAAAAAATTAAGCTTATATTCCCCAAACCCTGTGTGAGTACCCACCTGTGGACCACTGTCTTTCTAGCTATGAGAAGAAATTCAGCAGAGACCCAGAAAATTCTTCGGAACACAACAATATTTGGATCAGGCTCTTTTCTGCCAAAGCAACCTCGATGAGTCAGTGTATTCACTGGGGAAAAAAATTCAAGTTGACAACAAATTCTTGATCACCCTAATTGGAAACTCTGGCCTGGGCTGCGAATCTCTCCCCTGGTATGCAATTATAATGGGTAGCAGTCAACACAAAATCTAAACCAAAACCAAAACCACTCTGCATCTTCTCAAGTTCTGCTGCTTGAATTAAATTATTACAGCCTGCTGTAAAACAATAATGATTTCTACTGTCAGAAACAATGTTTCAAACAGATGTGAACCACACAAAGCATATGTGAAAAACGTGTGATCTGCACACTAAGGTCACAGGAGCCATTTAGACGCCACATGTAAAATATATGAAACACGTGTGGAGGCATGATGCAAATTCACATTTAGTTTGTCCTTTGGCAAGTATCAAGATCATAGGCTAAAAGAACTAAATCTCTCTGAGGCAAACTTTGTGTTTGTGAAACTTTCAATCTTTATAAAAGATTAACTTTTTTGAGAAATTCCCACGGGGCAGACTTCTTAACCCCTCAAATTATCCATTGCTAATGCTGCCTGATATGTCCTTAGTGATGGAGTATTCTTGTTACTCTCTTTCTTAATACCTACCAAAGCAAAAGGTTAACAGATCTCAACATCTGCTGTTGCAGAGCTAATCTTCGGGTGGTAATGCTGTTCTCACCCAGTGGGCTTGCCCTGCTTTATCCAAGCATGTGGCAGTGTAGGAGAGGCAGCAGAAAAATCTTATTGGAGGGGTCCTGTGGTGTTACAAGTTGCTCACAGACTATACTTAGTTAATAGTGATACTAATGCTGAGGATTTGGCTCATTAGTATCACTATCAGATTTCATCTCACCTAAATTCACTCTCAAAAGCGTTAGTCCTAAGCCAGCTGTCTAGATCCTGCTGTCATTGTAGAGAGAGGCCTTTCCAAACCCCTCTTACTATAGGATGCAATGAATTCCTTCAGGAGGTGCTTCATATAAGGTGGCCAAACAGCTAACCAAGAGCAAAAGCTGAACTTCTAGATGGTCAAAATCAGACGACATAAGCTGTTGGTTGTACCCTGTGCATGGGGAGCCCCAGCCCATGAGCCAACACCATCCACCTCCTCCCTACAAGCGCGAAGACACCGTCTTTGTTTCAAAGCAGAAAAAGCAGAAATCTCAGTGGCAGACAAGTACCTCCACTGTAGAGGATCTACTCACAGCATCTTCAAAAGGAGTTTCTGACAGACCCTGTGCCTGCAGCAGAGAGGGACCTGCCAATGGGCTTAGAACAATCATGCCCCAAGGACAGCCCTCTGTGGAGTAAGGTTAGGCTTTTCATACTCATTTTCTCTCCTGTGCTGTGGGAAACTGAAAAGTCTCCACCCTCCTTATCTTCTCAGCCACTTTTTCATCACCTCAGCTGCACCACATGTGAGCTTGACGAAGTCAGAATTCAGGTAGCTGAGAAAAGTAGGCTCTATCTTGCTACTCCTCTTTATGTAATGACCCCAGTGGAATGATTCATGAGAATAAAGGTTTTTACATGGGAGAAAGTGTTACCGATTCTGGACCGTTTCTTTCATTGTCATTTTTCCTGGAGAGACAGCATCTATAACGCTGCTGATGCTTTTGAGAACCCACGCAGGATCACTCTTGAGAAGAAAAGACTATGCAGAAAGAATCGTGCCTTCCAGAATATACCATCTAAGGAGTCTTTCTGCTGTGCCTTTTGCAACCGGACATGCCTATCTCGTATTGGCCTTTTTAGCCACCAACGCACTTGTAACAAATGTGGGTAGAGCCCTTCCCAAATCTTCATTCATGAAGCCTAGCCATGACAAAGGTAACTGTAACAGAAAAATGCTAAGGCAATAATATATCTGGTCCTGTTCTTAAATTCCGCTTTGATTTTAAGACAAGAGAGATAAAACACTTAACAGAAAAATGCAACATATTATCAAAGAATTTAAATTTAAGGATAACATTGATTTCCTGTAGACCCGCATGCACCCACTGCCATCTGTCTCTCTCAGTTGCACATCTTATAATCCTATACTTCAGGAAAAAATTGTTTATGAAATATTCATGGCAAAACAAATAACATCCATAAAAAATCAATTATTAAGTCAATTTGATTTTTATAATTTTTAACACACATATCTGAGGTGCAGAGGGAAAAAATAACTAAGCCCTCAACAGACCATTATAAGCTAGATAAGGATTTACAATAGAAAATGCAGCACCCATAATACTTGAAGGATGATGTCATGTCTTAATTATGTTAGCATTTAGTGGATATACATCAACTCCACTTCTTCTGATATTCAGAATTTACTGTGCCCTTTCTTTGACCCTGAGGGTTTTTTTTAGACAACTGAAGTAGGAAGAACATATTCAAAGCAGATTTTCTTCCAATATTCACGAAATAACCTCAGACAACAGGGGTTCAAGTGAGCTCTGGGTTTGGCTATTTTTAACACCTCTGCTGCTTGCTAAGAGTTTAGAATCACAAGGGACTGATGACCCTCAACTCCCCTCAAGGATCTGATCCCACATCATCAAAAGCCATATTGTCATTGTTTTCTGCGGATCCTGAGCGTGCTCAAATATCAAAATTGGAAGACTGAAAACTGAAGCTTTTTTTTGGTCCCAGGTCAATGGCAATTGACTATGACTCTGCAGGACCAACTGAAGGTTAAACAATGTAGCACACACAGAGGTTCATGTTTGTTATTTTCTCGAAACAACTTTGTTCCTTCGTTTCTGCATTAGTCTATATAAATGCACATAAGCACTTCCCACAATGCGGTCACTACAAAATGAGTCTTTCCTTGTAAAGAAGGAATTTACATGTTTAGTCACTTTTTCCAGGTGTTAAAAAAAGAAAAATAATTCTTTAATATCACATTGTATTTAAAACTTTTTTTAATCTTTTGAATATGGTTACTAGAGGAACAAGCATAAGAAGGACCGTTGCAACAACTATCAATATTTGCTCTTTTATTTTTTAAGAGTTGGCCAGAAGCCCATAGAATTAGTCAATTTATGTGTTCAAGGAGATTAATGAAGTTTGGACATGGAGCAAATGTGTCTGAACCTCTTCCAGCAATTATATTTATTTTTTTTTGTTTAATAGAGACAGCTTTTCTTTCCAGAAAGACTATGAAATTACATATATGAAATGGAACTATGGTAATCCATTGTTCTAAAACTGCTTTTCCCAAAGCACTATCAGGACTTGTCTATCAGACACATTCTTTGCCTTTGGATGCAATGACACTTAAAACACATACCCAAATTCACACCACTGTAGCTGCAGAAACCATGCCTTTTAATTCCTATGAGTCCTGGCATCCCTTCTCTCTGGATTAGCCCCAGAAGATTTTTCCCACAGCAAATCTCCACTGAATCCTATTGCAAGAATTTGTACCCACCTTCTACAGAAGCAAAAGAAAAAAAGGGGGCAAAGGGGGAAGAGTTGTGTGATTTGTGCAATTCTGACTTCAAATGTCATATATCCCACAAAATGATGGAAGGTCAGAGGTTGTTTTCTTGGCAGACACTCTGGCTCCCAACATGCTCCCCACTCCATCCACTTCTATTACGTTTAGCTTGGGAACAGCACATGCTTTGGATCCATGTCACCCATTCCTTTAGTCAATAGTGCTGTATAGACGTGGAAAAGGAAAATATGCATATAAAACAAATGGAGGTGAGGAAGGGGAGGGAAAAAAAGAATGTATCCATCTAGCTGTTCTTTTTCTGCTCTCCACAGGCTCACCCCTGGGCTTGGATCTGGGAGGTGAGAGTGCAAACTTGCTTCCATTTTCTTTTTTTTATTTTTCAACCACACTGTGCTCCAAATGCAAATGTTAATATGGGTACTCTCCCTATATTTCAAAATAGCTTTGTTTTGTATCCATAGAGAAGGGAAGGGGAGGAATGGGGGGGTAAAAACCTGAAAAAAAGGCTCCACAGTGATTAACTCTGAGATAATGAAGTCCAGTTTTCTATGAAACACACGTCACGGAGTGAATTGCTGCTTACTTTGATTTGTGCTTGAAATGTGAGACATACTGATTCCCAGATGGCTGTTTCATTGTGCAGAAAAGCAGAGAACACATACATTTCAGTTAGCTTGCATATCTTTTCATTTATTCATATAATTGTGATATATATTCCATATTCCAGAATGAACCAGATGGTGAAGGGAAGGCTTACAATGCAGCTACATTCCCATTCAATAACCTTGGCTGTCGGCACTAAACTCTACTGTGCCAGGTGTCAACATTTGGCTGCTAAAATTTTACTCTCTGGAACACACTGGGTGAAAGAATTCAAGATCTCACATGTTCCTTTCTTGATATGCATAGTAAATGCCCTGTCATGCTAATAAGAGTTGCAGGTACACATCAAGGGTGAAATGTGCACCCCCTAACAGAAGCTACATCTGATGTTACCATGATAAGATTTCACCATGACATGTTAAAAAGCATTTATAATAAATAAAGCTTTGCGCAAGGAAGACTGCAAGTTACATTTTCAGCAAAGTTCATGGGAATTCAGCCTGCACTCCTGTCTAACAATAACGGGAATGGTGTGTGTAATTCCACCCACAGAGTTGGATTAACTAAAAGGATTTATTTTCAAGCAGTGAAACTGCTAAATTCTGGTACCAGCAGCGGGTCTGTCTGCCAGTATCCTGTAAGCCTTTATTTCCCTAAGGCCCATACCATATGACATGTTTGGATGATGTTTAAACCATCCCTTTGTGTATGTTCTTTTTGTGTATTTTTATTATTCTTTTAATTATCTGCACATATATATTAATTCCAGAAAGTACAAACAGGCTTCACTGTCATTTCTCCACCACACTTTATATTATAACATCACTCATGAATGCTAGTTACAAGTTTCCAGGCAGACATGCGGTTGATCTAAATTTGTGGGACAACAACATTCAGATATCTGCTTTCAATTTGTGTGCATGTTTCACCCTGTTATTTTCTTTTTATGGTAGTATTAATTGTTACCAGAAGTCTGTATGAAATGACTGAGGAACCAAGTGCTGGAATGCGGCAGATCAGAAATGGCTGTTTCACTTGCTGTTAAGTGAAATGTGCTCGGTTAGTTTATTAGCTAACTTGAGCATTCCCATGAACAGCTAAAGATTTGAGTTTTGGACAAGGAAGAAGAGCCATGAATCTTACCCGACTGGCAAATTCAGATGCCTGATGCTGATATATTCACTTAACTACTTGGAACTGCATGTAAATGTATGATTTCCAGAAGTACAGTCTCTGGAGAACCATTTTTGGGGTTTTTTTTTGAATCACTGTGCCCAGATTACTGAAGACTAAACACTGTATTAACAGAAAGAATGAGTTGGTTTATCCATTTGGCTGGATATCAAAATGGAACTGTTCCATAAATTATCTGATCCAGTACCCAATGAAGTCAGTAAGTGTCTTTCCATTGAGTTCAATGGGCACTCATTTAAGTACTAATTGCTATTGCAACACCAAAGAGATGAGTAATTCCAAGTGCTGATTACCCAGGATTGACCAATTCTCTGCAGAATCAATGGAAAGAGTCAGGTCTACGTCCAGGTGCCTGAGAGACAACACTTTTTCAAATGTTAATCTATGAATGATCTACTAAAAAATAGATTGTGACCAGGCAGTGGTGCAGGTGAACATAAGGAAAAGTTTATCCCAAAATCTCTGCTTCCCTGATTCCGCTGTCCCTCATTCCACAAAGGTGCAGGTTATCTAAGGATTTAATTTCAAGCAATTTTAAACAGGTGCAGGTTATCCAAGGTATTGATTATACAGTCTTACTGTATAGAAATTCTTACTGCTCCCTGGAACATATGCCTAAATCTCCCTTGGAGGTAATTGAAGGAAACCTGATGAAGGCCTGGGGCTGCAAGAGCCAAGGATGGGTTGTGGCCAGCATTTCAAGCAGCAGCCTTGTAATGTGAAGCTGTCACTAGGGATCTGTGGGCAGAACTGGATCAGGTGCAGAGGCCAAAGGTAGGACTTCCCACAGCAGCTTTTTTGTGCTTCATCCTTTTGGCCTGTTTGGATTACACTACTGTCCCCCTTGCCTCATTTAAGGTGTATTAATTGGCCAGGGCTCACAACAGGATCTAAGCATCAAGATTTATTTTTGCAGTGTGTCATAAGTTAGCTGCTGGATCAACACTGTTTTTCTCCCAGGGAAAGAAACACTACATGTGACTGAAAAGTCACTTAATGTTACATACCTCAATATAGGTAAGAGTCGTATGTTGCTTGTATAGTTACTTCAGAAGGCTTCCAGTTATAGATCTTAAATCCTACCTCTCTCCATTGACTGTAAGGGGCAACTAAAGTATGAACAACACAAATGTCTAACATTAGGTGTTAGATGTATCTCCTACCAACTATTCTGCATCAATTGCATCACTCCAGAAACAGTCAGTCACTGGCCATTTGGCAACTGTGGCCTAGGTGTCAAAGTCATGCTGCTCCTGCTTGTGAAAATGACTTGCAAATGCAAGGATCCAACACGCATGGTGCATGTTTGTGCTTTACCACTATAGATAATGAAGGTGGGATGTGAATTTTGTCAGTACGCCCTCCTGATCTGATTTGGAGTGAATGGGGATGCTAGCATGCCAGGGAACCAGTTAATGACAGCTTACACAGTTTCATGGGAAGCTTTAGTTTTAAAAGGATTATAGAATTTTCCCCTTTTGTAAGTATGACAGTTGTAAAGTCAGTACCACAGATAAAGAAGAGGTAGAAAGAATTATTCCCAAAGGACACAAATTCAAAAGCACGCCTTCTGTTTTACTTAGAACAATGTTCATTTAGTGAGGCTTTGCTCTGAGCATACTTCAAACCCACATTGCTATATATCCTCCTATCATCATACCTATGCAGAGTCTAAATGCTGCAAATATATGCATCCAGGACAGAGCTCAATCACTTTCACTCATAAATGACTGACAGGCTGATTGCATACAGGCAGCAGTCAGCCAAAGCTCGGGTAAGGGGCCATATGTTGCTAGGAGACAAGGCCTAATGGCATGGGGAGGTATATGCAGGGGAGATGATGGAGCTGGGGATCAGGGCAGGGAATATAAAAAGAGGAAGCCTATTTTGTTTTTATCTCTGTAGCATAACCAGTGCATAAAAGCCTCCTTTCTTTCACGTTCATACAGCAGGAAGCTCCATCTTTCCCTGCAAGCGTTGCTGTTCACTGTGCTCATACAGTTGAGGGAAAACTCATGGCACCAAAAGTTCATAGTCTACATGTAAGTAGGCAAGTAAATGCAGACTAAGAGAAAGTTTTTAAAAAACACTATTTTATTTCTTTTTTTAAATATACATAAAATAACTGTAGGTAGAAATTGAGTTTTATTCTCGACTTGTAACAAGTAGAAGCCTTTCAAAGGAGCTGAAGGTGGTGGTCTGATGCATAAAATGGGAAGACGGCTGCTGCTGTAAACAGTCATATTAGTGGTCTGGTTGACAGATGGACTAGCTGAATGAAAAAAGTAAAGAAAGAAAAAATTAACTGTGATGCATGCAGCAGCTAATTATCACTGAGTCAAAAGACTCTTGTGATTGAGGTGGAAGAGTATTTGTGAGATGCAGATGTACAATGATAGTTCTTTAATTATTGTTTCTACCATTCTGGAGAAGGGCAACAAAGTCCTGTGTAGGAAGTAAAACAAACCAAAAAGAGACATAATACAGAAAAACAGACGTGAAATGGAAAAATCTGAGAATGAAATATATGCTGTACTTGGGGGTTTTTTCTCTTTGAGATAGGGAAGGAGTAGATAATAGACATCTCTTCCAGTTATATCTTTAAAAGGCTCTTCACTTTTCTGTTTTGTTCCTATTAGAAATGTATAGATGGGAACCCTTTAAAAAAAGAAATGTACACCATTCAGTCTATTTAAAATTTAGCATTCAATTTGTGGAACTGTTCATTCTAAATGGAAAAAAAATAATGAAAAATAATAAGCTGCAATGCAGAAAAACTTATTAAAAAACCAGCACATATATGTGGTTTTGACCTGTGAGCTTGCTTTGTGGATCACTTTAGATAGGGGTGATGCAGTGTTTCTTTAAAAATATAGATAGCAAAACTTAGGAGAGCAAGAAAACTGTATCTATCTAGATAACCAACCAGGATCGTATTGCATGCCATGTAGAAGATAACTGCCTGCTTTCCAACCTAAGCATCTGAAAGGAAAAAGATCTTTTATTTTGTAAAAGTATGTTTTTTTAGAAGTACGGAAAGCAAACATCAACAGAGGATCTTGTGGCTTGAAAAGAAGAATCATGAATACTAATTCAGGAAATCAACACAAGAGATGTACAGAGCACACTGTTCATTTAAAAAAAAAAAAAAAATAGGAAAAGGTGATAAGCCACTGAAGTGCCAGAAGAGACAGAGCAAAGGCAACAATAATGACATGATTCAGGTATGTAAATGAAAACACTCCTGGCAAGACAAAGTAAAGAGAAGCTGTTAAAAGTAGCCTCTTTTAGTACTTTCCACTAGTCCTGTGCCTTTTGCAATGTGCCACTTTAGAAAAGCTGAGATCATAGCAGATCTCTGAATGTAGATCAGGTTTTATCAAAGCCTTTTGCTTTGTCTGTATGTTGAACAGAGAGCTGTATTTTAACAAATGCAGAAATAATGAGGGTTTCAGATATCCAACGTAAGCACAAAAAGATACACTCCACTCTAATATTTCAAAGCATTCAAGCTCACAACGGAAACAGCACTGAGGATACACAAAATTCCAACACCTAGTCATCAGGATTTCTAAAAGAAATCTCAGTCACATATCTTTACTCTCTCCCATCCAAAGGAAAGGATAAAATTCTGTAGAAGTTTAAAAGTGGTCTGAAAATATTATATACACTTCCTTATATACTGTACATATGAACTGGCACTTTGAAAAAAAAATTAAAAGATCATCAGTCTATTTTAAATGAAACTAAACTCTTACTTTTCTGCATGACTATGTGTTATATTACTTTACTAAAGGCCAGTACACCTAGTCTAAAGCAACATTTAGATATGTTGGCATTATATTTCAATACAAAGGCTAATATTATGATAGCTAAATAAGTTGTTCCTTTGGGGTTTTTTTCTCCTTTTATTCCTCTTCCTGTGAGTGCCAAGTCACAAGTTAAAATAATTGTTTAAGTTAAGCATGGACAAATTTAACCTCTGTAGTTTTCATGAAAGCCTCTTGGTCTGTTTTGGCAATATTACTTTTCTCCACATATAATTTTATATTTGTATAACAAGCACTGGAGTCCATCACCTGGCCCCTCAAGAAAGGTGTTTATAACCCAAAAATGGATGAGGATATCTTGCCTGAGTTAAGTAATTTCAGCATCAAGGAAATACCACAGAAAAATGCACATTTCAAATATTCTTGCAGTCCCTTGATATTTCTTTCCCTCATTCTGCCTTACCTTTTCTGCTAATAATCTTCGACTTCTAGCAACCTTCTCTATTACCAGGACATTTCAAACTGGTATGCTTCCTGATGTTAGTTTATTTCCACTGAAAGGCTCTCCTTGCAGAAATTTTTACTAAGGATATGTAAAATAAGATCTTTATGTCTGCATAAAACACCTTCGTATCCATATATAGAAAGAACATTATGTCTGCCTAAAAATTCAAACTCTACATCTACATAAAAATTAAATTGACTGTTCATGGTGACCCAGATATTATCAGCTATTGTTATTGTTCTTTTCGATGTAATTTTATAACTAGCATCATAAAAGATATGCTCTAAAGAATGTAGAAATTAGGCACATTTTGCAAAGCCATGAACATGCTCTGTAGTAATTTTTCATTATTATTATTTATTTGTTATTACTTGGAAAGTGAACACTACAGTAATTGTTCTACACTTAGTATTGAGAAAAATAAGTCAATTCTGGGCAATACTTCAGGATATACTACCATTGTAGAGGTATGTATTACCTCTGTTTCTGAAGGTCAGCATTCTTTTCACTGATCTCCTTTGTACCTTCTGAGGACATCTGGGAGATATTTAAAGTCTAAAAGTCCAAAATAGCCAGCCATGAGATGATCCGAACCAGGGAATTGATACTGATGGTCTGGCCAGGAAATGTGACATATAAACAACTAATTTCTTGCTGGCAGTATCTCAGGTATCTGCCTTTTAAGAAGAGGCTTTGGAAGAAGATTCTGCTATGTCCCAGCAGTGGAATTCAGGATAGAAAATAGATTTAAAGATTTTTAGGAAAGTATTTTTCTGCTACTGTTTTTTCTTGAGATTCGCACCATTGCACCCTGCCTAGATTGTCTTACGATATTACTTTGTCAAAGGTCCATCACACCATAAGCCATGGAGGAATGCAGCCATGAAGAAGGACACACAGAAAATCAGGAAAAGCCATATAAAGGCCAGATTCTCTCTGTGAAAGTGAGCAGAAGTAGATGCTTAAGATGCCAGGATGTATTCCTAATCAAAACAAGGAAACATTCTTAATATTGTTTAAGTAATTTTATCTCCGCATGTAGAATACTGTGCATGGTTCTAATAATCCATATTAAGAAAATAGTAATTTAAATTACAACAGCTACATATAGCAGGAGCTGAACTGATTAGGGAAATAGGGATCCTGTTTTATAAGCTATGCTCTCTTGGGGGTACAAAGTTTTTTCCACAGTATTAACAGAAATATCTATTTTGGCAAAATTTCTGTACAGCAGATAGGGAGTTGAGAGTTGAGCTTATTAGAAAGAAGTAGAATAAAACCTATAACTGGAAGAGAGCAATGGGAAACAGCTACAAGAGACAAGAGGGAAGGGATATACTTGCCTTCTGTAAGCGGGCCAAGAGAATAAATGTCAAGGAGAGAAAGAAACTATTTAAGATAATGTTGATGTTAGAAGATACACATATAAATTGCCTCCAAGTGAAAGTAAACCATCAAAATGACTAGCATAACAAAGCACTGGTCTCACTGATCAATGGGAACCTATGCAATCTTAGACCCAGTGTTTGATATCATACCAAAACAAAGTGGCAACATTTCAAAATGTTCTCATTTTGACTTTCAAGAAAAAAAGAAAAGACAAAAAACCCCAGCATAAACCAGACATTTGCTAACACTTTAACCAGCCAAGATGTCATTCCTTTTTCTTGTCATTCTCTTATTTCTCCTTTTAATGATATCCAGAGTTTGATTAACCACTTAAGCAGACAAAAGAGTTTATTGGTATAATATTTGCTTTTCCATGTGTTGAGTAGTCTATAACACAGACATCTAGTTGTCACTCATCATAAATCTACAAATGCACAACTACCATATTGCATGCATATACTTAAAGTTACAGTTATAAATTACACTTTTATTGGTGCATCTATTTTCCTACCGAGCAAAACAATTACAGAGCAAATTGAGAACTGCAAGGATTCCACTTGAGCATTAACTTGGTAGCTGCTTCCCCACTGTGCTGGCACTGTTTTAACTCTTTTTCCTACTTGAGTCTTGCAACAGAGGCAACAGCTGTGGCCAAAGGCAGTCAAGTCTGGCAGTTGCAGTTACCCAGATGACAATCTCTGGTGTATCTCTCCAATAGCAGCAGCAGCAGCGACATCTGGATCTATTGACAGCTCAAAGGTTTCTCTCTTGGCTGGTTTCCTCCGTCGCAGCTGTGGAACTGTCTCAATTGCTATCATGGGGTTGGGCTGCAAGGAGGGTGACAGAGTTCCCTCATCCTGCTATGATTATGAGATTCCTCGCTGTGTACTTCTAATCTGTCTCTCTTCTTAATCATACTACACTGAGAACTAACTAGATAACTAAATAAATAAATAAATAAGGGAAACTTCCATTTAATTGCCCATTTTTTAGAATGGTCTATTCTCTGGCCTTCAAGCGCACTGCCCACTTATGCACCACATTGCTTCTGATTGCAAGAAGAATTTCAATTCCACACACAGACTATTTTACTGTGGGTTTGGTTTTGGTGTTGTTTTGGTGGGGCTTTTTTTGCTGATCTCTAGCTGTAAATGCATTTTCTCTTTAGAAACATAAAGACACACTACACAAAACTGTGCTCTCTGACACAGATTCTCATTGTGACTGAGTAACCATGCAAGAGTTGGAAGTTGGGCAAAGTTTTATCTTAAAGGTGATGCTTACTGATCCCTGGGTTATTGGATACCAAATACCACAGGAGAGGAGATGGAATAAGAGGGGATTGTAACTGATGTACTACTAGACAGAGAAGGGGAACAGTATATGTGCAGCAGCAATCCAGATTGAAAGAAGAAATTCTCATTTGGGCTTGCTTATCACACCCAGCACAATATCTGTGACAGACATACCTGAAATGGAGAGAGGTGTTGAGGGGTGTAGGTAAGGCAGAAATGAAAAGAGGAGTTTGTAGCAAAAGTCAAAGCTAGGTTTTTGGTGAAGACCTCAGGAGAAACAGGGAGAGTGACTTATGAAACAAAAAAGATTAAGCTGGCCTTGCAACATAGGACACTTTCAATCTTTTTGTTCTTTTTTAAATAAAAACAAACAAAGAAACAAACAAACCCAAAATGTAAACAAACAAAACCCCCAAAACCCAACAATAAAAACCAAAGAAAAAAACAAAACCACAAAAAATCCACCATATCTCAGTAACTACCTTTGTAAAATGTTGTGTGGGAATTTAGCTAAGAGTCTCATTATTTCAGTCACAGTCTTGTGGCTGAAACCAAGCTCAGAGCTTTAGAAATTTAAAGATAAAGTGCTTCAGAGTGTATAAGTGCTGAGAACTTACAGGGCTGTCCTATCCCTACAAATAACTACTCGATAATAATTTGGTGAACCCAGCAATAGAATTTTGACCTCAAATGCTGTGTTAAACAAAGAACTTTCTTGCCCATTTGCTATAATTCTCTCACACAGGGTTCATGCTTCTTTTAGAAATGTCTGATCACTACGTGAAACCTAGAGGCAGGAAAGCCAGACAAAACTCTGAGGCTTACTAAAGCTGGAAATCTAGACTTAAAATTCTACACAAAATATAAATTATTAGCACTACAGTGAATCATATATCATAATGTAAATTAATAATATATTACTCAGTGAAATGCTAAGTGTGATTTTTAATACTATATGACAGACTTTCTAATTTATGAACTGTCTATTAAATTTAAAAGTCCTTCCATTTCTTTCTTCTCTATCATATATTAAAGTCTCCTTTTGTTTGAGTCTCTTAATCCTTCATTTATTAACAATACCACTCTTTCCTATTATTGCTTTTGGGTTCTTTCCTTTCATTTTTCCCTTTATTTTCCTTTACTTTTCAAGTCCCCTGATTTTCAATTTTCATGACAAAAATATGTAAGAATTTGACCCAAATGTTTTCCAGCTTTCTCCCTATGTATATAATATCTTACAAGAATATATTAAACTCATATACATCATTCTTAGAAAGATCCATAAATAATATAAAATAATAATAGGAAAAATAATATCTATCACCTCTAGTAGGTAAAATATGGTATCTTTTCTCTCTGGAATTCTTTCTTCTCCACTGGCTTCACTACGTAGTAATTAATATAATGTGGACTCCAGATCCAGATAATCCTTAGTAGAAGTGTTTTTGCCTGACAGATACTTACTATATAAACATTTATGTATGTATCTACATTGATTAAAATTTTCTGGATCTCTGCTAAATTGAAATCCAGGTCAAAAAGTACAAGACTAACATAAAAAAAAAAAAAAAAAAAAAAAGAGAAAAAAAATTACTTCCCTTGTAATTATATTCCTTTGTGGAAATGTAAACTCCCATAATCAAAACTGTACATAATTGCCAGTTAGTTGCCTTAAGCACACTGATTTGTGTTTGTTATAAAGTCCTAGTCCCTTTATAACATGGTTACCCTTGGGAAGGTCCATAAATAACATGAATTTTCAGAACTCTAATTTTTCTAACTGGATGATACATAAAAATTGTTGTTTTCTAAATCTTTTTGTGGTACTTTTTTCTGCTTAGACCATAGTGTTTATCCATAGGATTTTGCACGGGCATTTAAATTGGAGAAGACACAGAGTGCAGCTCTGCAACCCACATGTTATTTAGCAGCTCACTGTTGTAGCGAGTTGTAGGGGGGATTCTGCAGATCCTTTGGGATACCTAACACCAGTGAAGCCTTGTCTAGCAGTCACCACCAAGCTGTTCTGCACATACTTTGTGATCTAACATATCCAAATAGGATGAGAGAAGAGGGCTTTGTAATACAAGTGGCACAAATGATCACATCAAGGGGGTCATCTGAGCAGTATCCCTAGCTAGTAAAGACTTCTCCTAGTGCTCTCGCAAGTAGAGGGGAACAAATGGTATCCACAATGCTATTATTATCAGTGATTTGTGAAACATGCCATGCTGTATATGGATGTCATGGCACAGTGTGCAGGAGAGATTTGCAAGCCATTAAAGGAATTATTCTATTGTGAAGCACTTGAATAAATTTAAGCACATGAGTTTCAGCAAGTGAATTGAAACTATTGTGGCTGCTCCTTTTATGTCTGTCTTCTTGTGTATCTGAGTGCTAATTTTTAATATGGATGTTATGAGACTGATTTCATCTTTATTGTTTAACTGAGAAAAGTTCTCTGATCTTAAGAGGATTCATGGGCAAATGCCTGAAGACTGAAATACTTTTCATCAATAGAATAGGTTCTAAAAACTCATTGGCTTACATATTCTCTTGCTGAAATGCTTGAGTTTTGCACTGACACCAAAGACCAGTTCAATCTGCAGACTGGTTTGGGCTTTGGTCCCTACATTGTGTCTGCCAACAATGGTGTCAGCTGTGATCTAGACACCTGTCTGTTAAAAAATACACTGAGACCACAAACTCATTTCATACAGATCACTGAAAAGACATTAGATTGCAATAATTGCTGTTACTTCCAACCTGGATTAGATTTGAACCAAGAACCTAGGCTTCATATTCTATTACTGGTCCCCTGAGTAGTTCACTACCCTTGAATTCTTTTTCTGATGCTGTGTTATGTACTCTTGAAGTAATATATCAGATTCCTGATTCTGTGCACAAAGGAATGACAATTCATATGAATAATTCTTCAGTGTACGAGGATTTGTATCCAAAAATATATAACATAAATCCAATCTATTTTAGGAACATTCAAATTCTGACAACTTCCCAGAAAACAAAAATTAATTATACCTTTCTCAGACTAGGATCTTTTGGAAGGCTTCTGCCTCTACCAAGGACAAGTTTAGTTTTGGATTATTTGCATCTGTGGCACACATAGTACAGGCCCAAGTATTTCAGAGGTTACTGAATTTCATGACAGGATACTGAGTGGGACTAAATACACTGTTGGAGTAAATCCTCTACTAAAATATATGGATTTGCACCAGTAAATATCAGCAAGGAATAAATAATGTAAATTCTTGAAATATTTTAGTTGGGGGAGGTATATTTAAAAATATACATATTACCATCAGCAATGCCAGTAGAAGACTTTGCATGAAGACATGCAGGGGATCAAATAGCCATCATAAAGGACCATTTTATAATTCTGCTATATAAACTTTATTTTAAAGGTACACATTTGACCTCACAGTAAATTGGGACTGTGACAAAAAACCATTTTTGCTCTTGTATTTTTTCAGCTAAGCCACAGCGGGTTTAGCACTGTTTGAACCTGTATTACATTTGCACACACAAAAATCAACAATAGGATACATTAATTTCAGAGATGTGTATCATCAAAGATCTCTTTTTAGTTAAAAAAAAAAAAGAAAATCAAAATCCTGAATCCTAGATAATACTTTCTATACATTGCTGTATTTAACTGAGAGTTCATGTTTACAGCTCAGTTGTAAAAAGCTGAGAAAATAGAGCTTTGTTACCCAGGCACTGATGAAACTCTAAATAGCATTGCAGGCAGAGCTGTATAATGAGTACATATTAAAATGTCTTTGGTGTCTTCTGAGAGTGCAGAACATTACTTGTTACTCAGACCATAAATGTATAACAATTGTGGTTTTGTAAAATAAGTTGAAACCTCCTGCAGTCTGAAATATAGAACAATGCAGATGACTAATTTGAATCAACGAGGTTCCACGTGGCATGTCACAGTGGGATTCCTAATGATCTTCTACAAGGATACTGTTTGTCTAAGGCTCTCATTTTCTGTCCTGTGATGTGTGGATGTGAACTATGCTGAAAATAATATGAGGCTAATTACCAACCTTGTCAATGGCAATTCGCATACAATGATAAACCATATTTCCTAAAAAAAAAAAAAAAAAAAGAAAAAAAAATTAAGCCACACATCCTTTCAGTAATAATGACACCGAAACTAAAGATGGTTTCAGCCTCTGCTCATCGTTTCTTTGTTTCTAACAGCATTTTTCAGGCTAGGCGTCAGCACAGGTGAGATTAAAATTAAGAAAAATAGTCAACCCGGGTTAGAGATTTTAAAAGTATCATGCCCAACAGCCTAATCTTCAGACCAAATATATGAGAAAGGATATAACAAAGGTCTGTGGAAAGAAGGATGTTTATCCTATTTGTCCTTTTTTATAAAGCTCCTCCCTTTTTTTATCCTTCCTGCATTTATTCTGTACAACTGTTAGAGAATATCGCAAAGGTCCTGTTTCAGATTTAAAAAACCTGGATTTTATTACATTTTCATTCAGTTAATCAACTTCTTTTTTTATCATCCAAGATTGACCATAATACAGTAATTTAAAGTGAAACTGCAAACCTTAAATCCTGATATTCCTTTAACAGGCACTAAATAGCCAAGAGTACTCAAAAGGACAAGAAAAAAGATTTAGTAAACTGACAAAGGGTGATCTATGTTGTTTTAACTTCGCATATAATGTTCTCTGTTGTTATAAAACATTTTATCCTTCCAGTTTAAATATATACAAGACATTCACTGCCATTTACTATGCAAATGCTAAAGCACACAGTAAGTAAGGGGTCAAAGCTATTCTCACCTTTTTGACTTACTTTCTCTGTTGTCTTCTTTTGTGATACATGACTTTGGGAATGAGGAAAATGTTACTCTTTTGGTACTTATCTGTGTTTTTTCAGCAATGTCTCGTACATCCAGTTACAGATACAGGCATGCAGATACACCTCCCTGTGTGTCATTCTGTCTGCAGCTACACACAGATACACATACATATATGCATATGCAGGTTTTCTAGTTAAAAAACATATTGGTAGGTCAGAAAACTAGGTATCCTACGAAGTATGACAGAACATTGTGTCAATTGTCATACCACTTTTGATGCAATGGAAAGAATTAGACATAAATAGCTGTATTACAAGCATTAGAGAATCTACCTTCTTGATATGCTATTGAATTAAAGTAGCTTCTTTTATAGTCAGTGCTTCTGTAGCATAAGTAAGTTTAGTGACAAAACAAAACAAGAGGCAGAGCAATTGAAGCAGATGTTCCATGAAACTCTTACTATACAGAACACAAGGGTCTGGCATATAGCTCATCAGTAAAACATGAGAATGTACTTGAGTAGAAAAATCACAATCTGGTACCCACAGGCTATTGCCTGCATCTCATGTAAACTGATAAATTAAAGATGCTGCACCATTTTTCCTTGTCTTTCCTTTGTCAAATGCAATCATTTAAACATGCATTTTGGTACTGAAAAACTTAAAAAATAAGCAAACACACCAACATATACTTAGCTTGCCGAAGCACAGTCTTCTACACACATTAGATTTTTTCTTATCATCTCTCTGTGTACTTTTTTTAATCTCAAATAATATTGTTTATTTTGCCTGAGGATTTGGACTTGTAAAAGCAAATTTCAAAGTCTACCCACTCCACCCCCTCTATCTTTATCGGTGGTAGTGAGAGATGTGTTTATCAGAGATTCCGCAGAGTAAAATATCCATTTATGGTCACTTTGTAAGGAACCATTTTAAAATTATGCAGGTGTTAAAGAAACCCACCTAGAACAACCAATAAAAAAATATTGTTATGCTATGTAAAATAAAAAGTATTCTGAGAGTCAAAATAATGAAATGAAAAATCAAACTGTCCCCAGACATTTTGATAGACTGGCAAACAATGTAGTGAAAATATAAGAATGTTCAATAGCCATGTATAAACAAAATTTATGGTTTCTGAGAATTTGATTATATTTACATCCATGGAATCTCACAAGATCTAGGACAGTTTTAGTGTTCTCTGCTGACAGAGGTCAGACTTAATTACAGAGCAGAAACATTTTACCATTACCATTTTGAAAATGGCAATTTTTTTCAGTATAATACAAGTAATAATAAATATAAAAGATGAACAGGGTTTAATTTTTTAAAAAAATTGTATTTTTTATCATTATTCTTGTCTGTTCCTTATTGCTTGGAATTTTAGCTTTTTTGAAAGTGTTATATGAATGCTTAATATTCCTTCCTTGCTTGTCTTTGGCATTCTGATGCTAATTGGGACAAAATGCAAACATTAAAATTTTAATGCCACATCACAATTTTCTAATGGAGCAATCGGAATTGCAAAACAGCATAGCTTCACTGAAACTAATAATAAATCAGGTGCTAAGAGCAGCAACTCCTGCAAGTAGTGGACTACAGCCAAGCATTGCAAGATTTACAAGGACAACTGGTTTCTTTCATTTAAAAACTTAGCACTGTCTTCTCAAAATGCTCAAAAAATAACAGGTAACAATAACCCTTTACAGTTTATTGCAGGATTTTATTTTGGGCATATTTGAAATCATAAACATATTAAAACTGAGGAGAGAAATGTAATTTGAAATAAACACTGTGGCTTTCGTTTCAGTACAGGGCAGGATTACAGTGAAATAAATTGCACGAGTATACACTACGTAAAGTCTCCCACCACTCATTTAGTCCTTCTGTTCTTTTGTTCTTATTATTGACATTACTAAAGAGGACATTGAAGTCTCTTTCTGCACATACTTAGCCCTGAGCAATGCAGACTAACATGTATCTATTTCCTTTAACAGGCAGGTTGTCAGAGGTATTCCAGGTAGATGACTTTCTGTTTTGCCAATTTGGTGAACACTATAATTAAGCTATGTGCTCACCACCGGCAGAAAAAGTAATCGTCCTAAAAATTCACAACTTCACAGAAAGCAGGGGGCAGAAGAAAAGCTTCTCAACCTTCCAAAGATTACGAAAATAGTATAAAGGCACTAGAATCCTTTTAAAGGGCAGTTACATCTGCATGAGGAGTGAAATAAACTCTTCCTAAAATCTCATTCTCAGTGTCATTCTCAACTCCATACTCTCAATGTCAAGATGGCTTTTAGAGTTTTATTTTTGATGGAACTGTGGCATTTAGATCTGCTGTAGCCTTCGGCTCTCACAGTTAAGGCAATGATATTTTCACTCTGTGCTTGCCTAAGTGGATTAGGCTCTACACTGAAACACACAAAGTATGAGCCAGAGCCTCTGCATAGCTGGGTCTTAGAGCTTGCTCTTCCAGGATGAAAGCAACAGCAGCAGTGATCCCCCAGCTGTGATTTCTTCAGGGACAATCTTGTGGCTGCTACCTGCAATGCCACCCACACGTCTGTTCAACGTTTTCTCTCATAAGGGGCAGGGATTTGGTGTTCACTTGAAGAAGAGAGGTGATGCTGCTAATCCTGCCTTAGCTGCAGTCCATTTACCTCACAGTCACAGAGCAGATTGAACTTATAAAACTGAGACTTGCCAGGAGCACTTACAACCATTTCCCAGGAGTGTCTGCAGGGACTGGAGCCTCCTGTGCCCACATTATGCAGCCGCCAGCCCTCTTGCTCCTCATTCCTTCTGAATAACACTTATTCTCCTAGTAGTAGAAACTGAGTCCACTTGGATAATAAAGTGCTCTTAGAACTCGTGTTTTGAAGATGACATTTTGCAAAAAGATGTTTTCATAGCACACAGAGACACAGCTTCCTGGATAGCTGTTTCAGGACAATTGTTCCAATTAATAAATTCCCAAAATACCAACTCACAGAAGTAACCTCCTACCAGAGTGAGAGTTATAAACTTCCATGAGTAGAAGTAAAGCACCTTCAATACACAATTGTGCAATTTTTATTTTAACTGCAATGGGATATAGGGTGATATGTGCTTAATTTGTGACTGTTCATCATCTTTGAGGCCTGGGCTTAAGTCATGGTTGGGTCACAAATGAGAATGTGTCCAATGGCCACATCTAAGTCTTCAGCTATCTATTTCACAAACCTACCACAATCTGACATGGTGAGCAATCTCTGCTCAAGGCCCATAACTAGAATAGCAAGGGTGCTGCAGGTCAGAACTGAGATTTATTGAAAGGGATGTATAGTGAAGCTTAGTCCCTCACTTTCATGAGCACTAAATTCACTCAAGATTTTAATAATAAAAAATGCAGGGTTGTCTGACAACAGTCATTTTTTTTTCATGAGCCTGTCTTCTCAAATTCTCAGGCTAATGCTGCACATAGTGACACAGCCAGTGTCACTCATGACAGCATTTACCTGCATTGCAACAACATGACTTGCCTGTCAACCTTAAATGTTTGACAAACTACTCTTTTTTTCCCCAAATAAATGCATAAATAACATGAAGATATGTGCAACTGTTTTTTTTTTCTTTTTCTTGTTCTTTTTTTTTAAACATCAGGTATTATGACTGTCTGCCTTGCAGTTCTGGCTGCATTTCTGATGACCATGCTGTGGACCAAAACATGCAAAAGTCTGTGAAGTTAGTTTTGTTATTAGCTGACTCCTTCCCTCTATTTCCTTCCACTACCTACTTGTCCTGCGCCCAAAATGTCTGCAGGTACTTATCCTGTGAAATGCATACACATATGTTATGTATATTAATAATGCGATAAAAATGAAGGAAAAAAAATTAATGAAATGCTCCACACTGTGAATAATAAAATGAATGCATCTTCAGGTGAGAACTGATAGAAGAACTGTGAAAAGTGGGTGTTTCCCTTTAAGAACTGTATGTCACCAAAACCAACACAATTTTAATTAACAATGAAGTCACTGCATTAAAAAAAATGAGTTTGTTCTTCATTCAGTTAATTTGTAATAAAAGCATGCAAAGTGCTAGCCATCAGATGAAATGTGCTAATTTTAACAGTATCAAATATGCTGATTGGAATCACAATATACTTTCTGAATACATTTCTGTATTAATTGGAATGGTGAGAGCTCTCCTCCTGTTTTAGTCTCCTATAACTACCAAGAAGATATGTGCTGGGCACAAAAGAATTTGTGATGATCTCATTTCTTCCTTTGGAGATAATGCTGGGCTCTTCAGATAGCTTGCTGTTGAACAAGATTTCACATCTTTACTCTAGGAGACAGACATTCTCACTTTCATGTTATCTCCTGCATCCTACAGCTTTCATGTGCTTTCTTAAATACAACCACCTACAGAAACTGTTATGTTTATTTAATCAGCCTGTGTGTAAAACTGGATTGCTAGAGAACATAAATAGGCACTGCCTTGTCTCAAAGAAAGGTTGGACAAGCTGAGGATATGCTTGACTAAGGAGAACTGTTCAGTTTGAGCTTGGAATGGCAGGAACAGGACTGCCATTAACATTAACCTAATTTGCCTGCAGCAAAACTACCCTGTAGCATTTCAGTCCTAAGACTGAATATAGGGAAAGGTGATCAAATAACATTGACTTGTTAATCATGAGTAGCTTCAGCTTTCACTGAATGATACTATATGATCCTTTTGCTTTAGGCAGTGAGGGGGCAGAATCACTGGCTCAACAGTTTCTTGCAGTCCTTTGAATACCATGGTTCTGATATGCCACTCAATCATCAAATTCCTTTGGTCATATAGTGAAAAAGTGGGCTTGATATCAATTCTCAAACTCCACGTTTATCTGCAATGAATGCTTTGGCCAGTTTTACAGTTACATCTACGTTTTTATCATAAATCAACACAGCAGAAATGTACACTTAAGCCTGGAAAACGCAATGCCAGTGATGTGTGTTTCTTTAGTCTACTTAACATGTAATTTGTGTTATCTGTTCCTTCCCTTGTAAGCAGGCTTGTATGAGTATAAATTTAGGCAAAAGTCTAGGATAATTTCAGGACCTTTTCTATAGTTTTTGGTCTTGGAATGCATACATCTGAGGTGCTTTTTTATAATAAAAATGCTTAAAAAAATCTGATTATCTAAACTGCTGAGTAGGCAGAGAATAAAGAATAGGTTTGACCCAGAAAACCAGAAACTGCAGCAGAGTTCTGCTTTTCACCAAATTCAACTGTACTTCAGCAGATCTGTACTGGGTACCTTCTACTAGGCCAATAACATATTCATAATTTAAGAAAAAAGCAACACCAGAACAGCAGACATTGGACAAGACATGAGACCGTCAAATCAATGGCCCCGTATTTGGCTTTTGTCCTTGGCAAATTTTTAGTAATTATGCATGTTCCTTCAAAAGTATTTAGCTTTCTTTCACTGAAACATGGAAGCTCATTTCAGACTGCATAATAGGATGTCATAAACGGTGCTATACTGGAGAAAAAATCCTCCTGCTTTCACTTGTCGCTGCTGGAATCACTCAAAAGCAGCTGTAATGCCTGATTATTCACATCATGGGGCTTCACATGTGGTTGCTTAGAAGCAAACACTAATAATACATCTATATCATAAATAAAAGGGTGTCGCTTTGCCTATTGTCTTAATCACATGGACTACTGGATAGTGACCATCATGGCATCTGGAGTATCCACGGTTAAAACCATGTGAAGCTCGTTATGACACCTTGAGAGGCTGACTACAAAGTGTGATCTGCCATTTTGTTACTCATTCTGGTTAAGTCAGCCAGAATGGGATCTATCTACTTACACAGCTGAAAGTATTCTTCAGAAGCAGTCATTCAGTGCAATGGGGAAAAGAAAGGATATTTAGTAATTTAAAGCTTACTCTAATTTAAATTCCAATGAGTTCTTGGACTTGCTTAGCTACATGTTTACGGGGTGAATAATTTTACTTTGAATATTTATACTTTGCTTTTACTCAGAACTATTAGAGTTCTTCCTTTTCCTTTCAAAACTAACGCCAGTTCAGTATATTTCTGCTTCTCCACTATAACCTTATTTTTTCTTAGCTTTCAAAAACATATATTTGCTAAGCAAAATAAGATAGCAAAAGTGGTTAACACTATGCTAAGTTTCAGTAGTGCTTTTGTCAGCCAGACAGCATGTGTTTTTTCAGAAAAGACTTAAAAGAATGACACAAATGCAAGTAATGGAAGCAGACAGCTTTGCTAATGACAGACATTTCATCCAGGACTTCTGTTATTTTAATGTCCTGTTCTCAGACCTGAAGAGCAGAAGACCTCTGGCAAAATCACACTATAGCTTCTAAATCTCCTAATAGAATGTGACTGTGCCAACTAGTCTAGAAGTATCAATAAAGGTCCAATATGTCTACTCCATAAATAAAAAAGTAAAAAAGAAGCGCACGTTAAAAAACAAACGGAGAAGAGTACATTGCAGCTCTGTCCAGAAAGCTCAGCCCATATGAAGGTGTTACTATTTCCTCTTTTGATTTAGAATATACAGGTTGTACCTCAAGTTATCTGGCAGAAATACTGCAATACCAGCTATTATCATATTCAGCCTCAGTGCAAATATAATCATTAAAAAAGAAAAAAAAAAGTTTTAAAATGCTTTTCTGCAGAGCCTCTACCTCTGTCTCTGCCAGCAGTCTCTCCAGCTTTCTGTTCTGTAGAGGAACACAGTAAATCTGCCTTCAGATACAGTCCTGCTAGAAATCACAGAAGCGTTGGTTGTTAGGCCACTGCTATTTCCAGGACATTCATTCAGGAGCCCCACAAAGTTGATCTGACAATCCAAAAAGTATTGCTTTTTGTAACAGTTGCAGAGGTTTGTTTCTGGAAAGCTGACTGAGTGTGTTCGCTTACACATGCGGGTTCTGCTGAAAGGTAATTCTTTCACATGCTGTCTAGCTGACAGCATAACAAACACTAGGGCATGCTAAGGCACGTGCCACAGTCTGTCTTACAGACAAGACACCTTCATCATTCAAAAAGCCTTTCTGTTTCCTTAAGTTATTACTTAGCATTTGCAGTGATAAAAATCCTTTAAATATTTCTTTTTTAGCCAAGACATTTTCAGACCACAGCAGAACAGACATAGTTCAGCATCCTTTCACGGACAAGGCTACCCAATCCCTCTACTACTCAAAATAAATGCTAACAAACTCCAGTGCATGCAATAGCAAATCTCCCAAAAGGAGAAAGTGTCTTTCTAAAGCCTTTGAGGTGAACCAGGAAAGTACTGTTCCTCCTGAAGTAACACAGATTTGTTTGGGAGGGAGCCCCAACGTTTTGAATCCTGATCGTCTTTATACTAAACACTGAGGTGGTCTCATGTACCTTGTCACTTGTTACTCATGCAATAAACCTGAGCATTCTCTATATCACACAATACCCTGTATAATAACCTGTGTATATTAGTCCATGTTCTGAAAGGTAATAAATTCAAAAGTGACTTAAATAAAAACTTTTACTGGCCAGGTTTATTTCTCTTTTTTTTTTTTTTTTTTTTTTTGTAATAGAAATCTAAATTTGAGAGTCCAATCTTATTTCCATGCACAGTCCATTATTTGATGCATAACTGTCATGTTTCCTCATATTTTTTTCTCTGCCTAAACGTAACCTCACTCCTCATTTTACTCTTGCACATTCAGATCTTTCCAAGACTCTGATAATTCCTGACACTTCTTTTTGGACTGCTTCAATTTCTTTTCATTTCTTCTAAAAGGCAGCCAGAACTATACAAGGGACTCAAGAGACAATAGACCATCACCACACATAAACACACGGTATTCTCTGTGCAGCTGTACATAAAGAAAAATTCTTAAGTTTTTTACTTAATTAAAATGAGCTAAAACAAGGCAACTTTAAAGGGTCACATGTGGAGTAAGGAAATAAAATGAGACTTGGAGGTAAAACAGTGAAAGCTAAAAACATTTATACAAAAACCCCAAGGTCATCTAATCAGGTTAATCAGAAAAAAATTATGAAACCAACTGGCCTGTGGATTAGCTCAACTTAAGTTCCTATGAAAAATAAAACTGGGATGTCAAAGCCCACAAGAAGGAAAAGATTACTCAGGAGATAATTTTCACAGATATGAAGAAGGACAACTATTTCATCCATACAGAAAGTTTCTGTACTTTCAGCTATGGGTCAATCTCTAACCTTGGTATAAACAGGGGTATTCTAAGTGAGGGAGAAAACACATGATTTCATGATTGCTGTTTTCTCTTTGTGTTTGTGAATCTAGATCAGCCCTATCACCTATTTATTTATGAAAATGATTCCTGAGGAGGGCCACCAGAGAGAAAGTCACATTTCAGTACATTGGCAAAGGGAGACAAGGTGCACAGTTAAACTCACTTAGCACTAGTAATATAATGGTCAAACGGTTGAACATTCACTGTATAAGTAACTTTTTTCCCAGTTAAGTGCCTGGAAGAGACTCAGAAAAAGGCAAAGATCCACTTATAGGTCTGAAACAAAAGTGATAATGTAGCTGAATTCAGCCTAAAGAAAAAGGTTTTTCTCAACAATTCCAGGCCAGGTGCAAAAATGGGAAGAATGCAAGTTGCCTCTTTGTTCTTCCTGGAAACCTACCTAAGTTAGGGCATATTTCCTATTTTTGCCAATATACCTTTTGGCATAGCCTAGAAGTGGGCCTAATCATGATATCTCTGCCAGCATAAACTCCTAGTACGTCTGCAATTGCACTAACAAAATGGTGTTATAACCGTCAGTGTTCACTCTACTGAAAAACAAAGCAGGTTTAAAACAAACAAATGGAAGCACTTTTTATATAATACATAATGAAATTGTGAAACCTACTGCCTACAGGAACAGGTAGAAGACAAAACTTTATCTGGATTTAAAAAAACATTAGGCAAATTCATAGAGGAGATGTACATCATTGGTTATTAAACACGAAAGCTCAGATGCAACCTCTGGCTCAGAAAAAAAAAAAAAAAAAACACAAAAAACACTAAAATGCTGATTGCTAGGAGCCGAGAAATTATACCATGGGAAGGATCATTCCATAGCAGCCTTATTTTTCTGTTCTTTCCCTAAGGGTCATGTTAGAGCTAGGAAACTTTGGTCCTTTGATCTCAGCTCCCAAACAGGTCACAGAAGCAATAATTCCTATAAACCCTCAGTGAAAATAAACATGAATACTCCAAGTTAAAAAGGAGTCTTACCTTATTCAAACATTCGTTGGTCCTTGTGGCCTTTCAAATACTGCAGCTTACTAATAGTCATGAAAATTTCCATGTACCTTACATGCTATAAGCTTTCAGAGACATTTAGTTTTCAGATCCCCAAGTTCAACCACAGAAAGCAAAGGAAAGGGTTTGACCAAATACATCAATTTTTAGTGGGTCTTCCCCTCTCTGTCATTGCTTTGGTAATTTACTACAGCTAAGATCCCTCCCTCTCTGTAAGAAGAGAATATAAGAAATGCTCTACTGAATCAGATCAAAGTCTGGGTTCATCTAACCTAAATGTCTGTCTTCCACGGCTCAGCTTTTTACCATCAGGTGGTCATTTGGCCATACTATCCCCTTAAAAAATGCATAAGAAATACTGCCTAAGCTGGAAACCTGACTAATTTCTTGCTGCCATATCCTAGAAAAAAAAAAGTAGTGTATAACAAAGGACTCTCTCCAACCTATCTTCTTATCATTGCATAAAACTATCTCAACTGGTTCCCATAACAACAGCATTAGAAACAATACATAAAAGTGAAATAATAAACAAAAAAGCAGCAATCAATTTCATATTCCTGTCCTTTCCAAACTCTGACATTATCATGCTGTGGCATATACCTCCTAGAGAAATGCAAATACCTAAGCTTTACCTGAAACAGTATGTTTATAGCAATGAACAAAGTAGATGACACCTAAATCTCTGACATGGCACTGTCTCCAAGGCTATCCTCTGTGTGACACGTTAGCAGAACCAAATAACCCAAAGACTTTTGGCCCTGTTGCTATTACCTTATTGTTGAATCCATCTGATACCTTTTTAGCAATGTTTAGAAGGTTCTGTAGTACAATATTTTTCTATGAACCAAAACCAAAGAGTAAACAAATAGACAAACGACAGGAGCAGTTTATGAAATATTTATATAAAATTTTGCAACCTTCAACAGAGACCAGGTTTGTTGTCAGAAACAACAGGATATTTCCAGGCAAATAATCTCTTTCATCAGTTTTCTATAGAAATAGAATGGAAACTTTAAGAATGAGACTTTGAAAAATGTAGTATAAAACTGGGCAATATACTGTGAAGATCTCCCCATTACACCTCTGCTTTGTTTCTTTGCAAAGAAAAGACAGGTGTTGATAGCATACCTTGTCTCTCTCAAAAATGATTTATACTAGAAATTCCACTAAAACCGGCTATCCTTCCTGGTGTTATGGATAATAATAGAAGTTACTTCTATTTAAATTTACCTGATGAATGAATCATTCACTTGCTCTTCCTATGTACCTTTAAAATTTTCTCCTATACTGTTTTATTTAAAAAGTTATTAATGAAATACATATAATACAGTGAAACACATGTAGATATAGATTTCACACCTGTGTGTGCAGTGATATACTCTCTTTTTCTCTCCTTTCTCCAATTAGCCTCCCAATAATGTGAGCAGGCTAACATGATTACAGGTAATGAACCAATTACTATTTCTACAGTCATGCTGAACTGTTTTTCCTTTGACTTAATTATGTTTAAAAATAACAAGCTTTCATTATGCTTTTTATTGATGATCACATTTACATCCCAAGTCAGCTAATCAGCCATGAGCACATAACAATGTGGTTTGAATGCTTATTGCTTGTAGGACTACATTTTTAAACTTAGCAAACCAATATGCAGAAATATCCATAGTTAACAATTTATAGACAGAGTCCAAGCCTGGAAAGACATGAATCCTCTAGTACTCATCACAGTGCATATGGATATGCATGGGTATGCCATGCTTGTGGCTTCATGTATCACTAAATATTTGCATCAAAAGAGGCAGTATAGGGAAGAGAGGAATGAGAAAGAACTAAGAGTCACAGCAAGACTGAGTTTGCTTGGTAGCACTGTTGCTCTGATTTAATCTCCAGAAACTTATTCCACCTCACAGTGAGGGGTTGGCTGGGCTTTTCTCTCCTGTGAGCTCTCTTGGAAAGGATTCTGAAGCAATTTTTCATTTATTTATTTATTTATTTGTCTGTTTATCTTGCAGCCTGTCCTGGGGCAAGAAGGCAATGTTAATCCTCTTGAGCAAAGCTGGGGACAACACAGCCTCAAGGACACTTGGAGTCACCTGGTCAGGGATGGATCCACATAGCTAAAACAGTTCCATGTGGACACATTTTTTTCCAGAATTCTCAAGAAGCTATATCTTTTCACATCTTCAAGCAACAGCAAGTCACTGCTTTGGTCCAGACCTGGGAATCATGGCTCCTGTTTGCACTTCTCATTTTGCAAGATCACCAAAAGTCCTCAGGGTCTTTTCTGTTGCTGGAGCCATGATGTCAAAGGAGAACAGTGCAGTGAGTATTTTGTCGCCTAATTTTAAATAAATGAAATTAATAGGTTTGAGTAAAGAATAAGGATTCAGGGTTAAATTATGGAATTTATATAGTCAGCTGAAACTTTTGCAAACAAAAAGCTTCTCAGACAGACAAGAAGTTTATATCGAACTGCAGAACTCACAGTTGTCTCTTTCAAATACACTTAGGTCAGGTCCTGCCCGTTTTCTACGGAGGCCAAAATGGCTAAACTACTCAGTGTATTAAAACATGTGTCTTACTTACCTTCCAGGGCACTGGTCTAACCTCCCACAAGCTGGTGGAAATGCGTGCCGTTATTCCCAGTACTATCTCACAGATAGACAGAAAACATTAGGCTCCTAGCAGACATGTAGAAATCTCATGGTGTATCAGCACACCATCCTAATTTCCAGGTTTTATTCCAAAGAGAGTTTCTAATGGGTTTTTTGGGATTCTTTGTTTTTGGAGGTTTTTTCCGTATTGACTGATCCTTTTGAAGAGCAAAAGGGTAACACAACTATTTCAAAGAAATTGAGCTATCTTCAGGAGAGATTCAAAAATTCGCTTAGTGTGCTTCCCTTTGGCCTAAGAAGCTCATGTAGGAGCTTTTAAAACTTTCCTAGAAATCGCTCTTTCATCTTGTTGGATATTTTCAATCTTTTTGTAAGATGCTTGAATCTTTCCTTCAGCACAGATGTTGGCTTGGTAGCGTCAGATTTTGGACTACATTTGAGAAGCCAGATGCCTCAGAGTTAAGCACTGAAGCAAACTACTTTTAGGCACTTATGTTCTTAATTAAATCCACCCTTTTAAACTATGAACATCGCAGAAAAGTCTCTCTGCATTAAGAAGAATTTATATTAAGCCATAGAAAAATGTTAAATTTTAATGTGGTAGAGCACTCAAATTTGGTTCTTACTAGTGAAAATCTCATTTACAAAATGGCTGCTAATGAAATCTTAGAGAAAATATGTTGGCTTCAAAGCAAAATTAACATAAAGACAAATGACCAAGGAATTATTGTTTTCAATAAGTTCTTTTTTCATGTGCTAATTACAGAGTAAGAAAGTCATTCAAGTATCTTATTATCTATCTCTCCTTTTTCTGCCAGGACTTTATAAAGGGTGTGGAAATGGAGGGGGATAATAATAATTTCATTTATGTTTTAAAGAAAATAATCAGGTTAGTCAGCATTTAATACCTAGAGCCTGAATTTTCCATTTGCATGACTTTGAAGGACAAATATAATATTATCAGTTCTGTCAGTGAAATGAAAGATGGGGCCTTGAGCAGAATTATTTATTTATATATAGACAAAAAATCATCTAATCTGAGAAAGAATTGACACAGGAGAGAAATCCATTGGGATATAGGCAGAGATATTAATTTTGTTATGATTAGTACAGATACTCATATTTGACAAAAGTAGTTTTACTGCTATGAGTTTTAACATTATTTTGCATAAAAACTTTTGGGGGGAATCCTGCAAAAACTAGATCAACAGTTTCTAAAAACATTTCGGTATCCCAGGTAAAATTGCCTGAAATAATTATTACTTTGGTTTGAATGTTTGCAAGTTGCAAACTCTAAAACTTTAAGGGAGCATAAATACACCTGCTGTGCTAAGGGATTAAAACCAGAGAGAACAAAGATATCCATTGTGGTAAATGCTACTAAAAAGAATTAAGTGTTCAGTACTCTATAAAGCAGGAGACAAATTTCTCTTGTTTTAAATGGCAGCAGGCATTGAGGACTGGTGCCATGAGATGTTTCTGCACTCAGAAGTGTAGGAGGACTGCAGTTTTGCTGAGATTCCTCAGTGATTCCATAATTCCATGATTCTATGATAGTCTTTGGGAACCTCAGCTCCTCTCAGAGGATGCTGCAGCCTGAGTATCAGTACTGAGTTTTCTCAGCATATCACTCTTGCACTTTGGGTTCTGCCATGGATGCCTATTAAAGCCTAGTATTACCTACAAAACTGCACATTCAAAGTGATGCACCAACCCTGAGGTCCTACCCTTCTGGTCTCCTGCCAAATCCTACATTTAAAGTGAAAGACTTTGGCTCTTGCCCTTTCAGCACCTCTGTTCCTCCAACATAAAAGTTGTTGCTGATGAAGTTTCATGAATTAGAGGGCTTTTTTCTGCCTATTTTACAAACACCCATTAACTCTTATCTGTTCTCTTCAGCTTCTGCACAACATTTTTAATAAAAATGCTTTAGGCTGTCAGCCCTTACTTTGAACAAGAATTGTTAGGATTTTTCTTAAATATAAACAGCTGGGAAGAGTCTGGAGGTGCTAAGCACTCAGAGAGCTTCATGAATAACGTGTGTCATTCTCAGCTAAACCCAAAAGCATCCCCTTATGGGCTACTTACCAGAGCCACAGGAAAGGGCAAGTCAGCAAGCGTAGGCCAAGGCTCCTTGAGAGACAGCAGTGCACCCAGTTCCCCAGACAGCTGTCCCATGCCAGTCAGCAGACTCTGCCACCTCTCACCAGGGTCCTGGTGAGAGTAATAATTCATTTATGTTTTAAAGAAAATAATCAGGTTAGTCAGCATTTAGTTAGTCAGGTAGTGAGATGGGCCTGAGCTGTCACTGGGTGCCAGGCAGGACTCTGGTAGGCATCCTACTATGGCTCTCCTCTCTAGGATCCAATTAGGCCATCTGGACAGCATTGTTATCCGGAAGGCAAATGATGCTATGGATCAAAAAGGAGACACTTTTATATTGCTCAGTCCATAACAGTTGGAGAAATGTTTTAGAAAAACAGATAGAGCCAAATATTAGCCCATTGAGAAGCAAAGAGAAAAAAAAAAACACCTGTGAGATAGTAATCCCTTAATCTCTTATGGCCATTTCACAAGCAAATGTCTCAGGTCAACATTTCCTTGAGATCATCTTTTCCTCAAGTGACAGAGCAGTTTTTAAGCAGTTGAGAAGTTTCCCTGAAACTGCTTCATCCTTCTCCAGTCTTCCTCACTCTGGAGAGGAATGGTTTGCATTTCTCCCCAGGGGTCCTCCCTATCCCCAGTGTTTCACACCAGACCCTGATTAAAAGAACTCAGATACATGTCCTGAATATGGTAAGTGGGTTTATCTGAGATCACTGTCTGCAACTCTTGCCTGTGGGCAAGCTGTAGCTCAGATTTAACGCTTTGAGTGCAGAAAGGTAGAACACACGTAGAAAGAAGCACGTGGAGTTCATGGTCATAGAAATAATGCCAAGGCCTGTCACATTGTCCCTAGCACCATTTTTTTGCTCCTCCAGAGCCTGGTCACATACTGGAGGCACAGGCAAATCTAATGGAAGAACATCCATCATGCAGGACATATATCATGCCCTCTAAGAAATTTACCACAGAGTGATTTCTGCATGAAAATTAAGATGTTGACAACATAGGCACTTTGGACATCTCTTGTCCTAGGAGTTAAGAGGAGGGAGATAGCACATGCATGGATTTGAGCTGTAATTCAGCACAATAAGGAACTTGGCCTCAGTGCTGGTATGCAGTCTGTTCTTACACTCTTGTTTTTATCCTGTACACCAGCAGTAAGTGTGCCAACATACAGATTTTCAGGTGTATTATAAACTTTTTTTTCAGTTCATTTTGACTTTTTGATTTTATTTTTATTTTTCACTGAGCTTCTCATTTATCAAGGAGCTACAAGCTTCCGTTTTCGAAGAAAGGAGCGGTCATACTCTGTAGTGGCATTTGGAAAGGCCAGGCTGAGGCAGAAAAGATGGGGACTATTTAAGTCACCCCAGCTATGATAGGCCTCATGTTATGAAGCCCTGGCTTCAGTATGACTGTCTTGGACTGGAGATATTAGTCTGGGATCTATCCCACAGGTGATTCATTCCAACCCCCCTAGAGAGGGTTTGCTACGAGCAGGGAAAATATCAGAGGTTTCTTCCTCTTTTGACTTTCCAGTCCCTCTTTCCACAGACTTTAAACAGAACAGAACAGGAGTTCTCCAGCTTTTTAATTTAACTATATTGTATTCCAAGTTGGTGCCTTCATTTTTTTAAGATGCTTACTACATTTTGGGTGCTATGGTTGTTGCATATTTTAACACCACTACAACAATAACATCTAAGCAAATAATTTGCAATTAATAACTTGAAGAACTTAATCTCTGCTCTCATTCATAATTTGTCTAGAAGCAGCTAACAATGTTATTGAATCTGTTGAACATTCAGAATTATACCACCAACTATTTTAGTGACTTAGTTTCAGGTCTACAGATTGTGTATGAACCCTCTATTGCAAATATAGGAAAAATACTAATTTTGCAATAGATATTTTTAGATTCAATGCAGATATCACATTATCTACGTAAGTATTTGATATTGAAAGGCATTACTTTCTGTCAACATATAAAGGTGATATGACATTTTTATTCGGCTTCATCTGCCTCCAGTTCAGCCTCAAAAAGAGCAGAAGAAACATGACCAAAGTTAAAAACAGCTCCACCAGAACAAAATTTGATCACTGAGGAACAAATCAGTATACTTGCTTGCCTCTGACTCAAATTAACATTAACAGAATATATATACTCCAAGTTTCCAATACTGAAGAGGCAATAGCAACAGCCTAAGGGTGTTTCATTTTTTTTCCAATGCAAACACCAGATCTTTCAGGGTCTCTAAATTGTCATGTCTGTTGGATCAGAATCCACCTTCAAGTATACCTTGTGATATTCAGCTATGCTGGCATTACCTGACCATAATGGCACAAGCTGTGGGTAGAGCAGAAACCTCTGTTCCAAACTTTCACATGCATTAGGTTTCTACTAGCATTTCATCTTAGTACCTCATTAATAAATAAATGTTTATGAATAAAGAAATACTAAAGTAGATGGGTATTATTTACTACATTTGTGATTCAAGATGAAAAATGTCCCTGATTTATGCTAACATTTAGTGGGAAGGGTTTTAGAAATTTGTCTCTTTATGTGGAGATTAAATATAGGCACTAGGAAAATCCTTTTTGTATATACAAGGCTTGGTCGCATGGTTAACATCTGGAATGTATTCATTTCTTCTATAAACTACATATGAATCCCTTTCTACTGCATTCCTCAAGCAGCAAGCAACATAGATGTATTAATATCGTACTCATGGCTAGGCTTCGCGAACGAAGATTTGGGAAGGGCTCTACCCACATTTGTTGCAGGCACGTTGGTGGCTAAAAAGGCCAGTACGAGATAGGCATGTCCAGTTGCAAAAGGCACAGCAGAAAGACTCCTTAGGTGGTATATTCTGCAAGACACGATTCTTTCTGCGTTGTCTTTTCTCCTCAAGAGTGATCCTGCATGCGTTCTCAAAAGCATCAGCGGCGTTATAGATGGTGTGTCTCCAGGCCTCCCGATTGGAGGCCAGAGTAGACCAGTTATGGTGATCAATATGGCCAAGGCTGAGATGTTGTTTCAGGGAGTCCTTGTATCTTTTCTTCGGGGCTCCTCTCTTGCGGCAGCCAGTGGCAAGTTCACCATAAAGCAAGATCTTAGGGAGGCGGTGGTCCTTCATCCCAGAGACGTGCCCTGCCCAGTGCAGCTGTGGACCAGTGGATGTTTAGGATTGTGCGAAGGCAGCGTTGATGGAAGCGTTCTAGGAGACGCAGGTGGTGGCGGTAGATGACCCATGATTCAGATCCATATAAGAGAGTAGACAACACTATGGCTTTGTAAACACTGATCTTGGTACTTTTCTTCAAGTGTTTATTTCGCCAAACTCTTTTATGAAGCTTTCCGAAAGCACTATATGCCTTTGCTAACCTGTTGTCTATCTCCCCGTCAATCTTACCATCCGAGGAGATGAGGCTGCCTAGGTAATTAAACTGCTGGACTGATTTGAGCTCTGATTGGCCAATGGTGATGTGGGGATGATGGAAGGCTTCCTGAGGTGCAGGTTGATGGAGAACTTCTGTCTTCTTTAAGCTGACTTCCAGCCCAAAGAGCTCAGCAGCATCAGCAAAGCAGGATGTTAAACGCTGCAGAGCTGCTTCTGTGTGGGCAACAAGGGCGGCGTCATCAGCATAAAGCAGCTCCCGGACAAGATGGTTTAAGGTCTTGGTGTGGGCCTTCAGTCGTCTCAGGTTGAATAGGCTTCCATCAGTACAATATCGAATGTAGACACCGTCCTGATCCTCAAGGTCTGCCGTGGCGCTTTGGAGCATCATGCTAAAAAAGACTGTGAATATGTATTAATATTAATGTGCCTTTGATTCACTTCTCCCCATTTTACAGTCTATATGCCAACAGCATGTCATTGGGCATGATGTAACCAAGTCTGCCCTAGGAAATTCAGAGAGACTGTTTTACTAGAAATTTGACCTAAAAAGACCACAATTTAATTTTATACCATTAGTTAAGCTGAAAAATATGAAAAGAACTTTGGCTCTCCACTATCTTTCTACCTCTGCAGTGGTGGAAAGGGCAAAAAGCTCACTTAAGCCTACAGCCGAGATTTCCTAAGGGAAAAAAAAAAACCAAGATGTAGTAAACTGGATGCAGATAGCCTTATGTCTACAGGTTCCTCCTCTCGGACAGAAGTAGAAAGTAAGATAGCATGCAGGTGGAAGAAGCATTGCTCAGGATGCCTTGCCTTGTGCACCCCTATCTGAGTGACAACACTTTTTACAGCCACTCCTGCCGCTTAGGTGTTGACAACACCCCTGGCATGGTTTTGTACGCTACTGACCAAGTACTTTCCCAGAAAAAGATATTCAGGGCAAAAACATGGGGTGATCACCCTGTCTTATTCAGAGGGGTGAAGGGAAAGGCAGCCTTGGCTCTTGCCAGCAAGGCCAGGGCAGGGCTCCAACCCCCTGTGCTGGAATAGCTGTATCCTCAAATAGCTGCAACACTTCTCACAGTGGATATTTTAGCTTGTGTTTGCTCCAGAAAAGGGAAACACATCTCCACCCTCTGCCAAGCATGATCTCATCATAGCCGCAGCTCTGGCCTTTGTTTTCAGGTTAGTCCTCTCCACCATGACCTGTTATCTATTGCTTAATAATTGCTGTATATTTTTATCTGTAGCTCAGTAGATGGACCCAGAGTTTGAAATCGGGTGCTCATTATGTCCGTGTATGCTGAATGCACAGAGAATAGAGATTTTAATGGTGATAAATACTGTAGAACAATATAAGTTTTGCAAACTGTGTAACAGACTGGGTACATTGGGGTTTCAGTAACTGGGTCAACAGATCTTTCCAGCTGCTGAGACTGAGTGAAAGCAGATTCTACACGATTGTTCATAATGTTTAATTGAGAAACAATGTGTTGTTTTCATTGGCAATATGTTTGCTTCTGAGATACACTATCAAGGTGCATGGCATGGATTGAAACTGATTTTAGGTAGCTCCAACAAAAAGTCAGATTGTGACAGGACATTGAATCTCACTTGCCTCTTCTAGAATGGAGTCATCTGGAACACTATGCTGATTCTGGGATAATACATTGCTAAAAAGATTGGAATAAATCTGAAAGAAAGGTCAGAAGCCTATGAAATATTCTGGGAAAAGAAAGAATACATAAGTTGGAGTTATTTTGCTCAGAAAAGAAGGCAGAATGTGACAACTTCATCATTAAAGGCTTTTAAGAGTAGGCTGGAAGAAAAACATCTGTCAGAAGTGACATGGCTGTAGATAATCCTGTCATGTGTGGGGGAATAGATTGGATGACTTCCCAAGAGTTTTTTCAGCTTTAAGGTTCTATTATAGACCAGATCCACTGTCTGTTGGCAAGTGATACCTTGGGTGTGGGGAGAACCTGACAATATGGAGAAACTTGCTGAGCCCCAGGCATTTTCAGACTCCATAATGGGCCTTGAAACTGTTCTACTCTACATGACTGCCCCTGCTGAGAAAGGAAGGACAGTAGAGCTGGGAGGAGGCTTTTCATACAGAGTAATTTATTTCAAAGTACAAAGAAAAATAGGAATGTAAAAATAACATTAGAGACATATTGATTTCTGGGAAAGTCAGCAAAATACTTGAGTATCACTTTATGAGATAGTAGAGAACATTCAGAAGCTTTTTCTTACCTCTTGTCTTTAGAAATGTTTCCCTCGATTGGACAACAGAATTTTGACCTGTCACCTGTGATCTGAATTACAATAGAGCATGTAATTATGTCAACACTTAACATAGTCCATATAAGGATATTATACCACTTTTTCCCATCATTTTATAACAAACATATAGCAACAGCTTGTAAATAAAAAAAAAATAATTTAAAAAAAAGTCTTTTGCATTGTTTTCATTTCTGTAATGGTATAGTACAGCTTTACTGACTTATAACATTTTATATGACAAGTTTCACTTCTTTTAAGCCATGTGTTTTAATCATTTAAGCAGTTTAGATATTTTCAAACAGCACCCCTGTTTCCCTGTGAGATTATGCACACAAACAAAATAAATATCTAATTTACCTGTTAATTTTTAACACTACCTTATTACAAACAGCATCTCTGATTCAGTTTGAATTACTGAATGTTTTTCTTTTAGGACATAGCTATGGATACTGCTATTTTCTCTCTCTTTTTCTCTCACAAACACACATACTACCACATGGAGCACATTGCCATGTGTGTACTCAAAGCTCTCAGCCTTCATTATATGTCCATGTGCAGTGTTGTGTGAGTTCTAACCAAACCAGAACAAAGCAGCACCTGGTGCAGGCATCCCAGAGTTAAAACTCCTCTGGATGGAGGTAGTGCTATACAAAGTCAGCATAGGTTTCAGAAATGGTGTGTTTGTGTCATCTGTACTTCAGAACAATTTTTAACCTGTCATTATATCTCAAAGCTTTCTGCCTCCATGCAATACCTTGTTTGTCAGTTACTCCAGTTATTACTCTTTTGATTTTTTAAAGCAAAACAAAACAAACAAAAAAATGTGAGATCAAATTCTTTCTTATTCTATACATTTGATTGAGAAGCAGAGAACAAAGAAGATATTTAGCCAAATTGTCATCTTCTAGCATTGTGCCAACCTTAGGCAAGGCAGAGTTCCAATAATGATGAGTAAAAGTAAGAGATTTTTCTGGTAAATGTAAATCTGCTGAGCACAGTCACATTCTGGTTGCACTCCCAGTTCCCAGGCAGTGGAATGAGATGGCATACAAGCCAGAACATCTGCCCTTAGTCACTGGAGAATTATCAGATAATCTTCAGAGATCAGACGTGTTTGTTGCTCAGCTGCTTTTTGCCACCAGAGCTCCTGGAATTGACCCCTGGTCTAATAAAAGCAGGGGGAGGGGATTACTTTAAATTTGAAGTAAACCAAAAACAGGCTTCCTGAGACATTTAATTTGTAAGAATGCAGCAAAGACTCCAAGAAGTACAAGCTGCATCACCACCCCCACCACAAAATTAAAGCATTGTCGTTAACTATGCACAGAACCCACTGAACTCAAAGAAGCTTTCCAAAAACAAACCATTCTTTTCTTAAGCAATCACTGCAAATGTTTTAGCCACAGATGAAGGAGCCACTGCCTGTCCACAAAACTTCTTATGAAATTTCCCACTTCCTAAGGAAACATATGAAGACATTTGCTAATGTTAAATTGGTGAAAGATCTGTGCTTTCTAGGAGATGCCGAAGTTCTCTTTTTCTGGACACAGCCATAGGTTGAAGATAATGAAGAAAAACCACACATTCCAGCTGTCAGAAAGTTTGAGGTTTTTCTCCATAATGAAACTGGTGAGCAGCAGTGCCTTTGTAGAAGTAGAATTAAAAAGTGGATAAAAAAAAAACCACCACAAAACCAAAAACGGAGCTGCGTTCATTTTGGTTATTGATTAGGGAAGAGACACAGAGAATATAATAAAAAAAGTAGCACCACAGAAAGGTGCCTGAAAAGAAACACGCAAAATGCAGTGAGATTATGATGAAAAATCCTCACTACAACATTGGATTTATTTTCTGAAGCAAGAGATTTTCAGGGACAGACCTCGTTAGTGTGATGAGAGTCTTTCTAAGATAGATCTTGAAGAGGGATTTGTTCTCTCACTAAGTCAAAAAGCTACTATTCTGACTTTTCTGGATTATCCTTCCTCTGGTGTCAGTTTAAAGGAACAAAGACACTGCAAACACCCTGCTCAGTAAAGTGACTTTTTATGATTAGCTGTATTCTGGTAAAAACACATCACCCACCACCTTACAGGTGACCAGGGTTCCTGGGACTGATGCCAGCTCACAGGAGCTCTACAGGTCTTGAGGACATGCAGAAATGCCTTTTCTATTTCCAGGCTGGCTTAGCAAGATAAGATAGAAAACACTCAGAACAGCAGGGTCCTGATCGCTGCAGCACAGACAAAAGAACTCTATCAGTCTCTAACTGTTTTCCTAAGGGAAGTTCATTACTGGTGACTTTCTCCTTTATGAAAAGTTTGTAGATTTGAGTACAGGAGAACATTCAGTCATTTCTTGTACTTAACTCAAGAATGAAGTTCAAGCTATTAAAGCTCAGACATGAATGCTAAGCAGCTGAATGTGCATTTAGGGATCTGAGCACACAGTCTGTCTATAAATCTCTGCAAGGGTGCTGGGGAGCAGCATCTCATGGCTATAAAACACTTTCAAAGATAAAAGTGCCCACGAAGACATTTATTTGCACAGCGTTTTAGTGTAATTCTGGAGAATAGAAGGGAAATTCAGAAATGGAAAAGGAGTGACAAAATGGAGAGAAATGGAAGTAAAAGCAAAGATGGCCTGAAAAAAAAAAAAGACATTAGAAGGAGATAGAGAAGCAAAAAGGTGATAGGACGAAGTGCAAAAATTAATCTGAAAAGCCTTTCCAAAACAAGAGAGAAGTAAAAACGGCATCTAATGTGGAACAGATGAAGAGCAAAAAGGAAAAAAAATTGGAAAAGGCAAAGAAAAAAAAAAACAAATTGTGGAATAAAAATAGAGTTACAATATGGAGATGGAAAGTAAATAAACATGCATTGAAAGTAAGGAAAGTGTTCATGAGGTATTGTTTCATGGTTTATTCCCCACAAAAAGGGGAAAGTTGTGTGAATTCAGGAATGTATGACTGATATACTCTGTATTTAGAGCGACAGTGGCCAAGATTATGATTCAATACATAGCAGAGCTGTTAAATCACTTGGTTTTAAGGCATCAAACCAAGGAACAACATTTTCTTCAGCATATTTAGTGGTGGCAGCAGCATCACTTCTTTTTCCAAAACACAGAAGTTGAGGCCACAGGCTCCCTAATTTGGACCTGGAAGGGTTGGGTGTCTGTTAGGTGCCTCACTTAAAGTATACTCTGGTCTCTCTAAAGTCCTGATATGAGTGAACTGGATATTTATGCTCAAGAGAAGAAGTATTATCCTTTTTTACCTTTGTCACAAGCTCCATGCATCAGTCTTTCTACATAATACTGCATTCCCCACTCCCACTAGGAAGAGGCAGCCCATTGAAACAGTTCCAAGCAGAACTGTCAGGGTTATGGCTCTGCAAAGCCTGTGAAAGCAAGTCCTGCTCAAGAAGTATTAGATCCTTCCTGCCTGTGGGATTTTAAATCTGCTCCAGGATATTCTGGGGGGAACACAGCTCGGAGACTGATTATGGGTCCAAAGAGACCTGGCAAGTCTGCTCTGGGCCCTCAGCAAACCCTTCTGACTGCCTTGTGGAAACTCTAATGGATTTTTAATCTTTACCTCTGTCAGCACTAAAATCACACCCACAGATTAAAAATAAAAATCTCAACCAGCTAAATTATATAGGTCTTTTGTTCAAATATATTTTTAAGGTTTGCATAATTTAGTGCTGTGGTTGGTAATAAACATGGAGAAACAGGACTCCCTTTCAGGAACACCAGATCTTAATAAGGTGGTTATTCAAATGACTACTTTTGTTTATGGAAATATAGTATTTTAAAAATAGAAAGTGGTTTGTTGTTTTGATCTTCTGTTTAAAAGGGAAAAAAGTGATTCAATAGAATTAGTAACACTTGCAGCATATCAACCAATTCTCTCATAGAAATGCAATTTAGCAAAATGTATGTGGTTGGAAAGTCAGGCCAGAATAACAACAGCTAACTTCAGATCCGCCCAAGGCGTGTATGGGGGCCACACCAATTAGCATAATAGTTGTGTTTGTTGGGAAGTAAAGCTTTTGTGCTTGGGATGTTTCCCAATTAAAGAATTGTATTTGAAGTGGGATTAAATTTTAATGTTCAGTGCCAGAACTTTTACTTGCTGTGTCTGCTTTCATTTCAAATGATGATGAGGTTATATTTTCTGCTTGATACTGCTGTCATCAAGCCTCTCCAGTGTTTTTATTTACTGCAAGGGAGTGACAGTGAAAGGGGAGTATAGTTTCCCAAAGTTTAACTCAAAATGAGTGACCTAAAATGTGTAAGGCCCAAGTCATGAAGAATTTAGTGGGTAAAAAAACATCGACATTAATGGGAGAACTGAGAAGAGTGAAGAACTGAGTTCCTTCTAAACAAAGTTTTCATTTCAGCTATGCCATTAAAATCTTTCAAAAGGATACACATCAGACAAAAAGCAGTCTCTACTAGATCTGAATGGAAAAACCCATTAACAAAATAGCCACTAAATTTAATCTTCTTTTCTGTTTGCAGACCACCAGCAGGGCAAACATAGTTCCCTTGCACATAAGGATTTATCAAATCTACTGGACAAATATCTTTCTTAAGAATCTATGGTATTTAAATTTTGGCTTTCTTGCTTGCATGTGACTGATAGCTAAATCGTTGGCTGTTTTATTCTATTATTCCAGAAGCATGCTAGCGTGAAACCCCATATGAACTTAAAATGTTATTTCCATGAAAACGTTCTGTTGACATAGAAGCTTTTTTGTCACTAAGATATTTTTCAGAAAAACACAACTGCTTGAATTATCATAAAAATGAACCAAACTACAGAAGAAGTAAATTCATTGAAATCCAGATCCACTGAAATCTAAAATTAATCCTAATAATGTTAAAAAAAAGGATCACTACTGATATGCAAACAAGTGAAGCAGAACAAAAGCTATCCTGAGCCCAAAGCCACCTGAGATCAGGATATGGACAGCATGAAGCTTGCAAATGATATTTAAAAATCAATATGAAATTTTATGTATAGATAATATGAGTTCAGGAAAATGAATAGATCAAGTTTTACTGTGTTGAGAAAATGCATGAAATAACTCAGTACATTTTGAAGCTGCTGAAGAATTCATCTGATTAGAAGGCAATTATTAGTTGTCCAGACATATATTAACACTCACGTGTGTCCGAACATCCTCTCTTGCACTTTTCAGATCTGCTCTAACATTTAACTATCCTCAACAACAACTACTGATTTAAGGTTTGGTATATTTCTGAGTTATATATGACAGTTTAATATTTATATTTACATGGTCCAGAAGAGACAGAATCGAGACAAACACAAACCCAAGGTTTCCACCCCTGGGACTGATGCTATCTGAGAACTGCCAACTGTGAAAGTGACAGAAGAGTGTTGATGGACTGGGGATAAGGTCCAATTAAAGGAATTTTGTCTTATATGGTTTCAGTTTTAGAAATTCTCTGGCTTTCCAGTACTGTAAGTCAGCCAAACAAACACATTGGAAAGATATTATAAAATAGCTTTTTAAAGTGCAGAAAAAGGTCTGCATGTTATCTAAATATATATAGTTCGACAGATCATGGAATTGATTCTCCCCTTATTTACATCACTGTAACTTTGCTAATCTCACTACAGTTACTTCAAATACCCATTTGCAATGGAGAGTGGAATCCAGCTCTGAATCTGTGTGTAATATAAGCTCGGTAAAATATATAAATCTAAACAGTTATTTGGCCTAGCCCCTGAGGTACCTGATTACACAGCAAGAAATAATTGATTTATGAATGCTGAAATTAAACATGGAATGAAAGCAGTCTGAAATAATGTCAGAAAGACATTTGTTGGAGTATATTTTCATCAAGAGAATTTGGAGAAGGAAATAATCAGCAACAACTGATTAGTTCACAAGTAACATAGAAAAATAAGAGTATAATTCAACACATTCAAGTCAGTTTCTAAGTTTCTGAAGAAACATTCAGGTGTACCATTCACTGCATATTTCCTGAGGTGTCCACAATATAATATACGTTGTCTGAATATGGGGAGCACCAATCCATTCGCCAGTGATCTGAAAATCCAAAAGTCTCATCTGAAATCCATTCTTAATCTAATTCAACAAATATATTTAAGAAACTTAATAACATTTACCCAAAAAAATAAACTGGTATAAATTAATGACATCATCTCTTCATTGTAGAAGGAGCTATAATTTTTAATTATAGCAATCCATCACAAATCAAAAGAGCTCAACTACAAACAGCTAAACTGAACTAGGAAACAAAGCATAGTCTCTCTCCCATGAGGAAGGCCAAGGATTAGTAACTAGAAAAATAGGTGGTTGAGGCTCTGGGATAAATATAATTTGATTCTCAACAGAAAGTATGTAAAAGTTAGGATATTGGCTATCAGATATACAATTACATCTACATGCATGTATGCAAATTCAGATTCATGCACATATATGCTTACATGTGTACATATTCATACACGCACGTGTATTTATGCATCTGTACTGAAGGATAGATGAATAGATTCAAAGCTATGGAGAACCTCAGATTAAGAAAATCTAAAATGTAAAAGTAAACAGTGAAATCTCTCAAAATAAACAATTTTCTATAACTTTACAGTGGTGGATCCAAAACTAATTGAAAATATTCCATACATAAGTTCCTGAAAATATGAAGCATATAAATGGTTAAACTTGCAAAAGAATTAAAGCTGAAAGACATAGTTGTATGTTTACCACTGCTCATATCCAACTCTTCTATCTCAATGAATAAAATGTATTTCAAGCAATCTTTTCTTATTTAATGTTATCTTTTTCTCCTCTTCTTGCTAAGGAATATGTACCCTGTGTCAGCTTTGGTTCCTAATCCCACTGAACACTAACTTCTGTCTCCTGAGTACATACAGAAGAGAGGGAAAGGAATCCCTTTTTCAGAATCTTTACTCCTGTTGCAGAATGCCAAATATAGAGTCAAAAATTCACCAGTGTTCTGGGGGGTTTGATTGGTTGGTAGATCTTGTTTGCTTTTAGATGCTCCATATAATTAATGGAAATTATTGATGGAAAAATTGAACATTGCCTGGGACCACATTCACTTTTTCATGAATTCTCCAGTAACGGTAGAACCTGCTCTAAAAGAAATGTTCTAATGTCAGTGACCTTCTGACAGTTCCCTGCTAGGGAGTCAAAAGAGGTTAAGCTAAGCCTAAATTCGAATGAAAACAAAATACTCCCCACAGATAGCTTTGAGCTTTCATCTGCTCACTTCAGAAATCTGTTCTCACAGATTCTGGAAGAGTGGAGCCAAAAAAAAGTAGGGTTTGCCAAAATATTACTTTCCATTTTTTTTTGTTTTCTGCACAATGTTTTTGTCATGTTATCATTATTTATGGTGTAGCAACCAATGAATTTTGCTGGTTTGTGATAGGTACAACAAAGACAGGTAGAAAAATATCTCTGTCCCTGAGGTTTCAAAGCCTAGCTGTCAGATAAGATGCTGCAGGTGCACGAGGCAGACAATGAAGTTCACGTTGGCTAGAAAAAGGAGAGAAATAAAAATAAAATGGGTTGAGCAGAAAAGTTGACTGTTTTCTAAGCATACCATTGCCAAGTTGTGAGTTGTAGGCACAGCAGCTTAAAGGAGAGCTTTAAGAGAGGATTAAACAATGCAGCAGATATTCCCATCAAACTATATGATCTTTTTACTTTAGTCTGGTTTTGGGACTAAATTCCTCGACAGTTTTTCATGAGTGAAAAATGGGTCAGTTCCTCAGAAAAGAACAATAAGACCTGATAAAAATAATCGACTTCTAGACTGGAACAAAGGGTAACTGTCATCTTGTCACCTTTCCCAGAATTTCCAATGAAAAAATTGTACATTCTTAGGACTTCAGCTAAGCTAAACATATCACCTATCTGACTTGTGAGAATCCCTGTAAGTTAGGAATTTATGTGCATTAACAGAGCAACGTCAGAAACCTGGAACTAATACAATGTAGAAACTCTACCACCAGAGTATTTCCAGATGGCAATTAGCACAAACCACTCAGACATCAGAGCAGGTATAAGAAAATTAGGGGAGAAAGCACAATGTGCATCTCACATTAGCAATGTTTCAGACTCAGGGAAGGATAGTCTTCATCAGCACTTGCAGAGAGGGTCAAAAAGTATTCAGGTTATGCATCAGGAACACTTTTTCCTATTATTCACAAGGAGCAATAAGTCTATTAAAAGTTAATGCAATGGGAAATCGGAAATTGCACAGCAACTTCTGTGTAGTGAAACTCATCCTTTTAAAGTTCTGAAGGCAAAGAGGAATAAATCTTCATCAGAGTTGTGATGCCAGAAAACTAAAATCTGTGGCTTGTATAGTAGCCTGCAGTTGTTACAGGGATGGGTATTTGTTTGCAGAAGTGACACGAATGTCAGAATCAACTGAGTGTCAGTGGTTGCATTTCAGTTTGTTTACAGGAATGTAGCATAGGAACGATCCTTTTTCCTATAGAGTCTATCACTGTATAATTTGCTGCATGAACTGATGCAACACTATCTCAAAACCTGTGAAGGTTTCACTCCCCTGCTACTCTCATGGCTCCAGTAGTGCGGAAGAGAATGTAAACACAGAGCTTTCTTCTCCCCAAATTCTACTACAGAAGGGCAGATTCCCTTTTGAAATCTATAAAAAATGGCACTCTGGGGCCCTGAGACCGGAGGTGGGCGTACAGTTACATCAGTAAACCTGCTTGAGGTTGTTAGACTACTAAAGCCTTACATTTTTGCGGTGAAGCATTTTCAGATACAGCCAGGATGAAATAGTCTCATGAGACAAGATTTAATATCGATGGTTTCACAAAAAATACCTAAATGAAGCCAAACTTCTGTACAGAAAAGGCCCCAACTGATGTTTCGCCAAACCAGGAAATGCCTGCAAAGAAACACACATGCACTAAAAACAGCATCCCCAGGGCCCTCAGCAAGAGCCAAGGTGGAGGCAGGATAGCACAGCCAGCTGAAAGCACACCCTAGAGCTGACCCACACCCTAGAGGAATCTGCCAAGGCAAGGGTTAAACACACTCCCAACAGCTAAAATGCAACCAAGACAAGAGAAAAGTAATATTCATTTTGTGATCCTGTTACTCTCTGATCAAATAGACAGAACTGTCTGTATCGTAAAAGAAAACCCACCACTGCTAGCCTAGGTTACCAATGTCTTAATTAGCTGAAGATCTGAACCTAACATGGGATTGAAGTTCGTACCGAAGAAATTACAAAAGCTCATGAGACAGTCCTGGGGAGCATCTTATCACTCAACAACGTGCATGCAAACACCCCTCAAACACCAGCCCCACGCAGTCACCCACACACTATACATGGGACCTGGGGCACAAGAGCCAAGGTGACCTTCCCACAGCTGATCAGCAGGCTGTCCCTGGGGCTCCTGCTACTGCTCCCTAGGACTGACCCAGTTTTCTTGTTTTCTGGCCCTAGAAGCATTCTAATTCTTACAAAATCTTCAGTGTACTTCCCTATTTGCTACAGTGGCATCTGCTGGCAAGGGCACAGGCAAAAGCAGATTTCTTACTGTTGGGCTAAGCAGATAAGTTTAATTATCACCCAGGGTGTGCAGCATTTCATTTCTCTCTCTCTCACCCTCTCACCCTCTCTTTGGGTCTAAGATAACACATTATACAGAACACAAGGAGGCTTGTTAGATTACTGTTGGAAGATGCAAGAATTGGTTAATTTTGCACCATTTCTCCCTGTCATTATAATCTTGCCACAAGAATGGCTACATTCTGTGAAATGTTCTGTTCTCAGTGCAGTCATTGTCATGTGAATGAGCTATCACAGAATCCTAATGCTTGAGATGTTTTATTCTTACATTCATGACATTTGTATTTCAGTGACAAAAGCTTCAGTAAGAAAATGGAATGGAAGAAATTTAATCCAGTCTCTTGATCTTTTTTAAATTCTAATTTTATGGTCTTTTCTTTTCTAGATGCTACAGAGCAGTTTCCTTCGTATGTAAGAAGTCTGTATTTAGAGTAAGAATGAACTGATGAAATCAAACCTCTGGGATGTTTGTATTTTAATGGTTTCTGCATTAAAGACACTGTATCAGTGCAAATTGCTGATAGTTAGAAAAGGTGAAAACCAAGGAATACTTGCTAGTCGTTTTTTGCCACTTAAGAGTGTATGTGTTCTGTGAAAGTTCTGATGAGCTGGAGTTTCTATTACACCAGTATATAATAAAAGATCAATTATTTTCAGACATTGATATAAGCCAGTGGGATATTTGAAAATAATATCAGAGGTAATCAGGCTAGGAAGAACATCACGAATCATTCTCAATGTGCAGCAATGCGAAATTAGGATGCTCTTCTGCTTTGCTGTTTTCAGTGGCAAAAATTACCATTGATTTTAATGGGACCAGGTTCAGTACTCAGTCCAAAATCTTCCATCCAGTTTAAATCTTTTTGTCAAGCCACTCTGAAATGGCTTCCATGAGAAACTGTTTACAGACAATACAGCTCTATTTTCCCTCACCATCTCAAATATTTTTAAGCTTACCTTGTCAATTCTGCTGTTCCTGTAAAATAGAACATTTAGCAGGCAATATTTTACACATACACGTACACATATCAAGGGGCAAATTATTACAGCAGAGCAAACAAAACATTCAGTCGGCAGGACTAGGAAGAGATTCTGGTTTGGGGTTTTTTCCAGTCATGGGTACAAAATAATTATTTTTCAACAATCTTTCCTATGCGTGACTATAAAGAGGTGTCTGAACTGTCAAAATGGTATTCAGATGGCTGACTGTCAAAAACCTGCTACAGCATCATAACTGGAGATTTTAATTGCATTCAGACATCATACTGGAAAGTCATGAGTGCATTTTCTCCCTTCCTCTCCCTCTTACATACACATGTTCTTTCAAAGTATAAGCTTGCATACTTACATACATTTTCACTGCTTCAAAATTGTATAACATTTTAATCTGTCTGCATGTCATGTAATAATATCCCTCTCTAATTCTCCTTTTTTAAATAAATGTTTGCAGATTCCACTTTTGATATCAGAAATGCAAGGTCTCATTATTTCTTATATCCAGAGGTTACAGAGTTTTAATGCTAAAATGTAATCTTTTAGATAGTTTCATTTGCCTAGCCTAACCTCTATGATCAAATAAGTACCTTTTTTACTTTTCAAAATACTAGGATCTTAGGATCCATGCATTCTCTTAATCATTGCTCAATTTCTTTTATCCATGTTCCTTTTTTCCCTACACTCATAACAAGACTGCAGCTCAGACCTGCAAGATCTGAACTCTAGTCCATATTTTTAAAGTCATGGTTCTATAGATAATATATTTTTTTGATTTTAGTTCACAGGTAACCTACTTAAAGACATCTAGATATGTACTTTAAATTCTTAGATAAAATGTTCAAGTAGTTGATTTTAACTTGCAATAACAAAGAATTCAGAAAAGAAAATCCATAGGGAACAACCTAACAAGTACATGGTTATACTTTTCTACCTATTTTAGATGGATTTATTTTACTGGGAATCTCCTTGTTTTCATGCATTGCCTTCTTGGTTTCAGTTTTCCTTTAAAATTTTTCTTTATAATGAAAAAAATAAAACAGAGACTTATGTTAACTAGAGAAAAGCTACTGTTTTGGGCTTTTTTCCTCTGAATATTAAATCTTATTATCAAAACATATATTGGGGATAATAACTGAATAGTCCTATTGTGAATGCAACTTATCTGTACTGGCAACCTTCATATTCCTCATTACTCAAATTAAGTTTTAAAGGGAAAAAAATAACTGAGCAAGGTCTGGTGTTTGTTTCTTTCATGGTCTTACACAGAAACAACTTTCAAAACAGTGATAGGATTTGATCATGCAAATGCCCCACATTTAAATATTTTGCTACAGCAATATCAGCAATCTGTGATGGAGTAGCGTGACGTGGAGGTCCACAGACCCCAAATCTACCTCGATGTGCTACAGTGATAAGAGATAACAGAGGAAACAAGTTTTGCCTTTGTTATACGGCACCTTGTAAAGCAAAGGAAAAAAGAAAAAAGCTTTCATTTTGAATGGAACACTTTCTGTTCGAGGCTTAGGAAGAACAGCATGAAAAGGTTCCCCCTGCCTCCCCCTTTCCCTGTTCAGCAAGCCTTATGTAAGAAATATATTGCAAAATCTGAGCACCATGCAAATTTACTTCTAGTTATGGGCTATTCTGGGGTTCACCAGAGAAATGAGGTGGTAAACTGACTGCTCAAAGAGAAGCTTGAAATCGTATGCCAGTCTCTGGTTTTTGTTCTCTTTCAGCTTGGCAGTAATCACTGGATGCTACTCCAGATAGCCTAAACAGACAATATGGGAGTACAGGGCAGATCATGAACTTGGGATTGTGCAACTTCTGCTGAAAATGAATCCAATATGAACACCGGATTTTTTCAGGGGTGAATTTGGGAGGAAAAAAAAGTGCAGGGAACACATTTTAGGACAACCTATAAATTCCTTATCCCTTTTGTTGTGGCTCATTCAACCATTTTTTAATTCCATCTCACTATTGCCTTAGTCTTACTTAAATTGCGAATGACCTGTAGAATTGCACAGTAGCTGCCATTAAACCATATTATAATTTTCTAAGTGCATGAGTACTTTTTTCCTAAACAAACTAAGCATAATGTGACTACTCCACATAACCTAACTAAGAAAATATTCTGCTAAAAATCAATGTACATGGTAGAGAAATCTGAACATCTTTTCCATTACAAGATCATCCATCTTGATTCCTTTCAAAGCTCCCTTTTTTTCTCTGTCTTGTCATATAATTTTATTCATTACCTATACGGGTGCCTACCTTTTCTAAACTTAAGAGTCAGTACATACTACAAGGTAAACAATATTGCAAGTCAGTCTCCTTCAGATGATACAGCTATTTTAAAACATAATCTTAAAAAAAAATTCTTGGATTATTTTACTTACTGTCTCTGAGCCTTTCATGTGCATTCAATCCATGTTTTCAAGTTTTCTTCTATATTCATGAAGCCCAGAAACTCAATTTTATTTTTAAATGAAAGCTAAGATTATCAGATGATAATTGATTCCAAGGACTACACTTCAAGTAAAATACCAGTATCATGAGACTTCTGATAAAATCTCTGAAGTCGGCAACAACTGAAGAGTCAGGCAGAGAGTATCACTTTTTTAATCTCCTTATTATATATATTAAAAAAAATCAGCACCACAAGTAATAACAAATATTTCTCCATGATCTTCCTATGTATTCAGTTAAACTAACAATACCTCCATCTGGTGACTACCTCCATCTGTGTCTCCCAACCTATTAACACCTCAACAATATGCAAGAAGGCAGATGTCCTTGATTTATAGGCATAGTACACAGAACACAGGCTCCAGCTATGTACACAACAGTGAAATACAAATGATAATAATAATACTCCTACCAAAAGACTGGGAGGCTAATTTTTTTTTCAAAACACATGGAGATCTTTGCATAAAAGCCAGTAAAATTACAATTTAACGTACTATCCATGTATACTAAAATAATGCGGAAGAAAAGAGTTTTCGGTTAAATACCAGTGTAGAGTTGTTGCAATATTGTTCCAATTTTTGGTCCAACTTCTCCCAAATGTTCTTTCCTCTGTTGGCTTCTGAGGAACCTTCAAATATCTAAAAAGATAATTTCATACATCAACTTCCTATGGTTTAAAAAGCAAATTTTCTTTAAGGTTATAAGCAACTAGGAGACAATGTTTTGCTTCCTCAACTTTTATTGAGCTTTACCAGGAACTGAGAGTACTTCTCACTTTACTATACTTGAAACAAAGGAGGCCAGAGGAAGGGAAAAAGAAAGAAGGCAACCAAAAAGCAATTAAAAAGGTGATGTAAAATAAAAAAAATAAAATAAAAAACCCCAACAAACCAGCAACAACAAAAATGCACCAAAAAACCCCAACCAATCAACAAAAAAAAAAACCAAAACAAAGACAGAAAAGCAAAGGTAAGTAAAAACAGGAAAATAGGAAACAAAAGTAGAAAACAAGAAAAGCTAAGAATGAAGCAAAGGACACAAGAATAAAAGCAAAAGTAATGTAGATGCCCCAGGATTACCTGAAAAAAAAAAAGAGGGGGAACAAAAAAGTCCGAAAAACAAAAGCAAGCAGAGAAGAGGGCAACAGAGAACAGTTAGGGCAAAACCATAAAGACTATAATAATAATGGTGATAAATATTTTTTTTTCTACTTTTAGTTTCTCTTAGAGAAGTTATTATGAACAGCATACTACACGATGATGTAGTGATAATATCAAAGGTTAAACCTCTCTTGGAAGAAAACTAAAATGTGAATCAATTCCTTTGTTCAAGAACAGATGGTAAGAGCAAGTATACTATGTTGTCCAAATAAGAACTGTATCAGGTCTTTATCTTACCACTGCTATCATAAGAATTCATAATTTTAATTCAAATTAATGCATACCATCCAGTATGTGTTTTAGTGAAAACTGGTTTAACTCACGACAGCAATTTTTGGGTTCTTGGTGGGACATTTACTATTCTTATTATTTTCATTTGCTTGATTCTCTTTCACACCAGCAAAAGCCAGGCCTTCCTGACTGATTTGGAAAGCTTTCACGTTCACAGTCCTATCAGGAGAGCTTGCACAGTACTGTCCCAAAAAGCAGGTAAGCAAGACACAAACCATGGCAGTGGTAGTGGGACGCTAAGGCAGCAAATCTTGCTAAAGCAAAGGCCCAGCTGGAGGGGGTGTGGGTTGTCTCACAAGGTCTGAGAGAGCTCTAACTTCATTTTATCAGAGAATAAGCATGCGCTTCTCTTCCTTCTTCTTGCTTTAATGTTGTATACGTTGCCCGCTTCACTCTCCAGAACCACCGCTTTGCCAGTAAGGTCAGACTCTGAGAAGAACTCATATAAGTGAGTTCATGCTTGAGCAACTTGATTAATTTATATGATGAAATTATGGGCTTGGTAGATTAGAGGAGAGCAGTGGATATTATCTACCTGGACTTCAGTAAGGCTTTCAAACTGTCTGCCATAAGATCCTCAGAGACAATCTGATGAAATATGGGCTGGATGAGCAGACAGTGAGGTGTATTGAAAACTGGCTGAATATCCAGATCCAAGGAGTAGTGGTACAAGGTTCAGTTGCAGGCCAGTAAATAGCAGTGTAATCTGGGCTCAATACTGTGTCCAATCCTGTTCAGCATCTTCAGTAATGACTAGGATGATGGGTCATCCTCAGCAAGTTCATTGATGACAAAAACTTGTGAGGAATGCTAATACACCAGAGGATCGTGCTGCCATCCAGAAGGACCTAAAAAGTCTGGAGAAGTGGGCTGACAGGAACCTCATGAAGTTCAAGATGAGAAAATGCAAAGTCTTGCACCTGTGAAGTAATAAACCCAGGCATCAGTACATGCTGGGGACCACACAACTAGAAAGCAGTTTGAAAAAAAAAAAGGACTCCAAAGGTCCTGGTGGACACCAAGTTGAACATGAGCCAGCACTGTGCTTTTGTGGCAAAAATGAGTGCTACCCTGGAGTGCACTAGACAAAGCATTGCCTGAAGCTCAAGAGAAATGACCCTTCCTCTTCTCTAGTCCCCAGTGAGGCCACACCTGGAGTGCCACGTCCCATTCTGGGCTCCCCAGCACAAGACACACATGGACATACTGGGCATGCTGGACACATTGGCCCTTCCAGCTAAGGACCATCAGGATGATTATGTGACTGAAGCATCTTTCCTTTGAGGAAAGGCTAAGACAGCTGGAACTGTTCTGCCTGGGGAAGAGAAGGGTCACACTAAAACACATAAGATTCTCTCTGAACATCAGGAAACAGTTTTTTACTATAAGGGTAACAACACTTGCACACAACCTCCAGAGATGTTGTGGAGTCTCCCTCCTTGGAGATATTCAAAAGCTATCTGGACATAGTCCTGGGCAATGAGCTGTAGGTGACCCTGTTTGAGCAGGGTAGTTGGACCAGATGATCTCCAGGGGTCCCTTCCTACTTTAACCATTTTGTGATTGCGTGACTCTGTGAAAATATGTTTTCCATTTTTCCTTTTTCCCCCAAGTTTCTTCCTTAGTAGTGAGAAATGCCCTTTTTACCTTACCTGTACTGACTTTTGCAATGGCCTCCAAATTACTATGCAAGTTTACACTTCCAGATAAGAAAACCCTCCAAAGAAAACAGCTATTTACAAAAGTTAGCTCTCAGAGACAAGTGATTTAATTCTGATTCTTATTTATTTTTTATTCTAATTCTAAAAGATTTGGGACCTCCCAGAGGAAAGCTACTTCAGAAGCTAATCGGCTTTCATATCTTCCTTCTCTTTGTCTATCTTCTGCCTCAGGATAGGTCTCCATCTAGGCTGTTGTAGTCCGAAATGGCTTCAGTGACACTGAACTAGTCCTGTTTTACCCATATGAATCAGATTTCAGGACAGTAAACATCCCAGGTGTGGAGCCTGTGGTTTGCAGCCCTTTAGGACAATGGGTCCTCTATCCTGATAAATTAAAATATTATGTAACATTATGAACAGTTGTGTCAGTGTGTTTTTCTCTAAATTAATGTTGCTCAAACTGCAAAATACTGTAAAATTACTATTTTTTGAAGAAGGCATAAATCTAGTGATCTTGTATGCTAACAGAGTATAGATTATATAGGCCCTTGGGCCCTCTGTTTCATGCTGTCAAAACCATACTTTAAATACAAGTTCTCTCTCTTACATATGTTTTAATTTAAAGCTGGAAGGTATGGGATATGACCTTGTGTGCGTTCCAGCAGTTAAGTATTCCTAAACCAAAAGGCCAGCCAATTAACAAATTGCTTAATAAAATTATTTTTGGGGAAACTAAGTCAACCATGGAGACAGGATGCAAAAAACCTGCCTATTAGACTACACAGATTAAAAGCAATACTTGAAAAACCATAATAAGAATTAAAAAAAAAAATATTAAAGTGGTAAATCATGAAGCTTCAGCTCCCCTTGCCACAAAACACAGAACCCACTTTACACCAATTTCTGCCAGCTTCTGTCTTATTTGGACAATTGCCATTGTCCTCATACTAAAAATTCTGTATTCAATATTTCAAAGATTGACTGCTGCTGACTTGCACCCTCCCCCATTCTTTCCTAGGGAGCTTTGAAAGGTGGTCTGCTTTGACATGTACATCATTAGACGGAAGAGGGGAAGCAAGGTATCAATATCAGAAACGAGCAATAGCAGGAAAAGAGTGTGGCAGGAAAAGAAAACATTAGAAACACTTTGGTGTCCTGAAGTAAAAATAATAATAATAATAATAACTGCCAAGTTGGGCTGATAGAATCCTATCTAGAGAAACAGAGAGGAAAACTATGATACATTAACTCACTGGCCAGTTTTATCAAAGAAATAATATGAGAAAGACTACTTATAGAGACTTTGATGAGAGTGCCTAATGTAAGAATTCTGAGTCTGAGATTTAATGATCTTGTCTATCTTTTGGCTATTATTGTAGAAATAACGTGCTGCTCAGGGACAGGTAATGTTATAGTAAAAAAACATATATCCAGATTTTATCCAGCTTCTCATAAAAGTCTTCCTCAGAACAGAATGTAGCATTTCCCTTTTTAAGAGAAATAGTGACTCTTGGGAAGTAAATAAAGTTAGCATCAGACTCATATTTAGGGTAGAAACCCAAGGTTCATCCTCAGCTACAAAGTAACCATACTTGCTTCAGACAGAAGTTCTCCACAGACTACTTCATTTAGGACCCCACTACTTTTGTTTAATAGTCAAGGGATTTCCACAAATGTCCAGGATTCAGCTCATGCTGCTTCTAGAGACATCAATAATACAACTCCCATTAATTTTAAAGACAGACAAGCTAAATCAATGCTAAGAGCTTTTGAAAATCTTCTCCTAAAGGTTTTATATGACATTGTCCTGCCACTTAAATTATTCCAGGCATCACAAGAGTCTCAGGTTGCATTCCATAATTTGTTTGATCTAGTGGTTACTCTGTTTATTTAAAAATAAAAACTAAATTCCCAAATGAAATAAAAAGTTTAACTGGTTCTTTAACTTTTATTGAATTCTTCTTAGGATGTCAAATCCTGTTGTTTGAAGTTCCACAGGATCAATGGGCAGTATTTGGCTAGCTTTTTTTTCGTTCCAGTCTGCTTGGGTTTTCACTCACAAAATTTCACTTCCAGGTTCAACCTCACTTAAAAGTTCAGGGTGAATTTCAGCCAAGTCCACTAACTGTGATCTGGTTTATGTTAAAGTCAGCCCATAAACTGCTCAAAACTGGTCCAGGATTCTTTTGAAACTGGGCTTAAGGTCTGTGTAAAAGCAAACTCAAGAAAATGTTTTGATGAGCCTAGGCTGAATATTTCAAAGTCTATAAGGAAACCTGAAACAAACCAAATTCCAATTTGTTCAGAGCTTCATACTAAAAGTGTTGTATCATTTTGTCAAACTGGCATTTTACCACAACTTTCACAGTGAAATATTTTTCTTCCCATAATTTCTCCCAAACCCCTTGGCTGCTGGAAAGAGTAATGCATTACCATGGATACAGATTACAGTGTAGGGTATGAAGGAGAGACTGGAGGTTATAGTGTATACAGACATTTCTTTGGAGTTAGCATAGAAACATTAATTTCAAGAAGATGATCTAAACTAAACTGCATTTCTGTTTGTGTGTCTTTGGTAGTGCCACTTCTTTTCTGGAAAGCAAAGTGAAAAGTTTCACATTAAATCACTACTTGATTTACTGGGAGAAAGAGAGATTTTAAAATCAGTCATTAGATTGTCAAAATTTTTCCTTTCAGCTGGACAGGAAGAAAACTCTTGACTATTTTGTCCACTATTGAAACAGTCAGGCTTTCACACCACTGCTTCATCCATGACTGGGAGCAAACACGCTCATGTGCTCTGCTGTTTTAAAAACAGCCAACCCTCACTTCACCATCACCATATGAAATAGTGAAAAACAAGTAAAGGGCAATCTGGAGTACAAAGACAAGCAGTGACAGACCTTCCAGAGAAGTAGCTAGGCTCTCTTCTAAAGGACCTGGCTCTTCTAAAGATATGGACAAATAACAGGAGAATCAGAAGTGTTTTTTCTGGACTAATGGTTTCCAATAAGATCCCCCAAGCTATTTTATTGAAACAGCTTCATGGAATAATTCTGAGTAAAATCTTTAGGAATGAAAATGATAAAATTCCACAAAAGTTATCCAGAAAGCCTTTTCTTCTTGGAAAGATAAAATTTAAAAATTACCTTATTTTTATACATTTTAATCCATTGCATTTAATTGTATAGGATATTTTTCTGCTATACTTTCTAAACTAGTTCAACCCTATTAAAATATAGTTTTCTACTCCTTCTATAGGACTGCTGTTAAAGTGATCACTGAAAGGGGTCGTGTACTGTCCAGAGAAAAGGTAAGGATCATGTTACTCATTCTGCCACTGGAAAACATTTACATTAAAATATTTACACACCTGAAAATATTTCATCTTTATACTTGTGGTACAGCTGTTTTTGTTAGGGATGCTAAAATATCCTTCCCAAAAAGAGAAGCAAATTAATATCCATAAAAAGCCCAATTGTGCTCCCACTCCAACCAGTGACAAGGCTTGTCCTTATCTTCCTGACAGCAGAATCTGTCCCAGAATAATCTGCAGCAAATTAGGTGACCAAAAATAGAAGGGTTAACAGGTTTATTTTAGAATTAACTTTTACTTAGGTGAAGATTAATATGTCAAGCTGAATACTAAGTAGATGTCAGTGCTAAAAGACCAGCACACTATAATCATGGGAATGTGTTGGAACAGACATTGATGTGTTGCAGCAAATGTTTCTGGAGGAAAGCAAAGCGCTGTTTCTCCCCAGCTGTTGGCCCAGGGCAGCTCCCGAGCCCTGCAGCTGCATCGCCAACACTTTTCCTCCCAAGCTTTCCCTCCCAGTTGCAGCCTTCTCACAATCTGCTTTCTGCCTGTAAAAGCATCCTAGATTTCACCAACAGCAAAATCCCATCACCATCCTCATGAAAACCAAGGTTTCTGCTCTCCATTAAAGAAAAATAACCAGCTTCCAAGCACCTTTAGGAAATAGAGGATAATAGTGTCAAAAAAATAGGAGACAGTTTCCTTTCTGGGGCTCTAATCCTCTGCATTTTACTTAAGCAAGAAAAGTCATGTGATTTTTCATGTCAGGTAAGTCCTTAGCATTATCATTTTTAAAAATTGAGGAGCACTTACCGAGTGCAGAACATGAGACAGCAGGGCCCAAACGAACAACGCCTCGAAATGAGGAAGAGGAGGATTCCCTAACCCTGAAAACAAACAGCTCTATTGCAAAGCAAAACACTTATACTTTTGCTTTAAAGAGACACAGTTCTGTCACAGCCCTTAAAGCTGCATTTTTAAGGGATACAATATACTTTTAAAATGGGAATTAATATTCTGTTACTTACACAACACAGCAGACCTGAACTTTTCTCAGCACATCAGCTCCATCATGATTTAGACAGTTGCAACATGTAGTCCATGCACTGGCCAGCAGTTTCCCAACCAAAGTTGTGTCTAAGGGGAAAAGCTTGGACGGGTGATACTCCTAGGTCCAAAAAGTTTGGAAGGCAGGGCATCATTCATGTCCAAATCAGACTCCCATGCCTTAGATCTCTTCCAGTCAAAAGACAGAGACTTATTCTACAGTTTTCTAGAATGCTTTCCAAATTTGAGAATTTCTCATGTTTCACTGTATCTCCTGCAACCCCTCAGTCACCCCTTTGGCATTTGAAACTTCCACAAAGAGAGAAAGAAAGAGGCAAGGGGAGAAACATTTAAGTCAAGAAGGGTAGAGAGGATCCAGGGAACTATAGCCCTGTCAGGCTGACCTCAGTGCCAGGGAAGATCATGGAGCAGATCATCTTGAGACCCATCAAATGTCTCATGCAGGACAATCAGGGGATCAGGCCCAGCCAGCCTGGGTTTTTGAAAGGTTCTGCTTCCAACATGATCTTCTTCTGTGGCAAGATGACTTGCTTAGTGGATGAGGGAAAGGCTGTGAATGTTGTCTATCTGAACTTTAGTAAAGCCTCTGACACCAATCCCCATAGCATTCTCCTGGAGAAACTGGCTGTTCATGGTTGGAAGGGTGCACTGTTTGCTGTGTGAAAAACTGGATGGATGGCTGGGCCCAGAGAGTGGTGGTGAATGGAGTTACATCCAACTGGTGACCTGCCACAAGTGGTATTCCCATGGCTCAGGTTTGTTTAGTATCTTTATCAACAATCAGGACAAGGGGACCCTCAGTCAGTTTCCAGATCACACCAAGCTGAGTGGGAGTATTGGTCTGCTGGAGGACAGGGAGGCTCTGCAGAGGGACCTGCAAGGGCTGGATTGATGGACTGAGGCCAATTGTATGAGGTTCAACTAGGCCAAGTGCCAGGAGCTGCAACACGTGGGTCACAACCACCCAATGCAACACTACAGAGTGGCTGGAAAGCTGCCCAGCAGCACAGAACCTGGGAGTGCTGATTGAAAGCAGCTGAACATGAGCCAGCAGTGTGCCCAGGTGATGAAGGTGGTCAATGGCATCCTGGCCTATATCAGGAATAGTGTGCCCAGCAGGACCAGGACAGTGATCATCCCCTGTACTCAGCACTACTGAGGCTGCATCTCAAGTGCTGTGTCCAGTTTTGGGCCTCTCACTATAAGAAAGACATTGGGGTGCTGAAGCATGTCCAGAGAAGGGCAGCAAAGCTGGTGATGGGACTGGAGCATAAGTCATATGAGGAGCTGGGGTTGCTCAGCTTGGAAAAAAAGGAAGCTCAGAGGAGACCTTATCACACTCTACAACTACCTGAAATGAGATTGTAGCAAGGTGGGGGTTGGTGTCTTCTCAAAAGTAACAATCAATAGGACAAGAGGATAGGCCTCAGTTTGCACCAGAGGAGGTTTAGATTGGATATTAGGAATACATTCTTCACAGAAAGGGTTGTCAAGCATTGGTTCAGGTTTCTCAGAGAAGTAGTAGAGTCGACAACCCTGGAGGTATTTAAAGATGTATAGATATAGCATTTAGGGACATGGTTTAGTGGTGGATTTTGCAGTTTTGGGTTAATGGTTGGAGTCAATGATCTTAAAGGTCCTCTCCAATGTAAGTGGTTCTATGACTCTAAGTAGAGCAATGAAACTTGAAATATATACAAATCTGCAAATTACCTACACAGAGGTGTGATATCAGAAATATATAACATTTCCCTTTACACTCAGACTGCCTGCCCTAAGCTGGCTGTGTTGTTGTAAGGTATTTATCACTGGAAAACCCTACAGAACATTTTTTACTTTCATAAATATACACACTTATCCCGATGTGCCTTAAAATTGTAAAAGGGAAAAAAAGAGAAATGCTTTTAGTATCACATCAGTTCATTTTCGTCTTAAAAAATCAGCAGAATTAAAACTCATCCCTTTATCCTGGAATAATTTATTGGTGTTATTTCTGTCTCTGGAGAACAAAGGACTCCTAGTCTGTATGCTGCAAAACAGAGGCGCATTATAAGGATAAAAAAGCAGGGCCACTGTAGGGTAGTACTAGAATTGAGAACAGCAGCATACTCATTTAAAGAAATCTCTTTCATTCACAATTCCCTAGTATACAGAGCAGAAGTTTGGAGGTTCTTTCGTGAGACTCTTAGCTTTTAAATAGATTTACAAAGTTTACACAGCTCACTAAGGCTTGGGGATCCTCCAAAGCTGCAGGCTTCTTCTGACTGCTAGAGACAGGTTTTAATGAAACCTGCTGAAAGACACAGATATGGAGGCTGACAACCATCAAGAGGCAAAAGGATAGAAAGCAGAACATGCATCTGCAAACAGTCACGCCTCCAGAAACACGGACACATAGCACAAGAGCAGCTATATTGATTATCAGATAGCATTTGACACTGTTAACAGATAAGCTCTTAGGCCAAAGTTGTTGGTTATCACGTATGTATCACTGCACACTACTTTAGCTTTAATAGTCAGTCTGACAGAGAGATGGAGTGAGGCAGACAAACAGGTGATTTTAGAAGACACAGGGAAAGGTTCTAACCTCTACACTTGACAACTTTGTTCAGGTCTTTCTTGAAAAAAAACCCATAATCAAACAAAAAAAAAAAAAAAAAAAAAAAAAAAAAAAAAAAAAACAGAAACCCCAAACAACTATGAAACCTAACAAAACATCCCACACAAAAAATTACTGAGTCCAAAATAAAGTCCTTTTGAATGAGCAGTGGAGGTTGCCACAGCATTTACTAGGAGAAATAAGAAAGTAATTAAGACAACTTTGTTAAGGATTTTTAACCTGTCAGCAATACATGCCTTTTGTTCTTCAATCTTTTAGGTTAATAAAATCAAGGCTAGTTTCCTTAGAGATGCTGAAGCTATTAGATATCAGTAAAACTTAATGTACCACAGGGACCCTGTAAGAAAAAATACGCTTAATTGAGTGTTCAGAGCCAGAGCCACCCATTGTAAGCATATTCTGGCAATTGAGATGTTATTGTTGTCAAGGTCTATCATATGATGATATAAATGCATCTTTTTTGAATGAGAGCACTGAGTACATGCGTGAAAAGATGGCTGTATTCCTTAAAAAGGGGGATGAAGCTCTTCTTTTGCGTTTTGTCATTGCTAGCCATAAGAACCAGTAGTGCCATTAATGGGATTACATTTCTAACGAATTCATGAGTAAATCTGATAAAAATTACTTTTTAAAATGAGATATATTCAGCATTTCCTAGCTTAAATTTGCATTTCTAGTAATGTCTCTTCTAAATGGTAACCTTATTATCAGTCTTTCAGTACTGTGTTCAGTCCTCGTGAAGAAACAAAGACACTCCGCTCCTTTCCTTCTTACTTCATTTCTCCTCTCTGGATGAATGATGTATGAGCTTTTCCAAATGCTTTCAGCATATGAGGGCTCTATTTAGCTACACACTGGAAGTGTTAGGAATGAATGAAGACAAAGAACCCAAACAGCAGCACTAACAGTAATTCAGACTCTGATTACTGATCCAAATTAGACTGGACAAACCAAGAAAGGCAGGAGTTTGATATGGGCTCTTTCAAATAATAGTGAGCTACAATAAAATCCATATTTATCTGATGTATTGTGTGCTCTACAGTCAGATTCTTGATTTTCAGTACATAGAACAAAACCTGATACAAAGCTAAACTCCTCATGTTTTGTTCCAGGTTATTGATCTTTACTCAAAAACTTCTAACACTAAGTAGAGGTACATGAACTGGAGGAAACATTTCCCTCGGGGGACTTTTGTCCAAGGCTGCAGTTCTCACATAAGGGTTTTTATCAAGCATATACACCTACTCCCTTAGGGACTAAAAGTGCAGCCTCAAATCTCTTCAGGCTGGAAATCTCACCTTGCTAAAGAAAAGGTTTTGGATAACTAACAGGGGCACTGAAAGCCTGCCCTCCCCCCCAAGCTGAATATAGACCCCAAAAAAATATTCCCAAGCTTCCCTATATATTTTGCTTTAGGAAAGGAAAAAGAACTTTTTCAGTGCTTACAGTCATTTTCAGAGAAAGGGAAAAGAAAGTTTTTTAGGCAGCAGACATGAGCAAGTTACTGTACTACTAGTATTTTTCAAAGTCACGCTGACAGAAAATGAAGCCGTTAAAGAATTAATGGATGGTAGGACAATCAAAGTCAACACAGTTTCATGAAAAGCAGATCCTGTCAAAGATATATGATTTTTTTAACCTAATTTTTAGTGTGCTTCCCTTTCATAAGGAAAAAAAATACCTATCACCCCACCACTACTTTAGCGTTGATCACAACATCTCCATTAACACTACACATTCTTAAACCAGCATTTATAAGACTCCACAGGGTATTTCCATCCTTTCCAGTCATCTTATACCTCGTAGTTGTATTTACATTCATACAAAGTCCTTTCATCCAAACCCCTCATCAGCTCTTCCTTATACTGCTCCTTCTGGAAAGGTGTCTGTTCCAGCATGAATACCTTATTATGCCTAACTAATAACCTCCCCACCATTCCCTGGGGATAGACACACACACACACTCACACACTAGCCCAGCACTGTACATATGAGCATAGGCTTCAGGGGTTTTTGAGCTTCCCTCTGAACAGCAAACATTACAACTCTTTACATAAAATGTTACACTAGGCCAGCTTCCAAACAGAAGAATACTAGAGACTAGTTTTGGATGTGTGAAAGCTTGATTTTTTTCCTAATATCCTAGGGAATCTTGGTCAAATTCAGTATCTTCTGTGTGCCTTAAGACACACAAATGAAGTAGGGAGAATTGCAGATGCAAAAGGGCATTTGGCATTGTTTGAGGTACAGAAAAGTATATGATAGAAAATAAAGCCTATAAATAAAAGCTACAAAAAAAAGGCATATTAGGCTTCAAAATAAGGTATGTTGGAATAGTTAGGGGTCAGCATTGAAAAAAATTTGGCTGTAGGCATTTCAGTTTCGAGATAAGATACGTTGAGTTGGTTAGGGGAAACGGATTAGTCATTTATATTCATTGGTAGAGAATGTTAGCATGAAGGGACATCTAGAAAAGGAGATGCAGTTAGCTCACGTGTAACTATTAATGAAAAAGGTGTTTTTCACTGGGAAGTCAAACTGGAGTCTGTATCAAGCTTCTTCTCTCTGTCCTCCCCCCTGCTTAACAAGAAATACCACCTTTTTGCATCCATCACCTCCCCAACCTGATTCCCACTAGCCATGTATCTTAATCCCCATAAGAGAAAAAACATCTTCAGATTTTGGGGAGCTGTCTATAAAATACAGGGGTATAGAAGAAGCCTTATTCTCTGGACTAACAGGATTTTGCTGATTGAGATTGGATGTATTCCAAAAGAGAGTTGGATTCCTGCTTGTGTAAAGTTTTTCTTGATGGTCCCACGATAAACCCAAATAGCCTGAAAAATCCCTGTTTCAGGACATAACCAGTTCCTTAACTGGACACCCAATGCATTTTTGTTAGACACTGCAGAGAGATAATCTGCCATGTCAGACACAGCAAAGCTCTGTCTCATCTCCGAGTGGAGCACAGTTCAGTGGGAAGAGTGACTTTAGGCACAGGAACATTACTGTCCTTGTGCTGCTTGGAAGTATCTCTGGTTTGTTGTGATAATCCAAGTTTTTTGCTAACCTGCTCAGAAGACAACGAGCAAGATGCAGACTTGTACCAGTGCCTGAGCACTGGGCTTCCCCATCCCAGCCTGGTGGCAGCAGCATAAATGTCTCAACAGCTGCTTGCCTGGCAGGCCCCAAAGGGTGAAATTAAAGACACTCTTTAAAGTTTCACATTTTTAAAAAATGCAGGACTTAGAAGTTGTGCATTTTTTCAGAACATCTGCCATCTGGGCTGTGATGCAGAGTGAGTTGAAGTCATACATCCTTATAACTTAAGTCAGGCTTTTCAGATCAGAACAGACACTGACTCCTATTTCTTCTATGGATCAAACGTGGAAAATGACACATAAACTGAAAGAATTTGTAGACAGTAGCAAAACTGAGAATTTGCATCATATCAGTGTGCTTCTGCTTCTGCTTTGTAAATTATGTACAGGGCCTCACACTGTTCACAGAAGGTCCAAAAGCAGAGTTTAGAGGAAAGGAAGGAGTATATACGGCTTTCCACACTTTGGCCAAATGCAAGGAACTGAGGTATTTGTTTTTTTAATTATCAAAATCTTAACAGGCCAGGACATAAAGGGATTTTCTACCCCCTCTGTTTTAATAGGTAGCTCCCCTATTCTGTCATTAATATGACACAGTGTGCTGAAACAGCTTTGCAGTCAGGAGTACGACAGAATGATCCTCCTGTTATCTAGCAATGAATTACTGAAACATAAAGATTTGCATTATTAAATTTTCACAGAATGAGCCTGTGGATAATACAAAACTAAAGGAAGCTTAGCAGGATCCAGGGATAGCATCCAAAGTTCCCTCCTGTGAGGCAGACAAATTTCTCAGTGTTTTTCCCCCAAGTTTCATCAAATGTACTTATTGCTAATAACAGACTATTACCTGTGTCTTGAGGTTATTTTAAGCCCAGCATTTAGATATTTTCTCTGTTCTGCTGATGGTCACAGGCAGAACAAGATAGTGACATGTGAGATCAGTAGAAAAAACCAGCAGAATCCTCTGTGTTCTTACCTACATCTGAAGACCTTGGTGTCTGTATGTTTTGGAACAAAGAAGGATAACTGGTCATTGGTATACAGCTTGTCTGACCTTGATTAGGTCAAATTGAGTGTTCTTTTTAGACCTGGAAATGCAGTTCTGGTTTTTTGAGGAAAGCATGCTTTCCAGTGATAATGTTTGCCTGCTGTTGAATTAACATAATCTTGAAAAAAATCTTTGTATAGAATTTCTCAGACAAAAATGCTTTTCTAGGTCCTTATTGTATGGAGAGGGAATAAATATTTAAGCAAGTCAGACTTCCCAGTTATTAATGAGACACCCAACAAGCATTCATTTTGCTGGCCAGCCTTGTAAGGGTTAATCACACATTTCCATAACCTGCTTACATAGCTCTTCCCTATATACCATGGATGACTCTGGAAGGTCAGGCTTACAGTATCCTGTATGCACAGACTCTAAAGCCCTGCAAAACACACATGACTCACATCTAATTGTTAGCATTTATCATTTTTATATTCCAAGTATACTCAATAAAATGGGATTTACTCTGTTGATGCGACAGTTGAAATATTTTTTGCTTAGATGTAAGCAAGAGGTTATGATCGCTCAGTTTTCTGATTGGTACAGGCACATTACAGCACCATGTTTCAAGCATAGAGGTGTTACAAGGGAATAGATGATAGAAGTCTTTTGAACAATAACTTTGTATGCATAATATATATAGAACTGTATATGCCCTCTTGAATTCTAATACAAAAATGCAGTCACATCTTATACAAACTTGTTCTAAAAAATGAGATGGAAACATGCTCACCTAATGATAACCACGCGAGAGAGTTACAGCTCAAATTTGCTCACTAGTTTAGTAAGACAAAATGGGGTTCTCTGGGCTAATTCTCTAACAGTCAATCAGTTGATTTCAACTAAAAGAGAATGAAAGCAAAAGAGATCAAGAATTATTATAATATATATAACTACCTTCAGACATGAGAAACTATATCAAAATTACTGGAAAAATAGGAGAGAATGGACATGATCTGTTCCATTCATTATACTATAATTAGTTTTATACATCCTGCATCCAGTCCTCATAAATGTATTCTAACTTTTGAAACATTTAATGCTCAGCATTAAATGAAGGAGATGTAGTCCAAACTCATAACCATTATATTCTGAGATGTGTTTCCCATACATTGCTAATATTCATTAGCTTTTAAAGACTAATTAGCACAAATTCCAGATCATTGTGGGCTGAACTATTTCCCTTCAGATTTTTTTAAAAGACGGAAAATGAACAATATGTATTTGTGTGTGTCTTTACCCTGCCTTCTGTGGGTTGTTTAAACAGAGAATCACTGAATAAGCTCACATTTGTTTGAAGGTTTTATGTCTGGGCTCTCAGAGGCCAGGGCCTTGAACTAGTTGCATCTATATTGCCTTTTGGCCAGAGCTCAAATCTCAGTCATTCCCATCAGGTATATGCAGTTTTTAACTCACAACAACAGTTGAGCACACTCCAAATAGCACAACAGATAATGAGCAGAGACTGCAGCCTATGTAGTGTTTACAGTCAGGATACCAGCTAGCAGCACACTACAGACATACATGCTATAAATACAACCTTTCGTTATATGCATATACGTATGTTTTAACTAAGCCAACAAACCTATTTTCAGAAGTTGCATTTGAGTAAGGCAAGGAATATTCATCACCTCAGATTTGTCCTTCGCAGCGGCACCTGCAGGACAGTATATACAGACAAAGACTCTGGCATGACATCTGCCTCATCCCTGAAGTAAACATGGCTGTGAACACATGTGCTCTTTCTGCTTCTGTATTTGTACCAGAGCAATGTATTCACCTATAAAAGTTTTGTGACCATTAAAATGCAGTGTGCTTTAAGGTTTCCCTGTTTAAGGAAGAAATTTACTAGGAGGAAGAAAAAAAAATTACTTATTGTACATCCAGAAACAGGAACAGGAAAAGAAAAGGCTACTGTTTCTTTTATGGGCAATGATTTCTCAAACAAAGTATAAAATGCCTGACTCTACAAAGACCAGTGTGAAAGTGGCAGGAAAAATGGTGCATTCCTTTAGCTATTTCTAACAAAGATCTTGTTCCTATTAAGAAAACTGTAAAATACGTAGATATAATAGATACTTGCACTCACGTGCAGCTCCTACTGAAATAAACACAATTTGAAGATTCCTTTTATCCTAAAATCTCCCACCCTCTGGAAACTGCACAGACACAATTCTATGTCCTCTTATTTTGTTCATGCTAATAGAGAAAAAGTTCTGAGCAAGCAGATACCCTCCCTTACAAGTAGTTTTATTACCACACATCCCAAGATTCAAACTGGACATATTAGACTATGTGCTATGCCAAATCAAGCTTTTTTTTTTTCCTAGGAGAAATGGGCAAGTTCCAGGGCTGAGCACAAATCACTTTCTGCAAGTACTCACCAGTCTGTCCCCAGTGCTCGGTTACATTCGGCCAGAGAGATTATAGGAGTCTTTTGGTTGCCTGGATGGATGAGCATCCAGTTTAAGATAAACACTTGCACATTTGAATTTTCATGCGAGAATACTTGCCAGTATAACTGCAGATTTGCTTTCCACAAATACACAGACAAACCAGCTTGACTGTAAAATACTCATGAAACTCCGTGTGTTTGAAAACAAGTGCAATTAAATATGAAGGCAAACCCACTGCAGAATATTCGCAATGTCTGTTCACATCAATTATTTTCTGCAGTAAAGGATCATGTGTGCCTGTGATCCTATGGAAAAATATTAATTTTATATTAATGTTATGTGAAATGAAGTAGAATCATCAACTTCATTTGAGAAAAAATGGAAGAGGCAACTATAGCTGATCAGCAGCAAAAAGTCTCTTAGCCCCAAATTAAAAAGGCCAGTAGATAAAATTCTGTTTCAGCCTATTAGGTTTCTGTGCTTCTTTTTTGTCCTTTTTCCCCTCCGATCAGCTTTTTCCTTTTCAGGGCCCAGTAATGGGTTAATTATATGTAACACATGTTCTTGTAATCAGTGAAGTTTGTTTTCATCTAAGTGCTCTTTTAAGAGGAACTTGCTTGTCTTCTCTGGTGTTGAAGCAGTAAGGAATTTAATTGGCAGCCAGAAACATTGTTACTGAAATATTCGAAACCTGAAGCAGATAGTTCCCAAATGTGTGACTTAGGCCAACTAAACCAACCCAGCACAGACTCAGATCCTCCGGGATGACCTATTCCCTCCCAAAGCTTTAAAATGGAGAGAGTCGCCAGCTCTGCTCCTCATTATTGTTGTCTCAGCTTACTGCCCTAAAGAGAGGGGTAGTGGGAGGATGAGAGAGGTGCTAATCCACAGAGAAAAATACAAAAAGATTTACACCAGAGCTGAGTAAATATGGGTAAAGGAATGAACCCAATGTCTTTTTGAGCAAAATGCTCTGTAAGTAATTTGCTTGATAAAACACAGCTCACATTTGGGCGGGGAGCTATGTTAGCAGACAGAGTGGAAATAGCATTAAACCTCCTTTAAGATGGTTTGCATAATGTCAAATAGGTTAAAGAAACCCTGCTTCCTAAATTAAAGCCATATTACTCTTAAAGGAAAAATTTACTTTGGACAATAGTAGTGGAAAGAATGACTAAATAATATAACTGTAATTAATTATTCACACGTGAACAGTATATAATGTTTGTGATTGCCCACAGTGTGTAATGTACAGAGGGAAGTAATTGATATGTGCTTTTGTATTGTCTGGGCCACCAAACAGTGCCAAACCAGGAAGGAAAGGGGAAGCACGTGTTCAGGGTTTATGCATATGGGAAGGCCCATTGCAGCTTTAGACAGATCTCCAGGAACATGTATGTCAAGTCAAGAATTCTTCAAGAATAACTGCTGAGTTCCCCCTTCCAAACCTGTCCCCCAGCAGCTTCTCCTCCCTCCAGGGGAAAAAAAAATTCCAATTCCATAGTGTGGTTATCTGTAGGGCACCTTACACAGAACAAAAACCCCTAACTGGAACCAGGACCGGGACCTGTCTTTGAGGAGAAAGCAAAGATTTCCAAGTGCCAGTCTTCCTCTCTTGATCTTATATACTTCTGTTGTTAGTGAAAACTGTAAAACAGTATTTACAAGCTTCTGCACAGCATGAGGCTGCCCGTATGAAGCACGGCAGAGAAGAGCTGGTTCTCTATACAACAGTGCAACCTAGTGGCTCTCAATAAAAGCTCTGCCGTTCAACCACAAAGCTGTTTGGCATCTTTTGCTGATATGTTAGTATTTGAAAAACAGTACTTGCATCAAACGGTCTTGCTTTACAAGTCATTCGGTTACATAGTTAGGACGGGCACGGGAAAGAGGTCTCTTCAATAGCATCCCAGAAATTCAAAAATGTTGGCATAACACATGCAGTGAATTTTGGGACAGTGAATGGTAGGTTGGCATTGGGTTGCGCCTTGCAGGCTATTACTCAAGTTGTGTAATTTATGCAACTGGTTTTGACGAAAGTAATGTGATTATTCATGTGTGTAAGGATTTCTGTCTTGCTTAAAGGTTACTGGACCAGACCCTGAACCAGAAATTCTTTAGTAAGCTATCATCAGTACTAAAGCAGGGCTACTGACAGGCTCGAAGTCATCTGCTCTTAGAGGGACGGGTATTTATTGCAAACTGGTGTTAAGTTTGCCCACATTGTTTGGAGGATTTTAGATTTGAAGGATACAGAATACTGCAAGGAGTGTAGTAATGGCAACTAGAGCAGTGTTGTAAATTCCATTAAATAGAAAATATTGTCTAAATAAAGGCTTGATCCAAAGCCCATTTAAAAGTCATTGCAGGGAGGGTGCTTTAAACGTTCTGATCTGCCCATTAGAGAAAAGCAGGGGGGGGAAACAGCCTCATTTAGTGCTGACACAATGTTTTCAATTCAGATCATTTGTAATAAGATGCTCTTTAGCCAAATCATTTAAGTCATTTGGAAATCATTTAGAATTCTCTTTCAGAGCAATTAGTAAAAAGCTAAAAGCCTCAAATGGTTCTTTGTGGTGGTTTCATAATTATTATTTTAAACCAAAAAGTATCACCTTAAAGCAGAAAAAGAAAACTATACATTGCAACTGAAAGTATCTGTGCACATTCTGGAGATCTGAGGGATAGAGAAAAGGTGACCTTTTCCAGATCTATGCATTCCATATAACAATCTTTCCCTGCCTCCCGAAGAACGCACTGGGGAGGAAATCATTCACTGTACTTGTTTATATGAGATGTTATAGTAAGAATTAAATGTAATTTAGTGGGACAATAAAATCTTCTCAAGTACTGATATTCGACACAGTATTGTTGTGTTTGGGGTGGATTTGGGGATGATTAAATGAGTAAATCACACAGATCTGAAACATTTTTTTTCACCTCCTCAGATGGCATCTTGATCGTGCATGCACTGTGAACACCAAAAGCCTATAGGTCAGACCTGAAATTATAGCTAAAACTCAGGTCCTGAGGTACATGGACTGTTTATATCGATGAAAATTTATGATCTCTATACCTTAAATCCCCGGCCTCTCTTTTACATTGACTTCTTTACTATTTGCTGCTTTATTTTATGGTGATCCCTTGCCCTCTATAAATATATCACGGTTATTTAACCCTAGATCCCAACCATAGTTTTCAGTATTTCAGGAGGGATCTATTTGTTACATAGTCTGCTACTGGGGGGTTTATAATCCTATATATTAGCAGCTATTATTTTACTGAAGTTAAAAATTTTCAACTATTTTCATCTTGTCATTTAACTTGATGCTATTTGGTATTACAGCCAAGAACAGAAAACTGTCTGCTGTTTTTCTAAGATTATATTGAGGTAAAAATCTTCTTTAATCTCCTGCAGTGATTGAGTTATTTTCTATTAAATATTTATCAGTGGAAAAATGAATAAATTTAACTGTAATAAATTATAGTTTGGCAGACTTAATTGCCTATTGTTATTTAAAAAAAATCAGCCTTATAAAAATCTGACCTAATCCTAGAAACATGCCATGGAGTAATTAAAGTTTTCTGTGGGGATAGACTGCAATAATTATCTTGTTTTGACTGAGCTTCTTATTATTTTAGCTTGAAAAATAAAACTGAAAAACAGGAAAGGCATATAGATTCGCAAAACCTATTGTCTGATGTTAAAATTGTTAAGAAAATATGAGTCAGTATTATGCAAATTCTGACCTAATCCCAGCAACATATTGGTAGGTAATTGTATTTTTCTTTAAAAGGGGACAGACCCTACAATAATTATGCCTTGTTAGTGTCCACATTGCTATATTTTTGATTTATGTATTTTTGTGGGAGCTGACAGATAAGCAAGAAAAATTGACATATTATAAACTAATAAAAATAAATAATATCTGAATCTGCCTAGCAGCAATGCACATTGGGAAGCTAAATCAATGCATTAATCACACAAATTTTGAGTAAAGTATAGTTTGTGCTAAATGAAAAACTGACCTATAACAAACAGAGCTAAATGTTGAAATCTTAGCACTACTTGGATTTGGACTTGCCTTAATTCCTGAGGTCAAACAATGTAAGAATTTGACTTATACTATTTGTCTGATTATCCTGCACAATATTGCAGGACAAATTTGTGCCCTGCTCATGTTTCTTATGATTTTAATAACCTTCCACCTGTTAGAGCTGTCTTGTTCCCCAAGGAAAGAAACAATCATCTTTAAAAGAAAAATTTGGTTAGCATCTTTCTCTTTCTCTCTCTCTCTCTCTCTCTCTCTCTCTCTCTCTCTGTTTGTGTGTGCGTTTTAGCAAAGCATTTATTTTAGGGCACTTCTTTACTAAAATGTTCTTGCTTTTCTGTGTGAAAGCATTGCCTGTTAAGTGCCAGAATGGCAAAAAAAAAAAAAAAAACCACATAATTTTGGTATCCAGTAACCACTGGGTCTGTGAGTTCTGCTCTAGTGCACAAGTGTTGTGGACAAATTGACAATGTAAACATTACAGAAATGAGCTCAGGGTTGGGCAGAATCTAACAACTGATATTGTCTAACACAAGTGGTAGGAAACTGATGAACTGTTCACAGTATCATGCCTTGCTTCAGGCTTCTGCCCATATAATCTCATTGTACTGACACATGTCTTGACTGGTTGGGCCAAATCCAGATGTGTTAATAATAGCACCAAAGGTGCCTGGGTCTGAATTTTTCTGAGTGATTGCAATTTAAATATAAAGAAATTATCAAACTATTGTGAACAAAGGACATGTCTTCTCTCATGCCATCTGCAAATACCACTGCATATCATCCTGCTTTGGCATTTCCAGAGTAATCTGTTGCTTTAAGGGCTTTAAAGAAAGGACTGCACAAGCTTGGTGGGAAAAAAAAAGAAAGAAACGAGGTCTGGAAAATTGCTCAGCTAAAAGACAATTCCCTCTGCAGCTTCCCAGCTCCTAGGTAAAGCCCATTCCTCGCAGGCTCACAGGCTGCATATCTGCTCCACTTACTAGGTCTGGGAGCACTGTGCAGCACAAGGTGCCCAGGGGTGTGATACCTGTCTTGCTCCTGGTAGCCAGCTGAGCAGAGCATGAGCTGAGGCCACCCACAACCTCAGTAGGTGACACCTTCCAAGAACACCAACCTCAGCTTCAGTTGGCGTGTAATACACATGGTCATGGTATATCACAGAACCATGGAATCACAGAATAGTTCAGGTTGGAAAAAAACCTCCAAGATCATTGTGTCCAACCATTAACACAGTGCCGTCATGTTTTCCCCAAATGCCACATCCACATGCTTTGTGAACTTGTCTTGATAGCCCCTTGAGGGCTGCTTTGTGCCTGCTGTTGCCATGCAAATGCATTTTATTTAATGTGTCATTTCAACGAAAGAACTGAGGGAGATCAAATGACACTGCCAAGTGATGAGTTCAAAATAAAAGATAAAAAAAGAGCAATATATAAAAATGAATACAAATGAAGTAGTTTTTCACACAAAAGCATTTAGCACCACCCATGAGTCAGATTCAGGGGTGAAAGCCCTAGCTATTGGTGGTAAAGAGCACTCAAAATTTACATTAATTCAAAAGGTAACAATTTTTTGCAGAAAAAGGTATCAAATGCCATAAAACCAAAAAGACTGTAAATACAGATATAAGGTATATGAACATACAACCATTTGCATTCAGATATATGTACCTGAATACACATTTGGCAAAAGCAAGTCTTCTCAAGAAGGTATTTCAAATACTTCCCCGACTTTGTTATTTCCCAGTGGCTACCCTGCCTCATCAACATATTTGGTATATGAATCCAAGACCTAAGTATTTAGCTCTCACAGCAACAGTGCAGGCATGAACTCAGAATTCAGGACTACACGCCTCTTTTGTTGATATCCCTGAGAATATGGTACAATCATCATTTCCACCATGTTACTAAAGGAACATCCTGATTCAGGGTCTTTCATCACTCACACTGCAGTGCAAATCAGGGAGACTTGGGTCATGGAAGATAAGAACTGTTCCTAAAATATCCAATACAGTTTTTATCTGTATTCCTGCAAAGAACAGCTGAAATAATACAATTAATTTCATTAACTGAATCTACTCACGAATCTCATAAAAATATACTAACAAAGGTCACCAAGTACCTCCATCCAAATGATACAGACTGCACCTATAGAATCACAATTATCTTGTATTTTTCTATCATTTCAACACATGAAACCACCAGTGCCAAGGTGCATTTCTTCCAAGACAAGGGAGCTAATCATGAGTCTCAGTGGGGAAACTTGCAAGAAGCATCTACAAGGGAGCCCAGTTTTGGAGCCCACTGGCTTCCCCACTTGAATTGTGAACTTTAATGGAAAGGATAGGAAGCAGAGCAGCCTCTTCATCCAGTTTTGTACTATGAGCAGAGGAGCAGTAGGAGCTGTGCTTTCTCACAGGACATGGGACTTGGAGCCTAACAGCAGTACGAGAGGGGAGGAAGAACAAGAACTGCTGATGGAGAGAGTCCTGGCAGAGGTCTCAGTAGAGTAGTTCTCTGTGAGAAGAGGTGCTGGAGAAATAAATATCAATTAATGGTAACAGTTTTAACAGCTGGTTCTACCAAGTGGAATGAAGCACCTCCCAGATAGCCCTCAGAGTAAAGATTAACACATATTTGAACAATAAATATTAACATAAAACTTACATAATTTTAAGGTTAGTAAACCAACACCAAATTCATTAGGCAAATAACTGCTAACTTATTAGCTCTGGCACTGCTCAAATAGCTCTCTGTCCCAGATACATACAAGGTAGCAGCCATTCTGCCTGGATGATAGGGCTGTAATGATGATGTTTAGGAGTCCATGGTGCAGAAAAATGTGTACAGTGTGGCAGAACAAGCAGACCCACATTTCTGACTCTAGACACCTGCAAACGTCATGTTACTTATCAAAATGTATAAACATGCTTCCACCAAGCCATGGGCCATTAGAACCCAATGCTTCTCAAAAGCAAAGCATTGTAAGACAATTTTAGTAAATATCTGCATTAACAAATAAAAGAGCAGCATTTTGACACAGGAATATCCTACATAATCTGAGACGATTTTGGCATGGAGTTGTTTATAGCAAAGCATTAAGTTCAGCTATAACACCAGCTGACTTGTTCTCTGGAAACTCTATTCCCTGAAAGGCAGCATTACAATTAAAGAGTGAAGAGTATTTCAGCTGACATAGCATTCCTGCTATAGGCACAGTCAATCAGGAGAAAGGCCAAAGCAACAGTCAGATAAAAGACTAATAAAGCTACGAATGACAATAAAAGTCCACTGAAAGCTTTATTAGATGGTGAAAACCTAACTCAGAACATAAAACAGCCCTTACGCAGAATAACCCCCAAACCTTTTACCACAGCTTGCAATAGATGTCACACTGTGCTGGTGAGGGCCCTGAAAAGCATAACATACACCAAAAAATCGAGGTCCAATCAGAACTGCAAATAGACTGGTATGCTGAGTAAGTTGCTTTATTGTAATATTCTGTGACAGAGGTTGGACTCTCCCTGAACTCCCTGGGAACAGCAATTCCTTAGCTACCTTTTCTAATCTGTAGATCTCAAATTACTTTGAAAGAAATAAAATGTCCCATTTTTCATTTTCCAGAAAGGGAAGCTGAGGCATAGAGGGATGTTTTAACACTTCATTATGAATTTCTCTTAAGTAATTTAACCCTCAAATTATGGGAAGATGTTGTGTGGCCTAAGCAAATTCATGTACATATACATTTTTAATGTATTTCTGGACATCCTACAAGTTTTAAGATTAAAATTCTTATGGTCAGGGCATTCACATGTTGGTAGCTTTTCTTGTGTCAGCAAAAAAGGTATGCTACTTTCTTGTTAATAATGTGTATTTTTTTAAAGGAAAACGTGATATGAAATTCTATGTTTCATATTTTTCTTTATAGTTATAATGGTCCTCAAAAATATCTTCTGAGAAACTGGCACACAGGACTGTATCATTCTTTCACTTAGTAAAGTACAGCTTTAGTAAATATTAAAAATTTCTGCAAGATTAATACTGTACCAAGTTGAATTTATTTTGTGTTATTAGAAGCAGTCCTAGCAGAATGAACACTGCCGTGTTCAACAATATTTGGAGGCAAGAGAATAAGTGAACATGTGAAAGCTAAACCACAACACAGCAAAGCATACAGTCTTTCTGCACCAAAAAGCTGAATGTTAGGATAATGGTGTAACCAGATAATTCAGGGACTCTAGTAAGAGGATAAAAGACTGGGAGACTGGCACTCATGCTAATAGATGAAAGTAACTGGGGCTCCTGTGTTTTGCACTGTACATACGCTTAATGCATACGTGCTTGGTGCAGTGAGGCATTTCAGCATCCTTTGAGCACTTCTGTCCAATCAGAGCTGGGGAGAGTTTACCTGCTTTGCAAGAATAATTCACAACAAGAACTGCTCCTAGAAGGCATCATGTATGAGATTTCACCAGATTTCTTTCCCACACAACGATACATCCTCCAGCAATACCAAAACAGGGTGTGTAACCTGACACAGCCCCCCTATGTACCCTTAGTTTCATCTGACCCTGCTCTTGGCTGCCAATACAACCGCACATTTTTGCATATTATGAATTAAAGCAACCACCCCACAAAAAAATCATAATTTTTTCTCAGTATGAGAGAAATATCACAATGGTCCCAGGGAAAACATCAGCCTAAGTAGGTAGTATACATATGGTCAACTTAGTCTAGTGGGAGCTAAGGCTCAGGCTATCAGGCTGTCTTTGGATCCATACTCGGCAAGAAAAATTGGCAATAGTCAGTGATCCTTGAACCATTTCGGTTTGGGTTGTTTGTTTTTTTTTTTAAGTCCTCTTATATTTGTACGACAGATTCAATGGTTTCAAGGAAGCTCCTAAGAAGAAGTTTACCTGCTATCAGGTGAATTCTATGTTAGATCTTGGCCCTTCAGCTTAATATTCCCATTAAGGTTCCAGTTGCAGGGACAAAGCTGCCCATTAGAATTGCGTAATTATGCTAAAGAACTGAGGTCATAAGACCCACTGTGCAAAAATGTGGGAGATAGAGCCCAAATAGTTTGCAATCTAAATAAACAGAGTCCTCAAAAAATAACAGAAGGACACAGAAAGATGAATGGACTTGCAGAGGGTACCTAGCAAAGAAGAGGTTGAGCTAAGATTAACATGCAAGGCTCTTGGCACTCATTTTTTCTTAATTTCAGTTAATTATATTTTACTAATTCTGAAAAAAAACAAAAAAAAACCAAAAAACCAAAAAAAACACATCATTAGAAGTGGTGGAGTTACCATCTTCAGAGATATTCAAAACCTGTCTGGACATAGTTCTGGGCAACAAGCTAAAGGTGGCCCTGCTTGAGCAGGGGGTTTGGTCAAATATCCCGTCCAACCTCAACTATGCTATGCTTCTGTGAACATTAATAACTCATTTTATTTTTGAAAATTAGTAGTTTTGCCCAGATTTAAGCCACTAGACTTGAATACAAACCTCCGTATTTCTACTACCTGAAATTACATATGTATACATAGTTACATATATAATGTATTTTTTATATATTTAGCAATTGCAATAAAAAATCTTTTAGCAATTCTCTTAGCAGGCTCCCCCTTTTTAGATTTAATAATGTTGCAAGCAAAGGAAACATCTGACTTTGGAATTATATCAACACAAAGCAGTTACTTTTGGCTTCTATATATGATAGGATCATATAAAACATCTGCAAGTCATTGGTTGGAGCACAGATTAGAAGGAAAAAGTTCTAGGATATTATGCATATGTACTATTCATTAGGCCTTAAGTCCAATTTAAGCAGCATGCAGTCCATGTGCATTGGCTTATAATGAGTTACTTTAATGCACAAACAAGGTGAACACTGTTCAGACTAATACCTGTAGAACTTGCTCCAGTTGGCACCTGCTAAGCTCTACACATTCTGAAAACATTCTGAAAACATTATTCCAAATGCTTCAAGAACTTCTGAACACCTTTTTAAGATGCAGGTGTTTTCAAATTATGTATAAATTCTTCAAAAGATCAATTAAATTCCCCAGACTTTATGTAGCTTGTTAGATTTGGGGGCAGGGGTGTTGGAGGGGTATTAAATAGCAAGAGTCTGGAGATAGTCTGTTTATTTATGACACAATCAATTAGTGCTTATTCTTTTTGAGTGAGGAAATATTGTTTCCAGTTCAAACAAGAAAAAAAGATTAAGAATAGCTTTAAATATTTCTTAACATATTAGAATATGAAACGGGCAGCTAAGGGAAGAATGCCATTACCTTCTCTGTTTTTTATTCATTTTGATCGTCACTGTTGAAGAAAACCTGAGTCATGAAATGCACCAACACAGATGTTTCCATAGGGAAGAGGAACCACAAAGTCTTAAATGAAAAAACAGCAACATATTTAAAAAAAAAAAAAAAAGAGAGAGAGAGAAAAAAAGAGATGCATCGAACTTCTTTACACAATTAAGCAGCATTTACAGCCAGATTTCACAAAGCTCAGCTCAGTTATGAATAATCCACACCCAATATGAGATGCAGAGTGTATCACAGAGTATCATGGAGCATTTTCTATCCTGCGCAGTCATCACACTTTGTGGAAGGACACAGTTAGGGCATGAAACACTGTGTCACAGAGCTTTAAAGTCCCTAACCAGAGAAGAGATGTGCTTTCTTTTCTATGTTTTATCTCAAATATTGGAAACAAGTACTGTTCTTTACACAACACTAATGACACTTGCTTTTCTATTCCAACATATCAGGCTAGATTTGTCAAACCAAAAGACAGAATTTATCAATGCACATTTATTCTTAAGCAATCAATTCACCTGAATAACAGTAAAAATTAAATGTTAAGATAATGTTTATTTTTTCATAAATAAAGATATGTAAAGATTCAAGAATAAGTTACAGCAATTTGAGGAGCACTCAGAAGCTATTGTCACCCAAAGTCTGCTACATGTATACACAAAAACATTTCTGGTGTAAAGGATTGAATTCAGGGCTGTCTTTGTTCATGTAAATCTTTTAACTGCAACCTCTTCCTTCCTTCTCCCTCTCCCCCTCCACCATCCCCACTCTGCATTTTCCCTAAATCTCACTTTCTCTTCTTCCAGTCAAGCTTCCTTTGAGATAGCCCTACAAAGGGGCATGCTGGCATTCCTTCAGTTTTCTTTCTCTTGACTGCAAATAAGGATGAGTCAGGTCAGAAAGGACTGGTTGGGTTTTCTTTTTTTTTTTCCCACCCCCTCATCAGAAAAAGCTCTCATACTTTTAAAGACTGCTCATCAATTCCTACCCATAAGTTCTACAAGTGTATAAATGTGTGTGTGCGTGTGTCTACATGTATATGTTTATGGGATAGCATAGCATAGCATAGAGTAGAATAGAATAAAATAGAATAGATGTATGTATGCGTCTTTCATGATGCTTGAGGATATCTGACTTCTGAGTCAGCTTCAGAAAGGTCTGGGAGGGGAGGTACAACCCTTGCCACAGCAAGGAGTCACTCCTGGTGACTCCCTGCTGGACATTGACATCTCTCACTCTGACCAAGGAACACAAAGGTGTGATTTAATGTATAAGGCCATGAAATAAGCAGATCACAGGTGTACTAATTATTTTTCTTTTTCAGAGGGGGGAGCAGTGCTTTTTTGTGTCATTTGTTTGTTTATTTGTTTTTTTTCTTTAGTACTAAAAAATTAATTTACAGATGGATCAGCTCTTTTTGACACCAGACCATAAATTATGGCATAAAGTCCTAGCAAGAACAAATGGTAAGCAATTGGATCACTCTTTTTGGTGTTGTCTTGGTTTAAGCTGGTGTAGAACCATATCCTACATCCCCCCATCTCACATAGAGAGTGAAACTGTGCTAAATGCACAGTACAGGCGAGTACAGAGAATCCCCTTACATTTCCAGGGCTCTGGCCATTCAGCTGTTTGTCTGTCTGTCAATTGCTTAATTATTTTTTTTCAAATCATTTTGATTTCAATTGGCTAGACTTAGCAGAGGTTTAGAAATTTCCAAGTCGCAAAGCTTACACAAGCTTTTGTGAAAAATGGCACCTGTGCATTGGGAGACTTAAAGAGCTCAGCATGAGAAAATCATTTTTAAAAGCAGTATGAACTCAAGGGTTATCTCTTGTCTCTGACCAATGTGCACAACTGGGCCATCAACACAAGATGTTCAAAATCAGCTTGGCATTGTTCTCCCTCTTGTGTAGGCTCCTCCTCCGGGAAGATGAGGGTACTGTGTTAGAGTATTTGAGACATGAAGGAAAAATGGAAGTTCACATGAGAAAAGATAATTGAGATCATGAGGAAAAAACTGAAACAATTACGGTCTAGGTATGGGTACGCAGAACACAAATCCACTTAATTACATCTACAGTTTGTGGGAAAATTTGGTAAATTATACTCATTAATTCTAGATGTTGCAAATAACAGTGTTCTATCTGTTACTTTTGTTTAGAAAAGTGAACTTTAAAACAGTTGAAAGAATTTTTAGACCTAGTTTTATTATGACATATCTACTCACATCATGGCGCGGCGTCACCCAGCCCCGCGCCCGGAAGCGCCCCCGCAACGCCGTCCGGCCTGCCCCAAAAGCGCACGCGGCGCCGACCGGCACTGGGTGCACAGGCCCAGCCCTGGGCACGTGAGCCCCAGCCCCAGGCGGGGAAAGGAGAGAGAGAGAGAGAGAGGGAGAAAGAGAGAGAGAGGGGGAGTTTCGCTGGTGTAGACTGTGCCATCGTGGGAGATGAGAGGGGGAGCCTGGAACACACAGAAGAGAAGGACAACTCTAAACCCGGGCAGATGGAGCTCAATCAGCCCTGTGAGGCCATCCATCTAAGAGAAGGTCACTCTAATTAAACTTACATCCTGAGGACCTCGTTGCCACCGTCCAAGCTCGCTCGGCCCTGGCAGATGAATCTTAGGATTAAAGGGTGGGTTCAGTTCTGCACATACTGTGTCTCACCTAAAAATTCCATTGTGCAGGCTTGAAGGCCTTATGCACATTTGCAAAGCCCTGTATCGACATCATCTACAAATGCAGTCACACAAAGACCAAAAGACAAAGGCATATACACCTGCCTCCAAAGGTGTACCCAAATTAACTCTAGCATGCTGGAACATCAGAACCATGCTCGATTCTGCGGATAGCGGATGTCCTGAGCGTCGGTCTGCCCTGATTGCCCATGAACTGTCACGTCTCAACATCAACATTGCTCCTTTCAGTGAAGTTCGCCTTCATGAGGAAGGCAGCCTCAGAGAACATGGTGCCGGTTACACACTCTTTTGGTCAAGTAAGCCCAGAACTGAAAAACATCTCTCAGGAGTCGGCTTCATGATCAAAAACTCTATTCTTCCTAAACTCGAAAATCTGCTGACAGGTCATTCTGACCGAATTATCTCCCTACGCCTTCCACTACACAACAACCAACACGTTGTCCTCTTTAGTATATATACCCCAACTCTCCAAGTTGACCCTGCTGAAAAAGATAAATTTTACACCGACCTGCACTACCTTACCCAGAAGGTTCCTGCTGAATCGTGCCTTGCAGAATATACCACCTAAGGAGTCTTTCTGCTGTGCCTTTTGCAACTGGACGTGCCTGTCTCATATTGGCCTTTTTAGCCACCAGTACGCTTGCAACAAATGTGGGTAGAGCCCTTCCCAAATCTTCGTTCGCGAAGCCCAGCCATGATGATGATGATGATGACTCACATCATTCAATGAACAGACAAAGTCTGTTGGACACAAATTGTGGAATTACAGATTTCTTGGTATAGTCAATGACATTAAAACTCAATCTACAGTGTAAAAAGGACAGTAATTAGGAAACCTCAATCAACTGGAAAACCTGGAGAATCACATCAAATATCAGAATGAAAACTTTCCTGGGAATCCTTCAAGTTCTGACATTCATCTAACAGCTACCAAACATATGTTCCTATGCCACACTAACCCAGGTAGCTATTATACACAAGTGCAGGTACAGAAAACAAAAATAGGCAAGTGCATTTTTAATTGCATCCTAAAAAAGTCAACAAGCCTTCAGGTCATCTGTTTTCCATGTTTACAGAATTGTTCCTGGCTCATTTTGGAAAGGATGATTTATGGATGACTCCCTAAATGCATGCTGTCCTTTCCATTTCATCTGTTTTGAGGCAGAACAAAAGACAAGTAGCAAGTAGAGGTTGGGGTTTTTTGCTCACTGACAGGAACTTGTGGTTGGAACTTCAGTGAATAGAGGAATTAAGGAGAATAAAGAGTAAGGAGTCCACTGGCAAACTAAGCTTAGGAGGATCCACTCTTAGATGGTGAGCTGAGGAAAGCAGCATGGCTAGGAAACAGGTCATAGTAGGAAGTTCAGAGAACAATTTAGCCAAACTGCTTCCAGGAGATAGTGTAGTTATTTCTATGGTGATTACTAAGAAATAACAGAATTATTTTGTATTCTGCCTGAATATAAGCCTTGCATTCCTAGTGTATGTAATAGTCTGAGTGGAAAATATGCCATTACCTTTAACAAGAAATCTTAATGGACTTCTTCAAAGGTTAATATGTTGTCAGGGAAAAAAAGGCAGGCCAGAAAATTATCATGTTTCTTTTCAGAGTGTATACCTATCCCTGAGATTTTCAAAGACTCGGACAGGCTAAAGTTTTTCTTTCTTATGTTGCCCAAACTATTCAAATTGTCTCAGACTCATCACTGTCTATCACTAGTCTGGCAACAACTTTGAAGACACCTATCTAAAAAGGACATCTTGCAGCAATTAAATGTAGTGGAGTAGAGAGCTCTGATCTAGACAATAAACACCCTTTTCAGCATGGTGCCAGGTCTCCCAGTTGGGAGCAAGCATAACTAAGGCAGGACTGAAATGATGCTGGCAGTCAGCAAGCTGTCTAGGACTTTTGTCAGGGCTGCCAGCATTTGTTCAGTTGAATTGGTGTCATCAATAGAGAGGTTTTCATTTTTTTTCGAAACTTTCCCATGTGTAAACAAGACTTAAGATGCAGAGCAATATGGGAAACATTAATTTCACACTGTAGTGACACTATAAGAGAAAATAAAAATGAAAACAATCTAACAGGAATGGTTTCATCTAATTGGACTGTGCAAAAACAATTACAGGAAAATAATTGCCTGATTGTTTAAAAGGATTGCTAATGGGCAGAGTTAAGGTTATCTGAGTGCATTAGCCGTGTCCTTCTGAGGCTTAGATTTCTATTAAGATTCGCCTTGAATCTAAATTTCCAGAATTTATTCTTTGTCTTTCTAGAGAAAGTGTAGCATTCCTGTAATGCATTTCATTTTAGCTTACTGATACATCCTCTCAACCCTGATTCCATTTTAATGTAGATTTAATTTAGGAATAGAAATAAGAGGGTTTTTTTTTTCTTTCTCTTTGTATTTGAAAGACTTATATCTGCAGGTTCCATTAAATACACATTTTCACACGTGTTTTTCACACACATACTGCTGTAGATCAATGGATGAATGCTACTATGTTTTACAGTTCACAGATACCTTAACACCTATTCATTTTAATAGTCTGGACTTCAAGCCTCGATCTGGAACTCCAGTTTGATCCTGGAAATCTGGAATAATGATTTGTCAAGGTTTCTTTCTATAGGATCAGACCACGGGAAAGATATTGTATTTTAGATTATGTGTGTAACCGTATTTGCTCTAACTTTTGCACTTTTTTTGTTTGTTTTTTTTTGCTTTGGTGGGCTTTTTTGTGGTTTGGTTTGTTCGTTTTGTTTCTTTGTTTCTTTCTTTTTTTTTTTAAAGGAGGCAGTAGAAGGGAAATCTCACTGCATATTTAATATTACTGATAATAAAAATATATAATTAAATATTCCTGATTTCACTTTGATCCCTCATTTTACACATATATTTCTCAGTTTACTCTGGAAAAATTTTATAGAAAAGTGCATTAGGTAAAAACATTTGCAATAATAAACTTCATGCAGAGATTTTTAAACAAAACTTACTTTTTCTCATAGATATCTGCTTCTCCAAAATGCAGTTTCAGACATCACTGTCTTTTAGAGCAGATGATACCAAAAAAAGTGGTTTCCACTTACAATTTATGATCAGCTAGTTGTGTTAAGTTACATCACAGGTGGAAACAACATCAAGTTTTGAGAGCATGGTAACAAAAGAGCGTTCTCTTAAAGGAAAACACATCTTTACAGATCAGAAGCCAGCATCAGTTTGGATAGTGTTTATGTTTCATCATCTAACTTTTCTCAACAGATCTAAGAAGAGTCATCCAAGAAATTAATATTATAAAATTAACCTGGATCAAAGTCTTTTTCTCTGCTTGTGTGACTAGCATTATGTTTCTAAGAATAGATTTTAGTTCCAAAACATGATGCATTTCCATGGTTCCAGAATTTTATTTTCTAGACAGGAAAAAGGATAATTACTCTCTATTCAGCTAATTGATTTTAAATTATCCTTGACTATTTTTCAAAGATCTCCAAGAGATGCTTCATGACAAGCTATAAAGTAACAGCAAACAATTTAGCAGTAAATAAAAAAACTTTGGTATTCAATTAACATACAGAGTCACTTAAATGGCATAACAACATAAAAACATCAAATCTGTTTACCTCTTTTCAAATCCTAATTTACTTCCAATTTCATAATTATTTATTTAGACCTCTAATTTACAGTCCAGATTTGTACTGATTAATATGATTGTGAATATATACAGACTACTACATTTATGTAACATATATACACTAAACAGACACAGTAACAAATATTTATTAGTAGTGCATTACTTCAAAATATTATATGTACGAATGCATCTGATATCTATAATGTGACAGGCTTGATGGTTAAATCGAGCATATGCAGCCGAAAAGAAAAAAAACTGGTTTGGCTTGAATCTTTAGACTCAGGACACACCTGAAGGATTTTCTGAAACTGTAGTAGCAAGTTTGGACTTTTTTTTAAATTTTATTTAACTTATTTAGATTTGCAGAACATATGTATCATCCAACAGGTGACCAGCCTGTGCCCTTACAGTTCTGTAAGTAACAATCTCATCAACATAATAGTATTACATTTCTCATCCTTTTAATGAAATTTTATTCCTCCAAATTTCCAGGTATCAAATAAAGTCCCAAAATGCAGTAGTATTCATCATACACTAGCAGCACAGTTTCTCATATATTTGGGGGAACAGATGAAAAAGGCTTTGGAGTATGTCCAGAAAATCAGTACATTTGGTAGTGGTATATTGAGAAAGGTTAGGTAAATTGAACAAGCAAAAAGCATCTTCCAAAAGAAAAGGACCTCAATTCAAGTATTACTGTTGGTTTCAAATGCATCGATATATACAAAAAGAAGTCAGCCACGCTTTTTATATTTTTAACTTAAAAACAAACAAACAAAAACTTATAAAATTGTTTGTGTTCTGGCTGAAAGACCTTTTATATTCTGCAAATGCAAGGATAGTGACAGTCTTCCAGTATGGGATTCTACAATCTGAACAATTACTAGGGTTTCTTTGTCAAAGAATTTAAGGACACATGGAAGATCCTCAGAAGTCTTAGTATTTCCTCTTTTCACCTGTGTCCTATACATTACGTTAGGACAGGCTAAACATGGACAAGAACTGAGTATGGGACTTTTTCTGAATGGTCTTTCTTGAATAGAGTTCCATTTCTAACATACGATAAGGCTTCTTTACAGCACACTGTCCATGCTATAAATGAAAGTCCCAGTTACAGAAGCAGCTCAATACAACACACTAGAAGGGGTTTTGCTCTGAAGTATACATATGAAAAAGTTCCTGACAAAACGTCCAGTTTCTTCTGTTATTTGTTTGTACAAAATTAACCTTGTCTCCTTGGATACAGTTACAGTTTGTAAAACATGTTAACTGAAGTTTGACTGTGGGTATGCATCCTGTTATTCATACAGCCTAAAGGTTAGCAAGAAAAGTAAGAAAAGATCACTGTAAGTTATTACAGCTAGATTCTAAATATTAACGTTGTAAGAATCACAAAAGGCCTAAAAGTAATTATATTAGCATTCAAGTTACGTAAACTTGGATTAATGGAGTTCAGACATCAGAAAGAAGAGACACAGTTAATGTGTCAGTGTTACAGTTTGATTATGTAAAGAATTTTAATAGAAATGTTAAAATTAGTATGAATGGATGATGACTGAAAAACATAGCTGTGGAAACACCAGGAAGATAAAGACAGGAAAGGGCTATATGATGAGCAGGCACAGATGCATGAGCATTAGCAGATCATTAAAATCCGAGCACATATTTAGGCTGGACTTCACAGGGCTTCCACGTGGGAACACAAAGGACAGTGAGTAAATCCTGATGCTCACAGAGATGGGACAGGGTGAAGAGAGTTATCGTGGTCATTTTCTAAAGGGACAAAAATCCCCACCCAAGGAAAGTGTATGGTTATTAACATAAGAAGAATTCAAGACCATCAAGAGGAGAACCCAAAAACTAGTGTCTCTTGTCTCATCTTCTCCTAGACAGATGACCTGAATACCAACATCTTGATGTTTGTGAACATGTGAGTAGGAAAGCATGACCTGGGAGGAGCACAATGTTTTTTAAGATTAATTTCATTTTAAAATAAAATCCTCTGACACTTCTAGACAGTTTCTCATTGAGATTTCCTGAATTCTAACTGCAATGTTGCAACATTTTCTCTTATGATTACATTTCCCTGGTTCAATTTCAGTTTTTGTTTTGGTCTAACTCTGTCAACTTCATATACATCCCAGCAAACTACAACAGAATAAGACCAGAACTGCTTCGTGGACACATAAAGTAATTTAGTGCATATTTTCTAATAAGAGCCACCTAAAATATTAATAGATCTGGAGATTACTGTCAATTTTTAGAAAAATCCCTTTTGTTAGTCATCCATAATGGAATACAGTGTCTTTTACTTCCTCTAATAGAAAGTTTTCTTTGGTATAGAAGTGTTTTCTCTAGTAAGAACAGGAAACTATTTTCAACAGCAGCAGAGCTACCTGGATGTTAATTAGAGCTTGAATCAATGGTGTATGTGTTTATTTTCAGAGTGCAGATATTTTTAGTGTAGAATGTCTGAGTATGTAAAATTAAAAGCTATATTTTGGTTTGGTTGTTTGGGGTTTTTTTAATGCTTCTCACCTATCAGTATACTTGCACACACTTGCATTACAGTGACAATCTGGAAGGCATGCTTTTCACTTCCCCAGAGTATATCCGTACCAGTAAATGTATTAGCCAATGCACATATTGTTTATTGCTCTCATCCTGCAAATGATGTCTAAGAAGATTTTGAGAGATCACATGGAAACTTTGAGACTTGTCTCAAAATATTTGCCACCTAGATGCATTTTAATCTGACAAAACTGTTACTCTATGCATGACTCTGCAGTCACATAAGGAAAAGATATTACAAGTTAGAACTTATTTTCTCAGTTTCTTGACACCAACATTGCCAGCTGGATCTTTTTTACCAAATCATCTCTGATGGCTAAGATTCGTCAGTTGTCACATCATATGTGTTGAAACTGCATACAAAAGCTCTGCATTTGCTATCTCTTTTTGTATGAAATGTTCTGAAACATTAAACCATATGTATTTTTTGGCCTCACTATCATCAGTTTTATTTATGAGGCGTATTTGTTTTGAAGAAAAACACCACTACAGCGTAATCTTTGTTCTCAACCTGTCCTCATGATGTACTGTAATTTTGAAAATACATGCTATGAGTAGGACTGCAGTGTCGAGAAGACTTAGACCTGTAAACAACTCTCTCTCATGTTGTAAGCTGTTTTTCCACCTCATGCCTACTTTAGCTGAAACTGAAAGTATTTCTTTTCAAATTAAAGGAAAAATACCTAGTTATGGTCAGCATTCATTCTCCCAATAAACTACTCAAATAATGAATAATGCAACACAATTATCTAATTATTCATTTTTTTTGTATTATTGCATATAACCTTTTCTGAATATCCATGCATAGACACTACAGAAAAATGGAAAGTAATCCTTACATATAATATATGAAGAAAGAAATATCATCCAAGAGATAGTAAGATAGTATTTTTTCCTTTTTTTGTGATGAAAGGATGAGGAAAAAGAAAAATATGAAAAATTATCCTGGGATCATGGGCTGCTTTTCCAAATCAGACGCGAAAATCTTCTATGCAAAGATATTTCCTCCATGCAAGTAAATAACAAAACAGAAATTCACTAACACACTATTAAAATATTAAGGAGTTCTACAAAAAAGTCATAGATGTTTATTTAAAAATATGAAGAGATACCAGGCAGGGCTATTAAAATTCTTCATAAGCAATTCACTGCTGAATAAAACTCCAACAGATTTTGATTTTTTTCTTTTAATTCACTCCCAAAGTTATTCTCAAACATTTTGTTCTCAAATTCGTGTTTCAATACCATGCTCTCCAGATGATAAGGTAGAAAGCTTACTACAAAAATACCACAAAAATAAACCACATCAGCCTGTATTAGAGGAAAAGACTGAATTGTGGCACTGAGATACAATGCCTGTATATCAGTTAAGGCCCTTCTGCACAGTGTTCTCTATTATTTCAACCTTCTGACAAACAAATAGCTAAATTGCCTCAGGAATATCTTGGCTTGATGTTCTTTCTGCACTTACCTCTCCATAGGTAGTCAAAAGATTTTACAATCTGAAGCTAGTGTTCTTTCCAGGACAGTCTACGGGCCAAAGTGAAAAACTGTATTCTCCCTGCTGCCTCTCTGATGCTTCAGTGACTAGGCAATTCATAATCTGGAAGCAGGAAAAGCTAGAATTCTATTTGACTGAAACAGAAGAGAAAACAGAGGCTTCTCATATTATGAATTGGATTCAATTAACAGTTTAATGAACTTTTAGAGTGGCTAAAGTGCTCAGAAAAAGCCTTCCTTTTGCAGGAAATCTGCTTCACATTCGTATAAGCTTAAAGATCTGTCCAGAGAAGACAATCATAAAATTGTAGTAAAGCTATGTGGAAAACCTTGTATAGCTCCTTTTTTTTCTTTTCAATCATTCCATCCACAATACTGATTATCATTTGGTATCATAGCTCTCTAAAAAGGTTAATTACAACCAAAAGAGGAACACTGAAAATACATTACAGTGGTCAGTACAACTCTTTCTTAAATAGAAAAAAATTAAAGTAACTTGACTTGTTTGGCCCACCAGAACCAGGAGTGAGGGGAAGTATGATTTCTCTCTATGAATATGCAAGGGCAGTAAACATCAAATAAAGTTGAAGAGTGCTGTTTAAAAAAGAAAAAAAATAACACAAGCTGACATTAATATAAATAGATTAGAAAGAAGTTTCCAAAACACGAGGGCAATCAGCCCTCTCCTTTCCACAGTGGTATAATATATGCCTTTGAGAAGGGAATTTTGTGAGTTTCTGAAGACCTGATGCCTCTAATAGCAGGTGAACACATTGAAGAGGCTTTTCTTAGTCCTTTGTCCCTGGGAGTGGAATTCACAGAAACACATGCACTGAACAGAGGGAGATGTGGTCCAGTGTTTAAGAAATGCTGAGCAATGATGAGCACTTATCCCAGGAAGTATCAGAAGCCAGTGCTCAGGAATAAAGGAAAGCATACAGAAAACAAAATCCTCAGCATTTTCCTGTGAGCTAATTTTAGGCAACTCCTCCTTTGATTTACTCATATTTGAGTGCTTTTTTCAATACATTGCCTGCTACATCACTTAATCTTCCACACATTTTGTAAAGGGTAACATAGAACAAGGCCAACATAGAGGCATCATAATTCTCTATGCTGTAGCATCTACATCCTTTTGGATGCTAACCATTATTTTTGTAGTTCAAGTCTACTAATGAACTCTTCATATAGTGTGTAGTGGTCACAATAAGGCAATGTTGTACTTGCGTCAGACAACAGCTCACATGTATTTCAGTACAGACAGGATCTCACATTTGTCTTTATAAAATAAATCCCCTGAAAACAGGAGGTTTATGTCAACTGCTCTCCTTGAGAAAGCAAGAGTTTCACCTCTTCTGTCATTTGGAAAAGCTCTTTAGTATATCTTAACTCTTCATTAACTCTTCATTGTATTCCAAGTGTTGTCCAAAGTGTCATCATTTACCTGATGCCTGAATTCATCCTCCTTTCTGGTACCTGTTGCTGAGGAAAGAGTTCACTGACATCGTATCTATTCGCCATGGCAATGTAGGGCCAACATGAAAATACTGTGAACTTCTTTTCCCGACAGATCACAGATCTGGGCAGGGATACAACTGTCCAATTAAATTCCTTTGCTATAAGCAACACCTTTCTGCCTTTGCTAAAGATGTATGCTGGATGGGAAAGGATGGCTCCTACTATCACTGTTTCTTCATCCTTATGCTGAACAACATAATTTGTTTTGCTTTCCTATCAGAAAATGCAAAATTTTTAAATTTTGAGACTGAGGAAAATTATGGAGTAACATATTCTTTCATATCAGTTAGTGCAAAAAGAAGAGTGGTTTCTTCTTAATTATAGAAAGATTAAAAAATTATATTAGGCATTATGAACAAATTAAAATGTATCAATGTCATACTAATGTGTTCTTTAAAGCACTATATAGAATATAATATCTTTTTCTTCAATATTTCAATATAGGATCTAATAAATATATTAAGTGCAGCAGGATTTTTCTGTACCTTGGAGTCCCCTAAAATGAGGCATATGACTTTTTATTTACTTTCAGCTCAAAGCTAAAGTCAAAAAGTTATTTTGATGATGTTTTCATAATAAATGATTTACTCTTTGCCTGTTTGAAAGCATTAAAATAATGCAACTTCTAATTCTGGCACAAATTGTTTGTACATTTGAGTTCCTAAATACTCATGGTCCTTCTGAAATTCATTTGATTTAATATTCATGAAAAAATGCACTTAGGTCTAATTTTTACAAGTAACAGATACAGTCAAGAACAAACTCTCCATCAAACACATCATCTTTTCTTACTGCCCCAAAATGGGTTGTAATCTCCTTGGAAACAGTTGATGTTCAGATTTATTTGATGAATAGGTCTTGCTCAGGAATTCAATTTGCTAACTTATAACCTTACTCTTGATGGGGACTACGTAATCAAAGTTGCTCATTTTGCAGCCACTACAGCATGAGCTTTTTCACAGCTTGGCTAGAGTAGAAAGCTTTTTATAATAAGGATCTGGTAGGCAGCAGTGTACCGGATATTAGACTTGTCCCAGAGGGTCCATTCCCCTATAGCTCCGCATGCATAATGGCGGAAGAAGGATATAGTCCCTTGATCTTTAGCACAGAAAAAAAATGAGAAATCAATTATGTCTGACTTTCTGGCAATGTTCTGCTATTAATTACATTTAATGGTTACAAAACTCACATGTAGGCATCCTTATGAAGAAATAAAGAAGCCAAGGGCCAAGGAGCCAACACATGACTAAACGGGGCACCAGCTTTTGAATTAATATGTGTAAAGCTGCCAAAGCTGTCTTGCGTACACAAAAAGTTCAGCTCAACTCCACCCAGCATCTGAGAAAACGTTCTCCTGTTCTGATTTTTCTTTTCTTATTGAGACTGTGCACAACTAGTGAGCAATCTGAGAAGGGTCTCAGAAAGTAGATTTGATTAATCTGCTTACCACTTTCAGTATCTACTCCTTAAAGCATAGAATATTTGCTTTAGCAGTATTTCATTTCTGGAAATACTGAATTTTTTAATGCCATATTTTAGTCTAGATGTATAAGTAGTACATCTGTTTGGTTTTTTTCATATTCTTTCTCAGATAAATTGATAAATAAGTGTTTGAAAATTGAGATGCCAAACTGTGTTCAGCTTTTTAGCACAAAGCATTCAACTACCTTAGCTTACAAATATCAATGGTCTTCCTGAAAACCATTTATTTCAGTATTCATGGGAAACTATGAATACACATAATAGCATTCAAATTATTTATTCCAAATTTTTAACATCTGTAATTGTTACTCTGTACTGTGAGAGTATCGGTAAGACTAAACAAATAATTTTCAGGTAATCATTTATGTGCTGAAATATGTGAGGTTAAACATTCAGACACTAACTGTGAAGTCTAATATGCTTGAACGGGGGGGGAGGGAATTAAAAACAACAATATATCTTCCTATTTCCTAACATTTTGATTTTTCAGGACAGTTTTACAAGGGGACATAGCTTCCATTTTCAACAGGAGGAGGAGGCTGATCGTCAATTCAACTTTTAATTTCTTTTGTTTTGCTTACAAATCTCATTAAACATAGTATTCCTTGTTAAGTTGCACTTTTTTAACAGGCAAAAATCCTCAAAATATTTAGTGTTAGGAAATCAGAAAAAAAAAAGCACAGTAAATTTATCCAGCACTTCTCCCTTTTTTACTATCTGTAAGCAAAGACAGTAAACAGACACAGCAACCTACTCTGTTCTTTGATCACTTAGTGCCAATAATTTTATGATTGAGGATTGGATAAAGATACTGATATAGGAGCTACCAGCTTTTAATCCAAAAACTATTCTAAAGCTCTTTTCCCAACAGCAGCTCTGTCTGAACTTATGAAGGACATTTCTAGTTCAGGCAGTGAGCAGCGTCTAATGAAGCAGAGCACCTGTGCTAATCTTACCACCAAATTTCACTGATCTTAGAACTATTTTAATTACAGGGACTTAGAACTGGCAAGGACCTCCTGAGTTATTGAGAATAGTCTCCTGGCATCACAAACAACGCCCTGATATAATATCCCTGCTAAACTGATCATAGTCTTTTCACTTCATCTGTTTCACCCACAATATCACAGGATTACAAAAGTGTCTGATAGTCCAGGCTTATGCTATATGTCTCTGAACAATTACCAAAATTCCTTTTGGTAATTTAAAGGACAAGATTTCCCACAAACCAGCACCTATCTAACCAGCATATATCAAATAAACAACCTATTTCAAATAGAATAGAAAATGAGTAATTCTTGTAAAACCATAGGAAAACAAAATCATCTCCTTTTTCTGTTTATTTTTCTTGGGATTTTGGATTTTTGCCTCTTAATGCCTGTAAGGTCTCTCACACTGGCTGTTCTCTTCCTTGATGGTTGCCTCTCACACCATCTTCAGATGCTGATTGAGAACCAGAAGAGCATGACTGAACTGTGCATTCTGATGGGAAGAAATTACAGCTTTTCTCTGTCACTGCAGTGCTGCTGGCTAAATGGTGTGGTTCCTGCATTCCAGATGCATTTAACCTAGGCCATTCTTCATTTAAGCCTTGGGATACTACAGACAGTCCAGTCTAACAATTACAGCTGGACTGTAAAATCCACTGTTGCAACTATACACCAGACCTGGCAGACAAACATCATCCTTTGGCTTGAAGAAGTAGCCAGGGTACTCACAGCATTTGTGTCATCTTGCATGGCCCACCTTGGAGACATTCCCTTCACACCTTCAAAGCTAAAAATCTGAAAATTCAGTTGAGCATCACTGGTTTTGCCTGGACAAGTTATTCTCTAGGAATAGGCACAAAGTGCAAGGACAGAAGAAGAAAGTCAGAAACCTTCTTGCTGGAACATTTTAATGCCATCCATAATATAAGCATTTGCTTGTTGCATCCTTAGAAGAAAATGAAATATTGCTAAGAATAAAATGAGCACATTTTCATTCCTGAATAAAATATTTATTTTTATTATTATTATTATTATTTATTTATTTATTTATTTATTTATTATTTATTATTATTATTTATTTATTATTATTATTTCAGGTGCCCTGCTGAATGTTCTCTGTGTTTGAAATTAAAAAGGAACAAGGACCCCATTTGGACCTCATTCCACAGCTTCTCAAATGAGGACAGAACACCAGCTTTACATTTTGACATTACTTTGGTACTCAGAGCATAAAGGCAGTCTGTCAGGAAGCTTTTTACTTTGGGTAGAATATATAAAAAAACTCCTCTTTCTTTTGTTTTTACAAATCTGCACCTTTGTTTCTTGAAAATCATCAGGAAATCTACACCCTTTGAAATACCACAAAAATGTCATTAAGAAAATAAGGATAGTGTGATGTTGGGGTACATATTACAGAAAGAAGCAAATTCCGAAATTAAAATTAGACATGAGGGCAGTGGGAATGAGAGAAGTTCTGGGTTAAAAGGCCACTTACCTTTACCCCTGGACAAATATAACCTGTACTGGTCCTAAATGACATTTTTTGATAACCAAGCCTCGATTATACACAGGAAAATATGGTAATCTTTTTTTTTTTTATTATTATTATTTTTAATTTGGACACTCAGTCTGACAATCCCAAGAAACAGCTAAAATTCTCTGCATGTAAATTTCTACCCTCAGCTAAATACCTAGGGATGTTCAGGGAAAAATTAATTGGAAGCAACCAAAAAAAAAGAAAGAAAAAAGAAAAGAGTTTCAGTGCCCCAGTGAATAATTTATAGCTGTTTCCTTTTCAACAAAGGGAATGTTGAATGTTTTTGACAATAGCAGGTACATAATTGTTTTATGCTGGGGGCATTTATTGTAACTCATTCATTATATCATCTTGCTAGTTTTCATGGCATGCATTTATTTGTTCTCTTAGTGGAACAATTTGAATGACAACTAGGAGAAATAGTGGGGGACTGAGAGTGAGAAATAGCATGTTAAAAGACTTAAACCAGTTTGATAGACAGCTTGAAAACACCATCAACACCATCAGCACAGGGAGAGCGAAAGGCCTATATCCAGTGACCATCTTTTTTAATAAACGTCTTTTTTTTCCAGAACTGTCTTTTTTCACTCATTTCAGTTGATTTGGGTCAGAAAGGAGACTATTATACAATGAAAAGCTTAAGACTGTGAAAGAGGAAAAAAAGACAACACGGAACCACATGTGAGAAAATCTTGAGGGAAAGTCAAATACACGAGCTTCTTTCAAAGAAACAACTAACCCTAGAAGTTCAACACAGACAGTGAGACCATATATCTGACAGAATTCTGAGGTTTTTGTAATCCTTGTCATTGGGAAAACATTTTAATTACATTCAGTCATTTTCCCTCTATTTTTTTAAGTTGTAAAAACTCAGAGTTCTCACCATTCTTTCCTCTCTGATCTTCCTGTCAGAATAAGTGCAATTGTAAGGGGTGGTGGAAAGAAGTGAATATGCAATAAACATATCAGAGCCTTCCTTTAATAGTCAAGTTCTGCCAGTAGGTCAATTTTTAGAGATATAAGCTAGCATTGTTTCTGTGACCTTGATGATGCTACCATAATTTTCAGTATCTGATCCATAGAGTTTACTAAAGTCTTCGTACATTTTTAAAATATTACTATTAATATTTAACAGTAAACTGTACATCTAATCTTGCTCTCATTTGCATGGAGATAGGCATAGATATAAGAATAAACTAACCTTACTACAGTCAAATATTTTTCCTTAATTTCTAAATGGGCCTTTTAAGATTTGACCATTGCAAAACAAATATGAACACAGGTAACTGTTTAACATGGCAGGTATGCTGCTCTTCTACCTGTACTTCATTAACCATCTTCTCTTGCTTTTGTATCCTTCTCTAGTCCTTTTTTTCAAAAGGGACTTTCATGTCTAATACAAGTTAACTCATTAGTTAACTTGTAGGGTTTTTGAATTATTATATCTGACATCATATTTCCTATTTAGTTAATAGTCAGAACTATTCACAAATTTTAACATACATCAGGTGAGATTTCAATTATCTTCCATTTCCTTGAATCACAAGGTCCCTGTGCTTTGCCCTCTGAGGAGTTTGCAGAGCATTGCTGCAACTTTTAGTTTGGTTCCAGCAAAGTTTTCCATATACTGTCTAGTTTAATGTTGATAACTTACATGTTGTAAATAAAACAGAAAAATTGGACATTGAGAAAGCTATATATAGCATGCAAAAATAGAAAAGTGTGCTTGTTGCATATGATTATACACAGTGTGCAAACTCACTTCCTCTAGAGCTATTTCCCCATTTGAAAGACAGTGGATGTCTCTGAAATACCATCAAAGTCAGTGAGCTTTCTGACACCACCAGAGTTCAAATCAGTAAATCAGCAGAGAATATTTTCATATGTACAGGTACACTTCTCATTTTATCTCCAAAATATTTCTATGTGGCATCCTCCAAGAAAAAAAAAAAAAAAATAACAAATTAGTACAGCTTTCTGCGGGTCACCCATTTTACTGAGTATGACTGCAGTACTAAACAGCAAAGGTCTCTGAATGCATCTCATGTTATGAATCATGACCATTTTTATTATAGGAGAGTATCATAAATAATTCTCCCTTCCTGTTCACTGCAGAGCTATTTCTGCAACAGCATCTTAGGGTGATATGAGCCTAATCCAAAACCCACTGAAGTCACAGTCACACCAAGGACTTCAATGGGATTTGTACAGTTGAGGCTAGACTATGGCAATTTTTGTTGAGTTAAAAGGCCTTTTTGACTAATACAAAATTCTCCCTGAATTAAAGGGCATCATTATGTGAGGAACAGCAGGAAAAAAGTAATAATAGGTAAAAAATCACAGAATCACAGAATTGTTAGAGTTGGAAGGGACCTCTGGAGATCATCTAGTCCAACCCCCCTTGCCAAGGCAGGCTCACCTAGAACAGGGTACACAGGAATGTGCCCAGGTGGGTTTTGAATGTCTCCAGAGAGGGAGACTCCATGACCTCCCTGGGAAGTCTGTTCCCTCAATGTAAAGAAGTTCTTCCTCATGTTAAGGTGAAATTTCTTGTGTTTTAGTTTATGGCCATTATTCCTTGTCCTGTCACTGGGCACCACTGTAAAGAGTCTGACACCATGAGATATTTATTTGTATTGATGAGATCACTTCTCATTCTTCTCTTCTCTAGACTAAATAGGCCCAGATCCCACAGTTTTTACTCATGAGAGAGATGCTTCAGACACCTCATCACCTCTGTGGCCCTTCGCTGGACCCTCTCCAGTAGCTCCTTGTCTTTCTTAACTGTGGAGACCAGAATTAAACACAATGCTCCAGACATGGTCTCACTAGAGCCAAGTAGAGGAGGAGGATCATCTCCTTCAGCCTGCTGGCCACACTCTTCCTGAGTGACCCCAGGATACTATTGGCCCTCCTGGCCCCAAGGGCACTGCTATCTCATAGCCAGCTTGTCATACACCAAGACTCCCAGATCCTTCTCCATAGAGCTGCTCTCTAGTAGGTCAGTCCTCAACCTGTATTGGTACTTGGGGTTATTCCTCCCCAGGCACAGGACTTACCCTTGTTGAACTTCCTTAGGTTTCTCTCCATCCAACTCTCCAGCCTATCAAGGTCCTGCTGAATGGCAGCAAAGACTTCAGGTGTATCAGCCACTCCTCCAAGTTACATATCTTCAGCATACTTGCTGAGGGTGTATTCTATCCCTTCATCCAGGAGGCTGATAAACCAGTTGAATAAGACCTGGGGGGGGGAAGAAAAAAAAAAGAAAAAAAAAAAAGAAAAAAATTAAAGTGTTAAGCTTCTCATCATGGTGCTGAATTAACTAAAGAGATAAGAAACACATTACTGCAGAAAAGCTAAAATCCAGGCACTTGTTTTCTGTAGAACAAAAAGTTTGGACCCTCCCTGAAGGTGCCTGAATCACCAAGACTATATGAATGAGAGCCTGGGGCATGCCAAGATGCTAACAAAGGTCAAGCTCTTGCCCTTCTTGAAATCTGCAGACTGTGATGAAGTTGTCACATTCCTTGTGTCTGAATACTGACACAATGCGAATGACAAACTTCATCTGAGGAGCAAGATGGGACTAAGCTTATCTGCTTATATAGATATAGAATCATAGAATGGTTTGGGTTAGAAGGGACCTCAAAGATGATCTAATTTCAACTCCTGTCCCATGGGCAGGGACACTGCCCAATATATAGAAGTCTAGAATCTCAACAGAAAATTCTTGTTCCCTTAAGATTAATTGGAGTCTTGCCACTGACTTTAGTGTGGCCAGAATTTCATTGACAGGCTTTAATAGAATTAACTACCCAAATAAATAGATTAAGAGAGATTTGGCTGTCAGTGACCTATGCAAGATTTTACAGTCAGCAATAAAATCCAAATCAACTAACTCAGAGCACTATCTTGAAACCACAAACTTTTTCCCTCAAACCCAAATATACAGGAAGTTTTGATATCAGAAGAGCAGCAAGAAGTACAAAAAAGGAAATGGTGAGAAACCAAATATATTTAGTTAGCTATTGTCAGAGCAGTAACATTTAGAATTTTAATATTTGTCATTTTTTAATCTCTCTCACATATTACTTCGATTGTATTTAATTTTCTTGGACTAGAATTGTGGGGTTTGGGGGTTACTTTGTGTTTGGATGGGTCTTTTGGTTCCTTTTCTTTTAAAACACATCTGGAAAAGGATAAAACTGTGTTGAAGATCAACACAGTTTTAAAATGGCTAAAATTCTTTATCATCAAAAACAATTTTTTAATCAAATCAACAAAAGATATTTAATGCTTACTGTTTCAGATGTGGGTTTTTTTTTTTTTTTTTTTTTTTTTTTTTTGCTGAAATGAAGTTTTCTGCTTTTACTGAGATTTTTTTGTAAATAGTTGAATAGCAGGAAAGCTGAGCATTTTGGTGAGAGTACCTGAAGGAAAAAAAAAGTCACCTTGAATTTAGGTTTTTCAGCCCAGGAGGAAATATAATAAGTGAAGATAGAGGATAAAAATGGACATGTTTTTACAAAGAAAGTTATAGAGAGTGCTGCCATCTTCCTGTAACAAATGCATTACATATACATGTGCATATATGCATGTAGATTTTTAAAAACAGAATGCATTTTGGAAGAGGAAATTGAAGCATTCTTTTGTTGAAAGACTATATGATTTTCATATTCTAAAGGCTACAGTTAGTACACTGAAATTTAGTTAGACGCCTAGCATTCCTGCTCATGGATCTAATGCAGTATTTTTTTGATTCCCACTCAAACCATCTGTTTATTTTATTCTAATGTATCATGCCATAATTCCATGTAATTATGGCCATCCAGTCTTCCAAGACAAACAGCTGACACCTGGAGACATATAAGGAATAACTCATAAGTTAGAGTTAGCTGCCCAACTCTCATTACATTGACATTTAAAGTATATTCTATGAAGTTTGAGTTAAACCAAAAATGTTATTCAGTGGTTCTTGGATTCAGAAATAAACATACAATAGGCTAGACAGAGATTGTCAGCCTGTCATTATAATACTGGCTGTTAACAACCACAATTAAGGAAGACTACATATCAATTATTATTTGTCTGGAACATAAACTTCCCTAAGCATGAAAGGAAGTGATGCAGCCTGTATTACTGTCTCCACTCTTCAGCTAATTAGTACTGTTTTTAATGGCTTCATCTGCCCAGGATCAATTGTCTAATGGGGAACAGTTCTCTGTCAGTTAATAAGGTGAGGAACTGTATAATATGATTATGTCTGGCTCCAAAATACTGCTTCAAACAACACTAAAACAATCATGTGATGGAATAAATAGACTGAGGCAGGACTGCCAGATAATTCTAGAGCAAGCAGATTGTTCCAGTAAGGATACAAATGTCTGATACAAGAATGTGTGGCACACAGTAAGGGAAGACTAGGACATTGTCTAGAAATGCTGGAAGTTTAATTAAAAGAAAGAGCCAGTGGCAATGTGCATTTAAACTGGTGTTTAAAGAACATTAGCATAAGGAATGTGAAAGGGAAGGGCTCTATTTCCAAAAATACTTGCTGCAGAAATAAACTACTTTGTGGTTGTCCTGCTTGGAAGAGCAGGCATTTTAAACTTTCCATTCAGAAATGTCAGCCAGTACCAAAAAGGGTAGAAAACAGTTTGATTATATATACACTGTGTGTCTCCAAGCTGCAAAATGTGGGCCATATATATGTGTATGCATATACCATTCCTCTTATTCTGCAAGTTAATTGGATGTTCTCCTTTTGGTCAGTTATAAGGAGTTTGGTAGATTATTACATATCAGGATGGCAGCATTGGACAACTCAGCACTGATCTGCACAGGGCAAAGCAGGAGGTGCACAAACAGCTGTATGACTTCAGATTTGACTTCTTTCTGCTACAGTTGATCACCATTACCCACAGGCTAATTGGCATTATTCTTGGCATTTACAAAAAAGGATTATGCCAAACCCCTATAAAAACAAAAAGCAGACTTTGTGGTATAGAAAATAATGAAGCTTAATAATTAAGCAAGCATAGACGTCACTGGATTGCCTAAGTTCAGGAGGGGGGGAGAGTAGTTAATGAAAGCACTAGACTAATGCCCAAAACATGCATTTTTCATTCCAGACCCCGAATTACCTCATCTACCTTCTTCAGTGGCATCCAGTTTTTCCTTTGCTGTCCTTTGCAGGACTGTTTCCATAAAAGATACAGGCTATCATCCTTGGGATAGAAAAGAACACTGAAAAGTAATGAAGGGAAAAAAAAGGGGTATACTTAATAGGACTTGCATTAATAAAAGAGCTTCTCTCAAACACCTGAGAGAACACCTGCACATTTACAATTACATTTGAAAATGGCTGCAAAGATTTACCCCTTCTTCCACAGTTGACTTGAGCCGTTTGAAAACAAATCACATACCTCAACACACAGTCCTTGTGCCCATCAGAGGAAGAAACTAGAGCTTCAAATCTTTGGATCTCAACAATTCCAGACTTTCCTAGGAAAACTGTACTGCGATCCTGTTTGAACTTACTGTCTCTGCAAAGATAATCAGCTATAACACTGCATGTCTAGATTTTGCTCCCCTTCTGAATAAACTGAAAGGCCTCACAGAAGAGCATTTCATAAACTGGACAGTTGAGTCCTATGGGCTATTTCAGGGCCATTCCATTAGGAATTCAGCATGTGGAAAAGGTCCCAGCTTTGAGAGGAGAAACATAGAACTCATCAGCAGTGAAGCAAAGCCTGGAAGCAGGATGCAAATTTATACATCAAGAATTTCTTCTTCAAAGTATATTATAGATTAGAAACATGTAACATAAGTTCATGATGCTCAGTTATTGCAGGAAACTCCTTCATTGATTGGTGTCAGGACACTAAAAAACAGGAAAGTAAAATGACAACAGCTGATTTAGGAGGTGATGTTCACTTAGAAATGGAGGACAGTAGATTTTGTTCCTGTCAGGTTCTTTTACTATCCCAAAAGCCCTCTGTATGAGATTACAGAGCCCAGAATGGCAAAACATCAGCATAGAACAGCTATCCTCACAATGAGTGGAGAATTCTGCCCAGGTGGGACCTTCAGGTCACTGACGAAGGAGAAGGAGGAGGGAAAGGATTTATTGAATTAAATGTGAGATAAGCTATGAAATGTCTTGACACTAGGACAGTGTACCTTGCCCTTGTTTGTCTCAAACAAGGAAGAAACATTCACATGAAAGTGTATTTGCCTCTTTATGATATTTGGGGCATTTTGTGTCATTTCCCACTCTTCACCCTCCACTTTTAAAGTACTTTCCTGCAGTTAATTGGAATGCTATCAGAGCATCCTCTGTTCCTTCAGAATTCACTCCAGAATGGAGGGCCCTTTTGAAAATAATTGATATATTTACACTCATAGGATTAAGCAAAGAGCCCAAAGTTTTGCTTATAAATTCACTCCAGTGAAAAAAAGTACTTTGAATGGCTTCACCCTGACATCTTTCCTCTTTTAATAGCTCAATGAAAAGCTTTCAATCAAGGACATTTCACTAGTTAGAACAGTTTTCTACAAATACGTTAGACTAGCTATTCCATGTGATTTTAAAATCATGACTAGTGGCAATCAATTTGGTTAATAGTTATGGTCCAGAAAGGTGTTTAGAAGTGCAAAACTCCAGATGAAGTCAGTGATGTGTAAGTACCTACTTCCTAATCAGGTAATTAGATGCATTTACCCTTCTCTACATTTCTTTGATATAGTATCTCGCCAGAGCACAAGCTTTTGTTGAAGCATTTTTCTATGCCAAACAGCACTTAAACATAATGACTGACATAATCAAAAATAAATAGTCAGATATTAAATATTTAAACAACCTTTCTAAGGACTGGATAGTGAATAATTCAGAACACTGCCTCGAGAAACTGAAGAGACTCCCGTACTAAAAAAAATTAGGAACAGATAGACATCTCTCAAGACTGGAACTGTTGCTGCTGCTGTCCAGAGGATTGACATAATAAATTTCTCTTCCATGCCTACCAATCTAGTCCCCTGTTCCATAACTACTCACTGGAAATTACGAGCAGATTGCAGGTAATACACAGGAAAACAGAATTACACAAGTCAAAGTGCTAATTGCATATTGTTTACTTTCTACCAATAGCCTCAGCTATTATCTTGGTTATTATCTTGGTCAGTTAGAGAAAAAAAGTTTCTCATGTAAAAGCAAAAGTGATGAACTGTAGATATGGGAAGGCTTCAAGATCTTCTGGAGAGTTATTATTTCACTAATATTAACCCTCTATCTACATACTAATGATTGACTTGTTTTGGCAAGATAGAAAAATCGTAGTTGCCTAAGAAATAAGTGAGAATATTGATTATTGCCCTGGTAGGGTAAGGGAAGAAGGATGTCTCTCAATTGTCATAGTATGACTGTAGGTTAGCAATACCAGAGCCCTAGTTCTATTTAGCGATGGTTGTCTGCTCCCCCTTTCTCATCTCAAGTGGGTAAGTTGACAGCCTGCCTCTCTCCCATCCCTCCCTCCTTTGTGTCTGAATGTGCATGGGAATAAAGTGGAGGTGGGGAAGGCTTTCAGCTGTAGCAGTGCGTGCAGGAGGAATGGAACAGCTTGTTGCCAGTGGGAGGTCACCATGTCCTTCCCAGCCCCTCGGCAAGGTGCCAAACACCTCTCAGAATGTGTACATGATCCTTCTTGCTTCTGTGTCCTCCTCAAATCAGAACGACCTTTTCTTCTGGCCCTTTACCCCACCCCAGGTTTATTTCCAAACGGGATAAACTGAAAACTTTTTAATGCTGCTAAAGAAAATCAATGATGAGGAACATAAGAAGCTCAGGCCTATTTAGGCCTTATTAATATAAAACTGTTAGGTGGAACAGCCAGGCTCAACAAGAACCAAGCTGTGAGGGAGCTACACATAAGAACAGCTTCACAAATCTCTCCATGGGCCACTAGCAGCTTAACAACTACATGCAATTATTTAGATGTATAGTTTATTTCTGCATAATTTATGTAGATCCATTTTCAGCTATTTTGCCCAAATACAAAATAATAGTTTCATGATTACGGTATCATCTGGGGACATCAAAGCACTCCACCATTATGATTCACATCCCCATTAACGATAATGCACAAGACAAATGTGAATCTTTATTAGGTTAATTCTATTTTGCCCATTTTGCAGATGAGTAAGTGGGAGCACACGGAGGTTAAGTGATTTGCCCCAGGTCACAGAGTGAAATCTGGAAGCAAAAACAATGTGTGAGTATGGCCTAAAAGCCATATATATTACAATTAAATACTGAGGTATTTAATAGCAAAAAAATTATTAGGACTAGGGCTTCATACCCCACCTAAGCATGGATTTAACAGGCAATCTTGCATTCCCCATAAATCACTTCTCTGATCACTAAATAATTCTAAAGAATGGTGAAGGAGAAAAAAAGAAGAAGAAAAAGACTTTTATTTCCCCCCTAAAAAGCAAATGAGAAAAGAAAAAGTGCTGCTAAAGTTGCAGCAAAGAGAAATTATCTGTCCTAAAGTGACTGGCTTTTTTGCAGCGCTCTCCCTATCTCAAATGTCTTTGACAAACAGGAAACCATGCAAAACAAAGCTCTGTGGTCTACAGGAAAGTAAAACAAAAGGAAATATTTGTTCTTTAAATAACAAGGTTTTAGTGAGCTCTAGTTGACTTATTAATAAGGTGGATGTAATTAACTTCATCAGTTTTAACTTAAGGGTCGATAACATAAATTGTTTACTGCTTCTCCTATTGAGTTTCTAATAAATGCCTGCATAACTAGAAATACTGTAAAAAGCAGTCTTTCTCTGGTGTAAAGGTATTTTTGACACAAGCTTTAAAACACACTTGAAAAAGTATAGTAAGCTAACAACAATACACAAAAATGCAGATAGCTAATAGCTTTGAAATAACCATTGCTTTTCATATTGGTATTTGGTTTTCCTTCAAATTAAAAAGCTAAGACAAGTTACTATCTTCAGCCATTTAAATAGGCACGAAGTTTAAAGGAAACTACATGCTTCATATAGTGTAAGATATTTAACTATGCTCAGTTGTTTAGATTGAGCCCGAATTTGCAGTTTTAGTCACAAGAGACTTCACAGCGCGGAAACTTTCACTGCTGAGTGAAAGTTAGTATTTATGATGCATTAGAAGCAGAAAACAATAGGGGAAACAGGCATTGACTCCTGCTCTATTTAAACTATCTAATATTTCCCATTAGATCCATAAGACACCACCATTACTTGAAGTAAATGTTTTGTCATGCAGTAGGGAGAAATCTGTGTGATCAAGAAAGTCCTTTCTTTTCTCTCCCAGAATGCCATCCGGACTCTGTGGTGTTACCGTGCTGAGAACTGACACATCCTTTTGCCGATTACACACATGACAGAAAACTTAGCTGCACACCAGATAAGTCAAATATATTCTTTGACAGGGGAATAAGGGAACCTGATTCCCCTTGTTTTTAGTAGTCTTCACTTCCATTATTGCAATGTACAAACAGTCAGATTCTGGAATTTCAGTGTTTCCACAATGTTTCTGTATGTGTTTTAGTGATTATCTGTTCAACTGTATCGAGAACTTCTGGTCCTGAATTGCTGCAAAATTACCCCCTCTGACACGTCATCAATGCATTGCTATGTTCACTGATACCTGGGAGTTCAGTGCTGCAGACTGAGGGGGTAGAGAGCAGAATCCTTTGGAGTGGCATGTTTAAAAGGCTTTGTCTAAATGATTCTTCCAGAAAGCGCAGTGTTCTGTTTGAATAAATATATTCTTTCCCAGAGGACTGGGTGTCAGCCAGATCTTATCCATATCATGATCAAAAGTTATTCCCTACTGACAAGCCAAGCATCAGCTGGCCAACTTTTTTTTTTTTTATCCGAATATGAATTTTCAACAAAACGTCCCCTTGTCAACAAAGGAAGGGCCTTTTGTCATGAACTCCCAGAATAATAGTCTCATTCATCAAGAAGTACTGAGCAGTTCAGCAAAATACTCCAGTATAGCCATGTTTTTTTTCTTGTATCTCATTTTCATATATCCAGTGAGTTCAGCTACCTCTGATTCACAAAGTAGGGAGATCTACAAGGAGGGAATAACTTTCTGTATTCCAAGTTCCCTTTTTACATTAACTAATCCTCTCATTTCAAAACTGCTCTGTTGCAATCAGTCCAATATTTTTTGTTAGTTTTAGGTTTGCAGCTGAAACACTAAAGGTTAATAATATATTCTAGATACCTGGGAAGTCCATTCATGTGATATATAAAAGACTGTGAACTTTCTCATCCCAATATATGTTTATGAATCTTCTGTAAAATTGGTGACATTATTAAGTTAGCTGACTCAAATGTAAGACTAGAGTAAATAATCAAGCTCATTACCACTGGAATCAATATTAGCCCATTTCACCTCCGGTTTCCTTCACTAATAATTTCCTTGGAAAAAAAGTTGCTAAGTATAGTGTCAACATCAGTTCTAGAAACACTTCTGTTTGAATTATAAGAGTTCTACAGAGTTAAAAGTAGGAAACTGATCAAAACTGAAATATGAAGTGATTAAATTCTGTTAACATTATATATCCAATAAAATAATTTTATTTAAAATTCAAAGATAATTTTTAAAAGCAGGAAGCAATTGTTCATTGCACATGAAAATGCAGAGGCTTACAGACTAATGCGTATTCCTAGCTTTTAGGTGATATATTCTCACTTCTTCCTACATGACGAACTGCAAAAGGCATTGTACTAGCTATTTTCATAGCAGGTTCTCCTGGATCCCTCCAATTGAAGAATTTTTACAAGTATGTGACATCTACAGGAATACCAAAGTAATAGGTCACACTTTTCCAAAGCATTTAGCCAGAAGCAATAAGACATTTAATTTCCTTCATAAGTCAATCACTCCCTTATGCATTTTAGTATGGAGCTACAATTGATACAAACTACTGAGTCCACTAAAAAAAGCCACAAATAAATAAATATATACAAACAACAACAGAATCAAAATTTTGCATGCTAGGGTCAGCACAATCTGATCATTTACAGCCAATAATTTCATTCATTTAATGATATAAATACAAGAGAATAAGGCAGCTGATATACATTCCTTGAACTAATGTGCTTGTTTTGTTCAACTTAACTTTACAAATAACTGGAGTTACTTCTCATCATGGAAAGAACTGTAGTATTTTTGCTAGTTTTTAACCATAAGTTATTTCAAATTATGTTCTTTTAAAAAAACTAATAATTGTTGCTTTGTCAAAAAATAGCTACATCAGCTTTCACAAAACATTGTTTACTCCAATTTACATTTGCAGCAGTGTATGACTTAGCTCAAAACATTTCTTATCACAGTTCAGATGAAAATATGTACTTACAAATTACATGAAGTGTTGTTCAGAATCACCTATCCTATTGCAAATCAAGTATGTTTCCATGCATTCCTTTCAAGCTATTCTGGGTTTACACTGATATAATAAACCATAAAGATTTTGTCATTTGAATGTCAAAAAGCATGAATCAGACATTTCACAGGGAGAGGTCCTTGCAAAATATCATTTGTTCACTAAAAACCATATAAGAACTTGTTAGTATCACAGGTGCAATGTGAAAATATCCACATTTCTTCTCTTGTCTCCTTTGCCTCTAGAGATTGATTGGACAAGGGGTTTGGACTAGTTCTTACACTCTTGGTTTTATATTCAGTTATTTTTTACTTCGATACACATCAGAATGCTAAGATACAATCAGAAGAAGAAGATATTGACTTCCATTAGGCCTTTTAGGGTTAAATTTTATGACAAACACAGAACAGTTTACCACAGTTGAACACGTTTTCATCTACACCAGTTGAGAGTCTGCAAATGGTTAGCAATAACAATATCTACAACCTTGTCCAGAATTTAATGCATCTTTGGCAACTTTTCATTTGAAATATCCTTGCTAGAGAGTTTAACAAGAAGTAAAAAAGCTGAACATAGCTGAACATAGATTACTTAGGGAAAATGAATTATGACTATAAAGAAGGAAATACAAACCATTCTCAGTTTTCTCCAACAGCATAAACTGGCTAACAGGGGTTGTTAACAATTAATAGACACTTCGGTGAATATTTGCAAGATCTCTAACCCTGGGATTATATACACACACAAAAGAAAACATGATACAGAGTACAGGATTCTGGGTTGAAACAGCGGCATATGGGGTTTTTGTTATACATATATTGGAAATGTTCTTGTATTTTAGCATATTAAAACCTCTTTAAAAGCTTTCTATTTTCAAAGAAAGGCACACAGATATTCAACTCAGGGAAAAAATATTAGTTATATAGGTATAACTGAATCTGAATTCCTTATAGCAATGTCAACATATATTTCACGGAAGAAATTTTGAATTAAACCTTAAAATGAACTTACGCTAATATACCCCCCTTGTAATGAAAAAGAATATTAAAACTGTATTCTGCTTTTCATTACAGCATTGTGTATATAATAACAATACAAGTAACACGCAAGTATCAAAGAACCTTTTGATAAAGTCTTCCTCACCACAGTTATTTATGCTTGCAACAAGTTAGGAGACCACATTGTTATATGCTGGTAAAAGTATCCTATGGTCCCTGTTTAATTCCTGGAGAAACCTGTCAGAGGTAAAAGATGTGCTACAAAAGGGATAAAAAGTAAAGAACATGTCTATTATCAATTTAATGACAGGATAGAGGTTCCCTTCAAAGTTTTTCCTGTTACGAAGCCTCACCAGTGAATAAAAGTATCTAATGTATTATTCAGATAAAGGCCTCTGAACCTTAGACAGAAGGAAATCCATACCGCCTTACATTGCTTTATTAAGTCTATATTAAGGGCTCCATTACTTTAAAGAAACTGTTTAAGTAACATTAAGGCTATGACCTACACTGACAAAAGTAAGGAAATACAGATAGCTGAATTTCCATCTTTAAAATATGCTGCTGTGGGGAAGAAAAAGGAACAATGGAGTATGAGACTTTGCTTCTCATCTTGGGCCGAGAGAAATATTTGGGTGGAAAAAAAAAAAAAAAAGCCTGAATCTTCACCTGGCATTCAACTAGATCCAAATAAAAACTGTTCAAAGTTCGTCTCTCTTCCCATTACCTCACACCACAGGTCACTTGCAGATAGAGTAGCAAGTTTTCAAGCTGCTATAGGAATGCAGACAATTCCTTCCTCCTCTGCAACAGCAACTGTTAGAATAAAGGACCCAATTATTGCTGCCAGAGCTATATGTAAAACACTGGTGCTCAAGGGTTTTTACATGTTCTCTGTCCACAAAATAGACTGCAAAATCTCCAGAGAGTAAAAAGAAGTATACCTCTACCTTATTTTTCCCTTTATACAGGAGGAATAGAGGAAATAGGATGTAAGGGGAGAATTACATCAACAGTAACAAGACCGATGGGTTGCAATGTGGCCAACACAGTACTGGAAAGAAAAACACCATTAGACAGATATTTCTTACCTGTAGCTCTTAGCCCTGAGTTAAAATTAATTTGTCTTTATAACATGACACTATGATATCAGATGAACTCTAACATTATTCTATCAATTAATAAGTAAACTAGAAAAATCTGTTGCCTAAATGTTGTCTTTTAAGGTTGATATTAAGTGAAATTGTATCACTCAGGAGAACGGTGCTCATCTTTTCATCTCATCTAAAGGCCTGAAGTACTTTTACAGACTCTATCTCTGTTTAGAAGGCATTGATGAAACCCTAATATTAGTATTTCAGCATTCATTTAAAACCTCTGCTAATAGAAGCGTATGAGTGGTTGAACAATAGTTTTAGAAATAAACTTTGGCTTTATTCCTGTGGTCTCACTTCTGCATTGACATAGCACGCTGCCTTCTACTTATTTAACTCTCATACTAATTCCCAATCAGGAGGACAAGAAAAGCAGAAAAGCTATATCGTTTTACCACAGAAAATAAGACAGTCTGCATTAGACAGGATCCTCCAGAAGGTCATACTCACAAAGTCACTGTCCTTTTTATAAAAAGATTGCGTTGCAACATTTTGTCCAACGGACTTAGAGGAGACTTTCCTTTTTTTCCCTTGTTATACAGCCTAACTAAAATAAAACTAAAATATGCTGTACTCTCAGCATACAAACACGACATAGCATTTTTTATAACAAATCCAGAGACCATTGTGACAAACACTGAACGGAATAACTCCATCAAATTCCTAGCTCTGCAACTGGACCTCAGCAAAGCTGAATCAAAAAATTAGTATCACGTGTCAACAGTATTTAACTGTAGGAATTAGTAACAGTTAAGCCAAACTTGGAACCAAAGACATTGATAACTTCTTCATTGATAAGTTCCCCAGATCAAGATTCAATGGCTTTCTGAAAAATAATTTTGGGCAAATCTATATTTAAACTGTAGACAGGGATAAATCATGAAAGTGAGCAAATTGCAGTGTTTATCTAAGATCAGATTCAATGACCTATGACCTTTGTTGGCCTTACACACAATGACATTATGATACCCAAACTAGAGGAATACTGATTTGTGTAATTTCCATCAAAAAAATTAGTGAAAATACAAGAGATCCATCTTGAGAAGACATTAATTTAAAAGGACAAATAGCTAAATGGATAACAGGATATATTTAAAATATGCAAAGTGAGCAAGCAATCTCAAACAAAATAAAAATTAACCACCCATGATGAGGCAAGCAGCTATCTTTTCAGTTTTCACCATTTCCATTGTGATGGAAAAAACACACGCTACATTATCCTCCCAGAATGTGGTGCTTGTGTTATTCATATATATACATTACATCCCAAGCCTTGCAGAGGAAAATAAAACCCCTGAGAGGTACCTTGTACAGATCCTGTCTCCATTGTTCCATCACAATGGGTTAAAACAATCTTTATTACCTCACCTTTGGGCCACTCTCCTTTTGGTCCCACATCTGCAAATCCCTTGACAGCAAGTTTCTGGTGTGCTTTCTGCATGTCTCACCACTCACTAGGGTTATGGATAGTGGTCCTGTCCCTTTCCTTCTTCATAGATATTGTTTTCTGACAAGTATCTGCATTCATTACTGATATGATCTCCTCCTCCCTAGAGAACCTCTTAACCACCTACTTCTTGAGAAAACATTTGCCCTAGTCTTGCTTCCATTCCCAGGGAATCTTCTTTGGAGCCACTTGCTCTCAGATATGTGTACTCTCTTGAAGTTGCTAATGACAGTAAGAATGCTAAGACAAATTCTTAAATTATTGTTATTAATCTCTCACTTCACTTCTTTCTTGTCACACAAAGCAGAAGAAACAACAGGAACTGCAAAGAAAGCAAATGACATGGCAAAAAACCCAGAGAGCTCTGAATAACATTACTCCTTGATAATGATCAGCCACACCAAACAAGCAGAGAATCTTGATTTCTGTAGCAAGTCTGATATACTTATTTGCATTATCTATAATTTTAATAGAAATAAAAATAGTAGATGGGATATGAGGCCTTTCATAAAGGTTCTTGCTCCTGAAAAGCCAGTGGCACATCTTCTGCATCCCAGTACACCTCTACAACCATGCAAGGCATGTCTTTCTCAAAATGCAATAGGAAAGCTTTCCAATATTTCATGAATTTACATCATTAACAACATAGTTTAGCTTTTCAAGCCAGTAGAAATCAGCGAGTAAGTAACTGGGTTTCTATAATAACATAAGATGATGAATAACAAGATTCTAGCTCTTTGTTTCACACAATGTGTTTTTACCTTGTCTCAGTATTTTCTTTCCCAAAATGGGAAAATTGCTTTCTACCTATCTAAATGTAATGTTTAGTAAATGAACAATTACTTATTCTGCAAAAATTACAAACAACAGCAGTTCTAAATGTTCTCCCCTTTCATTGTCTACATCTGAGAATTTAAGGATTGATCCATTCCTTCCTTCTTCTTGAAGGAATCTTGTTCCTTTATCATATCAATGCATTTTTTTCATGAAAATATTCTTACTCTCTCTACCTGTATAGTGCATTTTATATCACAAAATGCAAAACTTAATCTTAAGAAGGGACTTCTCTGCAAAACATGGGCCGCTTGCTTGACCTGGCAAGAGAACTGCTGGATCTCCATCCTGTTGATTGAGCAGGTGTAAAGACTTCATCCTGTAAGGTGCTGTTAACCTGTGGAAAGTTCAGGCCTATATATTAACATTTAAGCATAAGGGTAGTCCTCTTGCAGTTTGTATGACAATAGATACTCACACATATGCATACAAACACACGGTCATAGATCTCCATCTATGAACATACACACAAATAAACGGCTGACAGTGGGATACAAATGCAAAAATACATCTCAGGCTGGGACACTTTGAATTATTCCTAACACATACAATGCAAACCATCTATTTGAAATGTCACAAAGGGAATTTTCTCTCAGGATGCATTCTTGTATGCTAAAATTCAACTAACACTGGACTCCTTTTTGGAAAAATAAACGTTAAAAAGACTGGATTTCAAATGGAAGTACTGACAGGCCTTTGACTATCGCAGCTTGAATAGTAGCACCACTGTATATTAACAACTGCAGTCATAAGATCTCAACATTTTCCCCCTCCCCATCTTTCCCTGCAGCTGCTCAAAAAGCTAAGCCCCTTTTCACAATCTTAATGACCAAAAGTTTAAAAAAAAAAAAGGGGGGGGGGAAGTAAAAAAGGACTTGAAAGTTCAGCTGGATTTTCTTCTGGTTTCCTAATGAGCTTAACATCTCATAAGACTCTTTGGTAAAGGAGAAAATCTTTTCAAAAAGACCCATTTTCCTGCTGACAGTACAATCTTTCTGAAGTAACATCAGAAGACCAGAAGGGTGACATCCAAGCCACCTGAGCTGGTGATACGCGATCTTTAACCAATAGATTTATATCCCTTCTTTACTCCACATTTTCTAGAAACATAGTTCTTTAGAATAGAGTCAAAAGAAAAATTTCTGTTTAGTTGTTTAAAGGAAACAAATAACTTTTTCATCAGATCTCTGCAAGAGCTTGACAAAAGTCAAAGTATACTGCAATTTAATTTGTCATAAAAGAACTGAAGTAGGTGGCTCTTAACAAAACTGGAGATCAGAAAGTTATGTAGTTTCATGCCACCTTACGCATGCATGAACAATGGTACATGACCTATTTCTTTTTTTTTTTTTGTTCTTAAATAATAGAGAATAGTCTGACAATAATCTTGAATCCTGAACTGTGGAAAAAAAAAGTAAGAAGCAGCAACTGCTACATGTGTAACACCTGTGAGAAAGAATGCTGTCCTGAATGCAGTAACTGTCTGTACATCTGTACATGGGATTTGAACATGTAAAAAAAGTTACTTACGTAACAGTCATTGCTCATATTAGTTGTCTGGTGAAAAAAGAGTGGGACTCCCTCAATCTTTGGATTATTTATGTATCAGAGCAGCTCCAAAACCAGGCCTCACTATATATTTTATCAGGTAAAAATATATGGATTTGCCACTTCTGTTATGATTTGGTGGCACCACAATACAGCAAGAGATAGCATTCTTTAGTTACACAAGTGTAATGCCATGTTATTACATGGAGAAACAGCCTTATTGGGTCAGAAATAATCAAATAGTGCAATTTATTTTTGTGACAGAAATCCATAACTGGTAGACTTTAAGGGTCTTAATCATAGATTACACCTGAACGAACAGAAGAAACTCAACAATGCTCAGTTTTGAAAGTTGGTGAAAGAACATTTCTCATTTTCTATCTTTTTACAAGTTCTATAATTTTTGTTTAGTCGCTCTAATTCTGTAATTTCAGAAATCATGGAGTATCTATTGGGAAATAAGGCATTAACAATAATTTCAATGTACCTGAGAGTGTATTTAAGATTGATTTTATTTTTTCTTCAGAGACCGAACACCAGACCAGATAGGATGAAAAAGGCAATTTTCCTAATACCTTGAGTTCCCATCCGTACAAGTCCTCCTTCTCGGCACGATTCAACGCTGATTGAAGTTGAGATGCCTGGCCAGAATAGGGGAAAGTCCAGCAGGATGCAGCTCCAGAACAAGGACTTTCGAAAGACCTTCGACTCTGGCCGTTGATTCCAGAGGTGGGAATTAATTTTGCCCCCAGGTCAGCTTAATCCCCTTATGAGAAGAACCCTTCAATTATAATAAACTCTGTTAAATTATTTATGATATCTCTGTGATCTACTGAAGCTTTATTCAGCAAGACCTTTGTCTCTGGCTCACACAGGGAAAGAAATGGGGAAACGGATCATGAAACTCAAGTAATTGTAGACTTCAGAGCAGAAGCACTAAATAGTCTAGTTCAAATTTATTCTTAAAAAAATTACGCTGATTTCAGAGGAGTTAACATAAGAAGGAATGTAGCCTTTAAAACTCAATTCTGCCCTGTTTTACGCTGAGTATGGTCTCAGAGAAGCAACTGAGTCTGCCAGGGCAACATTTCAGTTCCTGAGGTAGACTGCAGGAAGTCCTATAGTCCTTATGCGATTTTCACATAACCTCTTTTGTCTTATTTTCAACTGGCTGCTGTAGGCTGTAAAAATGAATTTAAAAAAAAAAAAAAAACCAAACCCACAAGACTGGTGCTTTGGGGTCTTAGTACCTGACCCAATAAAATATATACACATACATTCAACTTCCACACCATTAAAGCCAGACACTTTCTTTTAACAAAACCTGGCCCTCAGTTGTAGTCTATACCATACAGAGGCATTTAGAGAGTAAAAAAATTCTCACAGGAAATTCTTTATATAAAGATATTCAGAAATGAAAATACCATGCAGGTTGCAGTCATTGGCACATACAGTTAAGCTGTTCATTTTTAACTAGGTCTGTGATCAGAAAATAGCCAATTTTGCTTTCTGCTTCTTGGGGTGTTCAACAATTTTGTCAGCCAAAAACTGTTAGCTGCTGCATTTTTAACAATCCTTTATTGGATAATAAGGTTTTGTTTTCATTTGTCTCCTATGGCTGGAGCCTCTGTTAACAATTATATTGGGGAAAAGGTTTCCACAGTAGGTGGGCCCCACAGTCTACCAAAACCTTGGATTAGCACTACAGAAAAAAGAAAAAAAAAACAAAACAAAACAAACAAACAAACAAAAAAAAAGAGGAAAAAAACAAAGAACACTTAAGAAGAAGGGCAGGTTTGGTCTTCTGTTCATACAGAACTAGGTTACTTCATTACGTAAATTAGGCAAAGGAAATGAATACACTCAATATAGTGAAACGTGAATCTGCTTGTCTCTTGATCGGCAAGACTCAGCCACCCGGTTTAAGTGGTCTTTAGTTAACGGTCAAGTAAAACTATACTTGTTACTTCAGGGGTAATAATATGGGGTTTTGACAGCAGAGCTGGGCAGGGGCCTGCCTGGCTCAAAAGCACCCTCTGTCCTACCGTGATGTTTTAGTGACTGTTCCAAGGACAATGTCTTTTTGGTTTACAGAGGCATTTTTTTCACACTTAACTTGAAAAAACTGCTGCTCTTATCACCTTAGGAACATCTTCAGACCAAACCAAGTTTTTCCTCTTCCTTTTAATTTCCAAGGCAGAAGGAGAGTTCCTTACTGGTTCATCAAGACACATTTCTTCATTTCTTACGTTCTTTGTTTCAGAAGACAGTTTTGAGGCTTGTGCATAACCTCTGCTTTGATCTCTGGTCTCATGTATCAGGCAGCATCACTTTGGGATCTTTAAGATGGCACATCAAGAAAGAGTGTCTGTTTTGGCCATCGGCCTGGGTCCTGAAATTTGAGTATAAATGAGACACCAAATGGTTCACAAATTGGAAAGACAAAATCAGAGACTGTAGAAGAAAAGAGGACAAAAAAAGAGAATTTAAAGGGAAAAAAATGGAGAAAGTTGAAATGCACTGAAAATAGGGACAGTGCAAGCCATAGAACAAAGGAGAATTTTTTTTAAGGGTATCCAAATTTTTTAAAAAATGGGTTTGCAGAAGAATTGTACTGCAAAACCTCCAAATCTACACAGACAGGAATGTAGCTGTAACGTATGTAGGGTTCATTGCATAACCTTTCCTGAGAAGACTGCCTGGAACTTTGTATTAAAAACTCAGTATTGCTTTTAACTTTGTCAGGCTTTAACAGTTTCCCATAGAGGTATGAAAAATATCCAGCCATACTAGACCAACTATTTTCAATCATAGGGTAAAAGAGTTATTTGATTCACCAATATAAAAAATAATCTAGTGACTTTTTCTTTATTTTGAAGACTTTTCAAACGTGAAATTCAGCATCATGGCTGACCATTTTGACAAGGATACGATTTCTGTTGCAAGACCGGAACAAACACAAAGAAGCCTCTGAAAAAAATCTCTGTTTAGGTACATTTATTTCTCCTTTTCATCAGCCAAGATTTCTAGAGATTTCAACTCCACAAAGCATCCCCAGACTTTCACACTTTCTAGAGATAAAGTACATATTCTGCTACTTCACAGAGTTGGTCTCCTATTTGATATTGGACCTGCATGTTGCAAAGATAAATTATATTGGACCTGCATGTTGCAAAGATAAATTAATTTTTATGAACTTTGCAAATATTATCACAGTCTCAGTAATATGAAAAAAAAAGGAAGAATTCTGCCAAGGAGGCAAGGTCTGAAAAAAGTGTATTGAATAAGGCACTGGGTTACAGTCTGAATAATTAGAAGGGCACCCAGAAAGAAAAATCATTATACATAAATATTTATTTGAAGGATGGTATTAGAAAGCACATGGACAAGAAAGGAGGGTGGAACTATGCACAGTTTTAAATCTTCATTTCTTAATCTATAATTTTTTACCTTACTAAACATCTCTAAAATACAGCCTGACACATCTAATACACTCATATAAGAAAAGTAAATGTAATTGTGTATGAAGAATCAATGCACACATGTAGTCTACATAGGAGCACACACAGACATACAAATTAAATGAATGAGAAAAGGCGATGCAGTACAAGGATGTAGGATAAATTGTGTTTACCTCATTTGTAATTGCACGGTTCATCCTAACCATATATAACCCACTATATAAGAACTATATAACCCGCTCCGTGCAGTGTATACTGACTAGGTCACATTCAGTTTAACTTCACAGTATGCCCAAAAGCATTTCCTTTTTTGGTGGAGCCCATCAAACTGACTCCAAAGTGACAGATGAAAAGAACTTGCTATCTTAAAACAGTCAGTAGAGCAGTTTCACTCAAATAGCTGCAAAATATGGTAAAAAATGCTCAGAAGCTTTAAGCTACAAGATGTGATTACAAGCAGTCGCTGTTTGCTATGAAATATATGAGTTGTGCATTTTGGTTCTCATATTTGAATTGACTCAATATTTTAGTCAACAGAGTGTCTCCCTAAGGAATCAAATAACATAGAGCCCATCTGCTGAAGAGCTGTATTTAACCTCCTATGCAGTCAGGAAATTGAGATCACCCAGGATTTCCTGTCCAGTGGGCTAAGGTTTTTTTCACCTTTTGATTGTGTTGGTCCAGATTCTTTCAAGTCTCAGAGTTGTTCACTTTCTGCTTCACCTGATTTACCAGCATAAACTTTTCTATCTGTGCTTTGCACTCTCCATGCTACTTTAATAGGCTACTAAGCCTGAAGCTCCAGATGCAATCAGCTCAGTGAAATCAATGGGAAATATCTGTGTGCACAAAAGGCCAGATTTTGATCCATTGTGTTCAAGCAGAATGATCCTCATTAACCTAACAGATAAAGGCAGCAATGAGCGACATTTCTCTAATATCCATGAAATCACTATTTCATGATACCAGTGAGAGCCAAGGGAGGAGGTTTCTTGGTTGCAATAATTAATAATTTACAAAAAGCTTTAACTAAGCAAGACATTGCCCACCTGGAAATTGGAATGAAAGGATATTAATGAAGCTGCAATGCAGATGGTCATGCTGAAGGTGATGAAGAATTTATTAGAGAGACAGCCATCAGAGGCTGTGTAGTATATGAAGCATAAAACTGCTATAACTAATGACAGCAAGTGGTTTAGGCAAGTAATGGACAGCATAGCTACAAAAGGGAACATGGAGATATATTATTTAGTAATAAAGTTCTCATAAAAATGTGAAATATGAAGTAGAAAGATTAATATGATTGCACAAGCCATCTTAAATATCCATACTGAACTTCTGCCTTTTAAAAGAAGTAGACTGAATTTATGCCCAAGCAGCAACATGTAAGTCACGACACTTATTTACATAGTTTATGCAAACTACTACAGATCTATCCATTTAATTTATTGAAATAATGTTTGAAAGTGGTGTAATTTATTGCATTAAGAATACAGCAGACGCTATATTTCTATCTGCCAAGTGATCCAAGAAGTGTAAGTCAGGTTATCAATCATCATATCATACTCCAGAAGATCCAAGGACCTGCAGGTTAGCGGCTGCTCTGCTTTAATAATTGCCATCTTCCCTGAGACTGAGCAGTAATCCTGTCTTTACATATCCACTGCTGGATTTAATCTTTGCACAAAAACTGGGTGAAAGAGTTGGCTGCAAAAGACAACATGAATATAAACATTGCTTAAGACACTTTCTTTCCTAGGATTTTGTTTGCAATTGGAGATAGAAAATATTTTTTCATTAAACCACCTCTTCTGTGGTTTTCTTTTAGTAGTAGTAGAAAGTTGAAGAATTTTAGATTATGCTAACACAGGCATGCAGATGAGGTTAGTAGAGGGAAATTACAGAGGATTCTGGGCTATTTTTAAAAGCTGTTCAAGCCTACTTTTCTCTCACCCATCTCATTTCATAATACATTAGGAAATGTGAAATGTGTCTTTAATGCATACATTGATCAAGCTGCCTAATTAGAGGAAGCCATTCTTTTTTCCAGCTCATTTTAAAATGTATGAATGCCTATCCAAGACCAAAATCACTATACTTGAATGAGAATTTTCTGTCCAAAATAAAAGATTGTTCTAGCGCAGATATCCTGTATTATAAAAAGCACTGCAGATTGCTACACTTCAGTCCACAATAAAGGTTTATCCTTCTTCCCAGAATAAAAAGAAAAAATTACCTAAAATATTCTTGATGTTATCTAAAAAAGGGATTTTAATGTATTTGCCCAAATTTAGCCATAATATTTGTCTTTAGTGGAATTACAGTAATGTGAGATTGGCACAAAGTAAAACACAAAAGGACTTTCTTGAGGACATTTACTTGATCATTATTCTAGAAGGACAGCTATTTTCTCAGCCACACTTTTACTTATTGAGTTTTTAATTATTTTTGTGCAATATATTTTTTTCTGTCAAGCAGTACTTCTGGAAATGCCTTTGGTATTGGGAACCACTGCTTGCATCTCTGGTTTGCTGAAACAGTTTTGGAAAGAAGCAGGTGTTGAATTGATCAGGCAGCTGCACTCAGGCAAAGTGAAGGGAAGTCCAGTGGGTGAGAGCCAGTCATACGGGGGGGCTCCTGAGTCCAGGAACACCCAGGCAGCAGCCCCACGACCCAGAAGCCCACAGCAGGCAACCAGGCAACCAGGCAAGGAGGGGGCAGTGCCGGGAGCGACCAAGGGACATTTAAACAGCTCTGGGCAGCATGAACAACCCAGAGCACAGCGAACAGGAGCGAGCAAACAGGGCCATGGCACGGCAGTGAGGGTGTGGCACGGCAGTGAGGGTGTGGCACATCAGTGAGGACACAGCCCAGCACTTTGCAGGGCAGTTCCCGCAGGCAGGGCGAGCAGGAAGATTTCCTTTTGGACCATCTGGGAGCAGCTAATAGAGGCAGCAAACAGAGTAAGAAGCTGGTAAGGAAGAGCAAAGAGATCCTTTCAGCCCCAGTCTTATTAGCATATTAGTTTAAGATCCTCAGTGATGGTGTTGACATGCTGTAAAGCTCAATCCCCTGTAGCTGTAAGAGTCACTGTACCAGTCATGTCACAGGCAGATGGACAGACAGACCTGATGATGGCAGACGCAGCTCTCCAGGTCACAGGTTGCCAGGAGTGCCTGATGCCTCTTCACAAGGCTGGGGCAGACAAACAGTTGTTTTGCAGAAGGTGTGCTGGGGTTGAAGAGCTGTGTTACCAGGTGAAGGAGCTACAGGAGGAAGTGAACGGGCTTCGTAGTATTTGGGCAAATGAGCAAGAGATTAACTGGTTATTTTCAGAGAGGCTACAGCCTCAAGATTCTCAGGAGTCTCAAAACCCTGTTGTAGTGGAGAAGCAGGTGGACTCAGAACCCTGCAAGGTAATTAGTCAAACAGTTGTTACTCCAGGGTCTGTTAAAGGTGAATGCTGGAAGCTGGTGGTGACTGCACATACCAGGAGAAAGATTCCTCTTTCTTCTCGGAATTTGACAGGTAGGACTTGCACCTTCTACAACAGGTATGAGGCTCTGGAACTAGAAGGCCAGACAACTGATGAGGTGGGCAAAGGTCCTCCTCGGGCCTCCTAAAACAACACCATCTGTACCCTGCCTCAAGATCTTCTCTGTTAACAGGGAAAGAAGGGTAGTTGTAATAGGAGACTCTTTTCTAAGGGGAACAGAGGGCCTGATATACACACTGGACCCAACTCACAGGGAAGTGTGCTGTCTTCCAGGGGTTCAGACAACGGACATTACCGGAAAACTCTTCAGTCTAGTGAGGCCCTCTGATTACTGTCCAGTATTGGCTGTTCAAATTGGCAGCAATGAAATAAAAAAGAGAAGTCTAAGGACAATCAAAAGAGACTTCAGGGCCCTTGAACAATTGGTAGATGGACCAGTAGCACAGGTAGTGATTTTCTTGATTCTTCCCATAATGAGGAGTAATATTGAAAGGAGTAGGCAGATACACCAGGTCAATGAGTGGCTCCGAGGTTGGTGTAATTGGAAAAATTTTGTGGTTTTTGACTATGGGATGATCTGCTCAACACCTGGTCTACTGACATGTGACACCTATCTCAAAGGGAGGAGTGAGTGAGGCTGGTGAGGATGGCATGCCAAAACAAGCACCAATGGGATCCCTCTATCTGCCTCAAGAGGTGTTGGCTACAGTGTACCACACCTGAAATGTTTCTACACCAATTCCCACAGCAAGAGGAACAAACAAGAGGAGCTTGAAGCTTTGGCCCAGTCCCAGAGAGTCAACATCACTGGCATGAGTGAAACCTGGTGGGATGAGACCTGTGACAGGAGTGCCCTGTTGGACAGTTACAGGCTCTTCAGGAGGGATAGGCAGGGTAGATGATGTGGAACAGTGGCACTGTGTGTAATAGAAGGGTTAGGATGTATGGAGCTCACAGTGGGCAGTGGCACAGTTCGGAGCCTCTGGGTAAGAATCAAGGGACAAACAAATGCGGATGTCATCATGGGAGTTGATGAATTGATGAATTGATGAATTGATGAATTATTCTGAATTATTCTGATGAATTATTCTTTGGGGAACTAAGGGACACTTCCAAGTCAACTGTCCTTGTCTTAATGGGGGACTTCAGCTTGCCAGAAACTAACTAGGAACATCACACAGCTGGTACAACCCAGGACAGAAGATTCCTAAAAAACCTAGATGGTAACTTTAGGGAACACATCCTAAGGGAGCCAACTTGGAAAAATGCCCTCCTTGATCTTCTGTGTGCCAATAGAGTAGATCTCATGAGCAAAGTGGAGATTGGAGGCCGTCTTGGCCATAGCAACCATGAGACAATCGACTTTAAAATCTCTGTTGGCAGGAGGAAAACTGCCAACAAAACCTCAACTCTGGACGTGAGGGGTGCAGACTTCAGGCTGCTCAGGGAATTTGTAAGTAAGATCCCCTTGCAAAATGTTTTTTCAGGTGCTGGGGTCCATCAGTGCTGGTCACTTTTCAAACATCACTTCCTAAGGGCACAGGAGCAGTCAATGCCCAAATGTCGGAAGTCAAGCGGGCAAGGCAGAAGGCCAGCTTAGCTGAGCAGTGATCTGCTCTTTGAAAAAAGGTAACAAAGAAAGGTGTATGCCCAGTGGAAGGAAGGCCAAGTGACCTGGGAAGAATACAGAGATTCTGCTTGCCACTGTAGGGAGAAAATTTGTGTGGCCAAAACTCAATTGGAGTTGAAGCTGGCCAGAAATGTGGGGTACAATAAAAAAACTTTTTTCAAATACATTAATGTCAATAGGCAGTAGAGAAATGCCATTGGCCCATTCCAGGATGAGGATGGTCACCTCACAAACAGGGACAGAGACAAGGCAGAGGTGTTTAATGCTTTCTTTGCCTCTCTCTTCAACACGGATGATGGACCAAGGGGGTCTCAGTGCCCTGAGCTGGACGACCATGATTGTGAGAAAGATCAGCTCCCAGTTGACCCTGAAATTGTGTGGGATCTGCTGCTCCAGCTGGATCCCTACAAATCTATGGGTCCTGATGGGATTCATCTCAGAATCATTAAGGAGCTCACTGATGTCATCACACAACCTCTCTCAATGATTTTTGTGCAGTCTTGGGAATCCAGAGAGTCCCAACTGACTGGAAGCTGGTGAAAGTTGTCCTGATTTTCAAGAAGGACAAGAAGGAGGGCCCTGGAAACTACAGGCCCGTCAGTCTCACTTCACTGCCTGGTAAAGTTATGGAGAAGGTTATTCTGGGAGGTATTGAAAAACCCTTGAAAGACAATGGTTACAGCCAGCATGGCTTCATGAGAGGAAATCAAACCTGATTTCCTTTTATGAATAGGTAACCCACCTAGCTGATCAAGGGAAGCCAGTTGATGTCATCTTTTTGGATTTCAGTAAATCTTTAGATACTGTCTTTCATGAGATCCTTCTGGACAAAATGTCCAGCACACAACTGGATAAACACATCATGTGGTGGGTGGGCAATTGGCTCATGCATCAAGCACAGTTTGCAGATGACACAGAACTGGGAGGACCTGTTGACTCCTTCAAAGGCACGGAGGCCCTACAGAGAGTCCTCGACAAATTAGAGAACTGAGAAATCAGTAACCAAGGGGAAGTGCTGGATTCTGCACCTGGCATGGGGCAACCCCAGATGTACCTACAGACTGGGGAATGAGATGCTGGAAAGCAATGCCGTGGAAAGGGGCCTGAGGGTCCTGGTTGATGGCAAGTTGAATATGAGTCAGCAGTGCCCTGGCAGCCAGGAGGGCCAACCATGTCCTGGGGGTCATCAGGCAAAGCATCACCAGCTGATTGAGGGAGGAGATTGTCCCTCTCTGCTCTGCACTGGGGCGGCCTCACCTTAAATATTGTGTGCGGTTTTGGGCACTGCAATATAAGAAAGATATTAAGCTATTAGAGAGTGTCCAAAGGATAGGTTAGATGTTAGAAAGAGATTCTTCACCCAGAGGGTGGTTGTGTGCTGGGATAAATTCCTCAGGGAAGTTATCACATCACCAAGCCTGACAGAGTTCAAGTAGTGTTTGGGTGATTCTCTCAGACATGAGTCAAGTATGACACTTGGGGATGGTCCTTTGCAGGGCTAAAAGTTGGACTCAATTATCCTTGTGGGTCCCTTCCAACATGACATATTCTGTGATTCTGTGAAAAAAAAAGTTTTATTTTGATATGTCAACAGTAATATTTTATTAGCAAATTCTGGGTCACTCACTATTGAGAGACTTATAAAATCTTCTAAAGGGTAGTAGTATGAACAAATCTGTAGCTTTTGTTGCTTTGGGGCACTTGTTTACAAATCATATAATATCTTCTATGAAGAATATTCCATTTTCCTTTTAAAACGTTTCTATTCTTTCCTTCTTTTTCTCTCTCTCATTTTTTTTTCTTTTGGAGATGGAAAAAGTTTAGAAAAAATTAACTTACAGGGTGGATAATTTTCTATTTCCACAGTACACTGAATTATTCTGCTACCACGATGTAGTTTGTCATATTTAGTAGAGGGTTTTTCTGAATCATAAATGAATAAAATAGTTCATTTAACTGTTACTGGCATTTTACACTTCCCCCTTGTGAACGGTTTTGCTGGCCTTATAATACTATTTTGGCTAGTTGAAATCTCATGAGTTATGAGTGTTATTTCCTTACAATTGCACATATTTTCCATATTTCACACAAACCAATTATTTATCACACACATATACATGTGTTTCGAATTATTTTTAAATTAGTTCCTTCCTATTTTATACTGTTTTTAAATTACTCTCAGTGTTTTGAATCTTAAAATAAATGATCTATTCACCACTTACTAATGTTTTTCAAGATTTCAGAGAATAGCTGCTGGTTTGTTTATGAAGAACACACTTTCTCACCTATGCATCATATCCTCTTGCACCAAGGGATACTTGGCAGTTAGTTCTCCCTTTCTCTCCCATGAATGGTGCAAAGCCTAACCAGTATAGCAGAAATTGGGATTGCTTGAGGTTCAAGACATTCCTTAATCCAACTTCATTGTCTGTTTCTGTTGTGCCAGATGGCAAAGGCTACATAATTCCTCATGTCAATCCTGCAAACAATGGGCATAAGAGAAAGGAAATACATGAGTGCCCATGTAACACCATAAGGTGATGTTTAATACATAATGTTTTAAATATATTTTAATATAAATTAAATGCAATGTTTTATGTTATATATTCCATATTTAGATGACAATATATAACAATATATATTGTTTTAATAAATAGATTTATTTTCTTCCATTTTACCAGTTAAAGGCAATGGCTGCAGTCAGCAATAGACATAAAATGCCAATCAAATTTTGGCTTTGTGGCTGGTGCCATTGTGAGAGTTTTGGCTTTTTAACAATGGTACGTACTCAGATGCTTCTAGAGTGTTAGGGAGGAATAAGATCCACTTGTCTTGAAGAGGCAAGAGAGTCTTTGTCAGCAGGCTGGCTGACTTTATGAGGCGGGCTTTAAAGTGAAGGACTCAGGATGCAGGGTCCAGAGGGGCAATACTTGGGAATAAGCCAGGCCATTCTGAGCTTGTTTCTGCCTTCTTACATAACTTGGACAGAATTGAGTTGTGGAGTGAGAGAGGATCTGCTCACTGGGACATCTGAGCAGGCTAATTCACGGTGAGCTCCTTTCTCTCAATGTTTTGCCTAGATTGTCCTGGGATATATGGAGAATCTTCAGAAAACAATTGCCAAAATCAATGTTCTTTTGTTCCTTCTAATTTTGTTTTGTTTTCTCTACTGTGTTTAGGTAATTACCCAGATATCCACGTCTCATCAAAAATAATTGCCTTTGGCAGAATAGATGAGTTTCCTAATTACCTTCCTAACAGTTGGCCTGAACAATTTGTAAATTTACCACTTTTCCAAGTATTCTATTGTCTAGTCTGTATTATTGTATATTTGAAAATGTCATCATTTGCTAGTTAGCTAAGCTTCATTTTGTATTCCTCTTGCTTAACAAAGAACTTTCTAAGGATAACTGAATGTCAAGAATTTTTATCTATTTCTAAAGTAATTTTCACTCTAATTTTTGAAATTGTATGTTTTCTTTCCATGACAGTTCTTCCCCCCTCCAAAAAAATTAAACCCTTTTAATCCCTTTTCATTTCCTTAACAACTTTGACATACAAGAACTAATATAGATTAAATTTTATTGCCTCTATTTTCCTTCTCCAAAGTTCATTTTTTTATTATGTATTTCTCATAAATTTGGGTTAATTCCTTTTTTCTAATTTTGCATTTTGGAAAAAAATATTTCACACTATTGACAGATCCTTTGAAGAATGATAAGTATGAATATTTCTTCTTTCTTGCATTCTGAATCTGATTATAAATATAAATATAAAATTAAACATGAATTATTTTGATCCTCAATTAAACTATACTTTAAAAGTATCTGAAAGACATCCTAATGTGCAACAAGTAACAGCATATAATCACAGAATCATATAATCATAGAATGTTAAGGAGTTGGAATGGACCTTAACACCCCTTTGCCATGGGTGGGGACACCTCTCACTAGACGATGTTGGTCAAGGCTGATATGGTTTGAAGCTGGCTCCATGCCAAGTCTCCAAACTTTACCACCAGAAGTCCCCCCCACACCCCCAAACCTCAGGGAGAAGAGGGAGAAAAAAACCAAGAAAACCCGAAACGAGAGAGAGACAACCAAAGTGAGATATATAAATATATTTACACTTATATACAGTTAAAATATACAATTTCACAAGGGAAAGGGAAGGGGGAAGGGAAAGGGAACAAAACTAAAATAAAATATATATATATATATCCCAATTAGTGACCCAATATCTAACAACTAAAAAAGTTAGCAAAGAAAATAGCTCACTACTCTCCTGGGACAACCGAGAGTTGCTCCGGAACGATCGCCGGCAACCTCTTGTCTCCCAAGGTCCGCAAGGCCTAACCAGGCCTCGCTCCCCAACACGGCAGACTCAACAGCAGGGAACCTGCACCTCCAAGCCGCTGGAAGGAAAGAGAGCGAAGGCCTCTCCTCCTTTCTTCTTATAATCTGGTTTACGTAAAAATCGTAGGGAATACTGGGTAAATCTGGACCCTTCCTTGGTTACAAACTGGTCACCAAGGAAGGCCTAGACCAAACCACCACAAGGCCTTATCAAACCTAGCTTTGAACGTTGCCAGGGTTGGGGCATTCACAATCTCCCTGGGCAACCTGTTCCAGCATCTCACCACCCTCACCGTAAAGAATTTCTTCCTGATATCTAACCTCAGTTTCCCCTCTTTCAATTTATACCCATTACTTCTCCTCCCATCACTGCAGTTCCTCACAAAGAGTCCTCCTCAGGTTTCCCTGTAGGCCCCCTTCAGATATGGAATATTGCTATGTGGACTCCACACAACCTTCTCTTCTCCAGGATGAACAGCCCCAGCTTTCTCAGCCTGTCTTCACAGGTGAGATGCTCCAGTCCTCTTATCAACTTTGTGGCCCTCCTCTGGATTTAATCCAACAGTTCCATGTCTTTCTTATGTTAGGGCAACCAGAACTGGACGAAGCACTCCAGGTGGAGTCTCACAAGAGCAGAATAGAGGGGAAGGATCACCTCCCTTGACCTGCTGGTCACGCTGCTTTGGATGCAGCCCAGGACGCAGTTGACTTTCTGGGCTGTGAGTGCTCATTGCTGGCTGATGGTAAGTTTTTCATCAACCATCACCCTCAAGTCTTTCTCTGCAGGGCTGCTCTCAAACACTTCTCTGCCCAACCTGTAGGTGTGCATGGGATCACCACAACCCAGGTGCAGGACCTTTCACTTCCCTTTATTGAATTTCATGACATTTGCATGAGCTCATCTCTCAAGTCTGTCAAAGTCACTCTGAAGCTCCCTTCCCTCCAGTGTGTCGACTGCACCACACAGTTTGGCATCGTCAGCAAACTTGCTGAGGGTCTACTTGATAGTGTACCTGCTGGTTGTAGTTGATCAATTCTTTCCTCTTTTCTTTCTTGGATGAAAACCACAGGCCAGTTCATGCGCTCAAGGCTTAGTTGCAGAAAATTCTTACTGAAGAAAAAGGAATTAGGGGGAAGTAAATGCTGAATAGAGATTTAAACATCTGGTCAGAGATTTCTTTCTGCCATTACCTGATTCCTGAACTGTGTTAGCCTCTATTTCTTAAGAATCTATTGGCTTAATACTAATTGAAATTGAGAAGAGAATTACTCAACATTGGTAACTATTCCTACATTCTCTCTTTTTGTTGTACTTTTATAAAGACTTAAAGAAACATTTAATATTAATTCTCCTTTATTTAAGTTATTCATTTTATTAACAAAGCGATTGCTAGGCTCATTCCCTTCAAGTATGTTTAAAGTCAAATAATTTTTGTGAGCTATAGTTGTCAAAGAGCTACCTCTTTCTCTGTAATTCTGAGAAACCTGTATTCAGTAAATGTGCTTTTCCTCATTTCTTTCCCAAATGCAATAAATTTAACAATAGGGTTCTCCATTATGCAACTCTAATCCATTATGCAATGTAATAACATTATACCTATGCTAACTTCAAATTTCTGGTGTCCTACTTGACTTTTAACTACAAATTTTGATACACTATATAATATTCCTTTTACAGTAACCACACTTCTAGGCATCAGTTAGTTCTGTTAGCACTAATAGTTAGCACTATTGACAATACCTAATTATCTGTACTAATAGCTGTAGATAGATTATATCACTTTGGTATCCCCAGATTTTTTTTTTTTTTTGTGCTCCTTTTAAACCTCTGATGATAGTTAAATAAAATAATTCTCCTCTTACTCATTACTTCCTATTTCATAAACAGTTCATCCTCTATCTTATTTTAAATTTAAGTGCCAGGCCATACATGAAATTGTAAAAATATGAGTAGAATAAAGATATAATCTTGCTTTTGGTATTGATGTGGAGTCTATGTGACTTTCTAAGTTGTTGAATTCTCTTTAATAGTCATTAAAAGATAGACCAACACTGAGCAGGTGATGACAGTTACCCGTGTTACATTGACAGTGTTTGGGTCAAAGGATCTCAAAAAATTCCCAGATTACCATGAAATTCTAAGAGCAATTTAGTAAATAAAATAAAATAAAACAAACAAACAAACAAACAAAACCCCAACAAAATACCTTACCCCTCTGGAGAAACTCAGCACACAATTACAGTCAGTAGCTTTCTGCCTAAACTGCCTAAGTGAGAGAGAAGGCAAATGTTTACCATAAGGCCCTTAAAAGCTGGAGATTATTTTAAAAGCTGTATTGTTAAAAGACCAGAAGGGTCTTTTCTATTACTACTGGTCAAACAAACAAACTAAAGAAACAAACAAACAAAAAAAACTGGAACAGAAAGTTATCTACCAGCCTAGTAAGTTATCACTCAAGGTAAACAGCACAAACCCTTTCTTTCGATAAAATATATAAACATTATTCACAGAATTGGTTCTACTGAAATAAATCAATACTGAAATATTGCACTTTTAGAAAGCATCAATCAGTGTAAAGATACACAGAATTTTCTTTTTAAAATGAAATATATATATCGTTGAAAGGTTTAAGCATCAGAAAATCCAGAAATAATTTAAATAATTAAAAAGAAGCCTATCATAAGACATGCCATATTGGAAGGAAGCTGACTGTCCATCACAAGTGTATATAGATACAAAATGTCTCAAGTTGCATGACATATATATGACTGTGATGTGTCCATCATAGTGCTCGCATGATCTTAGCAAGCTTTACAAGAGATGTTAAGATGAGAAAGGATCATCAGTCATCAATTCTGATTTCCTGCATGATAAAGGGCTTAGCATTTTCAAAGCGCATACATAATTTAGAAACATATAGACTGTGGGGTTCTCGTTAGATGCCCGACTCCTACTGATTCCACATTTGATAAATGACATTGAGTATCTTAAATCTCCAAGGTCCAGATCTTCAAAGGCACTTTGGAAGCTAATTCCCCCTACAATCAAAGAAAATCAAATGCCTAAATGTCTTTGAGGACCTGGGCCTAACCCATTTCTGAAAAATTTGCCCTTTGTGTCTCTCTTGATAAAGATAGGTGTAGTTAGATGAGGGGCCATTTTCATTTTCCTTCATAAGGAGGTGATAATGCAGGCACTTGTCTTTAAGCATTCATCCTGGAAGTGGATGACTCAGAATCAGCCCTCTTCTCAGTCTGAGGATATTCTAATTACATCTTCTGCCTCCCAAGAGGATGCCCTAAGCAATACTCTCAGCTGAGCTATATTCTATGCTATTCAGGAGAGGGCGCATTATCCACTGTTTTTTGAAGCAAAATTCACCAGGCCAGAGAGGTAAAACAAGCAGAAACATGGCACACATTTGGAGAAAGAGACAACATGGATCCTGGTCCTTCATTGAGTTCGTTCCTCATTTTTGTTAGTGATACACTGTGGCAAATATAGCTATGACTGTGGGAGCAGGAGTCCTAACTGCTCCGGGCTGTCAGGGTAGTGCCCTAGCCATTGCACTGCTATATAAAAGAGAACTAGCACTAGCATTAGCATAGTCACAGGGACCTTCTCTTCTGTTTTCATGTGCGCAGATCCTGCTCTTTCTCTGAAAGTTTGAACAGCTCTTTACAAGAGGGTGTAACAGCCCATGAATTCCAAGCAGGAGATCTGAGCAAGGCTCCTAATCCTTCAGTACAGGTAAAAATATATTCTTTTAACAGAGTGGTTTTTATTGTCTGCTGTCAACTGTTGCTAGCTTCAGGCATCTCCTTCCTAAATTAGCCAACTTTCTGATTCCCATTCTGAGGAAATAGACTGTTACCGACAGAGTACACAAGGTGCTCAAGAGCCAGACACAGAACTCTGGGCTCCGTTCTGCAAGACAGTGTGTGGGCATGGCTGGCATTGCACTTAGCTTTTAAAATACCTAAATCCATTGTTGGATTCATTTGTAAAACACTAAGTAAGGTAGCTGCCCTTTTCAAAACTGACCAAACTCAGAGAAAGAAACACGGATATTAAGAATTCCCAGAATAATCCTGAATGAAGTTAAGCTAAATGGCTGTCACTGCTGGGGTGCAGAAAACAGCTTTCAAAAGGTACAGGAGTATTGGTACCATTTAAAAACCTTTCCTACAACCATCCAAACATATATACACCTTGTTTCTCGTGTAATGCATTTCCCTCTGTGATCAAGAAATCACAGAGAAACAAGAGAAAAAGCAAGCAAGTTACTAAATGTTCTGATTAATAGCGATCTAGATGGGAAGCTCCTGTACTGTTATCCTTCAGCCAGAATAGCACTAACATACTCTGTTTAGAAAAATCAACAGTAGGCTTTAGGCGAGACATATAAGAGGACCACAGTAGGCCTGACCCTACAGTTATCCTATGATTTATAGTCTTCTTACAGCAATGTACTGTATTTGACACTGGCTAAGGGGTTAATCAGTTCTGAGCATTGGCTTGGTAATAGGGTCCTGCCCTCAGGGTCTATTCAATCAATCAGAGTTGTCCAATGCTGTAATGCCTCAGTTCTGTGTGTAGGCAGATGAGTGTGCTGTTGTTCAGCATCCTGGAGGTATATGGGCTTTGAGAAGCTTAGTGGAAATTCCACCTACACCAGGGCTGTCAAGCTCACTCCATGAAGAGCACTGACGACAAGAAGTGAGGTGACCACGTTGAAAAAGGGGTCATCATCTTCTCTGAGGGCAGCCTGAAGCCTTGGACCTGCTGAGAATAGGAAGCTACAGCCATTTTGAAGAAGGAAAATGCTTGGCCACATCCTCTCTAGAAGGAATTGTTCTTCGGGCCATGTTGCAAAAGAAATTTTTCATCTTGAAGAATACAAAGGAAAATTGCCATTAAGTTGAATACATTTCTTCCCAAAAATAGCCAAAAATTCCAGAAGTCATATGCTCAGGAAGAAAAGGAATCAGGAATATTTCTGTAGAGTATATAGGGGACTAAAGAAAATATTAATCTGCATAAAGGGCCATGACATCAGAATCTGGAAGAAACTACCTTGGATGTTTCTGTTTTTCTGTTGTACAATATGGTATCGAGCTTTTTAAAAAATAATTCTCCACCTATCTGTTCAGTGCTTATGTGCAACATTCTAAATGGTTCCCGAAACAACGAGGGCTGAACCACTGAACATAACTAGATTGTGTTGCTTAGCTACCTTACTCTTGTGTGCTGTTGCTGCAGAAACTGGTATGCATCAAGCTCTCAAGACTAGTGGTCTACCTGGTTTTGTGGATGCCTTTTACCCTGAATATAAGGGGAATTTTAAGAAATATCAGGTATTTGCAGTGCTGGAGGTCCTTCCATCAACTGCCTCCTCCAGGTGACCTTTCAGAATAGCTCGTACTCATAAGACAAGTACCCCCAAAAGGCGCACATACTTATAAAACTTACTGCACTTAAAATACAGAGCATTCAGACAGTGCTTATGTTGTCCCAAACACCCTGGCTACTGTGGAGAAGCAAGGTGTTTCAGATGTAGCAGTGAGGGTCAGAGCTCCTACAAAGCATGGAGGGAAGGCACTTTACTTAAACCTTTTGTTAATAATCATTCACAAGGAAAATAATAGTTCTCTAAAGACAGCATTCTTTATTTATCCTAATTATAGTTCTGTATGAGATTACTCAGAAGTAGGTATCAGAGGAAAACTAAAGGAGCTTTCTTCAGTAATAGTACGTATGCGTGAGGTCAAGAATTTTTCAAAAAGCTTCTGAAATACTCTATGGGCAGGGAAGGAGTGGAAATGTGATCCTTCTCTCTGGGTGGTAAATAGGAGGTGTAGGAAATTGTGTGTGTGCCTATGGGGGAAGGGAGGGATAAATGTTTCTGTTTAGACCTCAGCAGAGCTTTCAGCAGTCAGTATTTCAAAACATAAACGGGAACACATTTAACAAAAGCGCATATGCTCTTCTTTTCAATGACAAAAGATGACATAATTTACTTTGGTCAAAGTAATGTTGATGGTAGAAAAGGTAGTCTCAACACAATCGGTGGGGGTTTTACCACTGGTTTCATTGTAGATAGGTAGAAAATCAATTCTTACCAAATTGGTAGTTAACAAAATGTACACATATGTGAAATGTGCATATTTCAGAGATGGATAGATATAAGTTCAAAAATACAGACCCCCAGAAACTGTGTTTACTTTTGTCCTGAATAAACTTGAAACACTGTGACTATTATTTAATATCTAAAATATCTCTGCATATGCATGATTGGACACAATTAATTTCTTACTTTTTTTTTTAATTTTATTTTCATGGGTATAGCACTTTATTTTTTTTTTTCTGCTTGAAGAAGATGTTTGTATCAATAACATTGGTTTGCATTTATGGCAATAGATTTCTGAGTGTTCATAAATGGAGACATGATCTTTCGTTTGTTTGGCCTCACAACTTTTCCTCATCTCTAGATAAGAAAAATAAATTGTAATATGAAAAAAGTAAAAATTTATTTATGTTTTCCTGCTATACGTCATTTCTGATGAAACTCCCAAATAAAATTTAAAAAGAATTTGTTGTGTTGGTATAGCATGTAGTTGTTTGGGTTTCTTCTTTTTTGTTTGCTTGTTTGGTTGGTGCTTATATGCCATGGCAATGATTGAAAGCATCACCACGAGGGAAATATCAGCAATTAATTGTCTACTATGTGGCATTCAGCAAACCTAAGAAAAGTGCTAATTTTCTTTAAACACCTAATTTTGAAATCAGTTACATAGCACAGCTCATTGGACAAAACAAATCAGAATACATATTTTAACTGTGCTTCAGTAACATAGAAATGGTCTATCTTGTCCTCTCTAACTCTCTGTTTATTCTCACCCCTGCATCTGCATACACTTCCTTAAATATTTTAAGCTCTTGGGTTTGTAGACTGATCATCTCCAAGCAGTTCAGTAACATGTAGGATAAAACACAACCAGAGGATGTACAGCCATAGTTATAACTATTCTTTTTTTTAAAATGTTTCTTCAAAATATAAGAATGATCTAACACATTAAGTACAGGAAAAATTATAGAAGAATCTTTCTTTCTTTCTTTCTTTCTAAATATTTTTATATTATCTATGAATGTTTCAATGTGTTTGGTTTTTTTCAGGTGCTGTTCACTTTATTTACCACTGGAGGACAGGTAGCTCAGTTAAAGGTCCATAACCATCACAGACTCACTGGGTACAACAGTCACATTAGGTAAAGAAGAAACATTTGGCAACATTTCTATTGTTTTAATATTTTCAAGGCTGGTAGTGTTAAATGAAGTATGTGATCCCTGAAATTCTGAGGTCATTTCAATGGTTGCTTTCTAGTGGGAGAGGTAAGAGAATAATAGCAATATACCAGTGTAGTTACTTCCAGTTCAAGCTCAAGATAATTCACTCTCTGTTGAGAGACTGAAATAACAATGTTTATTGTGAATCAAATGGCTATTATTATTATTATTAGCATTTAAAAATTTCAGTCGTTCTGCATGAGAGAAATGAACTGGGAAAAAAATAACTTAATGAAGAGAGCACAATTTCTGGACAATGCCATGCAGATTTTCTTACCGTTTTGAAATAATTTGCAATATACATGACCAAACAGATATGTAATGAAGGTAGCATTTTTAACAGGATGCACCATCTCTTTGACATCCCTTTCTTTGACATCAGCATTGTAATCAGCCACCAATTCCTGCCATTTCAACAGACAGTACAAAATTACCAGTCAAGAGAGAACAAAAGGAGGCAGTTGATCTTTTTATAATGCTTTTAAATGTTACAATTCACAAAATGAATGCTCTTGTGGTGCATCATGTAGTACAGCATAGTGCTGTGAAGCTTCATTAACAAATATAATATTTTTCACCTAACTGGTCTTGAAGGTAGCTTGATGTATAAACTGGCCAGAGTCTGACTATGATGACAAGTCCTGGAGAAAAACATCTTCTCTGTGTAGATCAGTTTGCTTTTGTTTTGGTTTGATTACATATCTTTCCAGTGTAAATAAACACTCGAAATGTAAAGCTGCAATATGCAGGTCTTTTTCTGTCACAAAATCTTTCTGTGCAAAAAGTTTCTGACAGCTTCCTCTTCACCATGCATCTATGCATATGATCCTGAAGTTTAATAAAATAACATCTATCACCACAAAAAAGGTGAGAAGAGAATGAATCAAACAGAAAATAGAAAATACATCCCAAAAGTTTCAAAAACAAACAATAATTTTCAATACTTGACATTTTATTGATTCAAATAGCTATAATATAGAGGGAACTGAATTTCAGAAAGTACTGAGAGCTCTCTCTGCTGTACACAGTGTATTTTAATTTCAGCATGTTTAGGGAACACATGCTGTGATCCATCCAGAAACCATTTCAAGAATTAAGACATTGTAAATATTCTGCTTTATTGATCACAGTCATCACCCATGTCCTAAGTCACTGCAGTAGGAGAACAACCTGCTAAGAGAAACTGGCCAGGTAATTTCATTGAGTGTATTCTGGCCCACAGTTAGAGGCAAAATCCAAAAGATCTGTATGAACTTGACCTTGCAAGCATTCTTACATCAAAATCTAGAGATCAGTTTAGCCCTAAATGACACATATCAGTCTGACCTCTGAGAGTTTCTCAGATACTAGTAAGACCTTAAGCACTTCTTGTTGCAACACGTTGCAACACCTTGTGCCTCAGAAAAACCATACTCAACATGAGGAAGGTGGGAAAAAGTTCTTCCTGGCCACTGCTGAAAGCCCTGAAATATATGGTACGAAAATAGTATTAAATTCTCCTTCCATTCCTCTTTAAATAACTGATTTAACTCCCAAAGATTTCTGAAAGGGGAGTTGATGGTGGAGCAGTGGTTTGGGAGCATGCCAGACTGCTCACTCTTTACAATCTGGAGCCTGGGTCCCTGAGCTGAGAGTCTGCTAGGTCTCTCCTTTGCGGCTGAGGGCTGCTGAATTGAGCTCCTCACAAATGAAGTGTACAGCACTATTCAGCTGACAGGGTGCTGCTACCTGATTTAATGTCAGCTGAAGCAACCTTCAGGCTCAGCTGGTAATGTTGGCTACATCTCCATTGATTACAGTGGCAGCTAGACACCCAATGCACATGCAGACACTTGTATGAAGATACTTGGGATTCTTACCTTTGAGTTGACTTTCATATCTAGCTGTTAAGCTAGAAAGTGGGACTAAAACACTAATGGCTTTTTCTCTCAAAGAAAATGCAGTGTTGATGACAGACATATTCCATAATGCATACATGACTTGAAGGCACTGAGCTAGGACTGCAAATTAAGACACTGCAAAATAAAACTGGCCAAGTGAACATATGTGTTGCCTAAGCAGCATCCACGTGGACAAATCCCAAAAGCACAGCAGAGTAACTGCCCTCTTTATTTGCCTAAAGGGTATGCCATCTCTAGCTATAATGCATATAAACCATATTTCTTGTATCATTTGTCTCTCAGACATACAGTACATAGTGTCATATGTTTTCATAATGTCCTATATTCTAATACTGCCTTTTTAATGCCTGGGAAATGGTGACTGAAGCACAGTCTGATGAGGAGGATAAGCAAGTGATTGTATTGGCCATAAACAGTAGGGCTCAATCCTGCTTCCTGATATAGACTACCATAGCATGTCTGCTCTGTGTCTAGCTTTTGCTTAAGGACACACTAAGTGTTTTTCTTCTTTCTTGAATTCACAGTTCTCACAGACTGGGACCCGCCAATGGAGCTAATGAACAGGATATCCAATGAGAACATGGGCCTGCTGCCAAAAAAAAAAAGGGCACAGCATACATATAAGTAAATGTTTGGCTGGATCTTTTTACTTCTTTAAGTTTTACTTATGACCTTTGTTGAATTGAGTCCTCACTAAACTTACAATATCGAGTAGAAAAATAAAGCTGCTCAGAGCTACTCGAGAAGCTGAACAACCACAAGTGGAAAAGGCCAAAACTTAAGCATCAGCATTTAGGAAGCTAACCATTATTACCTTTAACACTGCTGGAAAAATTCATTCCAGACTCATATCTGGATTCTTACTCATACAAGAAAAAGTATTACATTAAGTTTTTTTTAATATTGTAGTTTTTGTGTAAATGAAATGCGATGTTAAAATGTCACCTACTTGGAAAAAAATGACTTAGTGTATGTTAGACAAGCATATTGACAGAATGATATTTCCTGCCTGAAATCAAAAAGGGATCTATGTTCCCATGGGAATTTATAATACAACTGGAAGAAAATAAATAGCCAATTGTAAGTTAGGGTGTGTGGGGGTGAACTTTTCAGTAAGGTTGTTACTATTTTATTATTTTTAGATGAACCATTTTCAGCTTTTTGAGTGATTTTTTTTTTTTTCACTTTCCAGAATTTCCAACACAATTGAATTTCTATTTTTTTAAGTGCTGGAATAGCTTTAAGAAGACTAAAAATTGGGGCTACTTACCATGAAACAATCCCTGTTTTCCTGCAGGGATTGGATGGTTTTCTATGAAGTCCAGACAATATTTTCTACCTCTGCCTATTAGCTAGGCTAGCTGTGTTTCACTTATGAAGGTAATTAAGTTTTTTACTAAATGTTCTTATAAAATACATCGTGTGTGCAGAGCTCTAGAGCCCTCTAGTGCCTGTCATTCCACTTCCTGTGTATCTCCTTAGGAGTAATTCCATCGATTTTAATGGAGAGATTAATGAGAAGGAGTGCTCAGTGAGATTTAAAAAAAAAAAAAAAAAAAAAAAAAACACACAAAAAAACCCCCACAAAACAAAACCAAACCAAACCAAAAGCAGGAGGTTTGGATGAGAATATTATAGATATTGCAAGAAGCATTTCCTGAAGACCAAGAATAAAACCTCTATTCTGTAATATAGTATTGACCACAGGAAAGATAGGTCCTAGTTACCTGCAGATTGCATTGTTCAGTTTGAAGGAAAAAATATTTGCTTTTGGAACATTGCACATCTTGGAAGGAATACATAAGGAGAGTGGGAGATGATCATCAGGGATCTACAAAACCGTGACCGGACCCCAGAGTCGCAGAGCAAACTGAAGAGTTGATTCATCTCTCCAAGTCCTTAAAATGTTCCCAAGGGTCTGTCAGACAACACTGGACAAGGGAAAAGTAAACCATTTCCCCAGTCAGAAGCTCTCCTCCAACAATTGCCATGCTTACGGAATGAAGATAGAAAGTGACTTCACTGGAATTACCAATCTTGCATTAATCAAGTATTCAAATGTACACACATACTCCAGCAGAGTTTTTCAATGAGCAGTTAAATAAGACTGTGCATTATGCTTTGACGATAGAAAATCACAAATTTTGTATGCATATTTATAGTATTCATATTCTTACTTAGAAAATCATGGGTTCTATTTGCTGTTTATGTTGGGTTTAGAGAAATTCACTTAATAGCAGGCCAAAAAGCAAAACTGTAGTTAGGATCTATGCATTACTAAACTACTTTCTTGGTGTAAGTCTTTGTATTCAGACATTTATAACTTGGAGAAATTCCAATCATTTGGACCTAATTTCAGAGATCAGATTCAATACATTATCTTTTAGAGGAGCACGGGATACCAGCCTTTTCTGATTATGAGGTGAGGGGAATAATTCTCAGAGGAATCATCAGCAGTAGGTACAGCAGCCGTATCCATCCTTTTGGAAGTGGAGGGGAGGCAGATAGACTTTTACGGAAATGCTCAAGAGCCTTCATATACCAAACTCCTTCTTTCCCTCATTATGTTACTCAAACAAAAAAGAAAGGTTTGGGTTTTTTTATTGTGTGACCATAACACATTTTAAACATTAGGGAGACAGGAGGGAGGAGGGTCACACATGATCAGGTCTTATGATCAGATGTTGTACGTGTATTGCCTACAATGTAGAAGGGAACACTTGCATTTTGGTAACGGGTGAATGTACACCAGATTGGAAGAGATGTGCTGAACTGTTCTCATGAGTTGCAGCCAACCATCATAAAACAGGATGTTCTTGGTACAGGATGTCCGTAATCCAAATGTTTCAAACACTGGTAGAAGATTAAAGAAGAGACAAAGGGCCTTACCATTAAGCCATAGAATGGTCTTTTGGAGGTTTGACTTTTAATCTCAAAATGCACTGAAAAGCTTGCATTTCGCATGTATTAGATTCATATTGTTTTGATTTTGAGAATAAATTCCCTGAAAATTTCCTCTACATGGAACACACTTCTGCCAGGGATGAAACTGTGAACGCAGACAGCCTGCAGCCACTTGCAGGTCATGCCAGTTCACTGTTGTGCTATCTGTGTTCCCCATCAGGAATCACTCCAGAATCAATTTTTTCCCTTCTTGGCCATTTAGAGAAAAAAACCTCAGTCCTTTCAGTGTAAAAGAGTCAATCAAAGACATGGGGAAGAAAAAAATAAGAAGTGGCTATAGTAGATCAGAACAGATTCTGGTGTGTGGGTGGACTGCTACTTGAGGCTGGATGGTTATGGAAGTGGGAAACTAGGAGGAATATTGGGTCAGGGTTAGACTGCCAGGCCTGGTAAAAGACTCATACTGACTGAGCAAGTAGACTGGCTTACAAGTCTATAAGAGGAAATAGTAAGATAAAGCAGGGAAGAAGCAAGGCAAAGGAGAACAACAACAACAACAACAAAATAGATACTGGAATGAACTAGAAGTTATTTAAGAAGGAAACTGGGAAAAAATAGAAGACACAACACAAAATGGGTATGAATAACCTGGACAGTAGTGACTATAGCCTGAGAAACTGCTATCTTAGCCTGTAGCACATGTAAAAGGTGTAAATATTGAGCAGGAAATGAGAGACTTGGAGCCATGCATTAAGCCAAAGAATGAAAATACTTTTCTATCACTGTGGAAACATAATTTTAGAGTGTTTTTCACCATGGTAATCACTCAACAAAAGGCTTTTGACATAATAATGTTCAGTGCTGCAGTGCTTAAAAGTCATGCACTCAGCATATTCAGAAAATGGAATTCATAAAGCTGAGTCAGAGATCCAACTTTGTCCTACATTTACTGGAGGAAAAATTAAGTCTGTAGACTGGGATTTAAGGCAGACAGTATGAGGAACACCAAGATGCATGATCCCACTCTACCAAAGAGTTCCAGTGTGCCCAGAATGTCTTGCCTGCATTTAAACACCTGTTTCATAGTCACTGTTGAGATTTCCAGGTTCCGAGGACCTGACATAATTTCCTGCTTTTAGACACCAGTTTGCTCCCAGGGTAGTTTAAGTATTCGGCCTTTGACAAAAATCAGAAAAAGAAAACTGTGCAGGACTTGAACCCATATGACCCTTTCTGGCCAAATGCCCAAATAACTATTTACAGGGCAAGACTCCTACTATCTGGTCTGATCTGCTTTCCCTTTCTGGCTGTAATGTATCTCAGTGATAATAGGAAGAGAAGCTAAGTCATGGTCAAATCACTCCAGGGACTGTCGGTACAGATGCCCTCCTAGAACACAAAAGCTGGATGTGAAAATCCTCTTACAGTGAGGAGCTAGATCAAAGAGGTCCTTTGGCAAACAGCTGAATTATTAGGCTATCATGCAAATGCAGCCAGAAGCATCAACTTCCCCCTGCACACATGCAGTCAGATATGATCTCAGTGATACTAATTAGCTGTTCATCTCCAGGGTCAGACATATGCTGCTGCCTAACAATGTGTATATCTAGGGTATCTCATACACCCCAGGATATAAGAATAAGATTTTCCTAAATTTAAGCTCTCAATTTTAGCTGAAATGTGTCCTGATCGTGTGTTTAAATGGACCCTGATGGTCTGACTGTACATCTAGTAAAAATATATGTGATCATGTGCTTTATCCTACCTACACTGTGGATAACAAAAAGTTGTATATGCAGCCTAAACTGCGCTATTAGCTTTTGACTACTTGTCTCTTCTACTGTAAAAGAGGGATATAATGTGAAGTTTCTGGACAGTAGGCTAGAGAGCTAAAAATGTAGCAGTATTAATATTGAGGGGATAAAAGAATTATTTAAAACAGTACCTGTGCAATAACAATTAATAGAATGAAATAAAGAATAAAGAAAATGAAGAGAAAAAGCATCCTGAGCATTAGAACTATTGGACTGCTGAATAATTTTCCATGAAAAGTAATTAGTGGTTTTTTGCATTTTTATAAAACGTCCAGTCAAATGCAAATGTTCTATATCAAATGTTCTGAAATTAAAGAAGAAAATGTACTACTTCTTTTCCACATATGCATCAACTTTCTGTTTCAGTGTTTTGAGTAATAACTCAACTCACTTAACTTATTCATAGTGACATAAATCTGTAGGGAATGTATTGACTTAAGAAAATTCAGTACCCTATTTTGCAAGGTGCTGAGACCCTCCTCCCCAGCTCTAAGTTTGTACACATAGATTGGAAAAATACAGAAGGTTTTCTGTTCTTTCCTGCACTTAACATTACAGTTCAAAGGTGATTCAGTGCACAGTTGTATAATACTAATATTGATTTCTTGGCTCAGTGAAACCAAATATGACATGGAAATACTATGAATGAAGCTCAATTCAAGACCATCTTTCTATTTGAGATGCTGGTTAATTAGGAGATACCGCATCTTCTACAATTTTCTGCAAATAAGAAAGTTGCGAGGTAAAAAACTCAAAAATAAAATACAGTCAGTGACATTCAGTGCTATACATAAAGAGTTTGCAAAAGTCTCCACCAAACATCGACTTCTTTCAGATTAGTTTTTCCAAAGCAAATACTGATCAACAACCATTCCTGTTGTGATTAAATATTTATCAACCTATTTTGGGGTTGATTTAGGATCTCATGAGTGTTAAATCTCAGCTGAAAAGTGTATTTTCTCTGTATCCATAGATTATTTGAGTTAAAATATTTTTCCATTAAAGGAAATTGATTCTTTTCTATTATATATTTATTTAAAAGATATGTTGTGTGTGGTAGTCAAAGTCTGGATGTAGAAATACAGAATCCCCTGCTGGACTTCTTTCTTTTGACAATATACAGGAGAAATCCTTGTTTATGTATATCAAGTCCCAATTAACTGTTGTATAGGGTCCATTTTGAAATTTACCTACATCTACTGTTTGTGTAGAATAGCAAAATCAACTCAAAAACCTAAATTTATTTATGTCTGTAGATTCTGGAGTTGAGATAAAAATGGTAAGACTTGGTTTGGAATGAAATGGTTTCAAATCTGACTGCATTTACTCAGTTAACAGTGGGTGTAGTGAAATAATGACCCAAGACAGACTGTGCCTAAGCCAGAAGACCTCTGAGAGTTTTCATTCATATACTTAAATTGCATATTTCATATATGAAACATTTTAATTAGAACAAGTATTTGTGGGAAAGAATAAGTTAAATTCTTCTCACATGCACACAGTAAGGATTAAAGTAGTTAAACTGATATAAATCTGACTCAAAACATTAAAAATACCAAGCTTTTAAGTACAGTGGCTGTGCTACAAACCTAACATTTTGCAATAGGATTACCAAATATACAAAAAGTAGAACCCATCTTTCCAGTTAGTTGCTGTGTTTGGGTTTTAAGTAAGCTCCTGAAAGTCAGAATACTGGCATAAGTGTTAACATCCCTGCATAATTTTGTTGTCATTTTATTCAAGCGAGTGCTTTTGCATGCAACACTATTGCATACATATATTTGACAGGATAGGGATAGTCAATAGGACATGTAAATCATTTGGAAGTCCCTTAACTTTTCTTATTTTACCCTCTATTTTATATTAAAAACCAGTGAGGGACTGGCTGGCACCATCTCAGAGTACATTGTGGTTTGTTTCCTCATTATGGAAATTTGTGGTTAACTTTGCATTTCGTTTTTTCTTTTCAACATTGTCTCATTGTTCTCTCCCCTTATGCTTAGAAGTATCTTGTTCAAAAAAGAAAAGATACTATTTCCCTGTAGAAATAAACCCAGACCCACTCATAAAGAGAACTATTCATAATATAAGGTTAGAATTAATCTAAAAAATGCCCATCTGTGTTACAGAAAAGACCTCTGATTCATGAAACTATACCGAATGCCAGTTCAGCTTTCTGAAAGAGCTAATGTTTTACTGTTACAAAGTTTAGACAAATATTTTCTCCCTCTAAGCATTAGTCCAGATTTTTAGGGGGATAGTCATACCATGGCAGCTAATTTAGGTATTTACTGTTCCGTTTATCATTTTCCAAAGGTGGCCAATCTAGTCAATGGCAAGAAAAAGAGCCCTACAAGGGCTAAAGTCAACTAACTATAGGGATGTGTATCTGTGTCTTCCTGTTTGAGGAGTAGTTAACAGCACTGTTAGGGATGCTTGGAAACTAAAGAGAAAAATCACACTGTTTTACTACAATAATATTATTCATTCAAGCTTCTCTACTTCTTGTCCAAATAAGTGTTTCTTTCATTCCTCTTTTGCCATCATATCAGAAGGAAACTCAGAAAGATTCATGGAGGGCAAGTGCTGTGTCATAAAGTGAAAGGAAACAGATGGTCACCCATGACCTGAACAGTAACATTGCAAATAAGCAGTTAGGGCTGAACATCTGCACTCTGGTTTCTATAAGCAGTTAGAAGAGACAAGATTCTTTGCTCAGCTCCATCTGACAGTTTTTCATAGGTTTTGCTTTATATCTTATTTATTTGCAGACTAAGATATTTATTTATAGACTGAAATGTAAATTTCAGCTTCAGTTTTACAATTGTGTAACCCAACAAAGATTTGAATGGGGGTTTATGCACTATATAATAAAAGGCAGAATTTGGGTCCTCTCTGTGTGTGTGTGTGTGTGTGCGCGCGTCCGTGCGCGCTTGTTTCCGAATCTGTGTAAAAAGGAAAGGATAATCCTCATGTAAACATAAACTGAACCAGAATTTCAGTTACAGAACTCACAATGCAAACCAAAGAAGATCATGAACTCTTGTGTCTTATGCTTGGTCAGTGGTGTATCCCAGAGATACTCTCAGTAACACTGTGTTTCCACAAAGAGAAGAGGTCTATCAATATCATCAGAATCTTCATTATACACCACTCCATTATTAATTCAGAATTTCTACAGATTCTTTGCTTTATATCTCTAGTAAGGAATATACATTTCCTCAAATGTTACGTTCTGCTCATAAGTATATAAATTATATATAAATTATATATAAGTATATAATTGTTTAAGGCAAATAGCCTTAAACAGCAGAAATATCACATATCATAACAGCAATTCCTCTCTTAATAATGCCCCTTTTCACAGAGCAAGTAGTTTAGTTCTTTTGTTTATTAGGAGAGTTTTTTGGGTTTGTTTTTTTAACAAAAAAGGAAAAAAATTACACTAAGAATGAAGATAAGAAAATAACTTGAAGCAGAATCTGCAAAAATATTAAACAGTAATTGTTTCTAATTCATCTCATTTTCAATGCATTCCTTTGTACTCCATAGTGTAACTGTACTCGAACTAATTGTCAATTGTTCATTGTCAAAATAGAAGAATGTACCGTGTGAGTATTCATGGGAGTCTGCTCCAGATCTGGTATCCACTAAATTGGATAAGAGAATAAAGAATATACTTACTGAATGTGCACATAATTACATTTTCAGATAACAAGACAGGTAGGACAGTCAGTAATTAAAACATATTTTGAGAAACCAGAGATATGGTCTGAAAAACACAGTCCATAATAACAGTGTCAGTAAGAATCAGCTTCACAAACTGTCCCTGATGCTAGAACAACACCTAATCAGAAGTTCAATGGAAAATTAATACAGATTTTAGGGCTACCTTAAGGATACTAAAAGGCCTGGCACTATGAGATTATGTACAAGATAGCTGTCTTGTACTTCATATAGACTCCAAATAAATATTATGTGTCCATACAGTCCTTCTGTATGTTAGCCGTTCACCTATGCCTAAAATAAAAAAAAATTAGCACTGGGGACATGACAGTGGGTAACATATTTAAGCATGTGTCAACAGTATCGATTAAAATTAAGCTTTCTAAACTGTAGTTGGTTGTGTCTGAGCTCCAGACAAACCTATTTCCCTAACCTGTCTGCACTTACGGTTATGATCAAAGAAGAATGGCTTTTACTGAACAAAACTGTATTTTAAAATACTGAGGCAAGGATTAAGTATGAAAACACTTTAATCATTAAGGTACCACAGCAACAACAGATCATGGAGAATTAAACCGAAGTGGTAATGCCATCTGCAGTGTGATTTCATTCTGGTACACTGTCAAAAATACAGAATTTCATCTGAAGTGGCTACTAATGCTGAACAGCACTTTCAGTAACCTCACTGGGAAACTGGGAAAGTCTGCTCCAGGAAGTAACAAATCCCAGGTAACAGCATTTCTGAAGTAGTTGTTCAGGGTGATCTCAGGTGTCTGATGTGAACCACCAGTCTCCAGTCCCTTGGAACACATACTCATCACCATGACAAATGCTACAAGTTCCTGAACTATAATACTTTCATTTATATATTCTTGATAGGAATGAAATTGTATTTTGGTTTGATCTAGATAATTCTTTATTACATCAGAACAATGCTACTACACTTGAGCAATATGCAATGATTTTTAACGAAGTATACAAATGAATAGGGATGGCTAAAGTAGGCATATAATATTGTGACAGAGGTCAATATAACATGTTAATCAGACATGTATCAAATTTTACATCATCAGTTCCATCATATTCATGAATTTGAAATGTGTCTTTTTTAATGCACAAACATCAGAAAGAATGGAACATGTGAAGATTCACAAATGCAATTTATCTCACAAACAAACTGCAATCACACCAGACTGAACAAGGTTAGCCTTGGAAGGAAGAAGAAATGACAGCAGGGGAGGATTCATCTGATCAAATGTAGACTCCTACAGTGCAAATCTGATCTAGCCAGCTGGATTACCCTTCTTGCTAGTGGAGAAAAACAAGTACACATAGGGTGTTATTCCTCACATCTTATTTAGGGTAGGTCAGATTAATTATGCCCTGCAGTGCCTTTGTCTTCCTTAAGACTGTAAATGAAGCCTAGGAAAAGTAGTTCAAATGTAGACAGCTAGAATGCAGACTTGTAAAGCAATGTGAGATGAATTCCACTCTTAACAGCCAACCAGAAGTTACGTAGAAAAAGGGATTTAAAAAAACCAAAAAAGGAGTTAAGAAGCCCATCTTTTTTCTTGTAAAGTTTTCAGAGGAAACATTTGACAAGAACATAAACCTGCAGAAAACAAAATATTTTTCATGATCAAATTTTTAAAAATAAAATTTGCAAAAAATATTTCAATTTATTTTTCATGCCCCTTTGATTTTAAGCATTTATTAAGTTGTCTTTTCCCCTCTTTCCCCAAGTGGCTCCAATGGAGATAAAAACCCAAAGATTTGGTACTAATGAGAGGCTAAAAGTACAGCTACGGACTCAACTCCATCTTGGTGTGTGTCTTTGTTGACTTCAGTAGAATTCCGCAAAATGAATTTGACCTTGGATGTTTTCAATCAGTGTGTTCCAAATGAGAAAAAATTGTTGTTAGTAAAGACCAAAGAGGGAAATAAATCAAAGACACAAAGGGCAGCCAGTCGTCCAATTCTCTCTGATGCTCAGTGGGAATTGGGTGCTTAACAGCCCTTAGTATCCTTGAAAATCTCCTCTTGGGATTTGAAAATGAAAAGAGAAATGGGTGACCTTTTTTACCTTCCAAAAATTGCTCCGTGAGAAGTTAGGTCTTTCTATTGTTTTCAGGGGGAAAATTAGAGAGAAGTGGAAAGACTGAATAATTTTTTATAAATAAAATTTTACTATAGTGGATCACTCTAGTAAGAAAGGTGGGGGGATGTCATTTGTTTGTTTCAGTTTTCAAAATATGTGTTTGAATCAATTTGCTTTCCTTTGCTTAAAGGCAAGGTAATAAAAAAATCCATGTCTAGATCAAAATCGTTCCTGTTCTGAAAGGAACATATAAGGTTTCTGCAAGAATGACAGTCACAGCTCTTAAAAAACGCAAGTATGGGAAGCACTTGGTTTTGCAAGATTATATAGGTATTAACTCAAAGAGCTGATCAGTCTAGAGAGCTATCTTTGTCCCTTCTCATACATACATTAGATTCCCTGTCTCCTTTCATCAACCAAAATGAAATTAAAACAACAAATGTATATCATTTTCCTTTGCACATGGTGTGGGAGGTGGGAGAGAAGAGTCATTAATATATATGGACAAAAGTTTAAGATTAAAACATGAATCTCATTTGAGTTGTGACGATAAGTTGGGATTGAAATGAATTCAGGTCTCTGGACCACTTTGCCTTAACCCAACCATCCATACGGCAAATTACCTGGAATGATTAGATTGCAGAATTGTACCCATGGGCCCCTTACCCATTAAGCAGGGGGTACTAGAAACTCTGTCACTGCTTCAATAGGAATGAAAAGAGCAGCTAACATTATACAGGATGTTTCTGTTCTGCAGCAAGTGCCAGGAAGGCAGCAGCTTCTAATCCCTTTTAGGGAGTTCCTCTGTCTTTCCTCTTTTTTGCATTCATTTGATTGAAAGCTTTTTACTCATTCCTTGCACAAAAAAGAAGGTAAACACAGCTGTAGGATTTTAATGGCCTGAAGATAAGTGCACATATTTTTGTTGTTTTGGTATTGCAGGCTGTTGACTGAATTTCAAAGAAAGCAGTAACAACAGAACAGTGAGGGATTGTACTGACTCAGGAGATGCATTAATATTCAGACCATTCTACCAAATATGCTTGGGAATATTGTCAAGTATAATAAATTCACCACAAACTCCTGAACTGCTATACATCGCAGGCTACTATAGGCAGCTGGTGAAATCTAAGGTAACTGACCAAAAGCATGAATACATGCTTTATAAATGATTCAGGCCTCAAGCTCCCTTTGACTAAGTGAGAATAGGCAGCCAGGTATAAAATGAATAGAGGGGCAATGGCCTTTGTTAAAACAATATAAATGAACACAAGCATGACATGGTTATAGCATGTGACTGTACTCAGAGCATGCTGTACATATCTAATGTCATTACTCGTATTAAGTTCATTGTGTGGATGCTGACAAAGAAGAAAAGGAATTATTTAAGGTCTGTGAGTCTATTCTGTTTTAAAGATCATTTAGCTCCACACAGTCAGATTACAGCTTGCAATGAACATTTTTATTTCTGTGTGGCTAAAAACTAAACTCGACACCATGCAGATATTTGGAGATGCTCTGAAAGTGTGCCTATCCCCCTCCCTACCCTCCTCCTCATCCCTCCCAAAAAACGAGAAAAAGAAACAAGCTACCAAAACAAACTGTACAGAAGACTGAAGCAAAACTAAGCCATAATTCTCTACACATATGTACATATAACTAGCAAACATGATTTGTCTCTCAGTACAAGAGTACATCTCTACTCTTTTCTTACAGAACGTGAAACAAAGGATCTTCACTACAGTCGCTATGCATCTAGCATGATTCTGAGTTATTACTAATTTGTCCAGACTCTTTGCAACTCAGTATCCAAGAAATACCCATTTGCTGAAATTTTATTCAGTTACATGTGCAAAAATCTTTTTCACATTAGGTTTTCCTTTTCCTATTGGAATTACATTTCAGAAATATTACTTGATTCCCTGAGATTATGGATCCTTAAACATGCAGGAAAACACTTCTATTTTCCTGGGAAGCATCCAGGTCTATTAGAGAGGTCCTGCAATCGGAGCACAATTAGGTGAAAGCCTAATAGAGGTTGAATTTACTGCTTTGATTTGATGGTCATTAATCCTCCAGTTCAACCTCCTAATCAGAAGGAGCAAAAATAAATTTATAAAAAGAAAAAACAGTGGGTGATGTATTGCAAGAGAAAAATTATTATAAACTAGATAGATAATTCTTTCTGAATTTCACAGCTCCCCAGTGAATTACAAAATAGAAAACTTTTACACTTTCTAATTTGAAGAAAAGTGTTCTTTCTGGTCACAACAACTCTATATGTTGTACCAGAAAGGGATCACCCATCCTGAAAAAAATTGAACTTAAGAAGGTTGGTCACTCAGGGACTACCTACAGTTTCACTGATGATATTACTCACCCATACACAGCCACTTCCCTATATTGGTCTGGTAAAATAATATAAATACTAAGCAAAGCATGGACCAAAGCAATACTGGTACACTGGTAAACCTCCATGTCAACTGCAACCCATCTGTAGTATTCAATGTCCGTTATATGTGTTTATCTGCACATAGGATCACTGCAAATTTGTAAATAAATGGAGTAACCACTCATCCAAATGACTGATTGGCCATATCTATGCATATAGAATAAAAAAAATCATATAGTCCAACCATGAACCCGACACTGCCAAGTCTACCACTAAACTATATCCCTAAATGCCATATCTGCATGTCCTTCAAACACCTCCAGGGATAAAGGCTCAGCCAATGCCCTGGGCATCCTGCTCCAATGCCTGACCATCCTTTCAGTGAAGAAATTTTTCCTAATATCCAGTCTAAACCTCCCCTGGCACAATTGGAGGTCATTTCCTTTTATCCTTTCACTCAGGAGAAGAGACCAATCCCCAGCTCCCTAGATCCTCCTTTCAGGTAGTTGTAGACAGCAACGAGGTGTTCCCCCCCGAGCATCCTTTTCTCCAGGATAAACAATCCCAGCTCTGTCAGCTGCTCCTCACATAACTTACCCTCTGCACCCTTCCCCAGTTTCATTGCTCTTTTCTGGAAACACTCCAGCACCTCAATGTCCTTCTTGTAGTGAGAGGCCCCAAACTGAGCACAATATTCAATGTATGGCCCCACAAGTGCTGAGTACAGGGGGAAAATCACTGCTGTGGTCCTGCTGACCACACTATTTCTGATCCAGACCAAGACACCTTAGGGCACCTGGGCACACTGCTGGCTCATATTCAGTTGGCTATTGACCAGTACTCCCACGTCCTTTTCCACTCGGCAGCTTAATATAATGTTTAAATTCAGTGCCTGCATCTCTGTTTGCTTGAATCAGATGTCTCTGTGTTCATGCATTCTGCACATATAATTGTGCAAAGAGAAAAGTATGAAAAAAGCAGGCTTACAATGCGATGAGATAAAGTGTTTTAAAAATAAAATCAGCATTTCAGGACTGCATCATTCTAGTGTATTTAATTACAGGGAACACTGGAAGCAGTATCTGATTAGTTGAGCGCTTGGGACCTCAAATTTCTCATGATGTTTTCAGTAAAATGGTTCACAAATATCTGTCATTGCTTGCATAGGCTGTAAACAGGAGGGGAAAAAAATCAACCACAGAAATTCTGGTACTTTCAAAATAATAATCCAGGTAAACAATATTCTCAAACTATTTGGAATTTGAAAATAAATCCTTATGCTCCAAAACTGAAAATCTTCATGAAAACGTTAACTGCAGTCTAAAGGCTGCTTCGGCACAGCACAGAGTCAGTACCCAGAAAAAACTGGATGAATCAGTCCCTGATTCTCAGACTGTTTTTGCAGCCCTGGCTCATTCTCTAGAATGAGACAGCTGCATTTGTAAGGAATCCTCTCTTTGTCTGGCATACTCTGTTTCCTTCAAATCCTGAATGCTTTGAAACATGAAATCCATGATCAGATTAATTACACAAAATCAATCAGGTACATTGGTTTTCCAGTGGTATCATGGTGACATGACAGCTGGAATTCCCAAATTCCATAGACATGAATAATCCAACAGCCAGTATTCCTAGTGTTATGCTTGATATGGATCTCACCATTAAACTCAGACAAGTGACTGTAATATAAATAGGAAAGTTTGACTAAAAACACATCAGGTCCTTGGAGAAAAATTGGATTTTGACCCAATTTTCATGTCTGGTACCAATCTATACTGGGTTGAGTCAAATCATGACCCAATGTTTGGGCAAATTCCCAGCTGGCTTTTACAGTGACAGTTCTGGCTCACCCCTCATCCTTTCTCTAGCTTTGGAGATATAATATAGGGGTTGAGGGTTCTAGTTTTCAATAATATTCTCTATTTCAGGCCCAGCCAAATAGAACTAAATATAGCTGGAACTATGCAAAATGTCTTTCTCTTCCAAGTACATTCTAACATAAAGAAACATTGGAGATAATATCTTACAAAATTGGACATTATTTAACTGAAATTCCTTACAGTACACTGTCAAGACATAGTTAGCAGTATTATCTTTCCTAATGAGATGGCTTCCGGAGAGTTTGATATACAAAGGATCAGAACCACCAATTGCATTTATATTACTGCATGAATGACAAGTAATGACAGTTAAAATATCTCTCATAATAATCATGATAACTTCCTTTAGAAAAAACTCCTATAACATTAATTGATTTGTAGTATTTAGTTAAAAGAGCTGTAAGTTCTTACGAACAAATGGAATATGTCTTATTATTCTGAGTTTTAAAGTACCCACAGTTTGCTCTGAAGAGATCTTATGAATCTATGAAAGAGTTTATAAGCAGAGTTTTTATTACAGTTTATATATTTGCAAAGATTTAGGTGTACAGTAACTACTTTATTTACCAAGTACTCAACTAGAGGGGCAAACATAATAATAGCAATTAAAATGGAAAACAGCAGGAACACTGAGCACAGCAGTCTGGTTACAATGGAATTCCTGCTGGTAGGACAACAGGAACACATCAAACAAGAAGCAGTACTGAAGAGAAAAGAAGCCAGCAAAAATAATGAGCTTTTAAATTATAAACAGAAATGGACAACCTTCTCTTTAAACAATGTAAAAAAGGTGAATATAAAATTCAGTTACATGAAATAGGCAGAAAGCCACTATGAATAGAAACACCGTAGACAAGTTATTATAGAATGAGGGTTGTTTGCTGCATGGTTGTCAGTGAAAATGTATTGCTCTTATATTCCTTTCAAAATTAAAATGCTGCATCTGGGGACAGCTGTTGACTGATAAGGAAGGACTGCCTGGATTTCAGTGACATTATTTCTTTGCAACAGCATGTAGAAATTAATTGAAGACATGAAAATAAAACTGAAATTGAATAGATTTAAATATGCTTTTTTTCCCAAGACTCAGAGTTTATTATTATTGTAATTGTTGTTGTTGTTATTATTATTATCATTATCATTATTACTTAGTTTTAATTTCCCTTCAGTTTCTGGTGCTGAAATATGTTTCTTTTGGATGATTCCTTCCTGTCTGCAAATCCAAATAACTGAGATGTAATGACAGTTGTTAGCATTAGGAAGAGCATTCTATGTATGTTTTGATTAAACATTTTACATTCTGTATCCTATTTTAAAGGTTTTATATTAGTTGAGTGAATATCATCCAATACAAGATTTGCCTGGAAATGGACCAATAGCCACACCTTTTCTGTCATTTGTGCACAATGCCTAGGGATTTAATGGAATAGAATATCTGCTTTATATAAAAATGCTCATTTTAAAGCAAAATGAGATCAGGCCATTTTTTTTTTTTTGGCCATCTAGAATCAGAAAGGAATAAACAAGTAATTCCCAAATGCTATATCGGATGATGGTCCTTGTACATCCATATTTAGAGGTATTTTTCCTGGAATAAAAATTTGCTCGTTTTCGAGTTTATCTCACTGAAACTCAGTATCTCTTGCATGGAAATAATAAATATTTCCTAACATTCTGTGGGAATAAGGGTTCATTCCCATCATTCCCATTGGAAATCTTAATTACAGATTACCGTGAAAAGCTGAGTTATTAAAACACTCATCACTTTACAGTTCTACAACTTTCTGATTTTACCTACGCTACAAAAGGTGGTTCTTCTAGATGCAGCAAATGCCTGAAAAAATATCCACGGACCAACAATTTAATATTTAACAGAGGAAATAGTATACTTTTCTCCTGCTCAGAAACGGAGCTCAAAAACACAGCTACTGTGATCCCTAGATCTTCTGATTTTGATGAATTTTTATTGTTATGACAGTGTCCTACTCAAACACGAGTGTCTAGATTCATAAGACACAGCATTAATAATTTACCCTTTTATTTATAAAGCTCATCCCCTTTCACAAGTCGAGATGCTGTAAAATAACTACCCAAGATGTTCAGTCTGTTTTAAATGAGGTCACAACAACTTTTGATAACATGACAAAGAAGGCCTTTACAAAGCTTTAAAACAGCAAAGAAATTTAAAAAGCATTAAGCTTGCAAAAGGAAGCACTCACAACAAATGTACCACATAACCTTAACTCTGCCCTTTCTGTATGTGAGCCTTGTCTTTCTCAGTACATAACTACCTATTCTTATTAAAACAAAAGCCTCTTGCTTTCTCTCTCAGTGCCAGGGTGTATTGAGTTCAGGGAACACGAACTGTTCGATACTCGATTTGACCCACATAGTTTATTTACTGCACACTGTCAAAGCCCTTCTCCAGACACTTCAGCACAATTCAGCGTTCTTGGTCTTGTTCAGTGTCTAGCAAGTACTGGGACAGTGTGGTCATGAGTCTGCTCAAGTCACTGAGGATCTTTCCACATGTTTCAGTGCACTTGTACTTAACCTGAAGAGGTGGATGTCCCATGTAAGAGCAGAATGTGGTCCCTTAAGCAGGAGAAGTAGCATGACATGTAACAATGGGGCATAGCTGAACATGAAGTCATTCCATTGTCAAATGTATTCTTTTTGTAATATAGATTTCCAGTGGAAAATAAAGACTCCTCCCTGTGCAACAGCAAAGGATAAACAAAAAGCAGTTTGTCAGTTATTTGTGTTGAAAAGAAAAATGTACTGATCTGAGAAAGATATATCTTTGTGAAATAACTCCAAGTCTATATGCGCTGTCATGAGTGGCATGTAAAGAAAAGGATTTTTCTCAAAACTTTGTATTTTTATGCATTTACCTTCACATGCACATATGGAGTATGAACACAGAGAATCAAAAAAACAATTTACATGTGCATTATGATGCAGAGAAATAAGAAAATTATTTTTGTGAAACTACTGAAAACCAAATCCCTGAGGCACTCTCAATCCAAATCTCAGCTTTCCTATCTACTACAAAAACATCAGATTGCTTCCCTCTTTTGAAAATTAAGGTCTTTTCAACAAAACGTCCTTCCTCCTCTCCTCTTCTACTAACTCTTTCTCTCCTTGGGGATGGAAGCATACCAGCTTTTCTTGTTACCGTTCTCAGAGCAATACCGTCTCTCTGGCAGCAACCAAGCAGAAATCTTTTAAGTAAGTAAAAAAAAAGTGAAGAAAAAGAGTCTATGAAACTCTGTGAGATCAATTTGGGCTGTTTAAGATAATTCAGAGCTGCCCATCAAAAAGAACAATCCTTGGTTCTTCTCTGCCAGGTGTCTGTATTTCTTCCTTTCTCCTGGAGTTGTATAGATGCATGGTACAAGATCATTAGAAAATTAATGCAGATGAAAATAAAATTTAAAAAAAAAAAAATCTGTCTTCTTTTCAGTTGAAGGCCTGATCTGACATAACGTTACTCACTTGGGGGGGGGGGGTTGTTTGTTTTGTTTTTTAATACTAAAAAATAATCTTTTTTAAAAGATAGTTTGTCCCTCACAATGTCAGTGAGGAGTAGCTGACCTGACTTCGTTCTCCAGATTAGGATCTCAACAATATTCATCCCAGGAAAACTTCCATTATTATAGTCAGGTGGTTATTTAAGTTGGGAATTAGGAAAACTTGAACAACTGTGTCAGCATTTATCTGCACAAACAGTGAAATCTACAGTTAAACAAAAAAATGGAAATCTTATTAAAATTCATATAAACTGTGGTACCTTAAAAAACATTTTACAAAAAGAAGTTTAGATGTTATTTGATAATTTGAGATAAAAATCCCAAGGATTTAAATTTCGCAACATACAGACGAGATTCTAACACAATGCATTAATCATACAAAATCAGTGAAGGTTTTGGCTTTGACTGTAACAAAACAAGGCTTTCACCTGTGTTTTTCCAGGGCAGACACAGAGTCAAGTTTTTGCCAAAGTCAATCTGTTATGAAACAGGAGGCATCTAAAAGAGCATCTTTGGTGCTTATTAATTATCCTGCATACCTATTGTTTTCAAAATCCTACAAGCAATAATAGATCAAAATACAGGTCCATGAACCAGTGCAAATATTAACTGTCTTTAACTAATATATTCACTGAGCTATCTTCAAACAGCATCCTTGAGGAAAACTGCAAAACCAGATGGGTTTGCTGCGATTTCTTAGGCTGGCATTGTACTTTTATTTTCAAAGCTAACATTTCACAGCCTTCCTCTAAACAAAAAAAGTATCTGACTTAGAAAAATGTTCTTTTCTCTGTAGAGAAAGAAGCAAGCAGGATATCTTTCCAGCTCTCCTGAGAACTCAGGGAATGACTCGTGACTGCAGGAGCAAGTGATTCCTTAACCAACTGTGCCACCATGAGGCCAGAGAACCCAAATGCACTAAAATCACACAAGTGTCTTTGGAATCAAATGCTTTTAAAATAAAGAGCCTTCATAAGCACATATCCTACACGTTTTAGAAATTTAAGAATTCATAAAGTCAACAGGAGAGAAGCACTATTTTTATTCCAAATTAATTACAAGTGTTTTGCCAAAGCATTGGAATTCACACTGACTTTTCTTCTTTCCTTTTTATTTACCACTATGTGTAAGATTTTCAGAAATTACAAAACGTAGAATTAGATATGGATTCATTAATATTCATTTCTTTCCAGTTCTTGCAAATCAAACTTACATACCATCACCATGTTATGGATCCATATGTTCAACTTTAACAGAAGAGGGATTCTTTCACCCCCAGCTAATAGTGTGCAGGGTAATCTCTCCTGAAACAGAGATTTGAGTCACTTCATTTCAAAAAAACATGTGAAACTTGAAAGCAGAACCTGCATCTCTGGGATGAGTGTGAAGATGAGAAGTAGGAAGATGAGGAAGGTAGTATGCCGACTCAGGGGCTGGTAATGTGGCTTGTAGGGTTACTTCCCTCTACCCTGCAGCATTAGGGGCACCACCTGCCAAATCTTTAGAGCTGATTCAGACACTGTGGCTGATGTTTTCCCCATCTCCTAAACCTCCAGAACATCTCAAGAAGAGAGGTGAAGAGAGATAGAGAAAGATTTACCCTATTCTTATTTCAGATCTCATACCCGTTTTTAAAAGCACAGACAGTAAAAAGACAGTGTAAAGACTACCTTTCACAGAGATCACAAGAGAGGACATCCAGTTCAACACAAAGACAAGGTCAGTCACTGTCATTGCCTATGTGCAAGATAAGTATCTACTCTGGGGACAGTCACTTTCCGGGTTCCACCACTATGGACAAAAAGTCTCAATTCAGAGCCCTGTACATAAAAATAAAGTTGCTTTTGAGACACCACAGGATTTCTGAAACACCTGCATAATGCTGGCAAATGTAACAAATCTACAGGGAACCTGTAGCTGAATAAAAAAGTCTACGTGGGACCTACATTTCAGCAACAGAATTGTGCCCTAAATCTCAGTTGGTTCTATCAAGAGCTTAGATATCAAGGACTCTTGTAGACAATTACCTATAGAAAATTACATTTCAGTCTTCTAGTCCAGAAGTAGTTCCCATACATAAGGTTTGAGCTGAAATATAAGAAGACCTCGCAACCTGGCAGACCATCTAGAAAGCCAGATAGAGGTATCTAGTGCCCTTTAAGACGCCTTCAGATGCCTCACTTGGATCTTAGGTGCCTCTCCAGAAGACCTGGAACTTCCTGCAGATTCTGTGTCATCACTGCCAGTCCATGCAGATGCCTTGAACCTTCAGTATGCCTTAGAGGGTAGGAAATACCTTTGTATAGGTAAGCAAATAAAGCTTCTAGTAAACTTAATTCAACCCAGTTGGGATGAATGTCTGCCCATGGAGGCAGCACCAGTCAGCTTTCCAGAACAGAGACTAGATTCAAATGTAGTCTTCACATAATATGAAGATATAGCTGAAACATCTTCCTCCCTGAGTAAAGGCTCTAACTCTTACCAGTGGTTTCCATCCTGGAAGACCTGTGAATCTTTCTTAAAGAGTTCAAAAATATGGCTAGGAATAATGGGCATACATATAGCACACTACTTATAAAAGATTTATGTTGTAGGGCTCACACCTCTAATGCAAATTATTTAGGTGTTCACTAACAAAAAGAACTTGAATGCCATTTTCCTGAGCTCCTAAAGAGAGTGAGACTTCCAGCTAGTATTCCTTCTTGAATAAGAAATCTGGAGGAGACTGTAAGTCAAATGTGTGAATCCTAGCCTAACTGATACCCACAGGGAGACACTCCTGTGCACTGCTTCTCTGCAAATTCCTGACTGACTGGGTTGGCTGAGCCCTTGCTCAGGGGCATCAGTTGTTATGAATCCTATCACAGATATCTGATGCTTACTCTGCATTGTAGAAGCAACATTGGCATCTGGGATGGAATGGTAAAAACTTTGAGGAATGTTTCTCAGTAGAAACCTTTTTGGTTTTGCCTGTTTTCACTTCTCAAACTGCCACAGGACTGACAAAAGAGAAAGACACAAAAACCAAATAATTAACTTTTAATTTTCTAAATTTTCATATTTCTTCATCATAAAGAAAGAAAAGAATCTTTATTTTTAACACAATGTATCCATTAAATTTTATAAGCTGAAGTACACCCTAATTTGAAGGCTTGTACTGGGAAACACAGAAGTTTTTTTTATAGGGAAAGGTAGCATTTTAAATTATGTTCAAAGAAGTTGTTCATTCTAGTGTTTTTTCTAAGCAGTGTTTTGTAACTAACACTCAGCGTACTCACACACGTACCCACACACAAGGTCTCTGTTTGGAACTTCTGCTTTAAAGGCAAGAGTTAATATCTTCAAATTTCTCAACTTCTGCTCACTCAAATGGGTATCTGCCTCCTCATCCTCTGCTGCCTGTTTCTGCAGCCCTTGAGGCTGGGCTGGGGCAACCCCTGGTATCAGTAGAGGCTGGGGGATGAACAGACCAAGAGCACCCTGCAGAGAAGGACTTAGGGGTTCTGGTGGATGAGAGGCTGGATATGAGCCAGCAGTGTGCACTTGCAGCCCAGAAAGCCAAGCGTAACCTGGGCTGCATCAAAAGCAGCGTGGCCAGCAGGTCAAGGGAGGTGATTCTGCCCCTCTACTCCACTCTTGTGAGACCCCACCCAAAATATTGCATCTGGCCCTGGGGTCCCCAACACAGGAAGCACATCAACCTGTTGGATCAAGTCCAGAGCAAGGCCATCAAAATGACTGGAGGGATGGAGCACCTCTCCTATGGGGAAAACCTGAGAGAATTTGTGAGGGTTTGTTCAGCCTCGAAAAGAGAAAACTTAGGGGTGACCTAATTGCAGCCTTCCAGTATCTGAAGGGAGCCTAAAAGAAAGATGGAGAGGGACTTTTCACAAGGGCATGTAGCAACATGACAAGGGGGAATGGCTTTAAACTGAAAGAGAATAGATTTAGAAATTTTGAAGAAATTCTTTAGTGTGTGGGTGGTGAGGCACTGGAACAGGTTGCCCGGAGAAGTTGTGGATGCCCCATTCCTGTGAATATTCAAAGCCACGTTGGATAGGGCTCTGAGTAACCTGCTCTAGTGGTTCTTTTTTACTACACAACTAAAGACAGGAGTCAAAAATGGGCTTTTCAAATGTAGTTTGATCCATTTAACTTCTAAGGAACCCTGCGTCTTAACAGGGCTAGAAAACACAGGACAGCCCTATGAAAAGCAATACCTAGATATTTTAATGGAAGAAAAATAAAGGCAAATCTTATCCTCAGAACTACAGAGAAACCCAAAACTATTTTTCTGAAAAAAATAGTTGCAGGCCATTCATGTCTACCCATCCATTCCTTTGGAATTCTATCATAGCTTTTGTTACATAATATTTTTTCCCCAGTTTATTTGAATATTTGTGACTTCTTCAGATTGTCTCAGAAAAGTACCATTGCTTGAGATTACTGCCTCATTTTAATACATCACATTATCAGAATTATTGAATAATGCACAGGTAGCCATAGTTTATTTTCTAGTAAGATGTTTTTTATAATATATTGATATTGACAGCTTTCCTGAGTAGAAGAAAATAAGATTGTCAGAATTTGGGAAAGACAGATCAGGAAAATCTATCATATAGATGCAGCTACAGTCTTAATTTTTCAAGGAAGGGTACTTTTTCTCATGCAGAAGACAGAAATGGATGCAGCATTCTGATGCTACCATTGTGATGTGTATAGAGGTACTTTCCTGCTCTGGTATGCTAGAAGCTTATTAACGTTTTATAGTCTTTCTTTCCAAGGACACATCATGAAATAGGCTGTAATTAATTCAGCACGAGCATTCAGAAATGAAGCTATCCAAAGTCAGGAAACGCAAGTAAAAAAAAAAGCTAAAAAGCTTTTCTGTTTTCTTTTTGATGCCGGTAGAAAGATATATTAGGCCCCAGACTGTTCAGTTTATTTTTGCACATAGTTTCATGGAATGTAATTGAAATTCTCAGAAGAGAAAGGCAAATGGATTTGGCCCAGTGTGTTTCTGAACAGAGTACTGTGAGAAAACGGTACAGATACTTAAATGCATCTCCAACTTCTTTATAAAGATATCATTTTCCACATATATCACATTTCACACATACTGATTGTCTCTAGACAATTTAGAGAAAGCCAGTTAGATTTAGTACACTTTATCCTGACTTTCTGTTCCTTTTTAAGATTTGACTCTGTAGAAGAGAGGCTTATTGGGAACCATTACTTCTATGGCTAGATCATCCTAATTTTTATAGCCCGTGTGCTCAAGTCTACACAGCCTACACTTTACCATTACAGCATTATAATTTTTTTATAATGATACATGGACAAATGTACAAATACTTGAAAAAATGAAGCAATACGAAAAACTGCTTGCATCATTGTGCTGAACTGTTCCAGTAGGACCACGCAAATGAGTCTATCTCAGTCAATGCTACTTCAATCATTCTAAGATTTTGAAGACATTTAAAAAAAATTGGTTTTTTCCTTCAACTCAAATTGGAAGATAAATGTATTTATTCTGTCTCATTCGCACACAGCAAATTTCTGTCCCAAAACTACCCTCAACAACACCCAGAATGGACAGCACTTAGCTCTGACTTCAAACCAAGTCATAAATCACGTATTTTATGATTTGTAAGGTGTAGAAATGAGTTACCAAGACTTTTTTTCAGCTTCCAGTGAGAATACAAAGGTTTACAGTCCAAATCAATATACAGCTATTAATATTAATTATTGATGTGATTAATATTAATGTTACTCATTATGAAGGGCTGTTTGAGTAATTTTTTGATGTCTATAACAATTATGAATTCCACCTTTTGTCCTTCATGCCTATTTATAACTAGACTCTTAGCATTCAAGTAGACTTATCTAAGAGGCAGAAAATATTATCTTACAAAGTTATAATTAGCTGTAGGTCAATTTTCCTGAATACAATGGTAAAAGGTGATTCTAAATCAACTTCCATCTACTTGAGAAGACTGCACTTTGCATTTTCCAGTTTCTGTCTAATTTCAAATGAATCTGGCACAGTCTTTCAGGGATTGAATATCCAAGTATTGCCTTTGATTCACTAACTAGGAGGAACAAGAGGTGACTCATCACACATCAGTTACCTTATATTTTCTGCCTGTGTATAAGTCTCTTCCCTTTATCATTTTAATTTACTTTGAAGCAGATTTCTAATCAGTTAAAAAACTACCTCAAATTAACTGTGGATAGACAGTATGAAGAAAAACCACTGTGCAGTATTTGCTTACTCAGATACGCATCCAAGATATTACAGGCAAACACAGTCACCCTTCCCCTCCCCATGGGAAGTGCCCTTCCATCATCTCACGCAAAATAACTTCAGGCAGCTTAGGCCTCTAGAAAGTGCCAGGTGCTCTAGTTTGAGAAGATGTGGCTGAAGGTCTGGTAGAGAAAATAATTGCTGGAAAAGGAGAAAGAAAAAAGGAACTACCACACAAAACCTTTTGTGCCCCAGAACCATTTGTGCCCAAGAAAAATAAGACAGTGATAGCAGATTCATGCCTGTTTGGGTTGTAGAGTTACAAGGAAAAACTGCTATTGCTGGAAAATGTTATTTGCATTTGTAGCTTGACATTCGAATAGACAGAAAATAAAAATTTATTTCATGCATTATATATTTAGTCAAAGTGTTACTCAGATGTTCTCACTAGAGAAAATTCTTTAGCAGAATGGTCAAAGCACTTTGCTTATACATTCCTAATATTACCTCAGATGCATAATTTCTCTAAACAAGGAATAGTTAGTTACATACAGTCCTCAACATAAATAAGTCCTGACAATAAAAAACTTATGACTTTTCCTCCCAGCCTCACTCCCACACACACGTAAACAAAACACCTCATTCTAAATAACAAGAAGAAAGGCAATTAAAAGTAAAGTTGCCCATCAGCATGCATTATTTATATCTCGCCTCCTGAGGACACACTGTGTCATTACTGCAAGTGCTGTTCTCCCCAGACTTCCCAGCACCAGTGTAAATCCCAGCCTCCCAATGTACCCTGCCTGAATTTTCTGTTCTCTTTGCTATTAACTGTGGATCATAGCTTAACGGCGGGTTGCAGCAGGTCCAAAATGAAGGGATGAAGAAGCTGTAGAAGGATACATTTAATAAGTTTCTCCACGGCTGTTTGTTTACTTACTTTTCAGTGTTTCAAATCTGTCTGGACAAAGTGCTTTGGTTCTGAAAACAGGGCTCAAGTGCAGCTACAGTTAGAATATTATTTTCTTTTCAACAGCATAAAGCCTTTGCTATGTAGAAACAAATCTGACTGAAAAGATAATAAGATTTTAATGTTGCTCTAAATTTCCAGTGACAAACAGTATGTAGGAGAATCTAAATCACACATTTACATTTTTAGAAGACCTATTTCATACTGATATTCCTTTATTAATCAGACTTAGAGGGTTTTTGCAGTTCTTAATCATTTCATTCATCTTCAATTTTAAAATACCTCAATAAATTGTATAAAAGGAAACTAAATAGCACAGAAAATCTGTAAAAAAACCCTGGTTGAATAAGAAACATCAGCTTTTACAGAGAATCTGCCCATTAACAATTGCATGCCCCTTCAGCACTCTTTGAAAGGGGAGCTTAGCTGACAGCCCCTGACTAATAATTTAATTTAAATCCTTTGATCTTCACTACTTCCAACTCAGAAGGCTCTGTGATTCTGTGATTCTGACTAATAACATTTTGTTTGGAGCAGATAAAGATATGAACATACCACAAGTGGTATTACTCCGATTTTGCCACTTGAGGGCAGTCATTTCGTGTCCTCTAATAAAATGGCAATATTCAGTAGCAATTTTCATGTTGGCACTTGGGCTGTTCTGAGGCGAACTGTGTCATTGATACACAGAAACAGAAAACAAACACAAACTACGTCTTCTGAATAGCTAATCTGATCTGAAATTCATCTCAGTCAAACTTTGGGAGAGAAAGCTAATAAGCTATGACAAAATCAGCAATCACGTGGTAATTGCTCAAACAAGAGTTCAAAAAGAACAACTTAAAGGATACTGAGAAAAATTAGATGTTTTCAATCAGCTGGGCCTGAAGGATTTGTCCTGCAGTATTTAAGGCACTAAAAAGAAAATGTAAGTGCTTTACATATAAGTGCACTTACTGCAAGCGAATCCTGAAGGATTTGCCCTGAAGCAACCTCAGGATTGTTAGTAGTTGTAGTTGAACAAAATTAATAGAAAATTGATGATGATACTTAAAAAACAGAGGAAAAGTGAAAAACGTGGGAGATCTTGAAAGCAGGGCAGAACAAGGAGAGGCCAAATCATTGCCGATTCGCCATCTCACTTCAGAACTGTAAAATGCTGGCAAACAATAAAGAAATTTTTAAGCCCTTGAAAATACAAAGGAAATGAGCAAATGCCAACCTGGGCTTCCAAGACAAAAACCTTGTCACACCAACTTAATTGTTATCCATGAGAATACAGGTTCTCATGAAAAATGAAGAAGTGGGTGTCATAAATCTTGGTTTTTGTCACGTGTCGACAATAGCTCAGAAAACTTTAGTGAAAAAAAAATTAGGAAATCATGGTTTAGGTAAAACCATAGTCTAGACAAAACATGCCTGAAAATATGTACATAAAAAAAGTTATTAAAGAATTTACAGCTTCAACAGTAGGACACATTTCCCACTGATTCTGCCCCTGCATTCATCCAACACTCCTACTCTACTTATATTCAAAAGTCCCCTCCAACCACTGCTTCACAGACTAAATTCAACCACATGATTGCCCTGAATTACTCTACACTCTATACTTTCAGCTTCTTTTTCAAAATGTGTTTCTTCTTTACTGTTAGACTCATTCATTCACCAAAAACAACCCCCCTTTTAGGGTGGATGCTCCTGCTGCCTCTGTATTACTATCCCCACAAATCTTCTTGCATATCTTGACAGTGAGTTGAACAAATGTCATTCGCCATGAACCTGGGTTACTTCTCTTAAATTGTGCATACTTTTACATTGAGATACTAATTTTAATTAAAGGTCTTCTTTCTGCTTTCTATTTTTTTAAAAATTTGCAGTAGAAAGATATATTAATTTGCATGATAGTCAAAGCAATTTTTTGAGCAAACTCAATTTTTTCAGCAATTAGTAGACTACTCTCTGCAGACTACTCTCCTTGTTCATAACTCTTTGCACTATGAGTGGAAAACTATGAGTGTATGTGCTCTGTGATAAATGTAAGCTATATATATATACACATATATATTTACTTCTATATATATATATATACACACACAATGAGGATAGTCCTTGGATTCCATCAATCATTTCCTGTATCATGAAACTACCATAAAAGCACTATTGACACCTCCTATTGCCCATAAGAAGGCAGTAACAGGAAGTGAATGGATGACAATGACTCCATTTCATTGAACTTTGATTCAGTATTGTAGCTTAAAAAGCGTGAATTCAGTTCCACTGATGGAAATAACCTTGGAAATACTACTATTTTGAATGAGTAATAAATTTTAATAGTAATAAATTTTAATAGTAATAAATTTTACTAAAATACTAATATCATACTAAAAAGAGAGGACAAATGCTTTTCTTCCTTCAGAGAAAACAGATTAGATTCTACAACATAATGAATCAGAGTATAGTGAAGATGTTCAAGTTTTTTACTTCTATAATTTTTAAATTACCTTCAGGCAATCTTTTGAAAGGACAAAGGCAAGCTTATGACAGTGAGAGCACCATAAGCTTCTAAAAGGCTGTGCAGGTCTTGATTGAAGGTAGCATCACATTTATTGAGACTGCAGATATCTCCTATTCAAAAGGACTCAGAGATCTGAAGTGCTGGTTGAGTTGATAGGATGTCACATTGTATTTGGAGCTTCCACTTATTATGAAGTAGGGGTATTATCAAAATCTGTATTGTATTTGCAATGGCATACTATCAAGACTATCCAGAAGAGAGGGAGGGAGGGAGGAATCGTTTGGTTTTCATCTTGTTATCCCACACCAAAATAAATTCAAGCAATCTATCCATAAGAATGAGGGTTACTTAGTTTTAACAGGACACCAGAAGGCCAACCAACCCAGCAAAGGCTGGACATTACTGTGTTACTCAGGAAAGACTTTAGCACTGTGATTTTAAAGAATTTTCTGAGCTGACCCAGTTATACTGATTCATTGCTCAGTGGTTCAAAGTGTTTTTAAATATAGTTTGCAATCTTCCTTGAGATGAAGGAGGGTGTCTGCTAAACACAGGAACAGACTTTCCTTCTGAAAGCCCCAAAAAGAGGTGGGGAAGCACTATGAACAGCCTGGCCATAGTGTAGTCTACATTACTTAAATACTCTGGAGTTCATCCACAGCAATGGTGCAATTAACTACAGTTCCAAGAAAAGGTGTTTATACAGTACTGAGAATAATAGAATTTATTTTGCATTATAATTATTCTTAAAGATTCTAAATTACAAAACTACGTTTCCCCAAAACGCATTTCCTCCCCTTTATAGCTTATGAATCTTATTCTCCAATACTTGCTAAAATAAATCTTTCCTGTGCAGAGCTATGGTCCTCCATAACATGCTGATATATGTTTCAGGATTAGTTTCATCTACTGAGTGACTAGATTTAATTCCATTTAGCTTGTGAAATATTAAATTATATCCCTCCCAATGCATTATATCTCATTATTAACTTGGAAAAAAAAAATTCAAAGGAATAGTTGAAATAGGTGTTCAACACTTTGAAGATAATAATGTTTCCACAGCATTCAAATCACAGAATCACAGAATATGCTGAGTTGGAAGGGACCCAACAGGATCATGAAGACCAACTCCTGGCCCTGCCCAGGATATCCCAAAAATCACAAAATATGACTGAGAGCATTGTCCAAACACTTCTTGAACTCCCCGGACACCCTGTTCAAGTGTCCAACCACCCTCTGGGTGAAAATCCTTTTCCTGATATCTAACCTAAACCTTCCGCTGCTCAGCTTCATGCTATTTCCTCAGGTCTTGTCACTGGTCAAGGGACTGACGAGATTAATACCTGCCCCTCTGCTTCCTCTCATGAGGATGCTGAAGACCATGATGAGGTCTGCCCTCAGTCTCCTCATCTCCAGGCTGAACAGATCAAGTGACCTCAGCCACTCTTCATACAGCTTCCCCTCAAGGCCCTTCACTATCTTTGTTGCCCTCCTTTAGACGCTCTCTAATAGCTTCATTTCTTTTTTCTGTTGTGGTGCCAGAACTGCACACAATATTCAAGGTGAGGCCACCCCAGTGCAGAGCAGAGCAGGAAAATCCCCTCCCTTGACCGGCTGGTGATGCTTTGCCTGATTCCCCTCAGGACAGGGTTGGCCCTCCTGGTTGCCAGGGCACTGATGATCGTATTCAATTGATGATCCTTGTCATTGACCAGGACCCCCAGCTCCCTTTCTGCAGCATTTCTCTCCAGCCTCTTGTTCCACAGACTATACACACAACCAGGGTTGCCCCGGTGCAGTTCTGGCACCTGTCATTGTTAAACTTCATATGGTTGGTGATTGTCCAGTCCTCTAGTTTGTCTCTCTGCAGGGCCTCCCTGCTCTCAAGTGAGTCAACAGCTCCTCCCAATTTAATGTCACTGACAGACTTACTTAGTATTCCTTTGAGTCCTGTGTCCAGGTCGTTAATGAAGATGTTGAAGAGCACAGGGCCAAAGATGGAACCCTATGGAACCCCACTAGTGACAGGTGACCAGTCTGATGTCACCCATTCACTATTATCCTCTGTGCTTGACTGTGAGCCAATTGCTCACCCACTAGATGATATATTTATCCAGCTGTGTGTTGGACATTTTGTCCAGAAGGATCCTGTGAGAGACAGTATTGAAAGCTTTGCTGAAGTCCAAAAACATTACATCAACTGGCTTTCCTAGATCACCCGGTGGATTACTGTGTTGTAGAAGGAAATTAGGTTTGACAAGCAGGACTTTCCCTTCATGAATCTATGCTGGCTGTGACCAGTGACTGCATTGTCCTCCAGGTGTTCTTCAATACCTCTCAGAATAATCTTCTCCATGATTTTGCAGGCACTGAAGTGAGACTGACAGGCCTGTAGTTTTCAGGATCCTCCTTCTTGCCCTTCTTGAAAATTGGGACATTAGCCGGCTGATTTTTACCATCTTTATAATTTTCATCATGACTTAATTTGCAGTTACTTTTGATGCAAATTATGGTGCTTTTTGACATTTTAAGGAAATGTCATCAGAAACTTAATCACAAGTTAATCACAAGTTCTTACTGTATTTTGTGTTATTGGCAGCATGTCTATTCTTGTGTATCTATTTAGGAGAAATAGAGGTAGCTGCCTATCATATGATAGAAATGTATTATTGTTTTTAATAAAACAGATATATTAGCATTAATAATTTGAAAGCATTCTTCCCTCTCCAGGATATTTCCAGAAATCCTGCATGATTGCTTTAGGTCATTAACTAAAGTAAGTCTATGCTACCTTTGGGTGGGATTCAGTAATTCTGAAGTGGAGCCACGCATGAGCTAACATCAAGAAAACACGGACACATTATACATTGCTCAAAGAAAACTGTAGTTTACGCTATCCAAATAAGACCACGTGCCTCTTAGAGAAAGTCAATCAAAACACAGATTTCAGAAGGAATTAAGGATTTCAAATTGCAATGATAAGGCACAGGACACGGCTGGACAAATGCACCAGCTAGCCAAATATTTATATTTTACCAGCCTTTTTTATTCCCTTATCCCTCTACTTCCCACACTTGCTCCTCCCCAAGTCTCCTACATCCCTCCCTTTTTCATCTTTGGTTTCTGCCTGGAATCCCATAAGGACTATTGTCCTTCCTCTGCATCCACCACGCAGTGACCCCTCTTAGTTTGAAAGGTGATTTGGAGATCTGCTCCCAAGAACTCATGGTGCTGGGTTTTATGCCTGGATACTGGGGTTGGGGGTCTCATGGGGCAGCCATCAGCTTTGTGATATATTACTCTGTCTTCAAATTAATGGAGAATAAAAACAAATATTCACTTACAGCTAATTGTCCATTTCCTACAGAGCAAAATGTACAAAGTCATAAAACGATCTTGCCAATGATGCAATAACACATTTAATCTTTCTTTCTCATCTTCCAAAATTTCAGGATAATGGGAGTTATGTCATTTTGCTAGTTTTATGTACTTAGAAAAGTTATACATGTCCTTTTATCTCTGCAGCTGAAAGCAGCTTAAAATGTTTTTTTACTTTTCAATATTACATTTATCTGTAGAGAAGAAACTGCAATTTTTAGTGTCTCTAAAGTTGAACACAATGGATTGGAAGAAACTGTCCGTGACTGAGAAATGTTCCCATTTATTTAATGACATAATGCATTAATTGATGGTTAAGCACCAAAGGAAAGTTGATGGCAAATTTTTTTTTCACAAATTTAATACACCTTAATTTATATCTAAACAAAAACAAAACATAAAGAAATTTATTTTCGCAATATACTCTCAAACTTCATATAGCTCTAATCCAAACCAAAATCCAAAGTCCAGTATCATGTAACCATTTTAACTTCTCACAAAACTACTACTGTTATTATAGGGTTAGAGTCTGACAAAAGACTTACTATAGATTGTTTGCATAAGGAACATTTTAATTGAGATTCAGTAGAATATGAAAATTAGGAAATTAGTAATTTTTCTATCTTTAAATCAGATTTTCTGAAGTTCTTAAAATGTTTAAAAATTACTGTCTATTCCTTCCTCAAATGCAGTGCTCAAAATAATTATTTCCCTAGTGAACAGTCTTGGGAAGACTGCAGAAACTTACTGAATATTAATTCTGTTAAGGTTGAATATCAAAATGATTTCAACTACATATATAAGTTAATAAACATTTTGGGGGAGTTGATGTTTTGAAATATATTAAAACTGGAAACCATTTTAAATAGCAATTTGAGATATGTTGAAATGTATATATAGAAGCAAGCAAAAAGGCATCTTTTCCATAGACCTTTTAAACATAATGTATGCTTCAATTATTCTGTGCTTTTTTCCCTTCTCCCCAGAAGTCTCCCTGAGACTTCTGCAAGATCCCAGTAGCTCTGAAAGCAATTCCTAACCACGCAGATGCTGGTGTTCAGTGTTCTGTGAATTAAGAATCAGTCAATGACACACTGTTACTGCTATATTGTAACTTAACAAAGTTAGTTATAGACCAGGAATTGGATTTTAAACTTTTTTTCTTCTTTCATACCAGCATCCACCAGACCACTTTATTAGATGTAACGGGGAAGAAGATTTTCACAAAATCATTTAGGTTGGAAAAGACCTCCAAGATCATGGAGTCCAACCTTTGACCAACTTTACCACAAAGGACAAGTTCATTGCTCATTTCAGCCAATACAAACCAACCAATCTGAGTCCAATTTTTCCCAAGGTGCCATCAGTATCAGCTCCTGACTTTGCCTTAGTGTTTGGTGCATGCATAGGCCTTTAACAGTTTTAATATCGCTGTTCACTTGATGTCACAGCAGACATACTACGAATATTATATTTCTCAATCTTCAAGAAAGTTATGGAAATGTATTCTCTTCCACTTTCCAGTAACAGTGTAGGGATCTCCAGGCTTGCACTTTTCAACAAAATTGCTGATAATATAAAGAGCATAAAATTTCAATATTGGCTGAGACCATGGTAAGTTCTTTTCAGTTTCTGCCTAAATAGACAGCTTTGTCTTCTTTTTGACATTATCTTAGGTGTTTACTAATTCTTTCATTTCACAGATAGATGTGATAGTCTGCAGCCTTTAGTATTCAAAGGAGTTTCTTTGAATACTAAATGCTGTAGGCTATCACATCTATCCATTTGTTTCTGCATTAAAAAAATTCAGTTCCTGAAAAAAATTCTCTCCTGAGAGCAAGAACTGGAGAATGGGTGGATTTCAACAGCTGCTCCCTATACAAGCAGCATTTCACAGCAAGTCAACCACAATGCTCTTGATAAATTGCTTTGCAAAAATTATAATCAAATAATAAATAAGGTTTCGAGAGTCCAGCTAGATGTTTCTTGTTTCCTGTTACAGGCACACAGGCATATGGACCAGAAGCATAATATGAAACTTAGTATATGAGGATGTATTTTACCATAGATTAATTTTTTCTCATTAATTAATATATAAAAACAATTAATACCATGGCATATTAGGTTTATAACATTTATAAATGTTTAATACATTTATAAGCAACTACTAAAATGTTTTAGCATCAATTTTCACTATTAATGAAGTTTGGCTGCATTTTCTATGATTTTCATATGATATGTGTTTAAAAATACCACATGCATATTGACAAGGGAGAGATAAAACTGAAGTTTATCAACAGGTTAAGGATTAATAAACATGGTGCAAGATACATAACCAGTAAGTATAGTTTACAAATATATACATCAACTAAGTGACCAAGAATAAATCAAAATTTTAAGGGCTTAATCAGAGAAGGTGATTTCAAAAGAGGCATTTCAGGACATGCCTAACCCACCAGAGAGAAATCTTGTGATAGAAGAACTGCTGAGACTTCTGCTGTGTTAGAAAGTTACTTTTAGTACAATAGTAAAATGAGCATGCAATCGGATATGTCTGTCACGTATTGGCCTCATAAGCCACCAGCGTGCCTGTAGCAAAAGTGGATAGAGCCTTCCCAAATCTTTGTTCACGAAGCCTAGCCATGATGAAAATGAGCGGTATTTTACATATTTTTGTTTTATTGTGTAAACAATTATTTCCTAGAATAAATTCTCAAATGTTCTAAAGCAACGAACATTATTGAGAAGCAGGTAGCCTGTCTCTATGCTGTCTTTATTTAGCCTTCTAAAGTCATCCTGTTAATGAGACCAAAAAGGGGTTGCCATATTTTAATTCTAAAAGTTTAGTTTCTATAATTCCACCCACCACAGAAAGTTTTTGTCGTGGTTTGACCCACCTCCCCCAGGGGGCTGGAAGGGGTTAGTCCCAGGTGAGTTTCCGATGAGGGGCCAATCGGAGCTGCATCTCACCCCTGTGAAATTAGTATATTACAACAGCCAAAAGGAAGTTGTTGGCAGAGTGAGAGGGAATGGAAGCCAAGAGGTCAGAGAGGCCTGTGGGCCTGTTGCAGGGGGGCCAGGCCCTCTCTTTCCCCCCGGCCGGGCTGCAGGGGAGCCCAGAACAGTATTATAACTGGACTGGGTGCCTGTGGCCAAAGGATAGGGTTTTTTTCCCCCCAGTGCCCAGGAGAGGCGGTGGCATGGACTTGAGAGGCCAGCCAGGGTTGGAACTAGCCCCCCTGGCAGGAAGGCACGGCATTGGAGCCGAGCCAGAGACGGGCCGGGGGTGGCCCGGAGCTGTAGAAGCAGAGAAGGTCGTGCAGAGCTGGAAGAATTCCAGGTAGAGAAGAGAGACCGAAACAGTCTCGCTGCCACCTTTCCCCTCCCAACATGGTGCGGGGAGGACGTGGCCCTGAGCTGAGACTGAAGCAAAAACAGAGACAGGCCAGGGGGCTCAGAGGTGCTCTCTGCGAGGTTTGGGTGAGAGCAGCCGAAAACCAAAGGAATAATGCAGGGGGGGGGAGGAATGCCTCCTCGTAACATGTGGAAGCCGAGCTGAAGCTGCAGCTGACACAGAGAGAAGCCAAACCAAGCAGGCTTTTTCTGGGTAAGGACTTCTGGTGAAAACTATTTGGGGTATAAAAGACTGAGCAAAACCCAGAAACCCTGCAACCTGGAGAAGAAGAGGGAACATCTTACTCTCTAGGAGGAACCTTCATGAAACAGGGAGGAAGGACTCAAAAGCTGACTCCCTGTAACTCATGATGCAGACCTGGTAAAACAAGTGTTCCCTTGTAGTCCAGGAGGAGACCTCAGCTGAGGCCAAGCAGCTGGTGCGGGTAAAGAAGACCCCCTTCCCTGATACCCCAATGAGAGAGACTTTAGCTATCATCCTGGAGGGTTCTTCTTCTTCTGGGAGGACCCCAGGGATGGTAGAGATTGTGTTAATACTGTGTATTTATTTGTTTTTTAGTTTCTATAGTTTTTATTTATTATATTATTTTTATTTATTTATTATTTATACATAAATATATATATATTTATTTTTATTTATTATATGTTAGTAATAAACTTTGATACAATTCCCCATGCTGAGTTGTGCCTGTCTGAAAACTTCTCTTTCACATTGAGGCAAATGGTTGGGGGAGCTTGGAAACTGGATTTTCGGGGTGAAACTGCCACAGTTTTCATCATTATTTTTCCTTATATTTTGATGTTATAATTGTCTATATATTTAATTTAAATGTTCCAATAATAGGTGTGACTCTACTACAATAGTAGAGTTGGCATAACTTTACCACAGTAAACTAAAAGTGGATCTTTGTTAGTTTTTTTTCTCTTACTGCACATCTTATATCTTTCTGAGGCAAATGGGATTTTTCTAACAACATAGGCCCATTAATTAGATTTTATTTTTTTTTAAAGACAGTTTTCTAATTGTTTTTGCTGTACTGGTGTTATTACTTCATGGTCTTTTCTGAGCTGGAAGATTCTCTTTTGTGTATAGTTGGTGCAGTTGGTGCAATCCTTTGTAGTTACACTATGATATTACACACATCTGCATTGGATGATCTCATGTTGATTGGTGTGATTTTGGCAAGGCAACTTCTATGGATTATAAATTTGACCTTTGCTTCCCCTTTTTGTTACAGAGTCTCTTTTCTGGTTTGGGGTTTGTTTTGTTTTGCTTTTTTCTTTTTTTTTGTATTCTCTCTTACTCATGCTACCCAAGAATTTAACTTTCTTCAGTAAATTTTCATGTGGGTTGGCAAATTTACTTGGCTTGGCAAATTTTAATTACTTCAATAAAAATTAGTTCTTTGAGATTTGGTACAAGTCACAACCTAATCTTTTATAAAACCCCCTGCGTTCTTGCATCGTTAGGTCAGCTGTATCTTCTTTCTCTATCTTGTTTTTACACAGTCTTTAAAAAAAGTTCAATTTATCTATGCCATTCTAGTTTTTTAATTTACTAAAAAAAAAACAAAAAGAAAGAAAGAACCAAAACCCAGGTGCATATAAGCTGTTTTGCTGTGCTCATAACAGGCATTCCTAGAGTCAACAACTCAGAGTATTACAGAACCACAGAATGGTTAGGGTTGGAAGGGACCTCTGGAGGTCATCCAGTACAACTCCCTGCTAAAGCACATTCACTCGAAGCAGGTTGCACAGGATTGCCACAGTCCAAGGGGGGATGGGGCCGTGACACAGCACGGACGGGTCCGGAGTCAAGGCAGAGGTGCAAATAGAATAATTTATTGAGGTTTTATGAGTTTAGGCAGGGAAAGGGCTAGAACATGGGGTGGAGCATGAGACAGAAAAATGGGGGAACAAACTGGGGTAGGGACACAGGCAAAGGGGGAGGAACTTGGGAGGAACCAGGGAAGGAAAGGGTGAGTGGTAACTGTCTCCTCTCTGCAGCTTCTTCACCCTATCAGAGAGGGGAGCGGGGGAGCAGGGAGGCGGGCAAGACTCGTGGCAAGCCTGGACATGCCCAGGCAGTGCACTGTGAAGTGTGGCAATACACATACCTGAAGCCACATAATAACGGTAAAGTCCATATAATAAAGTCCTGACAATTGCTGTATGTCTTTCTCCATGCCTGGAACCACTCCCATCCTGAATCTTGCTCCTTCACATCTCCCCTCTCTTGTTTGTTTGATGCACGGCTAGAAAATATCTGTTGTGATGGTCCTCTTACAGCATGCTGCGACACAAGAAATAGTTAAAAACAACACAAACAGAGAAAGCAGAATTTCAAAGCAGGTTAACAGGATTTGCTTAAGCCAATTAGGTAGGCTGGGTAAATTCAATTTGTCAAATAAATCATCAGTGGAGAATTTTGGTGACATTCATATGTCATTGACCAGATCTTGTAACTCTTTCATGCTTTTGAACACGAATTGGGAGTGCTTTTCAATGGGACTTCTACTCACGGGCATGTCAGGTTTTTCCAATTTATTTGAAAAATTTAATAGGTATCCAATCTTTCCCATCCTGAATCTTGCTCCTTCACACAGGATTGCATCCAGTTATGTTTTGAATATCTCCAGAGGAGAAGACTCTACAGTTTCTCTGGGCCTGTTCCAGTGGTCTTCCACTCTCACAGTGAAGTTTTCCTTTTTCACTTACTGCATATGGGAACTTTCAAGTAGAAACATGTCACAAATATCCCTCTGTATCTCCCCCCTTCTCTTTGCTGCTGCCTCTCATTGTGTTCTCTTACATGGTAAGTTGGTGTGACAGAGGCACCCTCCCTGCATGAGCAAACAGCACCGTGGCTCAAGCACCACCAACCAGAGAGTCTTGACTGGAATCAGCCCTGCTGGGCAGGCTGTGAGGACCATGCTGGGCTACCTCTTCTCAGGAACAAAGGAGTACAGGCTGTGTCTTATCAGGAGCCCCAACTGGGACTGGAACAGCTGCACCCCTGCACATACACCAAGGGAGGGGGGCTGCCTACGAGTCAATCACTTTAGACTATAAAAACCTGTGGTTCCCCTAAGTCCCCTGTGTTCTCCTGCATGCTACTGGTTATACAGCAGCGCTCTAGATTGTTCATGAGCAGGGCTGCGCCTCAAAGTTACTCCTCGAGGTCGAGACCCTTTATCCAGCATCTGATATCTATAATGAGGTAAGCACCATTTTACATTAGGCCTAAAATATATTGTGTGCTAGAGTCATTTATATATATCCAGCTATATCTTAATTATCAGAAGTGTGCTAAGTAGTAGTGTTTGACTACTGTCTAAATTGTTGTCTAAATCAATGTCTAATCACCATCTAAACTATCATTTAAATAATAATTTAAACCATCGTCAAATCATTATCAATTAATTTTTAAATCATTGTTTAACTAATATTAAATTATTACTTTATCACCATTTGTTTACCATTTGATTTTCAATCATCAAATTGATTATCATTTTATCATTAACAAAACCTTTTAGTTATCCCCATAATGATGATTTCTTTTAATGCTTTATTTGCAACACTTTGTTTTTTGGGTTTTGGTTGAGATTTGTTGTTCTCGTTGCTTAAACAGATAATTCAGCTTTTCTTCACTAGGTGTCCTAGGGAAAAAAAAATCTTTAGCCACAATATGAATTTAGTGCATCTTATATGCATTTATTTAGTTCATTTATAGTGCATGTTTCTACCATACAGTAAGGTCTGGTTTTCACAATTATTTTGTTACTTTTCCTGAGGCTTAGACACAAAGATTACCAATAAAATATAGATTCTGAGGCATGTGAAACCTTCAGAATATTAAAGCATTGGATCTACAGAGTTCAAGACAGACAAGGCATCCACTGCAAAAAATATTCATGCAAAGTGTTCAGACAATACATATATTGTAAATGAAACAAGGGAGGAAAGAAACAGAGCTGCCCAGTCCATTCTAGGAGAAAAAACATGCCTTTGTTTTCCCATGACATTGTTAGACACAAAGAATGCTGAATAAGTGATGAACTTAGTTTTTGTGCGATTAAGTGCACCAGCTGTATTTCTGAATTTGCCTTAATTCTCCCATGTTGTTCTTTCACAGAATGTAGATTTGAATAGCCACATCCAGCAGCTATCTATTCTAGAACAAGTGAGAGGTTTTTAATGTCATGTTGCTTCAAATCAGCATCGAGATATCAGACAGCACTGAAATTATGCTTATGGAATATGACACATTGTAAGCAAAACACCCTAAACAATACTAGTCTTCTTAATCTCTTTATTACATGCTACTGGCATTATCAAAAGAGGCTAGAACTTTCCTATAAAATCAGAAGAAATCCCTTTCCCAAAGGACTATACTATTTCTCTGAACAGCAAATAAACAGAGGAATGGAAGAAGAAAAACCTGGCTACACAGGAGAAATAACTTTCTCAGGGAATGTTTAGGATTTAAAAATTTTTCATCTATACAAGCACACAATATTAATTCTATCAAGACTACTTTTTTACTTGTTCAGCTTTAGTTTCCTCAGCCAAAGTTATTCTGTGACAAAGGAAAAAGACTATGAAGCACCCTGGTAACTTGCAGGGAAAAACATCCTTTCTTCAAGGAGAAGAATGGCTACATTTAATTAGCTGAAGACATGCTGGTTCCAAGGCCTGTTTTTCATATACAGGATCAGGACACAGATTCTTCCACTGTAACCCTCTTACATAAATGTCTCCTTCCCTGAGGCTGTATTCAATTTAGAACTGGAATAATGAAGAATCAATAGAGGCCTGACAGGGATACATGGACAAATTTTGGCAGTGTCATTATTTTATATTTGGTGAAGCTTTGAGAAAACTTTAGGAAAAGCTTTACATTCACACACAGACATTATATCTACCTAGAATGGCAAACTGAAGCAGAATTTTTCAGCAGATTCCAAACCTTTAGTGGTTAAACCATCAGAGAAGCAAGGGGAGGGCCAGTTGCCTTTTAAAAAAATAAAGATTGATTCAGGCTTGTTTCTGTTTCCTGACCTAGCCTAAATATGCCAATGCTGAAGTAACGAATTTGTTGAAAAAAAGATAGAATTATGGAAAACACTTCATTAGCAAAACCATCCATCTGGAGAGGTGATTTCTGTGCCTTGATATAACAGTCTGTATTGGGTCTGGCTGAGCTGGAGTTCAATTCCCCACAGTAGCCCTCACAGTGCTGTGCTTTGCGTTGGCAGCTAGAAAGGTGTTGATAACACACTGGTGTTTTGGCTACTGCTGAGCACAGCATCAGCACCGTAACATTCCTTCCTCAGTCGAGGGCAAGATCCTGGGATGGGACCCAAGTAGGCCAGCTGACACAAACTGACCAAAGGGATATTCCATACCATATGACCATATCAGCTCAGATATAAAAGCTGAGGCAAGGAGCAGGAGAGTGGGCATTCATTATCTCTGGATCCCTTTCCCCATCCTCGATGTGGGAGAGCCCAGTTGTGGTTCCTTCTCCATCTGAAGAACCATTCCGACGTCTTGAGGGATAGGGAAAGGGGACTCCAGCGACAGGGTTTTTCAGGCCCCGAGCCTGGAGGGGAGAGGTGCTCCCCCCTCCCCCCAGCACCCACGTGGTCCCATGGCAGGCACAGAGACAGCACACCGGGCGTGGAGAGGAGGCAAGAGGGAGGCAGTGACACTGCAGAAAATACACAAACATGTTGAGACATGTTTAAACTACAGTAAAAGCTTCTGTTTCCATAGGGTTAGAGCTGTTTTCCTCACCAGTCCATCTCTGACAAGACTTTTTCCATACAGCATATGGCAAGTTCATTGCCACAATTATCTCCAATGGCTGCCTGCTGAGGGACCGTCACACGTACCGAAGCACTGCTTCTCGGGAGTGGCCAACCATCGCTGCTCATGGGAATTAGAGAATAAACCCTGCTATCTTTTGCTTTGCTTCTGCGTGCACAAGCTTTTGCTTTACTTTTTCTGCTTTAAATAAACTGTCTTATCCCATCCCACAAGTTGTTTTTGCCACCTTACTCTCTCCCTTGTCCAGTTGAGAAGGGGAGTGATAAGAGCGTCTGGGTGGGCACCTGGTGTCCAGCTGAGGTCAACCCACCACACAGTCACATCATGTTTTATTGCAGGTTAATTACTTTGAATAAAATTAGGAAATTATCCAATTCTTAAGATGTACTAACTAAAATTAAAACTCTTCACACATAATGGGATGACACAACTAAGTAAAATGAAAGAACTTGCCACATATTCAGGTTTGGTTGCTTTTCTCTGAAAATAAAATTGATATAAACCTATTCTGCTGCTTAATCATAAGAGGGGATCTTGTTCACAGAAAAAGTCTCAGCAATAAAGAAATTTCAATGTGTTGAAATAAAGCAATTACAGGAGCCACAAAATTTATGCTTTTGGTAAAAATAATAATAAAATTCATAGTTCTTTCCTCCTTTTGTTAACTGTTAGAAATTTGAGGTTTGACTGGTTCAGTACATTATAACTTTCCTCTATAAAAGCCACCTCTCAAAGCTATCAACTCTCTCTCAGAATATTATTTGAACAGCTTTGTATGTCATAAGGAACCACCACTCAACAATCTTTTGCTAACTGCTCTCTATCTGGAAATGAAGACCAGCTCCACAATGTCGTCTTTCATTGCTGCAAAAACAGAGCCGTTGAAAAATCAAATTTACCGTGAAGAAAAAAAAAAAAATCCAGTCATCTTCTGATAACCATTAGAGTGGATAAAAACACCCCATACTTAACAGAAAATAGAGTGGTTCAGGCCCTAAAAATTCACTGTTCAATTTCCAGCTTTGTCACAGGTTTCTTATTTGACCTTGCTCATATATCAATGTGCTCCATTTCTCCTTTTGTAAAGTAGATACGAAGGACTCCTTTTCCCTTTCTTCTATCCCTCTGTGCATTAATCATTTAGACTATAAGATATCTAAGATACACATATACACCCATACATATAGACTAATCCCTTTGTATATCTGCATGAGGTGAGCACCATGATGTGCTTTTTAGCGACGCCAGTGCTGTCAGCACCAGTTAGCTGTTCTCCAGGCTGTAAAACAGAATTACTTTAGAGTTTAAGTAAGCAGACACAAACTGTAGGCTGTGTAGGGCTTAGGCAAAAGACAAGGATTTCTATGCTCAGTCAGAGTTTTTCCTCAGTATATCCAGACCCTAATTTTAGGTATTCAAGGAATTCTAAGGGCAATCAAAGAGGATAAGAAGTCTCTGGAGAGCCACTCCAACTTGGACTTGAGCAAAACTTAGATACTGAAGGTCAAGACAAGGCAGCATCTAGGTGACATTATCTTGTTTTTATTATTATGCATATGTACAACAACCAAGACATTGTGGGGTCCAGACTTTCTTTGAGAACTTTACTGCACATCAGAGAATATAAATAATAGTTTTGTTTCTATAGATTCAACAGTCACATTGCCTACTCAGAGTTTTAGACAGCATCTCAAAGTCTGCCCAGCAGAATTCTTTCTTAATGAATATTGCAGCAAAAATGACAAATCTATAAATAGAAAAGTTGATAGACAAGTCTATTAACTTTCTTTTACGATAAAAACTACAGGTAATCATCTATCTTAATGAAGGTTCTTGTAGCTGCAAAATTAACAAAAGAATATTATCTGTGCAAAACATTCACCAAACTCTTAAGGCACAGAAATATTGCTGTTTGTGAAAGAATTTTCTTTAATGTCTTCTTGCCTGATAATTTTCTTTGTCATTGCATATTAATGAGTCATTGTAATTATCACAAAGACCATACTACAAAGATATGTTCCATTTTGGATGTAGTTTTCATTTAGAAAACATTATTGCTACAATAATTAAATGGAAAATTATAATCCAAAGTCTCTTAGAGACATTTGAAATAAAATAACTGTAAAAATTGAGTTCATTCCCCCATCTAAGGACAACCTTTAGCTGAAAAGCCTTACAGTATAGAGCAATATATCTGATAAATCCCTAGAAACTCAGATTCTAGAGCAAACTAAATTAAAGTACAAATTGTATTATTGACTTATCCAGTAACTGTTTTAAGAAAACAAAGGAAGGATATTTTTTGGGGAGGTGGGAGGGGAAAGCAAGAAAAAACAAGTTTCTGTTCTGTCTTCCCACCACTCTACCAAAATCTCAGAACCAGGAGTACTTCCTACTTCCCACTGATTTTTAATCTGCTGACTGTGCAATTTTTTTTTCATTTGTATGAAATAACATTCTTGGTCTCTTCCCACTTCTTTTAGGCTGGCCTTTAAAGTGACCTCTTAGCTCGTATCTTTGCCTTCTTGGAGTTCTGTCCTTACTCTCTTTCTGTTGTCCTTCTAGATTTTATTTCAGCCATGGTCTCTCTTCAAAACCTTTCTAAACTATTTTTGGGGTTTCTTTTGCCTATTTAGCTATGCAATCAAAAATTTCATTTATGTACTTATGAATTATCAAAATATTCTTTTTTTGGCTTTACCATGTGTTCTGCTTGTACAAAGTCAGAGCATTGTTACAATAACGAACTTTCTATCCCATCACTTTGACTGCAGTATTCATTTCTGTGCATTCATACATTCGTGGGTTTGCATGCAAACCTTCTAGACCTGAGAGGGGACATCTTCACAAGTCATCTCATTGCCATCCCTATTCCATTTGATTTATTATGTCTGTAAATATGAATACTTTGGCTGCTCCTGTTTTATGATTCTTGCATATTGGGAAAGACCAGGACTGAAGTACCCAACTGTATCCTACTAACCAGTGTCTTAATCCTTTGAACGTTAGCTACACAGTAAAACATCTCGGTTTGTGGCTGATTTTGTACCGCACCTAGCCTAATCAGCTCCTGATGTAGGTCAAAGCTTTTTTGTGCCATGGTAACTCAAATCACGTTTTTTATTGACATTTCTAGCAAAATTCCCACTTCAAAAAGGAGGCAGTTTGGATTACGCGTACTGATTAGATTCTGTTCAAAGCATGATGAAAACTGTAGTTGCTTATGAAACTGAAATGAATAAAACTGTGACTTCGGGCAGCAGCGGCAGAGGTCCGATTTAACAAAACTAGAAAATACATTTCGCCAACAAATTTCCAGTTGCAAGTCTGCTGTTCAGATACTTATCCACTTAACTAATCTTTCATTGCCTTGAGATAGCCAGCATACACTGTCCAATGACACTTTTCAGATGGAGCATGCTCTGCTGCTCCACTGTCATGCAATTTGGTATTACTTCTAGAAGATACCTGCCTGTGTTGCTATCCAAGGCTCATTTCTTGTAATCTGTCTGACTGTTCATATTGCTACAAGTACAATGAAATTCTACCCATTATAAAATGTCAGTGTTCCACCAATCATACAAATTTTTTCCCGTTTATTGCAATAATATCTGAGCTCATTAAAACACCTACTAAATCTCTTACAAGTTCTTCCTTGGTAATCCCTTCTCTTTTATCTGAAGGAAGTCTTTGCAGAAGGATTTTGTGACAGTTGTACCTTTCATTCAACTCTTGCTGAAATTTGTACTATTTTTCCAATAGCCTTTTTTCCCCTCATAATACAAAACAATATCTCATTAACCTATTGTTGAGAAAGTCATCTCCAAAAGATTATTGTTTCATGTCTGACACAGTTTGCTCTAGGAATGTAAACAGACTCAAATAAATCCACAGCCACAGACTGACTTGAAAATGGGATTCCCACTGAGGCATTGAGCTTATGAGTGGGCAGGCACAAGAAGCAGTTAGCAATACACTCAGAAACGAAAGAGCAAAACTAAACCAAAAAAATTACAAGTCAACTAGTTTTTATAAAATTATGTTTTGAAAGAGAAGACTCAATAGCTTTGATACAGAATCACTAAAGTACTTGGTTTGGGAAATAATATTTTTGAGCAGAAAGCCCCAACACCTTAACTGTATTAATCAAAACCACCAAACAGCTTTTGGCAAAGCAATTATTAATAATGAATTTGCCTCTTTTTAGTCTGTAGGGGAAAAAACCCATGAAATATACACATCTATACAACAAAGAAAAGATTTCTCAAGAAACTTGCAGATGTCTTAACTGATAAAATATATTCCTAAGGATGACTATCAACTAATTTGAACTCCAAATGTCCAATGTTGTCCTGACTGCACTAAAGTCAGGAAGCACTACACTTGTACAGGAAAAGGCAGGAGCAAGGACCCAACCAAAAGTTTTAGAATACGGTACCCAAAGAAACAACTGAGAACTGCAAATGCCTTGAAAACCAGAACTGGATATGTTTAACTGCCGCCTACTCACCAACATTTAAAAAACTACAAGCAACCCACAAGCTTCTTTTATTTAGAAAACTAAGATTAGCCACCATCCAAAATTGATTTTTTTATTTTTTTTAATTCCGAACTGAAAAGATTTGCCCAAGAATACTGAACAGAAAGGGATACAGAAAGGGAATCAGGAAGCAAAGCTAATGTATAGAATCCAAACAGGCATTCTTCAGTCTTAGAAATTACTTTAGATAAAGTTTCAGGGGTGCTGGTATGTTACTGAGAAATCTGCCTAAAACCAAACTTGCATTGTGCAAGATTTCAGATTAGGAAAATATGTATTTTCTCTGGTCAGACAGACAGCATTCTCATGTTTCTTGGCTGGTTTTAACTGTCTTAGCAGTGAATAATAACCCAAAGTATACAGAAACACTGTGGCACATTTTTGCTGTCAAATTTTCTACATCTGCAAAAATACCAGGTTTTGGCAGCTCTCATGGTCTTTGCTTCTCTATTCCCTGTTAAGCACTGTAAGTTTTGGTAGTAAAGGTTTTTTTATTTGTCTTTTTTTTTTTTAAATTAAAGATCTTATCTGTGTCGCAATAGGCTCTCTGCTGCACTGTAAAATGAAGAGTGGACAATCTTTTGGACACATCTCTTTAAAGGCTTTTACGTAACAATAAGCACCTGGACTCACTGACTCATCTTAAATGCCTTTCTCCACTAAAACAAACAGGTTAAGAGAAGAAATCTGGAATCAGGATTAAAACTTTACAGAATTTAAAATCTGTATCAATGACAGTTAAATAAATATATACTGTACATTAAATGCTAAACATGAATTGAAGCTGAATTCCTAGGAAGGCATCTAAATAAAATGAAATGTGGACACTGCACACAGACCTATACTAAAAATAGCCTCTCTGTTACAGGACTTACTCCCCATTTTGGACTTGACTCTTTTATTCTTGATTATGTTTGCAAATTTTAATCATTTGACCTATAAGATTAAGAGCTGTGCAAGCTTCAAAATGTACTTTAATGTTATAAGAAAATTATTTTCTTCCAAAAATTGTCAGAGTAACTCCAACCAGTCCACATGTTTGGGATGAGGAACTGAAATAATCACTAATATTTAAACATACTGAAATCCTTGAAAGTCTGAAAACTACATATGCTCAGAGAGAACTGGGGAGTTTCAACAACAACCACTTCTAAGATCCCACTCTCACAAAATACACCCCAGAGAAGAGTCAATAGGACTTTTCATTAACTACTTACCTTGTACCAGCTCTGGAAAGCTGAAATTTTCACTTTGTTTATTCTGTGACAGCCAACTCTGTCTATCTGGCTTCAGACTGCATGGAAGATGAAGATGTAAAGTTCAAACGCAAAAGTGATGTGAGCAAAGAATTGGTTCAGATTAGAGGAGTACATCGGCTCAGGCTTTTCAAAAAGAGTTGATGGGATATGGTGACAGGCCAAAATGTCACTTGGCAGTTGTGAAGAGATGAAGTGAGACTGAACTACAGATCCTCTAATTTGTTTTTTTTTCACCATATATTATTAGGAAGTGGGAAATCCCACAACATGGAGAGGAGCTATGTTGAATACTAGCAGAAAGAATGAAGAGCAACTAAGATCTGTGGGGGCTGGTATAAGAAACCTGAAGATGGGAAATAGCTTGAAGATCCAACAGGATGCAAAGATAGAGTTAGAAGAGGACATGACAACATACATATGGATTCTCCAGTTTTTGCTTTTCTACTGTTGACAAATAGTTGTGGAAACAAGAGGTAAGGTACTACATCTCACTTTAATATCATAGAATGGGTTGGAATGGACCTTTATAAATCACCTAATCCAACTCCTGTTGGGGACAACTTTTCACTAGATCACTAGATATCCATTCACGCAAGTAAACATACGGAAGACTATGTAGGTATCAGAATTGTCACAACAGGATTTTTTTTAATTTAAAAATAACAGATTCCCCATATTACATTTAAAAATGTGAAAAGCAAAGGCTGGCAAGTCAAGAACTTAGAAGACATTATGGCTAATGTCAGAATTGAGATTGCTTAATGTCTTAATTTCTCCCCTTATGGCATATGATTATAACAGCATTATATTGTTACAAGTTATTTTTCCTTGGAAGGACACATTATATCCCAATTCTAGTAATGTATTTTTAAACACAGAAAATGCTACAATGGGACTATTATTCCTACAAAGTTTAGAAAATGTATAAACAAGCAATGAAGCTGATAGTGGAAAATAAGAAAATAAGAAAACACAAGCAGGTTGCAATTTAAAGCGTTAAGAAATCAGACTTCTTTGTACTAAGACAATGCTGGAAGCCCCAAGGGAAAAAAAAGAGGAGAACACATCTGTTCCTATCGACGTCAAGGAGGCTATGGGCCAGGATCTGCCCCTGTACACATACAACTGCCATTACTTCCAGCTGAAACAACTTGTAACTTTGGATTGAACTGGGTCTTGTGCATAAAAGTCAAAACATCATAGTGTTATTAAGTGTCGCAAATTACTATCAGTGTATTTTGCTAGTGCCTAACAATACTGTACAAACCGAGTCTTTGACCAGTCCCTGCCTTGAAAACTTAAGTGTCCCAGTCTAAGAAAATACGCAACTAGCTTAAGAGGAGGATACCAAGAAGCACTGGCAGAGGCTTTCTGCATCCAGAGTTTGGTTATTCTAAACTATTTACAACCAGACCGTATTACTTGAAAATTCCTGTTGCTGTAGATTAGAAAATAATGTACTGAATCCTTTTAAATTCATATTCTTTTGACAGTTATCAAGTGATCAATCAGAATTTACTTAAATAATTATTCCCTCCCATGCCACGGCCCGAGGGTAAAAGGAATAGGGACGCAACACTGCACAAAAGGGGTTCTGACTCAGTAGAAGGTCAGGGGTGCAATGCCACTTTATTGGGGGAAACAGGGACTTATATAGGGTATGGGTAAGGGGAGGTTCCATAACTGGGGCGGAGCATGGGATTGACAACTCAGGGCAAAATGGGATTGGGGAATAGGAGAAAGATGGGTATCCAGGGGAAGGGGCCAATGGGAGCTCACTCTGCACTGTGGCATCTATCAGCCAATCAGTGAGAGATGAGTGGGAAAACTAGGGGGGAACAAAGGAGTAAACAACTTTCGGTGGGAAAATATGAGGGCAAGTCCAGACAAGCCCTGAACCATATAAACCAAGGGTTTTTATGGGGGTACATTGAACATAGTATAAAACTGGTAATAAACTGGGGTATAACGTGAAAGTCCATGGATTAATAGTCTTTTCAGGCCCCGTACACATCTCTCCAGGCCTTAAATCGTTCCCAGTCAGTTCGGTGCTCCTCCTCATCCCCAAATGGTTTGGAATGATTGCAGAAATACCTCTCTACTTTAAGTATATTTTACTGATGATGGTTTTAGTTATGTCTACTTCGATATTGTTGACATTGTAGTTCCTCTTGCAATGTTCTTCTTCATCAGAGGATTTTTGAGTCACTATTTCTGCCATAGATATTACACCTCAACCAATTGAACAAAATGTGTCCACTTACTTTATTTATTTAAAGGCTTATAAAGCTTTAATAGAAAGAAAGAATAAAGAAGGGGTAAGGAATTGAAACAGTGTTCATGGAGAGACAACAATCCATTTGCTTTTTAAAAATATCTGCAGAAACAATACTTCTAATATCAATATTTTTAAATACTGTCTCTTCTTAGTAGAAAGCCTATAGCAGTTTTTATTTTGTGCATAATTATATTTGTGGGACCTGAAATTATAAATAGTGTCAGAGGGATCAGCTGGGCATTAACTTATTAAGGGGTGTAACTCAGGGTTCTTATGGTGCATTCTTACATAGTATTCAATATCAGTAAGACTATTTTATATCCAGCAGGGACTGTACTCTACTATATTCTCCATGGGAACTGTAAAATAATGTTCAGTATCTTAAACTGCACTGCTGGTGACATGTGACAATTGTTTTTTTCTGTCATTTTTTGAATGCTTATGTAAAATTTTTGCCCAGATCTGTTATAAAAATTGGTGAAATTTTATAAGAACTGCTTATTCATTGTCATGTTTTCATTTAAATGCAGTCTGAGGAAATCCAGAAAAACCCTGCTATTAAAGTGTACATTAGTATTGAGTTTAGTATTAAAAGGGGAAAAAAAGCCTATGGCAAACTATGATAAATAATTTGGTTATAACAGAATTATCTATTGTTCTCCAGGAAATAGCACATTGGCTTGCACTGCAGAGACTCCAAAAGAATCAGAATTTTGGAAGGCATGAAAAGAACTTAACATAGGTAACTGCCACATAAGCTGGGAGATATGGGTTCTTTTTTATACTTGGTACAACCATTTTTACCGCTGGTACCAAGCAGACTGGTAAAAAAGCTAAGTCAGGTCCAGGGGACTTCATTTTATTAGGAACTTCCTGAATGTCCTAATGCTCATGAAAAGTCTTACATAATTTCTATATATATTCACATATGTATATGTGAGCAAGATTGCAATGAAGTATTTCCTAACAAGAGAGATTCAGAAAGCTCCAATAAGCTACTAAGTACTGTTATACAATCTATGGCATAGGTTTTTGGTGCAGTAAATGAATAGGTAAAAATGAAATGAAAATTGGCCCATGGGAGTTTACCTTACTCTGTCTCTAAACATGGACCAAGAACTTAGGAAAGACACACACATTCTCTAAGTTACAGAGACAATGAAGTCAAACCTAGAGGCAATGTATGAAAGTATCTTCTCAACTTTACTATTACAATTCACAGCTCATGTATACGTGCATATTTGCCTTGTTTACACAATTCCTACAAATTATTCTCTGGATGGACTTGATTCTTGTCATTTGTTCTTATTTTTCAATGGTCAGAAATATCAGTGGTCACTACTTGACCACTTGATCGAAGTGTCCGCAAGTCACTGGTTAATTGCTAAGAAGAAAGAGCTTTCTGTAAAACCATTTGTTAATCGTAACACACTTTCTACTGACAACTGTTGCCACAGCAAACTCGAACACATAAGGTGAGATACAACCAGGTCAACAAAATTCCATATCTATACCAGCCACAGTTGATATGTGATAAAAATACACTTTCCCTTCTCAAAACTTTACAACACTGCTAGCTCAGAGTCATTCCAGAATCTCTAATATTTATGAATTTTTCTTTCCTTTGTGATTTTCAGATGTTGAGTCTCTAGTGTATAATCAAAGTTTTGCCTTTTTTTTCCATTAAAACTTTATCCCAGCTCTATGATTTTGCTCCTCATCTGGCTAGTATGTAATTCTAAACATCCTGTATACTGCTTGTGGTTTTTACCCAATTTTAATTAATTTGTACTTACTTACCAAGACCACTACTGAAAATGCATTAAAAAAATCAAATCCAAATTTTTGAAATCCTACCCCTAACTTTTCTCCAGAATGATATCTTAACAGGACAACTTTTTGACATCCTTTGTATACCTAATCTTTCACATGTACACCTATCTCTATATTCTATATTTTATCAAATGGGTTCTTTAGTAAAAACAGCCCTGAATTTCAGTGTTGCATGCTATCATCAATTGGGTCATGTAACTGAAATTTCCTAGGTCTCTTCTATTTTCTTAAATATTGGTCAGTCATGGCTAGGCTTCGCGAACAAAGACTTGGGAAGGGCTCTACCCACGTTTGTTGCAAGCGCATTGGTGGCTGAAAAGGCCAATATAAGTCCGGTTGCAAAAGGCACAACAGAAAGACTCCTTAGATGGTATATTCTGCAAGGCACAATTCTTTCTGCGTTGCCTTTTCTCCTCAAGGGTGATCCTGCGTGCTTTCTCAAAAGCATCAGCAGCGTTATAGATGGTGTGTCTCCAGGTCTCCTGATTGGAGGCCAGAGTAGACCAGTTATGGTGATCAATATGGCCAAGGCTGAGATGTTGTTTCAGGGAGTCCTTGTATCTTTTCTTCAGGGCTCCTCTCTTGCGGCAGCCGGTGGCAAGTTCACCATAAAGCAGCTGCGTTCTCGCTCCTACCCTATTCACGGTCTTTTTCAGCATGATGCTCCAAAGGGCCACGGCAGACCTCGATGATCAGGATGGAATCTACATTCAATATCATACTGATGGAAGCCTTTTCAATCTAAGGCAACTGAAGGCCCACACCAAGACCTTAAACCATCTTGTCTGGGAGCTGCTTTATGCTGATGACGCCGCCCTTGTTGCCCACACAGAAACAGCCCTGCAGTGTTTAACATCCTGCTTTGCAGACACTGCTCAGCTCTTTGGGCTGGAAGTCAGTCTAAAGAAGACAGAAGTTCTCTATCAACCAGCACCTCAGGAAGTCTTCCATCATCCCCACATCACCATTGGCCAATCAGAACTCAAATCAGTCCAGCAGTTTAATTACCTAGGCAGCCTCATCTCCTCGGATGGTAAGATTGAGGGAGAGATAGACAACAGGTTAGCAAAGGCATATAGTGCTTTTGGAAAGCTTCATAAAAGAGTTTGGCGAAATAAACACCTGAAGAAAAGTACAAAGATCAGTGTTTACAGAGCCATAGTGCTGTCTACTCTTTTATATGGATCTGAATCATGGGTCATCTACTGCCACCACCTGCGTCTCCTAGAACGCTTCCATCAACGCTGCCTCCGTACAATCCTAAACATCCACTGGTCAGATTATGTGACCAATACATCTGTTCTAGAGCAAGCAGCAGTCACAAGTATTGAGGCCATGTTACTGAGAACACAGCTGCGTTGGGCAGGGCACATCTCCAGGATGAAGGACCATTAAATATTGGTACTGCCTGACTGACTCCAGGAATAAGGTATCAGCTTTGACTTGAAAAATTTAGATGGAGCTTTACTCCTGAAACTTGAACACACTCTTGATTTTAATTTCACTGTGGAAGCAGTACAATAATCCATTTGTATACATTCATTCATTCCCCTTAATTGTTTTTCCTTTGCTCCACACTTTACTCTAGTCATCAATTATCAAGAAAGTGAGTACTCAGGTTGTGGAAGACAGCAGAGATTTTTCACCCCGTCCTCACTAAAAAAAAGAGCACAACTTCCTCATTTAGTAATTTCTTTACATTTTTACAAGTGATGCACCTTTTATTATTTATTATTTATTTTAACCATCTACTTTAATTTGAAAGTTGGCAAATCTCATCTCATCCTTTCTATTTCTTAGCTCTAAGCCTCAGCTTTCTCCTCCTCCTATTTCTACTGTCTTGTTTAAGTCACTCCTTTTGAAGATAAATACTGAGTCCTCTTTATACAACATTCTTCTCATTTATTAAAGAAATTTCCAGACTTTCACCATATTCAGAAGTTCAACAGATTTCACAATTTCCTTCTATTTTCCTGACAGCATACCTTTTTAAAGCTGAAGTACTTAGATTTCAATCAATTTATATTGGCATTCATTTTAAACTGATTGAATCCATAATTACTAAATCAAATATTATATTCTCTGTGTAGAACAGGCTCTGTGAATGTTGCTAAATGATGAACACCTATACATTTTTCTACTAAAATAAAATCCTATAGGTGTCTTACCCATATGTTCTTCCTTGTTTTTAGCAATTATGTATATTGAATAGTACTAATTAAACCTTTCGGGGAAAGGGTATTTGCTTTTCTTGAGTTTGGAATGTACTGCTACCAAGGAAATAATAATAATTAATAATAATCATTCTTGCTTTTTAACAGATGAAGGATTTTCTAGTATGCTGATCATTTAGTGGATTGTGTTATGAGTTGCTGAACCATATAGCCCAACAGAAGAGAGGCTGCCATAGCAACATTTTCCTAGGTCTAGTCAATAGCAAGTCTGAACACATACTCCTAACAGGCGCACACATTCTTAACAGGCACACACACACAGTGTACGTACACACAAATATATATATAAATATACACATGGCCAACCACACAGATCAGTGTAGATAGAAACACTCAAGCAAACACAAATGACAGGAACGGTGAAATCCTGACCTCCTCTCTGGCATGAGTCCCTGTAAGCTGAAGTGTGACTCTTGCTGCTGGCACTTGCACCCCATACCGAGACACACATATAGAACAGGGAGACCTCTCACACAGTAAGATTTAGATATATAGTCTAGTCTAGGAGAGACTGAGCTGATCAGGTGCAGGGCATAGCCAGACAAGCCTACTGACCAGCAGTTTGTTTACATGGGACTAGCCCTATTTACCTCCTTATCTTACCTCCCACTATTTTCTCACACTTGTTAATTCCCATATCATCTCAATTCCCTCCTTTTCCTGCCTTTGACTCTTGCTCTAAACATCCCATGCTAAGTTTTAACAAGCTCAAAATGTTCTTCTAATTATGTGTCCTATGCCCCTAGGTAGTTAACACCCTCAGTCTGTGAGGTGATACATGGAGATTTTTGGTTGGCTGCTGAGTGTTCCCCCAGCTTTATGGGGCTGAGGCTTCCCTGGAAAGGGTTGGGCATGGACTCCCTTTCTCTGACCGGGCTCTCCTGCCTGCCCAAGTGCCTCTTGGTTCCTCTGTGCATGTGGAGATGACCCTTTAATCACCTAATCTAACACACTGTCTCCTGAAATTAAATATCATTGTTGAGTTGCTGCCAGGTCTGCAATGCCAATCAGCAGAAGAGGTTCAAGGCAGGAAGCAAGCAGAGGCAGCCCAAAACAGCACAACTGTAGGACTAAGGTGAAAAGCCTTACCATAACCGCTATAAAAATAAACATAATGAATTTCCAAAGAGGAACTTAGGCTCAGAGTTTTTATATTTCTTCTGAGAGACTGCAATTAAGGACTACACCTTAATGAGATTCTTCTCCCTTTTTCTGCTTCCCTCTACCACTACAGACAACCGTTCTATCTATACCCAGGCCATCGAAACAGCTCTTTTTGTTTCAGACCTTACCACCATGGAAATCATCAACACTTCCGATTTGGGTCAACTCCAAAACCTTGCTGAGGCACCACTTGACCACCAGGTCAATTAAGCTGGCACAGCACCTTGGAAACTCCAGTGTTTGATTTTTCTGGGAGCTTGTCCAGCATGACTTGTCTTGACTAGACACAACTCTTCTTTGCTCACAAAATATGAAGGGCTCTTAGACTACAGTGATCTGACATGCACTGGTGACATGTATTATCTATCTGAACTCACTGCCTGGTGTTATTTATGCAGCAACATAGCTGTGCTTGTCCTGCACATGGGATGGGTCGTGGGATTGTAAACTGTGATAGGAATCCAGCCTCCTTTATGAGCCTGTCGTTACTCAGTACGTGCACAGCACTCTCTGAACAACAAAAATAGACATGGTGCCTACTGTTGGGTCTCAGAAATATCAGGACGGCCTTGGTAAGGGAGAAGCATGCCCATGTGACCTTGAACACAGCATAGTGCCCTTCCTCTGTTCTCCCCTTCCAGGCACAGAGCAGGAGCTGCTGCCAGAGGAACTCCCTTCCTCCCGCCCCGGGAGCGCTGCATTTTTTAGGGGCGCGGGCTGCGAGTGCTGGCGCGCCCTGAGGCCGGGAGGTGAGAGTGGGAGCTGGGTGCCCACACACGAGCGATTACAGCGGATTTTCCTTCGAACAGTGAGACAGGCATACGGCTCTCCCGGGGGAGGCTCTCCTTCGGCCTTGCAGCGCTGCCCTCCCGCGTTCCCCGCCGCTCAGCCCGGTACGGCCGGGCGGGCTGGCGGCGCGACCGGGACACACAGCCCCACCAGCCGGGCGGCAGCGAGGGGACTCCAGGGAGGGGAGGGCTGAGGGGGGCGGAGTGGCTCATCCCGCCGCCGTGCCCGGGGAGGGAGCCCCGACCCGCCGCCAAGCGCCGGGGAACGGTGCCGCCCCCGCAGCCTCCCGAGCAGCCAGGCACGTGCGTTCCCTCGGGAGCGCCGGCCCCTCCCGTGCGGGTGCAGAGCCAGGGCCCCGCAGCGCTCGGGCGGCCGGGCAGCGGGGCCGCCCACCCCCCCGCGGCGGGAGCGGAGTGCGGCGGCCCGGGGAGGGGGCGGGGAGGATGACTTCATGCCGCCGGAGCGCCGTGAATTTAGGAGCAGCAGCAGCTGCCGGCGGCGTCGGGATGTGGGGGTGAAGTGACAGCGGGAGCTGCTGCCAGCCGAGGAAGGAACAGCACCGGGCACCCGCAGAGCCCAGGGGCTCTGGGCCGCCACCAGCAGCCGCTGCGGGAGGGAGGGAGGAAGATGCGCTGAGCCGGTCGCTGAAAGGTGAGCGGGAGCTGCGGGCGCGGGGGCTGCGGCGCTGCCTGGCCAGGGGGAACGCTCTGGCCCGCCCGGCTGCCCAGCGCTGGCACGGGCTGGGGCTGTGCTGGCCCGCCGAGCTTCCTTCTCTTTCCCTCTCCTGCCTTCTCCCGCGGTTCCCTCCAAAACCGGCGAGGCTGCTCTCTCCGAAGCTCCACAGTGTTGCGTTTTATCTTTCGTTGCCAGGATGTGCGGTGGCCCCGTGCCAGCCCCCGCTGAGCGGCCCGGGCTGCTCCCGGTGCCCGTGTCAGAAGGGATGGCGCGGCCGAGGGGCATTTTGTCAGTGGCGCAGCACAGGACGGGGGCGAGGGCGGGAGCGCTGTGAGCACTGCGGCAGGTGCGGGACTGCGCCCCGGGCTCCCCCGGGCTCTCCTCGGCTCGATGTGCATTCCTCGAGTGACGGGTGATGGGGAAGACATCTTAGGGCAGAAGGATTTCAGGAGAACAGAAGCAAAAAAGGATGTCGTCTCATGTACAGACCTGCATTTGGAAGTCGCTTCACAGGAAACTAAAGAGTGTAGAAGTTGGAGAACCAGCCCTTACACCAAAATGGATTCTGTTGACTTTTTCGGAGAGTTGTGTGGTTTTTTTCTTTTTCCGTTTTTATCATTCAGCACAAGATTCGTGATAAACAAAATAGTAGCAAAATTCAGATGAATGTTTGTTATATGGAAGAATTAATGAGTTGCTCTTTCACCATATCATCTGTAGAACTGGAAAAAATAAGAGGGCATTCAAATTGTAGGTTGGCCGTTGACGTTGCTCATTGTTTGTGGTACGTACACAGGTCTCAACATCAAATCAAAAGTGTTTTTGAATTGAGTAGAAGAGAAAAAAATCTGCCCAGGCTGGTTTTTTTTTTTTTAATTTGTTCTCTAAGAAGAAGAGCTTGCCCTGAAGCAGATATGGCAGTACAGGAGGCTAGGGTTGGTGTGCAGAGGGAGATCATTAGAATAAGCACTATCTGCGGTTGTAATGGTTAATAGATCTATGTGGTTTGGAAATGAAAACAGTGAATGTCTCTGGGAAGTAAACTATTAATCTCTTCTTAATGAAAAAGGAAGCAGGGTACTGGAAGCTGAAGGGTATTTTATTCGATGTCAATTTACCTGTATGTTCATCTTAAAGGAACCCTACGTGTTCACAGAGAAGCTCAGACAGTTGTGGGATTCTTGGTTGAAGGCTCTGATCATGGTGCTAATGATAGAAGTAGTACTAAGGGAGGTAATGGAGTTGCTTGGTTTGTTGTCATTATTTCTGGGAAGATGTTTAAATACATGTACTTGCCTCAATAGTGTTGCTGGGTGTGCAGAAGACGAATGATGGCTACAGAGACAGAAAATGTGTATAAAAGACAATTGAGGCTTCACAAGGCTGAAACAAAGAGCGAGTGATGAATTGCAGTGTCAGAAATCAGTCCAACAAGCAAGTCTTGCCCTGAAGAACAGTCATTAACTATGACCCCGTATAGGCTTGTTGCTTTAAGCGCATCATGGCATATCCAATGCATGTATTTCAGGCTAGAAAAAAAATCTCATTTTGTCAATCCTGTATCTTTCATCTACCAGCATTTATTTTGTTCCTGTAAAACACTTGAAAGTGTTGGTTAGGACATTTCTACTGTTTTTTCCTTTCTAAAATAGAGCATGGCTGACTGTCTCAGTGGTTGAAATGTTGTAGTCATTGGCTGATTTCTTCTCTAATTGTGTGTTGTTGAAAAAAGAAACCATTTAGCTGGGTTCGGATGCTTCACATATTAGTCCACCCATTTGATATAAGCTGATTTCTTCACTGAATGGCCACCCGATCAATTGTTGCAAACACAGGGTAGTATGAGTACTCACTAATGTTGACAAAATATTATCCCAGTAAATTTAGCTCTTTGTGCTTCTTGGCAAACCTAAATAATATTTCAAAAGACTCGTAACATTTTTTAAAAACAACATGGTGTCAAGGATTAATTGGTGAAGAGCCATACTGCAAATTTGAATTACTTTTGTTTTTATCTTGTGTCCTCCAAAGGCAAATGGTGTAATGTGCATGTGTCCATAGGAAAAATATGTACTTAATTATCAATGTGAATTTAGTTAAATGGTGTAACTAGTGTAAATCCACTTCCTACGGATTTCTCTCCTAGAACTCTTCTTCCTCCTTCTGTTACTGTAACTTTCATAACTCTGCCAAGCAGAGAAAAGCATCTTTATTGTGGTTGATCTGGGGCAACAGCCCTGTTGACTGGAAGAACAGCCTAGTTGGCCAGCTGGTTGGTGCTAGACAGACTGGATAGCAGCTGAGATTTAGTTGCCTTTTCCTCAGAGGTTCTGCTGTTTTGGAACACTTCATCTGGGTTAGCTCTTCAAATTTGGAAGAGCTTAATTATCTTTGAGATTTCTAGGCCGCAAGTCAGCCTTTGAAACAGGAGGTTCATTTGCCCAGTTTTATGAGTGGGGGCCATATGGGTGTGTTTGCATAAAGCTTGTTTCCTTAGGAGAACAAACTGGAAAACCCTGTGACCTTGAATGCACTTGAAGAGGTTTTATTTCACTTGTCCTTTCCACGGGCTGAAATGGAACAATTCAGTTAAATATATTTTCTATTATTATGAGAATATTTAAAGCTTGTGTTTCTGAGTGCTATTTGAATTAACTGAAATAACCATATTTCAGAGTGAGCGTATAATTTTTCAGATATGTTGTTACTGGGCTTTTAGTTGGATTATTTTTTCAAGTTTAAGAATTCCTTGAAGAAAAGCTTGAGCAGGGCGTAAGGGGACAAATATTCAAATATGAACTTAGAACTGTGTACTTTAGCATGTACAAACAACAGTATTTCAACAGTAGTGGTACCATTTATTCTTTTGAAAAACCAATGCATTGACACTTTCCAAATTTACTTCTTGTGCATTTCTAGGAGAGAAGAAATTTCCATCTGAAAAATAAATGTCGGGCATAAACTGAAACTTTGTCTTCTATTATGCAGATGGATTTTATGTTGAACTAATTATTGTCAATAGAAGATCTTTATGTGAGTGCCCAGTCAACTGCAAAGGTAGTAATCATTAAGGAGAGCTTGATAAACTCTAAGATAAGAGTTTTATTCGTTTATAATATATTAGTGATGGGAACAAGACGGGCATTGATTATCTTTTTATCTTGAATTGGATGTAGTCAAGTAAGTCAGCACTTCACAACCCAGGTAACGAGCCCCTGAGTTTACTATGAAATATGGAAATAGAAGTGCAGAGTTTGCATATGCTTCTTGCAACAGCAGCCTGATTTAAGCCTTTCCCTTGAAGGAGATTGCATGTAACAGGAACACAAGCACGAATCCATTTATTTGTATTGCTTTCATGATGCATTGAGAGCTTAGCTTTGAGGAAGTCTTCATATTGTATAGTCTTATAAAATTACTCTATTAAGACAATATTATAAAACAAAACAATCTGATTGTACTAGAACTGTATGTTTCCAGTACATGTCCCAGTCTTTAAATATAATCTTATCAGAGGAGAAAATAACACAGAATGGACTCTCATAGGATAGTTGGTGCAAATGTCCCAGCCAGACCAAAAAATTTAGGGTTTTTTTCAATTTAATTCTTATGGTAGCACCAGTAAGGGTTTTGTCTTCCCTGACATACTGAAGATATGCTGCATTTCTGAACTGGCCGTGTTTCTGTGATTGTAAATTGATTCCAAGGTATCTCTGCCCTTCTCCCCTGGCTGAACCAAGTATAAAACATGAACTCTGAAGAAGAGCTGCAGTGGAAGAATTTCCGTGTTAGCTAGTGTGTAGTTTTCTCTAGCAGAATTTAGGTTGTTTTCTAACCTTTATTAAAGTGAATTAAAAAATTTTCTATATTGCTGTTCTTTGCCTTTACAGGATTCATAGGGAATTTGACCTAGCTTTTATAGCAAGTGCCTTGTCTCTGCAGTTATGCATCCTTTCTGCACTAATGTCCCAGTAATGTCCCAGTAATTCATCAAATGTGATAGGCAAATAGGTCTAATACCAAGATCCAATCTTAGTTTCTCTTACTTTTATTGCCTTTTGTGTCACATCTTTGTTATAGTACCATTCCAGAAGATCCAAAGGTATATCAAAGTTATCTTGGCAGCTGTTAGCTAGCCCGTAAAATGTGCTGCAGTTTTAATGAGATCATATAGATCTTAATATATCCATATAATTTTATATATTATATAATATATATATTTGCTAACTACTCACTCATTTGCCTTCTACCTCCTACAGAATTTCTACTTACACATATGGTGAGCACATAACTTTGGTGAAACGATCTCACCACCTGTTGTTTTAGAATAGCACAGATGCTTATTAATGGCCCTTCCATGATACTGTTTATAGTACATGTTAAACCTCACTTAAAATACTGTGGATCATATTGGTAAAGGATATTATTACTTCAGCAGCAGCCTTAAATTGGTTCCTGTTCAGCATCTTGACTTCACTTGCTGATTGTTAGTAGGTAGGAGAGAGGTAAACCTCACAAAAGAGTCAAAGCTGTGATGCTTATTAAGAGAGCTGTCATTGAATCCTTTACAAGTTGTTCTGTGAAAATGCTGCCGTTTGGATAGCTAATCAACCTGAAGAACTTCAAAAATCGTGAGCACACAGATTCTCTACATTCATAAGTCTCGAGTTCAGCTGATGATCAGGCCAAGGCTCAATAGCAGAGTTTTTGCACTTCAAAGCAAGGGAAAGTGATAACTACAGTACTTGAGCCTTGGCCAAGAGTGTCTCCTAATATATGAGATAGATATATATAGAGATATGTCTCTCTATATATAGATATATATAGAGATATATATATATTTTTCTTTTTTTAGTGGGAAAGTCAGTTTTAAACTGACTAAACTAAGTTTAAGTAAATAAATGTTCCACCAGCTCCTGGTTTTCTTTGTTCAATCTCATCAGTCACTTGGATTCTCACCTTTGCTTTCAAAAAATTTTGAGAGTTCTGTCTAATATGTCTGATCTGCAACTCTCTACATTTTTCTTTGAATTGTTTTTTTTATTTTTTTTGTCTAACCCAGTCAAAGTGGCAGTTAAAAATGTATTTCTCCTTTGAAATAATCTATCCACAGGTAGACCAAGAAAAATTCTTGACTAAAGTTAAATGACAGTTCACTTTAAGTTTGAAAGCACAGTCAGTATAAACAGAGTCTGCTGCTTTCAACCTTCCCATGGTGCTTGCTTGAGGCACAGAAATTTCTTGATATCTGCATGTTGCTAGTGAATTCCAAGAAAACACTATTATACACTGAAAAAATATAGAACGGAAAAAAGGAACAAAAGACGTGTCTCATTTAATTTAGCAAAAGCTCCTAGTAACTAGTAGGACAAGTGGCTTTGGACTTTTTGTGATTTTTTTTTTTTTTCAAAATATGAAATATATATGAAGAATTTACTTCTGTTCGTGTGGTACATGACAGATGGCACTGATTGTTTGTGTTTAGTATTGCAAATAAATTAAATTATAGCTGTTCACACTAGAACGGTGACTGTCAGATGCCTGTTCAAACTGTATAGGGTGGGTAAAAATCTCTTCTTATTCAATAGAAAAACTCTGTGGCATATGATAGATGTAGCCTGTGAGAATATAAATCTGCTATTAAAATGAGATGGCTGGCAAAATTCCAGTAAAGGATGCTTAGAGAAGTAATGAATAAATTAGATGGAGTAATCATCCTTTGATACAGTCTCCCAGTGTTTGGTGCTCAGCATTGATTAGGAGTTCCACGAGCATAAAGCAGTGTTTGCATTATTATGTTTAATTGCAGGAGGCATCATTTCCTCATTGCATGTTTGGTTGATCTGATTTCTGTTCACAGGCTCCACACTATCCTTTGGCAGTTATATGATTCAGTGCATGTGGAGTGTAAGGAAGTCTCTTTGTTTTCGCTTAAAATTTGTTACCTAATGGTTTAATAGGGACCTTTTTAATTGTCATGATGCGAGTAATGTTAAACAATTGTTTCCTTTTCAGTTTCTCAGGAGTCAAGTTTTCACATATTTCTGTCACATTCTTCTTCCTCAAGAACATCTTCCTCTGTTCACTCTTTCTGCATATATAGGCTGTTTCATATCTGATTCATTCTTTTGTCACTTTTTTGTATGCTTCCAGAAAATTTTATCTGCTGTGCGGTGGTCAGAATTTAAGAACTCTATTTAGTAGCATAATAATTTCTATTTATATCTCATTTCTTTTCCATTTTTTTCACTATGCATATTTTTCCAGTTACTAATTACTTTTTCAATTGGACTGATATCTTGTGCCCCTGTTAGGTTAGTTTTCATTGTAGGATCAATAAAATAATATGTTTGTATGACTGCAAGGAACTGATGCCATTAGCAAGAGACATAAAAGTTGATAGCTGGATATCAAAAATGAATATTTTAAATGTAAGAAAGAACAAAATACAGTGTGTGGCCTTAGAGAGCAACAGAGAATCAGTCATAAACCCTACCTTTGTTTTGTGTTACTCTTGTTTTAAAATTGTTGGATGATGGCAGCTTTACTGAGTTGAGCTAATGTTTGTGAGCTCAGACATAGCAAGCAAAAAATAAAAGAGAATAGGATTTGATAATGCATATAAGAATTGGAGCATGTGAAAATAATTCAGACTCTAAAAGGCAGGCATGATGTGAAACACTTTATTTAAAAAAAAAAAACCCCAAACCTAAAAATAGACTGCTGCATTTTAAGTAACTGTTATTTGTAAGGTCTCATGGAGTCAAAGCGTGATAGGAGATGTGAATGGAGTCTGTGCATAAATATAGAAGCTGTATGACTTGAGAGAGAGACGTAGCTTATCAAAATGGATTACAGCATGCCTCTAAAGCCTAAGGGAACTACAACGTTTTGTTAGTGAAATAAGCCCATTTTATTGTATATTTGTTTACATACAGGGTACTAATGTTTATAAACACCAAAACCTTTTCCAAGCAAAATATTTGTCTTGAATAGGGAGTTCCCCAAGTTATCCTGAATATCTAGAGGCTTTGTCCCCATGTGTTTATTTGCCTGCAGAGAGTTCAGGCAAACTTGGATGGCAGCAAGAATTGTACAATGCCACTGTCATTCACTTCTAAGTGACATTATGCAAAAATAATGCCAGCACTGCTACGTGTCCTTTTAAAGTCTAGGTTTTGTATCTGTACTTAATGTGGTACTACTAAGGCCTGGCTGGGGCAATGGCAATATTCTCTTCAATTTTACAAAATCAAAATCAATGATACATGGTGAAAAACAGGTGCAAAGCCTTCATGCATCCCCAACACGTGCACAAAGCGTCTCCGGAACAGATCAAGTTTGAATGGCTATTTATAGAAGATGAACATGATAGCCCTGTGCCCGGAGGAACACAGATGCTGGATAAGAAATTTAAGCATGTAACATCACTTCCTCGCTGATACTTTCGTATTCATTACACGTTCATGTGACAGTAGGCTTTTAATATAAGGTAATAATGGGGAATGATTTCATTAGCATTTAAGGAAGAAATTGCATGAAGGTGTTTTGCATGGAATGATGCATTAGCTAATTGTCACACTGGAAGATACTTTTCAGTTGTACACTCTGCACAGTTATGCAATTGCTGTGGAGACCAAAGAGCAAGGAGAAACATTTTTGCTATCCTCTTTTTTTCAGATACTGGAGAAATGCATTATTTATGTAGCACCTTTCATCATGGAAGATCTCAAAACATTTTTCAGCACTTCCATTTTCATTGGCAACATTTGGAAGTAAGGGATGAAAGCTGTTATTTAAACATTGTTTTCCCGCAGTTGTATAGCTGATAAGACTGCAGATCAGAGTTATTTATGCAAATCTCCAGAAAAAGGTACTGATTTCTGATGACTGCTGCAGCACGCTGAACCGTGCTATTTCCTTCCAAGCAGAAAATTCTCTTTCCTTTCACTTTTGTGCCTCATAGAAGCAATTTTTGAAATCCATTCATCCGTTACAGACTGCTGCTCTGCTTCTTAAGCAGTGTTTCCAGTGGGACAACACACTATGCAAATATATTTTGTGTAAGTGTATTAGGTTCTCCAAGTCCACTCTTTGCTAGCATTTCTCCTCTTCCATCCTCTTCTAGCATTCTTGGTCTGGCTAAGCTATGGATTGGTTCCCCTCTTGCAAGTTTTGCAAGCATTTTTTTTTTCTTTTACTGAATTTTTTAGTGTAAAATTTTTGAGTTTATAGTTGTGTCTCTCCTGGTAGTACAGTATTTCTTAACTACTGTCTTGAACGTTTATTTGGAGACTAACAGGTTGCATATCTTAAACAAATGCATATGATTTCTTAAGCAAACTACAAGGCAGAATTCTAGTAAGAAGAAAACTTTAGCACTGTTCTGGGGTCAGCATCCAAATGGCTGCCTATCTTCCTGTGGTGGTATGTTGCTTTAATTTCCTACTGCAGTGGGAGGGGAAAAAAGGTGACAAAAATGTTCCAAGTTTCCTCTGCTTTCCAGACTACATAATCTGAGTCAGTTGCTGAACACTGTGTATTCTTTGAGCCTAAGGCAGCACCTGAGCACCTCATTTTGGTGTCCAAGCATGTTTTTGTCAAGTAAGCTCTCCTATCCAGCTCCTTCTGAGAGGAGCAGTTGTCTTTGTGTTTAATAGGGATTCATTACACTTTCCTCTCAGGGCTGCTCTTCAGTATCATCTTTCATAATTCTTTTCTTGTATGAATTTTGGTAACAAGTTTCTGAGTTTGGGTTTGGGTTGTTTTTTTTCTTTTATGAAATGGCTATCAGCAGGATCAGAGTTGCAACCTTTGCTTTAAGTTAAACAATGTCTGTGAATACTTCTGGGGACTAGAACATTTTGATATATGACTGTTAAGCTGTTGCCAAGTATTTTTGTGCATTGTTGATGTGTGTCAACTTGTTCTTCTGAACAAGTCAAAACTTGGTCTGGGAATTAGTGTGGGTTAGATGCTATTTCCCAGTAGGGGATTTTAAGGTTGTTTAGAAAATAAATTTTCATATTAGAAGCCTCTTAGTTTACCTGACTCTTCTTTGATGTGGTTGCTGTTGAGGCAGACCAGATTTTTAGCTAATTTGACTGTCTTTTCTCTGTTCAAGCTGTTGAAAACAGTGGAAGCTTTCCTCTGGTATGTGTCTTTCAGCTGATATTCCTTCTGTGACACTCTTCTTGAACACTTACTTAATCATATCTGCCATTTCTTCTCTTGAAGAAATTTCAACTTCCCATCCCCCTTTCTGAAGTATTCCTGTTCTGCTCATAGAGCAGTAATTTCAGTGAAGTGTTCTAATTTATCTCTGTTCTCTGAATGCGTTTGAAAGCCTTGTCAAGGAAAGCAGAAATATTTTGGAGTAACGTGGTTTTCATAGTAACAGTTGTAGATACTTTCAGTAGTTTTACTTTCTACATATGTTTTTCTGTGTGTGATGTGAAATCCAAGGTAAGTCATAATTTAGCACTCTAATTTGGTTGATTCTTCCTATATAGTGCTAATTTATAAAATAATTATCATTCTGATAACAGTGGCCAAAATATTAGACTTTTATTTTGTCACCAAGGGTCCTCTCTTTTAAGAGATTCTTGTGTAAGAAAGGACATAGATGTGGGCAGGTTGGAAAGAAGTTAGATAGGAGTTAAATGTCACCACAAGAATGGGAGGGTGGATCTAGTGTGTGTCTTTCTGCATAAGTCAGATATAAGAACTAAAAACTTAATTGTATACTCATACTAATGTTGATATGGCAGTTGTTTGTCCAGTGGCTGAGTTTTTCCCTCCTCCTCCATATAAAGTGCCATCTCTGTGGAACTAACGAGTGTGAGACCAACATGAATGAGAGAGTAATTGCTTTTACAAAGATCAGTAATAGCAAAATTTGAGTAACTTGAAGTAAAGGTAGCCGTGATCTCTACTCTGAGCTTTTCCTTTCCTGCATATGTGTGTATTTTGGTATTAGCTAAGGGATTCTACCTTATAGTTTGGGTATAAAGACTTCTTAAAAACTAAGGAACAAAGGCTTCTGTGTTGAGGTTTTTATTTTGTCTTTCTCATAGGTTCATGTTCTTCTCTCCAACTAGCCAGCTCACTGAAAGCCAAAATCTTACACTGGGCTTGAAGGCTCTTTATATCTAACTTGATGTATCACTAAATGAGAAAGTATTCAGGAAAGCTTGAAAAGATTCAGTAGGATTAAATGGTGAAGCAAAGGGTTTATTCCATGCAGGAGCAGCCTTTGAAAGCTAAAAACAGCTAAAGAAAGAGTCATTAATTGTGGGAAGTTAACATGTAAAATGGGAATCAGAAAAGAAGATTTTTCAAATCCTTTCAGCTACTGAAAGCGTTGAATCAGAGGTCTTGAGTTTACAAGTGATCAAGTAGAATAGAGGCCTATTAGGAATAAAGAAAAATTGTTGAAGTGGCTGTTATTTACCTGCCCATAATCAGCTGTATGTTAAAAGAATCTGTTTTCTTCTACCCTTGAGCGTGGTTTTAGCCATATTTGACCAGAATTTTTGATTATTTAAGGTGGCATGGATGACATCTGAGAGTGAGAAATAGTTGAAGTCAGTATCCATGTATCCATCTTCTATAAATAAAGAAGATTGCATGCAAGGCCTTGCTGAATGCTGGCTTGTCTGTTAACTGAAAGGCCTAACTATTCATAAGTTAATTCGAGCTTTATTCCTTCAAGTACTTGATTGCTCAAAAGCTAACCAAAGCAGAACACAGGTTACTTTGTCTTTGTATTTCTCTTTCCATATTTACTGTTGCTTCCAGAGCTTCATGTAAAACTTGATGAAAACACATTCTGGGTTTTGTAATCATTTACTTGGTTTCACCTGGGAAATCTGCACACAACTGTATCTGACAATAACCAGTTACTCCTGCAGGATCCTTTGTTGTCCTCTGGAAATCCTTTTGTCTCTGAACCCAAGAGGAATAAACCAAGATTGGAATAAGCTCTAAAATGCCAAGCTGAGTGCCTCACCATCTGCACTTGGATAATCCACAGCACACTTACTTGGACTGTGCACAATGTGCATGTTCTTTCCATGGAAACTGGAATGATGATGCGGAGAATGGGAATGCCTAGGTCTCATCCTGACATTTAATCATGACAAGTCTGCAAGTACTTGTGAAATATGCAACTTTAACATAACCAGAATCTCTTTTTTGGTCTAACTGACTGGCTGTGTTTTGCTGCTTTTTCTACAGGTAAGAATTTATTTTTTTTTAATTTCTTCTCATTTTAGAAGTGACAAAAGCTACTCTGTTGTCTGCACTGAGCAATACCTCAACCCCTTTTATTTACTGGAGCAGCCCCAGCAGGATCTATCAGGCAGTATATGGTTTAGCTCTAGTTTTGTGCTGAAAACACCTGTTTTGACAAGTAATTTTTATTTCCACAACTGCTTGGAAGAGAAGGTGCTTGGTGCTTTCCCATTTATCTGAAGCTGAAGTAAAAATACATATTTACACGTGAGGCTTGTCTCAACATGTAAGCTTTCTGCCAGGTGCTTTGAGGGAGCTAAAATTGTGTTACTTCAAATAACCCATTTCAGAAAGAAAGTGGTTAACCAAATTGTCATCTATAGTCTTTACTACTTGAAGTGCCTTCTTGAAAAGATACTTCATCTCATAGCTGAAATACTTTTGACTCCTTCCTCAAGCTTCCTAGGAGAAGACATAGACAAGAAAGGGTTTTTATCTTCAAGGGAGATTTTTCTACAAGCCTTTGATGAAATCCATTTTTTTCTGTGGAACTTTTGTGGAATCCTTCTCATCTTCAAATGGCATCTGTGACCAGTTTTCTAGTCTGTTTCTCTTACTGTGTGTATATAAGCTACCAAAAAGAGTGGAATTTATTTGTCCCACATTGTTGGGTACAACTTGCATATAAAAACCAAGTGTCACTCAAATTTAATTTAAACTGTTCACCATTCCTTCTTCAATGCTTCTGTACTCTTCACTCAAGTATTTTGGAATACCAAGGAAATTGCAGGAGTCAGAAGAAAGCTTATATAATATCTTTTATAAAAAAATAAAAACGTAATGAGTTAGTTACCAAAGTTTATTGATCTGATGAATCCCAGGCAAAACAGTAGAAAAAACTATATAACTTTGCATGTGTAGCTTTAAAGCACAGGATTATAATTAATGCAAGTCACTGATAATGAAAAAAAGATCCTGTCAAGGAGACCTTGACATATTTTGAAGGTTACAAGTTTGACTGAAAGTAATAGGCTTAATAGTGTATCTTACTCGGTGAAAACTGTAATACTATTTCGCATATGCCAGGCAAACACATATTTCATGTACACAGTTTCAGCATCGTTCAACATACCTATGTCTTACACTCTGCAGCTTTTTTGTCATATATGTGTGATGAATGACTTCCCAAAAAGTTCGTGGTGGTGTTTGGATCAGTACTGGCCCAGACTGTAAACAGCTGCTTCAGTGTTCACTGTGAAAAGATTCCTAAAAGATGGAATAGTTAAGAGTCTTATCTCTTCAGAAAATACCAACAGGTATCTGTTTGAAGGGGAAGATCTGCTTTTCCCTGTCTTGCTCTGTCTCTGCACTGGTTTGCAGTATTGCGAAGTGTGTTCCCTTACCTTTCAGTCTCCTCCCTGGCCTCCCTCTATACCAAGAAATAAAAGCAAGAGGGAAATTTTTCCTGCAACAGAAAGTAAAAACAGAATTACGAAGTGATCTAAAGAGCCATGGATATCTGGAGAGCTACGTAATTTCATACAGCTTCCATTTTTTACCAATGGAAAAAATTATTTTCCTGTTGATAACTTACCTTCTCTTAAAATAAAACTCTGAAACCAAGGACATGTAAACTAAGTTTACTTGTTCAAAAGTGTTGGTAGTCAGAATGTTTAAATATAGCAAATTTGTCAACAGTACCTTAAAATACCTTTATAAGGCTCACTAAGCATGTTTGTTAGATGAATTCAAAGGCAGCACAAAGCAGATTGAGTTTTCCCAGACCATCTAAAAGACCTGCATGACTAGTGCTTTTTTGACTGTTTACATGTAATGCATCTACAGTCCTGTTCATTGCAAATTTATGTATGAAATCCACAAAAATGATCACTTTATTGCTGGAAAGCTATCAAACTGTTGAAACACTGAAACTGGGCATTTCTGTTTCTTTCCATATGACTCATCACTTTGTTTGCCTCCTTTAAATGTTTTACACCCCATTAATTCCTCATCATTACTTTGTGTGTTTGGTTCTTTCTACTTTGTTTGTACGGAACAATACGAACTTTGTTTTATTTGTCTTTTTGTGTTTTAAACTTTGGTACAGGCTGTTCTCCATTAGAGTGCCCTGTTCCATCTACAACAGAGTAACATTCTCCCAGACGTCAGCATGTTGCCTGAAAATCGAGAGGGCAGCTTAATGTCCCATTATCTTTCCTACTCCTCTTGTAGTAGATACAATGAAGACTTGACTGCTGTGAAAGCAGAGGACTGCCAGCTGTGCTATATCCATGTTATCTAGTAGTGTGAAGAAAACCTCTTGTATCAGTTGCAGTCAGAGGATGCTGACTGGGTCTTTCAGATTAATTATTGAAAATGACATGAGAAACACAAGATGAAGAAATGCAAAAAAAAAAAAAAGGCTCACTAATTATAATGAGTAAGATAAGTAAGGTCTTTTGAGGAATCTCAGAGAAGCAGCTTTAAAAAAAACACACCAAAAAGCAATTAAAAAAAAAAGCCCGCACCCAAACCTTCCTAATTTATAAATTACTTGTTTTTCAGTTTTCTAGCCAGAACACCGTATGAGAGTTGCCTTTGCAGAATCCTTTGTCTTTACTCTCTAGTAGTTCCAGATCACTCTGTGCCTGTACTCCTCCCCTTTCTTTTTGTTTTCTCTCAAAGGACAAATCTGAAGGTCAACTCTGGGCTCCGATCATATGTCTGAGTGATTGTTTCTAACTATACATCTACTTCTTTCTTTCCTAGCTTCTTTTACAAATTCATAGTTTAAAAACAAAGGCTTTAAAAGTTCATAATTGCAGTATATGAGGAAATTTCTCTACAAAAATGCCTTATTAAGTATTTTTTCCAGATGCTGCTAACAGATACAATTTCTTACTACTTTTTTATTTTACAACATCAACATTTTTTTAAAAAATAAAATCTTATTTCAATGCCTGCTTGACCTCTATGTTCTGAAGGCTTTCTTGTGGGCTAGTTTGTAGTGGAGATTGTTCTGCCTCATGTAGTATGCTACCCAACTTGCAGGTAAGATATATATGTAAGACTTTATTAGATAGAATATATATATGTGTTAGAAGCAAACTATATAGCAGCCTTTTGGCTATCATCAAGCTCAAGGCCAGAGAATGTGTGTTCTTGCGAGTTTAGGAGTTAAGTATGCAAATCCTCATCTTCTCTTGAGAAATTAAATATTTTTGACTGTATAGCTAGAATCTGATGAGAATTCAGCCAGCAAAAATTCTCCAGTAAAGTTAATTAAAGCTGGTATCCTGAGAACACTTTACATTAATTTTGTATCAGATTATACTTCTACTTTCTGCAACCTTAATTAATCAAATCTTTATGGTTACTCAATCTATAGCACTGTTTGGGGCTTAAAAATATCAAGGGTTGTGTTCCTAATTGAATATTGGTATATGGGGAGTGGAGGGGCAGAAAGATATTGGTCCCCTTTTCCAAGGGGGAGTAGACTCTGAGCAGAAGGAAGAGTTAAGAGGAAAAGGGCAGCTGGTCCTTCAGGACAAGAAATGGCAGCAGAAGGCAGGCAGCAAAGTAATTAACAGGTCTTTCTCCAGAAGAGTAGGTGGCCTTTACTGTGCCTAATTACAGACTGTAATTTAAAACATGCTGTCTTGTTCTCACAGTTGGGTCTTTCAGTGCTGGTTCATGCAGGCAGTCTGCTGAAGTCTCACGCCTCTAAGCAGGTAGGCAGGTAGTCTTTGCCTGAGACCAGCTGAAAAGACAGATTGCTTGTGAAGAGTTAGAAGTCTCACTCTTTGTGGACTGCTGTTATAGTTTAATCCCTTGTATATTAATGGCTTTGGCCTCTAATGTTAGTGTTTTACATTGTACCAGGATGCAAAGGAGTATCCACTTTAGTCTAAGTCTGGCCTCCAGTAAGTAGAAAGCTAAAATCTGATTTTACAAACTCTATGCAGATGTGTGACTAAAAGGAAAATATTTAGTTACTTGTACTGTATATCAGAAACAAGCAAGTTTAGAGTAGGCCATCCTAATGTCAGGAAATTGTCTTGCCAAGACTCAGTTGAGTGGATCAGTCGAGGACTGTATTTCACCTGTGACATGTTGATAGAAACAACATTTACACTTGCTAATTGTGGATTAAACAATGTTTCTGACAACCAGTAACCTTCACTTTTACAGTGCTTCCAGTGAGACTGGGTTCTTGAGACAAGAAAATATCTAGGAACTACATGTACCTTTTAGGAGACTGAATTCAAAACTCTAATCTTTCCTATTTTACTTAAAAATGATAAGCATCCAGAACTGCTAGCCAGACTCTTTGTATCTGCTAATTGTCTGTCTCACCTAAGGCTGTTTTAAGATCTGATAACTAGAACTTTCTGATCCTAAACTTGCTATGAATGAGGCAGCAGTGTGCCATCACAGTCATTTGGACCACTGCTACAAAAGGGATATATTGACATGCCAACTCAAGTTTAGTGGAAGCTGCAAAAAGCGCTGGAGGCTGGAGCACATGATGTACAAGCAGGGACCATGGGAACTGGGTTTGTTCAGTATGGAGAAGACACTACAAGGAGATTTGATTTAACAGCACTACCTGAGGAGGGATTATGGAGATGATGTAGACTTGTCTTGGAGGTCTCCAACAAAAGCATAAGTGGCAGTGGTCACAAGTTGCAAATTCCAACTACATGAAAGGAAAATCTTTCACTTAAAAAATGGTTTAGCATTGGTACAGGTCATCAAAATGCCTGAGGAACCTCCAGCCCTGGAGATACTAAAAATTCATCTGAAGTTCCTGAGCAACCAGACAGTAGTTTGAGGTTAGCCTAGCATTGAGCAAGTGGTTGTTGGACTTGATGGCCTCCAGATATCCCTTCCAGACAAAGTATTTCTGGGATTCAAAGAGACCTGGTGATCTACTAGATGTGCCCGTACAGATCTTTCAATCCTGACTCTGAGTGTAACTCAAAAACCTTCTATGTGGAGATAGGAAAGAAGTGAATCTCACTGCTCATTTTCCACATAATGAAGGAGGAGGAGACCTGGAATCCAGACTGTCCTCAGTCTCAAGAAACCCAAACCCATGTCCAAGTGGAGGACAGAACCACCAGTATAAAAGGTATGTTGAAACTGATTTATCATGTACAAGCACAACTCTTGTTTTCCTTCTGATCCCATGCCTTTTTGTGGACAAGAGGATGCCTGACTTTTTAGTCTTGTGATCTGTGTGCTGAAGACCGGGAAACCTCCACTTCTGGATCATGCTCCTTGCATCAAGTGTGTTGGTTTTAATTGACTCTGGAATAAAACATATGAGCAGTTCTGGAAGTCCTCTTAGCTCTCAGTATTGTGTAAGACAGTCTTTTCTGTCACACAGTGCTTGTTTCACAGGAATAAGCTGACCTAAGATCATGCAAGAGACAGCTTCAGTTACACCTGCCCCAGAGAGTGTCCAAATGCAGCAGAGCAATGCTCAAGTGCCAAGGTGATATGGGTCTCAAACTTCTGCATATGGAATAGAGCAATGGCAAGCTACTTTTCTCCTGAACCTGTAAGACTTGACCACAGTCTTTTTTGTGAAGAGTTTATTTCTGTTTTCCATATGCTGCCACATGAAGTAAAAATCTCACTAAGACAATGAGATGCAAACCAAATAAGCAATTCCATATTTAGGTATTAATGAGTTTGCTGTTGTTTAATGTACCTCACTCTGGTGCAGAAAGACACAGATATGTGACAACAGGCATTGCAAACTAAATTTATCCTTGTATAAAACCCACCCACATAGAAGATATTCAAGAATAGCTTCATCACATGCCGAAATCTGTGAAACATAAAGCAACTCTGGGAAGTAAAGTAATTTAAATTAATAATGGTGTATCATTCATATTGTGCTGGGGGGATGACACAAGAAACAACAGAAACCAAGAAAAAGGTGTAGAAGTTCAGGGCTTTTTTGGGAAGTTTTTTTTGGTTTGGGGGTTTTTTTGGCTTGTTTGTTGTTTTTTTTTTCATTGTGAATATTGGCAACATTATTCTAGGAGACCTTGTAGACTCCTCTCCTGAAGTGTATTCACTTTTAACAACTCCCAAAGTCTTTCTGCACAGACCTGTTTAGGAAAATTAGTGAAAAATACTCATTCTGAGTAGAGAAAACACTTCTGATTCTCAGAAAAAAAATACATTTGCTGGTAATGTTGCTGGTGTCGTAACATGAAGTAATTGCTTTATATAGAGCACAGAGTTTTTTTGTCTATTCATGATGCACTATTATAGTTTATACTTTGTTTTTACCTATATATAATTCTTGCTTTCTTATAACAAAACTATCATAGGGTTGTAGCTCCTAAAATCTGTACTGATCTATTTGGTGTTAACCATGATCAGCACAATATTTTTGAGACTTCTTTACATCAAATAGAAATAGGCTTATGACATAGCATGGCTCTGTGTGTTTTAAGGAAAAAGATATTTGACCTTATAACAGTATACTGAGAGTAATTGATGAACACACGTGAGCTGACTTGAAGCTGCTTATTCTTCTAGATATACCTCATCAGGCTTTTGTTTCTAAGAACCTTCTCCTTATCTAGCACCAGGCATGGTTCTGTCTCTGCAGCTTCTCTGCGCTATTATTGTTTTGGAGTGCCCAAGATTAGTAGAAAGAATGCAGAAGAAGGAACATACTATGAAGCTGAACAGAGCAAAAATCTGAGTCATATGGTTTCGCTCTGAAATACTTGATTGTTTATTGTTGAAACATCTGAAGGACATAATGCTGTGCAGCTTCATAAAAACTTTATGCAGTAACATTAGAACTCATTGGAGTCTTTGATTACACGCTTAATCATCAGACTAAAACCTCTTGCCTTTGTTGGCAGTGTAATGACAAGCTGTATTTAATCAAATTACATGTGGTGGTTAGTTTTCTTTAGCTTATCTGGTTTTTTTTTCATGTGGTGGTCTCTCTGGTTTTTTTTTCTTCAAATTGTCATTTAACTGGAAAGTTTACTGAAAATGTTTCAACTAAACTTATTGGGTAAGAGGCATTTGTTTGGTCTTGTGTGTGGTGAGTGGAAGAGGTGTTCCTGTGTTTTTCCTGGGAGTGTGGGGACTTTGTTTGTTTTTTAAAAATAAACAACCCCCCTTCTTTCTGCTTATATGAAGTGAATATGGTGAATACCTTTTTCTGTGCTATTGTTTTTGTCATGACGATGGCATAGCACCTAATTTATTCTTGCCTTCAAATAATATCCTCTTTCAGTTGTCAGACTCAGAGAATCCATATACCTTTACACATTCTCAGCAGTCCAGTTGTATGTTTTTTAAGAAAATGAAAAAAATCCTTCTGTATTTATTTTTTGTGGGGAGAATTTGATTAAGTTTGGTTTTACTTTCTGTTGAACCCACTAGCTTTTGTAGTCCCTTAAATAGTATCCTGAGGTAGGTCAAACAAAAGGATAATTTACTGTAAAATAGCCTTAATTAACCTAAGAATCATCATATTATGTAATGTGATATATGTGGAGTTTCAGGCAAATAACCAAATTCCCTTTGTCTTTACACATAAGTTTGCCTCATTTGGCATACAACTCAAATGGCTAAAAGATTTGTACTGATTCCCAAAAAAACATCTTGTCACATGTAGATTGCTGCTGTCTGGTTAAAAATGTGTTATTCTAGTAATGACAACATGCAAAATAGCTCTGTGGAAAGGAGTGGACACATGTCAAGACATGTAGATTCAGCAGTGCTTCACACAGGAATCAGTTATCCAGGGTTCGTGAATCTTCATCCAGAGGTCACCTCTGGGGAAATAGTTTTCTATTTCAGTTAACCTTCCAGATTCTTGATTATTTTTTTTAAATTTTTCAGGGCTTTGCATGTTTAAACTTTAATTCATTCATGGCTGGGCTTCGCGAACAAAGATTTGGGAAGGGCTCTACCCACGTTTGTTACAAGCACGCTGGTGGCTAAAAAGGCCAATACGAGATAGACAAGTCCGGTTGCAAAAGGCACAGCAGAAAGACTCCTTAGGTGGTATATTCTGCAAGACATCATTCTTTCTGCGTTGTCTTTTCTCCTCGAGTGATCCTGCGTGCTTTCTCAAAAGCGTCAGCAGTGTTATAGATGGTGTGTCTCCAAGCCTTCCGATTGGAGGCCAGAGTAGACCAGTTATGGTGATCAATATGGCCAAGGCTGAGATGTTGTTTTAGGGAGTCCTTGTATCTTTTCTTCAGGGCTCCTCTCATGCGGCAGCCAGTGGCACGGTCACCATAAAGCAAGATCTTACGGTGGTCCTTCATCCTTGAGACGTGCCCTGCCCAGCACAGCTGTGTTCTCAGCAGCATAGCCTCAATACTCGTAACTTCTGCTTGTTCTCGAATATTTCATAGTTAATGATATAAATGTTTTTGAATGTTGTTGATTTTAATATTTAAGTGTTAATGTTTGAATAATCCCCGTTGGGGGTTGAGCAAGAAAAGTGGCAAAATACAAAAGGGAGGAAATACTGCTTGATTCTGAAAGTCATACTTTAAAGATATTCCTGACAAAGCGTTAACAATCAAGTTGCTTAGGGGAAGGAGGAGCATTTTGGAAAGAAAGATTTAAAACAGAAAGACTTGGAGGCTGAGCATCGTATAGTTAAGATGAGTCTTATGTGAATGTTGTTTCATTCAGACTGATGAAAAGCTTTTCTGGACTGAAGATGCATCTTCCCATTTTTAGTTTGGCTCTGATTTCATTGGCGTCTGATGAAAACAAATATGGCATGTTATCTGCTGTGCAAATATCAGTGCTATTTGTTTGAAAATACTGGTGCTGTTTTTATTGGATCATGAGGAGCCTATAGGTATAACGTATGTAGTAGCAGTGGAAAATTTTGTTAATGGGAAGGGTAAAAAAGATCAGTTTTGATGGTTGGGATGGCAAATTTCAAATATATTGCACTAAAAGTTAAAATTAACTTACCTAAAGGTTGCCTTTAGTGAAGCTAAAGGTTGCACGTTTAGTGAAGCTTTTAATCCAGGTGTAAATAGTCGTGTTAGAAAATGTGGGCATTAATTGCTTGGTAGTAAAAGGAAAAATGTTGGTTGTCTTCTCCTCCCAGCAATTTCTTCCCTTAATTTTTTTTTACAGTATGGATGGATTTCTGACTTAGCTGAAATCTACATGGGTTTTTTTTTCATCAAATTTTGGTCTTGAAGTTTGCGTTCTTCAAATTTCATGGGTGGTGTCCTACTTTTCAATGTTACGATAAGTCAAATTTTCAGAAGTGGTAAGAGGCTTGTGTTTGCTAGTTGATTGGTTCATAATAATTTCTGAAGCATGTATTCCTTTGTAGTATCTTATGTTGGTCACCTGAAACTGAGAATACAACTGTCTATATACTGTAATTATTCACCCAAACTTGGCATATGGGCAAGCGTCTTCTTTTTACCTATCGTTTTTGTACAGTATTTACTTTATAAACAAGCTAATCGATGCTTGGAACAAATCTACAAACAAACATGTCAACTCTTGCAAGGTGCTTGCATTCTTGGCAGTTCTTGCTTCTCTGAGAGGCATTAGTTCAACTGAATAATATGATGTGATCTTGAAAAATACTTGTAATTTTGTTTCTATAATGAATGCTTTTGGAAGTAGTCTGTAAGGTTGAAAAGGTGGTATGTATGCCTCTTCTACCTTTCTTGGTACAGAAACCAAAAAATGTCAAACCTAATCTTGTGTAAAGTTACCTAAAATAACATAGAAAAGATTCCTTGTCATCTCTCGTGTAAAACAGGGGCTGTAGTCTTGGGGAAGAACACATTGCTTCTGGTGTCCATGAAAGTCATGACTACGGAGATCATGATCTTTGAAAGCACTGAGTTTTTCTTGGTCTGTGATAGTATAGGCTGGTGAGTAGAGAATAGCGCCTTATCTATCTTGTGGTGTTAACATGCTTACCACATAGCCTTTGCTTGGAAAGAGACTGCCTCCCATCAGCTGCGAGATACCAGGGATGAGATCCTCACGTGTTTGTGATTTCTCAGTCTTAAGTGAAAGAAAGAGACAGAAGGGCCGTCTCAGCAGTTAGTGGAGTTTAAGGAAGACACTGGAAAGCACAGTAAGTGCTTCTGATGGTCATTTATAGCCACTTACTGTCTTCTGACAGATATGAATTCTGTTGGTGGGTAGGTGTTGGCGGTGAGGTGGCTGCAGGGGCAGCCTCTGTGAGGAGAGGCCAGGACTGCCCTATGCTGGACTCACACAGATCAAGTCAGTTCCATGGACCTACTGCAGGGCACAGCTGAGCCCCTCAGCCAGGATGGTGGTATCTCTGGGAAAACATATTTAAGCAAGGAAATAAAAAAATCTACACAGGTAGAGGAGAGAGAAACAAAGATACTGAGGTGCAGCAGAGGGAACACAAAGATTGAAGGAGGAGGAAGAGGAGATGGTGCTCCAGGCAGTGGAGCTGAGATTCCACTGCAGCCTGTCGAGGAGACCACATTGGAGTAGGTATTTGCCCACCAGAGTGTGCCACACCAGAGCTCCTTGATGTTTCTTGAGAGAACTCGGGCCCATGCTGAAGCCTGTGGCAAGAGCCCACGGAAAGGACCAGTGCTGGAGCAGGTGAAAAGTGTAAGGAGGAAGGAGCAGCAGAGGGGAAGCTGTTATGGATTGATGTGATTGCATATTCCCACTCCCCATCCTGCCTGGGCTGCTGGGCAATAGGGAGCAGGTAGAGCAGCCAGGAACTAGAAGTAAAGCTGAGGCTGGGCAAAGTCAGTGGCAGGGAAGGGTAGCAGACTGGTATGGAGGGAAGGTGTTCTTTTAACTTGTCTTTGTTTCTCACTATCCAAACCTATTTTAATTGGCAGTAAGTTAGTTTTCCCTTTTGCTGGTGCTGATAGTTATTAACACATCCTCCTATTTTTATCTCAACCCACTGGCTCTTTCACACTTTCATCTTATTTTCTCCCTTGTCCTGTTGAGGGGCAATAAGAGAGCAGCTGGGTGGGCATTTGGCAGTCATCCAAGGTCAACCCACCACAGGTGGTTCTTAAAAGTAATTACTTTACAAATGGACAAAGATTTGGGATGTAAAGCAGTTGTTTTACAGCTTATAGAAAATCTACTAAGTTTACAGACTCTATGGGTAAGTATGTCTAAATGAAAGTAGTTATGCAAATGGATGAATATTTAATGATACCCATCTTGGCAGGTATACATACGTATATTTACATGGATGGATAAGGTCATTTTCCAAGTTCCCTGACCCTGAACACTCACGCTGTTGTATAGGAACATACCTGGTTTCTACTGATTTGGTCTAGTGTTATGATCCTTCACATATTTTTCTAGGTGCAAAGGTGGACAGTTCTAGTTGGATGGGGTAGAGTCTTACGGCTAGCTATCAGCATCCCAAGATCTTTGCCAAGATTTGCCTATAAAATAAGTCTCTTCTCTGTCAGGAGGAACTTCGTGTTTAATTGTTTCTTCCTGCTCAGTCTTAGAGTCCATTTGGGTTTGTTTTCATGCACTTTCTTACCGTGCTCTGCTTATATGTCTTTTCACTGGTTCTCAGTAACTTAATTATTTTACTCCCTTTATTGTTAAAGTTTAGCTTTTACTTGAACAAAGCACCTCTGTAGTGACTATAAGATGTGTGTGTATGTGTGTTTTCAGCAATGTTTTTATATAGTTATCTTCTTCCTGAGATCATACGTGCAGCTTACTTTTTATGGGAAAAATGGTATCCAAGAACTCGCATCTATGGGTGATTCTTACTCTTGAGAGGTTTTTTTCCTTTGCCAGGATTTAAGAATTGGAAGTCTTAAGAAATATTCTCCCCACATATGCATTCTGTAAGCGGACAGCTGGTACTTCTTTTCCTTATCCACAATATACCAGCAGGTAGAAAAAAGGAGGGAATCTGATTTGCTTGGCCTCAGAGCTCAGGTAAGCTATTCAAGTGAAGAAGTACTTTTGTAGTCTAAGAACATGAATTTCTCTCAGGAATTCTTAAGTTCTCCCGTTTCTGCTCATACCTGTGTTTTATGCTCATATCCAGAAAACATATCTTATACTTTGTTGCGTTTTATTTGTTTTATGCATGTGGGAAGAACTGTATGTTCAGATTCTTCTTAGGCTCTTCTAATATTAGTGCTCAGCAACTTCTGTGAAAGTTGGAAGGTAGACTTCAGAACTTGAGCTGCAGGAAATAAGTGTACATTTGTTTGGTTAACTTTTCTTGGCATGAATATAAAACATGTACTGTATGTGGGTTTTAATAGGCCATCTCTTAAAATGGTTGGACAATTTTTATGGTTGGCTGAAATCAATGAGCTCTGTGAGAGTCCAGAAAATCCTACTTTGTTTGTATGCTTCCACCACTGACTCTTGTAAGTTGTCCACCCTGTTATCTTCCTCCATTTGATCCTTTCTTCTTGTAGATGAAGACTTGGTACATTAGAGGGATAAGAATTAAGTATTTGAGCTTTAGTTTTGCTTGAAATTGGGGACAAGAGTAATATTTCAAAATATCACATTCAAATATCTAACTAACACTGATTTTAAGTAGCTGTGGTTTGCAGAGCCTGTATCTTCCTCAATTGCTGTAGGGTATTGTGTTTGTCAGGGTACCTGGGTTTGCGTCTAGAAACGCATCTTAAATCTGAGTGTCATGGACAGATTGTGTAATGCAGCACAGTTGCTAATTAAATATTAGTCTATGCAAGGCATTTACTTTTTCAGTTTCCATCTAGTTCCAGCATGTGGAAATCTGTCAGGACAGTTCTCTAAAGTGCATAGTTTTCAATCCAAAGTTTACAAAATGATCCTAGGTCAAAAAGGATTATTTAGCAAGAAGGGTTGTTTGTTTTACTTTTTTCCTCTTTGCTTAGTTAGATTCTGTTTTAAACATGGAAAAGAGGTCAGTAAGGTTCCTATCTTCAAGCATATTATGGCAAATGTGAGGCTTTTTTTTTGTCTAAGTTAGAAATTATTTGGCCTGTCTTCTAAATGCCCATAAATACTGCAAAATATAAAATGTAAACTGCACATAAGAAAGGATTTCATCATAATAAAGATTTCTTTATTAATGCTTTCCTCTCCTCCGCCTGATCCTGTGTCATTTTTCAAGCTGGTTTCTTGCCATAAAGGAGATCCTTCCAAGTGTTGCTGCTCTTCAAGTTTTGATCTCTTTGCTTTCAAAACGGTATTGTTATAGATCTGAGTCTGAGCTGTACTACTTATGTGGTTTTAAAGGATATGCATCACTCTGTGAGAGTCACACTCACTAAACCTTGCTGAATCATATTCTTGGATAGCTTGGCTATTATGCATGTATGCAGTTACGCATATGAATATGGAAAATTATCCCTTTATAGCACCTCATGCATTTGGTTTTGAGAAGCCCCTACCTCTGCCTACCACACTCTACTCTGTTTAAGAAAAAGTCATCTTTAAGACTTCAGATCTTGCAAACAGTATGAAATTGCTGCTATCTTCGCCCTCATCCTTTAAAAGACTGCAGGTGGACTTGCCTCTGCAAGGGCCTTAATTTAAACCTTGGTCTTATTTTCTCTGGGTCTGGCAAACATGCTTCTTCTCTCTACCTCAATTCTGGACTGACGCACTGCTCTCTATAGACGCAACTGCTGCCGAACATGCTAAGGTGAACAAGAGAAAGGAATACGAGGTAAAATATTTCCTTTCATTAAAATGTTTTGTACTGTTAGATCTCTTTCCTTTGATCCCTCAGCCTGATGCATTGTAAGGCATTTGGCCCTCTGGGATTGATCAATGCTTTATTAAGAACCCTTTGTTTATGTTGCTCTACATATTTTTACAGAAATTAATTAGCTTAAGATTTCCAAATAGGACAGCTCTAAGAAAACAAAACATATTGGTCCACCCTTGCAGCAGCAGCACTAGAAGGTTGTAAAAAGATAAATCCTGTTTGAGGCTGGAAAAACTGAAGGTTTCACAAGAGAGTTTCTCAAGGGCTACTTGAGTGTACCTCAAAAAACAAAAACAGACCCAGTTTTGTGGCATCTGTAATGTGATTTTAAAAATTTTCAACCTTGTCCTAAAGAATTCTAATATCAGCTTATTTGATAATGAATTGCAATACAGAATACTTGCATATACATTCCTTCTGTTAAGATGAATGAATTTATAATAGACTTAATATAAAGAGGGTTCATTTTCCCTGCATGTTGACATATTTAATAGAGAGGTGGGTTTTTTCCCGTTGAATGAAATAGAGTGAAACAAAGAACAATTAGGATTATTTTTTCCTCTGTTAAATATATGGCTTTCATACACCTGGAGAACATCTGGCAAACATATAGGAATATTTGAGTTGTTTACCTCCCGATGTTAATGCAGCAGGTATGTCCTGAATTTTGCAGGCAATAACATTGGGTTGGTTTTTTTAACTTATATAGGTACCAAAACTTCCCAGATGACCACCTTCTAACATTGTGATAATATCAGTGGTCCATTATGAAGAATCCGTAAAGTATTCGTGCTGGAAACAAGTCTAAAAAAAGCACATTCGAGACAATTATTTCAGGAAGCCCTAAGTAGGCTATGCTGTTGCATAGCAACAGAGCCAGGCAGTCCTTAGTCTCTACAGTAGTCAGTGTACACATGGGAACAGAATGCAAAAATGATGGAAACCTTGAAAAACGTAAGGCTGAGACTAAGAGAAACCAAAGTAAAATGATATACAATATAAAATGTGAATCTATTGTGTGAAGTATAATAAATGAAGTGCTTTTAAGTTAAAAAAACCCGAAATGCTGTTAAGCCAAATCGTGCACTTTTTTGTAGCTTCCAGATAGTAATTAAAAGAAAGGCAGGATGTCTGATGGCTGGGAAAACTAATTCAAATGTAAAGTAGATTTTAAATGTCTGATACAGAAAATAAATTGGATGGAAAAGGCAGTTTATTATTGACAAACCAAAAAGCTGACCAGATATACCAGCAATAAAATACTGATTAATGTATTGTGGCATAAAGAGGCTCAGATACTTACGTTATTAAAAAGCTGCTTGTCTCATGTTCACAGGTCTCCAGGCTAGCCCAGTGGTATTTATCTTTGCAAACACTGAAAAGTATGGTGTCATTGGGTATATTTTTGGCAACTCCAAGCTTGCATCTGAAATGTGAGCTCTTAACAGAAGCATATTATATTATAGCAGCTTTGGTTTTTTAAGGGGAATTTATTTTATTAAAAGCAAATCTAGGAACCAGTATTTAATATTTGTAAACATAGGGTTGTAGTTGATCTTGCTGTCAAAAAAAAAAAAAAAAGCAAACCTTTTCCTTCCAGTACAGTTTTTGCCACTGCCCAAGAAGAAACAGTAATAAGCTCAAGCTCTTCTGTTCTGGATGCTGCAACACACACTTTCATGATGAGTCATGACTGCATGATTTTAAAAGGTAGTCACATGCAAACAGTTGAGCTACTCCACCAGAAACTGCTGAAAAGATATGTAATACAAAAATTGTTGCTTCTGTCTAGTAGCTTACATTGTTCTAAAGATTTGAGGAAAGTACCTTGGAGGGGGACAGTTGGTTTTTTAAATACTAAGGAAGAGTTTAAGGGTAGCTAAACTGTGGAGCATATAGGTATCTTGAGTATTTTATAGCCAGACTACCCATTGTACTGAAACACTTGAAGAATCCTAACAAATAGGTCTGGAAGAAACCTTATGAAAATGCTGGTGCATCCTCCTGTTATAAATGCTGTCATGATACTGTTATCTAGACATTTTCTTTTTGCTGTTCTGACTGCATGCTTTCCCTTTCAAAGGCTTTTGTTACCTGCAAACTGCTGTTGTAGATGCTGTAAACATATCAGTCAAATTGACAGAATGCAGAACATTTTGTCAATGCAAACTTTAGTTAAATTGGGAATGGTAGCAATCCATTGCAATGGGGGAGCCAAGCCCTGCATTTAAATAAGTGGCCCTGTGTGAAGTCCTTGAGTCAAGTTAGCCCACCAAGAGCCTTTTGGTAGAGCAGCTGGAAAAGTCCACCCCAGTCTTCCTTTTTCACTGTAAACTGGTTTCTCTATCTGAACTCTTCAAATATCTAAGGCACTGCTTCCTCCCAGTCTCTGTATGCTTTTTTTTTTTAATTTCTGATCTTGTCCTGCAGGCAGATTACCTACCCCTTTTGGATGGTATCTCCCCACCTGAAATCTGATTCTTCACAGCCATATTGTGATTTTGTAATTCCATCATATTCCCCCAACCCAGCACATGCATAGATAAGTCTTGGGAGTGCTAGCTGATATCTTCTTGCTTACCTTTACTGACATTTCAAAAAAAATGAAGAGCAAGCTCTTACCCTAGCAAAACAAACCTATGTATTTTATCGGATTGGGCATATATTAATATAGAAGAAATGGTTTACATTTCTTGGCTTGTAATAAGGATCATGAATCTTCATGTTAGTTTCATGGTTTGCTGTTAGCAATTGCAACAACTATAATAAATTACTTTGGGATGTTTAGCCATTCAAATCTATAGTTCAGCTGAGCATTTCAGCCCTTACAAATGCCTAGAGACTGCTTTGCACATTGGAGCTATTTCTTGAAGAACACAGCTGGTTCCCATTTAATTGGAAAAGTATAACGCAATGTACTGCATACTGTCTGTTTGCCATTGCTTTATTTTGGTTTGTTTTTTAATGAGTGAAGTCTTCTTGTTTTCCTTTTTTTTTTTTTTTTTTACTTTGACCTCGAAAGTATTAGTAAAGGGATATCTAGCAAGATGTATAACTGCAGGGGATAAAAAAGATAGTGAGGGAAATAGGTCTTACATGGATAAGCATTTTATGTATGCCAAATTTAAAAATTCAGTGGACCAGAATCCTTTCAGATCATCTACAGTAGGATTCATAGAATCATAGCATACCCGGTTAGAGGGGGACCTCAAGGATCATCTAGTCCAACCTCTCTTGGCAAAAGCGTGGTCTAGACAAGATGGCCCAGCACCCTGTCCGTCTTAATCTTGAAAGTGTCCAATACTGGGGAATCCACTACTTCCCTGGAGAAATTATTCCAATGGCTGAGTGTTCTCTGTGAAAAATGTTACTCGTGTCCAATCAGAATCTCTCCAGTAGTAACTTGTACCCATCACCCCTCATCTTTTCCATGTGACTCCTTGTAAAAAGGAAGTCTCCATTTCCTTTGTAACCACCTTTATATACTAGAAGATAGTGATAAGGTCTCCTCTAAACCACTTTTTTTTGAGGCTGAACAAACCCAGTTCTTTGGATCCAATGATCTAATTCTTAGCCCCTTCCAGAACATTAAGCTTCTGCCAAAAATTGGAAATCTGTTTGACAGAAAACCCTTTGTCTGAGTGGCTTCTGCATTATTGCCTATGTAGCATTGATAGTATAGGAGGCTCGTACTGGTCTGCGCGTAATTCACAGAAGTGTTTTGCTATGAAACCTTCAGTTAAAAGTTCGCTAAACCTATATTTTTTTCCAGTGGAAAGCTGTCTGTTAGGATAACGGTGGTTCACAGCAGTTTGGCCTAAAATGTGTGCAGACTACTAATCAGTGCTTTGTTCTTTTTTTCCCCATGAAGGGGGAAATACAGGCCATTGTATTTAGCAGTGACTAAAGGAGATGTGGATGTTGCAAAAATAATCACTACAGCGCTTATATCAAGTTCTCTGAAGAACAGACATCAGACTCAGCTAATGAGACCTGTGCTGATCAATACCTTTGAAGCACTGGATGTGAATGCTGGTACTATTGACAGAAGTGTCTGAGAGAACAAACTTGCTTATAGCATGAATCCTGAATTAAAGGCAAGATTCGGAAGATACGGAGATGCTTCACGAGCGAAGCCCACACAAATTCACTCACCCTCCTCCCTGCTATTAAACATCCTGCTGCAGATTTTATGTTTCTGCAGCAAGTCTTGTTTCTGCACAAAGCATTTGCAAGCTGCCAGTCAGTTATGAATCCTCAATATACTGGTCTTTTCCAGTAATCCAGCAGTTGAGGAAGAGCCTGTTTTTCATGTTGAGGTGTGTATTTTGTGTTGTCTTACTCTTCCTGAGCTTATTTCATCTCTCTGTTCTATAAGGAGTGCTGCTGGATTGGCATATAAAGACCACAAAGGACAGGCTTTCTCCAAAGGCTGAAACCGTTCCTTTTGAACAAAACACTATATTTGTTCAGTATTGTGTTAACTGTGCTCCTTGGTTCAGAACACCGCACCGTTCTAAACAAATGAATTGCAGTGCTGCATACCTGGCCTCATCCTCCTATAACCTTAAAACATCAATCTCCCTACAGTTCAGATGGATGTGAGAATGCTCAGCAGGGCTGCCGGATGTGTGTCACATGAGGAGCTTGAAGGTTCCCATCTCGAGGGAGGGAGCTCGAGGCCCTTATCTATCTCTGTGATTATGAGGTGCTATAGCAATGGGTCTAGTTGTTCATAGGAAGTATCAGAGCATTCTGAAAAATAGTGCTTTAACTCCCTCCTTCCCTCCACAAGCCAAGAGGTTAATTCACAAACTACAAGTAAAAAAATCACACAGCAATAGATGCCTCTTTTCTCAAACATATGATGTTTGCCACTCAGTGTTCTCTTTAGGTTAGGCAGTGAATAGTGATGGTAGATTCTAGGTCACCCTCTTCTGTTCCCTAACTTAGTATCCCTATGTGGATACTTAAATGTCTTGATTAGTTTCCTCCATAGGGTGTTAACTTCAAGATATCAAAACATGTATTGTTATTTATAATTATAGAACCAAGTTCTCCTCTTTAGTATTGCTTCATTGATTATGTTTGCCTCTTTTTTATATATTATTTGCTACTGTTATTTCACTGCCCAGTTTTATGAAACAGTGGAAGATAAAACTGAATTTGTGAATTCAAATTAAGTGGTAGATGAGAAACCAACTTCTTTTGGTCATGGGCATAATAAAATTTGCCTGAGCAAGGACATGGTAAGAATGTAACTATTTGGCTTTTAGTTCTGTAGATCTCTTTAGGTAAACTGCAACTTAGATAACACAGAAGGAAAACCTGTTAACTGTCTTTGTGAATTGTCTGTTTGTGTAGGTTATGAGCTGAAGGATATCTAACTTCATACTGCTTTTTTTATGCAGAGTTAAATGAGCTTAATTTTTATTTCTGGTAAAAATATCGCAGGTGGTAATTTTCTTTGTTCTGTTTCATTGTTTAACCACTTGAATTGCCCACTAATTTCCAATACAATCATAATAGTACTAGGATTGCTACAAACAGTATGTTCGCTGTAAAAGTACGCTAATTGTCAGAGGTAAGTCACCTGTTCTACATTACTGTATTACAGAGTTGGTCATTTCAGAAACACCAGACAGACAAAACTACATGATGGATTTTCAACATGCAGAGTAAAATATGCCCAGCTTGGTAGCTGGCATGGATATTTATATTTCTTTTAGTTGGCTTTCAAGAGTTAATGCTGTTTTCTTGCTCATTTGTGTCTATGCAAAAGCAAACTGTTGTACAGCACAATAAATATAATCTCTGTGGAAGAAAGATACTTTTGTTAAATTGTTTCTGCTTTTAATACAGAACACCATGCATGAGGTAGAAATCTAGGTACAGGTTGCTGTAGAATAGATCTATATCCTCACTGGAAAGAGCCCTGTAGCCCTCTCTAAGCTAAGGCTAGATTTGGAACCAAAATTTATTTTAAAAGCATAATTATACACCTTCTCTAAATCAGACATGCTATTAAATGACAAATTCTCTTTTTTTTTTTTTTTGTTCCCTTATGAAAGCTGAATATAGATAATTACATTTAAATAATGTGCTGATCGTGATACAACATTTAGCAGCCAAAGCCTGGGAGAGTTTTATTTGAAAATCCCTTATTCTATGCTGCCATTAAGCACACATGGAGAAAGAGGGGGAGTAAACATTGAAGCATCATACGTCTTAGCCTTACACTGCAGGTTTGCCAAGAAAATGGCAACTCTCTTGTCCCAGGCAGCAGCATATGCCAAATTCCATAGACAGGCTATTTGTCAAATGCCTGCACTTGTTTGTCTTCCTTTAAAATAATAATGAATACCAATTAGTGAAGGTACTTTAAATTCATTTGGGCTTCTTTTTGGTATCTAGTCCCTTAGGCTAAATTCAGCAACCTCAGATACCTCTAGCCCATAAACTGCATAGACACTGATTTAATTCATGCTGGTATGCCACATAATTTTTGTACTTTCCCTCCCAAATGGGAGAACAGTAGCACTGTGTAATACTGGGTTTCACTGAATTATTATGGAATGCAGTCCATTTTGGATTACATTTGTGAACCATCACTAACTTTTTAGATGTTTGTGGTGTGGGTTTTTTTTTTTTCAATTATAGAGATTTGACAGTTATCTTAAGAAACTTGTGGAATAACATTTGTTATGTGTAGTGTGGAAATGGAAAATTTAACACAAACTGAATTGTGGAGTCAAAGTAGTAGTCTGGTAAATTTCTGAAAACACAAATATTGATTCTCTCTGTACCTGTTAATGATTCTGTGAGGAGAACAGTATAATTTAAGGTTGGAAAGGACCTCTAAAATCATCAAGTCCAACTGTTCACCCAACAGTTGTTGGGTTCACCACTAAACAATCACCCTAAGTGCCTACATGTCTTTTGAACACTTCCAGGGATGGGGATTGACTACTTCCCTGGACAGCCTGTTCCAATGCCTGATCACCCTTTCAGTGAAGAAAGTATTCCTAATGTCCAATCTAAACCTCCCCTGGCACAAGTTGAGGCCGTTTCCTTTCATCCTGTCACTTGTTATTTGGGAGAAGAGACTGATCCCCAACTCACTACACCCTCCTTTCAGGTGGTTGTAGAGGCTGATAAGGTCTCCCCTCAGCCTCCTTTTCTCCAGGGTAAACAACCCCAGCTCCCTCAGCTGTTCCTCATCAGATTTGTGCTCCAGACCCTTCCCCAGATTCATTGCCCTTTTCTGGACTTGCTCCAGCACCTCAAAGTCTTTCTTGAAATGAAGGGCCCAGAACTGGACACAGCACTTGAGGTGTGGACTCACCAGTGTCAAGTACAAGGGGACAATCACTGCCCTGGTCCTGCTGGCCACAAAATTTCTGATCCAGGCCAGGATGCCACTGGCCTTCTTGGCCACCTGGGTGCACACTAGGTCACGTTCAGCTGCTGTTGACCAGCACCTCCAGGTCCTTTTCCGCAGGGCAGCTTTCCAGCCACACTACCCCCAGCCTGTAGCACTGTTACTCAGGTGCAGGACCCAGCACTTGGCTTTGTTGAACCTATCCTTGGCATCCTTTTCTCCTTCTGCATTCTTTGGATACTAATTCTACCCCTTATGATGCTTACTTGTAAAAGTTCTTTGTTTACATAGCATGTAGAAGGAGGCCTTTTGCAGGTCACAGAATTATAGAATCAGCCAGGTTGGAAAGATCATCAAGTCCAACCCTTCATCCAACACCGCCGTAGGTACTAGACCATGGCACTAAGTTCCACATCCAGTCTCATCTTAAAAACCCCCAGGGACGGAGAATTCACCACTTCCCTGGGCAGCCCATTCCAATGCCTGATTACCCTCTCTGTAAAGAATTTCTTTCTAATATCTAACCTAAACCTCCCCTGGCAGAGCTTAAGACCATGCCCTCTTGTCCTACTGCTGGTTTCCTGGGAGAAGAGACCAACGCCCACCTGGCTACAACCTCCTTTCAGGGAGTTGTAGAGTGTGATGAGGTCTCCCCTGAGCCTCCTCTTCTCCAGGCTGAACAACCCCAGCTCCCTCAGCCTCTCCCCATAGGACTTGTGTTCAAGTCCCTTCACCAGCCTCATTGCTCTTCTCTGGACCTGCTCCAGCACCTCACTATCCTTCCTGAACTGAGGGGCCCAGAGCTGGACACAATACTCAAGGTGCAGCCTCACCAGCACTGAGTACAGAGGAAGAATCACTTCCCTGGTCCTGCTGGCCACGCTGTTCCTGATCCAAGCCAGGATGCCATTGGCCTTCTTGGCCACCTGGGCACGCTGCTGGCTCATGTTCAGCTTCCTATCAATCCAAACTCCCAGGTCCCTTTCTGCCAGGCTGCTCTCCAGCCTGTAGCGCTGCATGGGGTTGTTGTGGCCGAAGTGCAGGACCAGTATAGCAGTATGTGTTATACAGACTATTCATTAATAATACAGACACATCTTGATATACTGGCTAAAATCCAAGGTAGCAACTTCTTATCCTTTCTTCTTGTCCTTTGTAATTCCTTAAGTACTTCCAAATCATTTTTGGCACAACTCTCTTTGGGAGGAAGGAGTTGGGAGGGGAAAAAGACAGAAGTCTAAGATACCCACATTTCTAGAAGTTTATAAAACTAAGAATCTGAGGAAATACAAGATGCTGTATGAAAATCCCCAGGGCTGTGTTGCAAACTTTAAACCGTTTTCAGGCACAGTGACTCTAAATGGGGGGAAAGACAAAGCACAGCTGGGGGAGACTTCAGATGGGGGTAATATCTTATCAGTTACCAAGGAATCCAGTCTTGCAGCAGCAGGTTTCATTAGTCCTTATGCCAACAGAGCTGCTTTCTTTAGTGTGCTGTTTCAGTTGGCGGAAGCAGTGAGGTTTGCAGCCCTCTTGTTTCAGTTTAGTACCATGTAGTGGCATACTGGTTTTGCAACTTAAAAAAAAAAATTAAATTAGTGGAACTAGAGGGACTGTGACGACAATCTTTATTACAGGAATCCCTGTTAATGCAATTATTTAGGAAATTCAAATTATATTTAGTAGAATTATTAGCAAATTACACTCCTTCCACAGAGATTGAAGGAAAAAAAAAAAAGGGTTTTTTTGGAGTGAATGGTAATTCCTTAATAACTGGTTTAGTGAATAAGTACAGACTGCTGGGCACTGAGCCATCCATTGGAAGGGGAGCTATTGAGTGATATCAGTGGAGTTCCATATTTATGAAGTAATGTCTCAAGATAATGCCAGTACAAAACAGAATGCTATTTGATATTTAGAAGAAAAGATAGGCAGGAAAACTTAGAAGTGTAATAAACGTGTGTTTGATAACATTCTTTTTTGATTAGAATGTTGTTAGTAATGCCATATTGAGCCTATAGAAAATGAACATTTAAAATAAAGATCTCTACAATCACATTTTCCTGTGGATTTATAGCTTTTTTCATAAAAATTAAATAAGCTTGAGATTTCCCTGGTGTTTATGGAATGTTTCAAGAACAATATAAGCTTCCAGAGGTGTATTCCGTGGAGTGCAGTTTATACATCCACGGAATCACTCACAGAGTACAACCTGGCTCATTTTGCAAGCCTTACAGCCCTGCACCTTGTTCCACCTCAATCATAGTCTTCTCTGATTATTATGGGCCTGATAAACTCATATGCAGCTTTTAGAGAAACAAACAAACAAACAAAACAAACCCCAAAAGCATCTGTGGTGTTTTTTTCCTATGCTAAAATGAAATTAATGTCTTCACAGGGGTGATAGCTATGATGACTTTGGACTGGTCCTACACTAATGACAAAATCCAAGCCTGTATATTATTGATTTCATGTTTTGCCTTTCCTTTCCTACAGGTCAGTTGCAATAACAGACATGAACAAATATAAGTTTTGCTTAAAATCTTTTAATCTTCTGGTTTCAGTGAATGCTATTCAGTGAACGGGTCAGATAAGTCTTGAAAACTTGTACTTTTTTCTTTCCTTATTACAACTGTCCTCCCTTTACCTTTGCAAGTTATATGCTGGATTACTGCACGGTTGATAACATTTGGTATTGCAACATCTGCACCTTGGGCAAAGAACTTCTTATTTGCTTCAATATTCTTGCAGTGTTTCAATAAGAGGGCAATTCATGGGAAGAAATGCACATGCTCTCATGCTCCTGAAAGCTTTTGTTATTGAACAAAGAGACACTGCATTATTTTATGTGTGTCTGGCAGGCTTTCAGTTAATGCTGACCTCTTTTCCTTCCCTAGGTGTTTGTCGTTAGGTTTTGTGGATTGATTTTTTTTGTTGTTGTTGTTGTTGTTGGTTTGTTGGGTTTTTTGTTTGTTGGTTGGTTTGGCTTTTTCTAAGCAGTTTCCTGTTTCCTGGGGGTTGTTCATAAGAGTAAAATTAGCCTTGTTCAGCATTTTTGGCATGGGACACCAAAGCTTGATAGCAGTGAACTTCTTCTCAAGTCAGTCAGTCTTGCAGTAATACTTGATATGGTTATATTTAGACAAAATATGGTGTAGAACCCTTTTCTTGGCTTCTCAGACACATTATTTGTACACCCTCATACAGCTGACTGAAGTTGAGGATGTGAGGACTAGAATGAAGATGAAGAATAAACAGGGTTTGTGAAGTTATTCAGAATTGAGGATGGAGAAGGCTTGGCTGTTGTCTTTTTTGTATCTATTTTTAAAATAAAAAGTAGTTATAAAAATGATGGGGTTTTTTCTTTTATTTGAAGAGAAAAAGCTGAACCCTTTGCTGCTTTTAATGTCTGCAGTGACTTAAAGGGTGATCAGCTGCTTCAGTGTCCAGAACCTGCAGTAGGAGCTGATTAAAAAGATTAGTGCACTCTATGCAAATGTGAAGTTCTGGCTACTTTAGTAATAATAGCTAAAACTTCTCACTATATGCAGCTCTGCAATGTTGCCTTTATGGCCATGTCCTCTCTCTGCAATATGCAAAACCAGAGAAATACTGCACAGCAATGAAGGAAGCATACAACTGTGGGGGTGCTGGTTTTCTGTAGTAGTTCTGTAGTTTCTTCTCTTTGGAGTACTACTCTAGCAGAAAGTTTCTCTGATTCCTCTATGACATTGAAACATAAAACATGAGGAAAGCTACATTTGAAGCATGGTAGCCTAGCATTTTGCAGGAAACCTTAGATGAGTACCAGTGAAAACACAGTAAAAGCAATGCAGTCAGCATTTAAAATTTTGTAAATTAATTAAAAGAAATAAAATTCTAACAGCTTAGACCTATAGCAAATATTCTAGCAGGGGTACAAATCTTTCTCTTACTGAGATTGAAATAGGAGTTTCCTTCTATCTTTGGCAGGTCTTACATTAGTGCACATCATCACATGATTCCATAATGACAAAAGAAATAATTATTTTCTAATGAAAAGAAGTTCTGATTTTATACCTAGCTTACAGAGCACTGCTTTCTGCTTCTGCATTATAGTTTAGCTGCCCTGCTTGCTGTGTTAGCATGTTTCCACTTATTTCAGTAACATTATGGTATTGCATTCGCTTTGGGGCAGCTATCACACAAATAAAAGTAGTTGAACCTGAAGGGGTTTATATGCAATGTTAAAACTAATACTAGCAGAAAAGAAAATATACAGAACATAACTGTGCCTGTGTATTAGCCCAGGGTTCTGTATGCAAAAGCGTAATCGATTTGTACTTTCTTACTCGTTAGACTCTGCTTTTTGTGCAGAAAAGAACTTTGTTCCACCCCCTACCTACCTCCTACATCCCAGCTAATATTAAAAGCAGAGACAACTCTATAAAGAAATTATGTTGCTGAGGTCATTGCTTTTATAAAGTACTATCACTTTATGAAGAATGGAAAATGAAGTTGTTTAAAATACTGTTGAATACAGATTGCATAAAATACACACAGCTTTTCTGCTTCCTAATCTGCTTCTTCTCTGATTTCTCCAAATTTTGAGACTGAGGCATCTTCTTTTACTGCTTAGCAATTCTACTCCACGATGAGAACGTTCTAGTTATATTCCCATTCCATAAAGTCATCTGTTTTTCTGGTGGTCTAAGTGGTGGTGTTTTTCTTTTTTTTCCTCCTATCTAGGTACTGCTATGTGGATATTTGTTAGCAATGACTGATGTGGAATCTACATATGCAGACTTTATTGCTTCAGGAAGAACAGGTAGAAGAAATGCATTACATGACATACTCGTGTCCTCTCCGGGTGGGAACTCTAGTGAACTAGCCTTAAAGTTATCAGAGCTTGATATAAACAAAGCAGGTGAGTACATTATGAACTTTCATTACATTTATTTAAAACTGAAGTGCATGGTTTGTGTGCATACATTATTCCCTTTACCCTTAGGTGATTTTTTTTTTTTAATCACCAGGGGTTGCCTACAATAAGAATCCCAGATTTCATAAATGGAAAGGGTGGTTATTTGCAAGTAAAACATATCACTGAAAAAAGAAAAGTCATTCTTCAGTGAGTACCTAGTGTCAGAGTCCATATCAGAATAAATTTTATGGAAAGTGTAGAGAAGAAAATAGGGAAGTCTTTATTAAAACCCAAGTCTATATAATATCTTTTAATGGAAGGTATCTGGTTTGAAGCCTGTAGGAGAAGAAGCCATGTGTCTGTTTGAAAGGTTGTTGTGAAATTAATTTTTTTTCAGCTGCCAAAAGACAGAGCAATAGCAATGCGTTGTTGTTTGTTTTACCTGGGTTTTTTATTCTGAGTAAATTGTCTCTTTCTCCCTTCTGCTAATAGTTTGTCCTTCTTCTAAGGTGATAAGTAGCAATGCAATCCTAAATCTTTGCCTTTGATATTACCAAAATTTTTAAAGGGTTGTGCACCTTTAGTGGAGTAAAAGGGAGGAAAGTAGACCTTACATTAAAAAAGTAATATGACTGTATAATGATTTTCATGTTACATGGGTGAGGATTAATGAATGTATCTTACAGATATTAGAAAGCCCTTTTCAGATCTTAAGGGAAGAGGTGTTTTGCTTATTTTAGTAACAGCAGAAGAAAATGAATGCAGCAAAGAAGAAACTGTTGATAAGCAGCTGCCCTGTTTGTGCACATTCTTCTCTCAGAGACAACAAGAGTTCTGAGAGGCAGACTCTTCACAGGACAGTCAGATGTAGGCAGCGTGATGTTCAGGTGGTTGTAGTGCTGTTTCGAGTGGGGGATTCTTTTTTTTGGCTTTTGGACTAGTGTGCATCATAAGTCATTCCTTTTGCAGTTGCCACTTTGGGACCTGTAGATTCTAGATGCATGCAATTCTAGCTGGGCAGGGCCTTTAGTTTTTTTTATTTAAAAAGAAAAGCTTTATTAGTATGTGTGTAGGTGTGTCTATTTATTTTAATGTGGGGATAGGTGTAAAATGTTGGAAAAATAGAAAATAGGTGCCATTTGAAATGCATGATACCAACCTTCTTTCTTGCTTTAATTTCCTTCAGTCTCAAACTTACAGTTATCAAAATTGTCTTTGATCTTGTCTATTTAGAAGATATAAACAATCCCTAATTTTAAGTTAAGCTGTGAAGTGGTTATAAGCCAGAACTGTGTTCTCTTGTGAGCTGTAAAAAGGATGTGACTTTGTGCCTGTAACATATGTTGATGTGCACTTGCTACCTGCAGTTTGCTCTGTAGTGATAAGAATGGTTTAAATAACTCTTAGCCTAATTTTAATACATAAATTGGGAGTCTGTTAAGTTCTTGGAGATCGCTTTTGTAGCCTGAGTAACTTAGTCATTGCAAAAAAGTGTACAAAGTTGCTCATAAAATTACCTTAGGTAGTAGAAACGCAGAAATTCCTACATGCTTCTTCAGGAGGTTATGCAGCTGCAATTAGATATAATGAAAACGTATTTAAATTTTGTATTATTAGTACACCTAGGTGCCAAGTAAAAGCCTCCAAACCAAAAATATTGAAAAAGATATTGTCTAACCTAGCATTCATGTGAGTATTAATGTTATACCCCATCATGTCTTTCCAAACCAAGAGAGGCTAACAAATATTTTGCATGCCAAATCCTAGTTCAGAATATATTAGTGCTTGTGGGATGCATATATGTATCACACCTGACAGGATTAAGAGGAAAGCACGTGTTTGTGGGTTATATCTTATTACTTTCGAGGTGCATGTCAAACAATTTATGCTAAGTACTACCTAATTATATAAATATAGACATCCAGGTTTGATTCTTTCCTTTTCTTTTTCTTTTATTCTTATCACAGCTACACACATTTTCTTGCCAAACTGCAAGTACATTTCCTTTCAACTGCATGGAGTAATGGCAGAGTAGGATAATGCAGATGTTAAAGAAAAAGAAGGTGGTTGTAAAACATATGTAAATTAAATTACCCAGGCGTGTTTAGTACATTCACTTTGAAAACCCTGCAGATACACATTCCTGTAAAATATCAGAATGGCTTTGAATGGCACTAGCCAGTTAGGCCTTGTTCAAAACCACATATTTGTCGTGCAGTAGTTGATACCTGAAGTGAGTGTTAGTTAATCCCCTCATCAATGAGCCGACGACAGATAATAAAGAATTTACTTGTAATACTTATGTATAATACGTATAATTACTGTATAATACTCTCCCTTCAAAACAGCTGTCCTAGTCTTCTTTGTCCATAACAAGCTAACAACCTGCTATTATCCATGAAATGGACATATTTACCTAACCTCAAAATACAGGTTCCAAGTACTCTGTGTCAACATATTTTATCTAAATTTAGTAAAAGCAACACTAGGTGCATCTGGTAAGTACTGCAACAGAAATCATAAGAAAGAAGGCAAAAGAAAGATTTTAGTAAAAAAATCAGCAGCCTGCTCAACGCTCTCAAGGTAAACCAGTACAATCCAAAAAACCTGGTATTTAGATCATCTTACCAGCGATTATAGCTAAATGAAGCAGTAAGGAGAAACTACAATGAAGAGCAAGGACCAGTCTGCAGATCTAATCTCTAAAAAAACCTGCTTGTTTTCTAGGTGCTACAGAACACTAGTGGAAAGGACACTTTCTTGTAAAAGTTGTAGTGGTCCAACCATCTACAAAAAATGGGGATAATAGTGTGTTGAAGTCATACAGAACTGCAATGAAGGACTGATTGTAGAAAATTGTGATTAAAAGTGATTTTAGTTCATGGTAGAAATGTTTTAGGTGTAAGCATGGGAAACAGTGATGAACACTGTAGAGACAGTTGTATTACAGGAATTAAAATTAGTTAAAAGCTGCACATTAGTGGGACTAGTAACTGTTGCCAGCTTACCACATCACACAACTGTATGGTGTCTTGGAATATTGTATTATTTGGTTTTATTTCTTTTTTTAATACTTCCTGCTGGTTTCAAAATGCTGTGTAAGAATTGCAGTCTTACTCTAAAGACCTTAGAGCCATTATATTCTAAAGGAAGAAAAGTTCAAGAGTCTACTTTGGCAATTTTGGGATTCTCCAAACTTAGAAGCAGATTTATTTCTATGAACATGTTTTATAGCCTTTAGTGGAAGAGCTCTACCAGCAGAATGGAGAAATATGTAGTACCAAGACAGTGTACTATAGATTAAATGGATTTAAACTAATGAGTTTTTTAAGTGAGTTGAGAAGAACCTTTTAAGAAGTGGTACATTAGAACCTTAGTGCTCCTTTTCTGAATCTTTGTGCTCTGTGTTTAACATGTAGATAGCGAAATGTTTAGGCTTTGTGTCCAGGATGATTTTTCTTTTAAACACAAATACCTTGCAAAGTTTTTGGTTGGTTGGTTGGTTGCTTGGTTTTAGTTTTGGTTTTAGTTTGGTTTTTTTTTCAAGAAGAATTATTCCAAGAAAGTGTGGCTTGCCCAGCTAGCATATGGGATATTAAAGACTTCTTAGTAGTCAGAATAAATGGAGGACAGAGCAGGCAAAAAAGGAACAAAACTCCACGATTCCACTCATCTGGACTTTTGCGGTATCAGAACAATTGTAGGAGGCTTTGTAGAAAGTGATTGAACAACTTGGGCAAAAGGGATTTCTATCCAATGGTAAATAATTCCATGTAGATCCATCCTGATGGATTCCTTTCTAATTTGAGAGATGAAACTGAGAAATCTTTTTCTGAGAAAGTGCCTTGCAAAACAGATGTTCATTTATTACTCAACCCATGTCATGTCATGGCTGGGCTTCGCGAATGAAGATTTGGGAAGGCTCTATCCACGTTTGTTACAAGCGCGCTGGTGGCTTATGAGGCCAATACGAGATAGACATGTCCGATTGCAAAAGGCACAGCAGAAGGACTCCTTAGGTGGTGTATTCTGCAAGACACGGTTCTTTCTGCGTTGTCTTTCTCCTCGAGAGTGAACTCAACCCATAATGAACAGAATAAACCTCACTGTGTAATAGGTTAATCAACTTCCCATACAACCTTTCATCAGGTTGAATTTGATAATTCACAATACCTTCTGAGGCATTTTCCTGCCTAAAATACTTGTCCATGCACAAAACGCAGCTCTCATGTCTAAGCTCTTGGCAATGTTCTTTGCAATGCAAAGAACTTTTTTCCATTAGCAATGTGCCTTTTCTTCTAAACAGAAAAGAGAACATGTTTATGGTCAGAAATAAAACTGCAGATGTACAGTGTGATCTGAAATGAGGAAACAATAAATATCTGCATTGATAACCCTACTTTTGTTCTAGAGATTTACAGTTTAACGTTAAGAGGCAGTACTACCTCTGTTTAGACATCTTTACAACATAGCCATGAAATTTTCTTCTCCTAACTACTCTGTCGAGCCAGTTCAGTACAAATTGCTCAGAATCCTTACAAGATACAAGAAACAATGTATTATTCCTTGTACACAGGATGTATTACGTTCCTCACATTGTTCTGAGGTTTGCAGTGAGACAGCTGGATTGAATGCTGGGATGTGGTGCTGAAAACAGACACACAGAACAAATACAGCTTTAACAAGCTATTGCTTTTATTGAAGTTGCATCTTTTTATAGCAAACTGTTCAGACTTGGTGCAATGAGTTTTTTTTTTCTTATACTGTCTTAGTGTGATAGTAAATAAATTTTCAGAAATACTCTACCGTTTTTGTTAAATTCTTTAATTTCTAACTACTTTAGGTCTTTACTAAAAATAATAGTGGTGATCCTAACTATGAATTTGCTTCTCAAGAGACACCTTCAAAAACAAAGCATGGCTATCTTAGTAATAAAGGGTTTCATGTTTCACATTCAGTTTCTTTTTACTTTGTTTTTGAAACTGATGGATGAGCAATCAGGGTTCTGGAAGCAAGACCTCTTTATTTTAGGGTGGATTACTCATCCTTTTCTTCTGTGTTATAGAAGGAGAAGGAGATGCACAACGAAATCCAAGTGAGCAGACCGGGGAGGTCCAAGGGGAGGCAGCAAAGCAAGAAAGCTGACATCCGACTTTGACCGAGTGGAGCAGCTGCTGGATGTTTTCAGACTACAAGAGCGTGCAGGAACAAATTTGTTTCCATGAGCAAGCTGTTAGAAAAGAAAGTGCATGTGTCTTCACTGCTGGAACCCACTCAACACAATGCTAAAAAGGGGGGTACAAGCTGTGACAGAAGACAGAATCTCTACCTCTGTCATTAGCAATGGTTGAACATGTATTGAGTTTTTGGGATAGTGTCATCAGATCCCTTCATAATGACTCGATGGGAGCACTTTTAGAAAGTAGAACAGGTAAATCTTGTAGCAAATGGCCTTTGAAACGTCAGAGGATCTAACTGTCTATCTTAAGCAAAGGCTTGTGTGATCCTCAGTTTAAAATTCTCTGGCCAAAGTGTTTGCCCATTATAAGAACTGTAAAGAAAGCACTGTTTTTAGAACTTTGCATCTGTTTTACAGCTCTGTTATTTACAATGGTTTTTGTATTGTACAACTTAGATGCTCCACACTGCCCCTTCTCAACTGCTTATGAAGAATATTTCTGTTACTGTGAATTTTTCTACCACGTGTTTTGAAAGGGCTGTTTTTTTGCATAAGGTGGTGATGTGCACATGATAGATCATAACGTCAGTTGCTAAATTGATTATGCCTAAACCTAAATGACTCAGCAACACTCTGATTTGTTACTAGATGAGCCTTCAAAACGATTTGTTAATGTGAATATTTGAGCGCGTGTTGTGTCCTTGGTACAGTTTTGCCACTTGCCTGTAGTTAGTTGCATATCAGAGACTCAAATTAAATCTTTTATGTTATTCTTCCCCATTTTTCTAATTTTACTTCCAATTTCTTAATCTTTTCTGAGATATTTTTTTAAAATGTTAGTCCAAGCATTTTATTGTTATGGTAGTTTTAAGAATACATTTATAACGTTGTATGGGTTAAAATTCAAACAAATTCCATGGTGCTAGAGGTTTTTTTGGTTCACATTGTTTAAGATGGGCCTTGTTTACACATGAGAAAATAACTGGCATAGGTTATTGCCAATAACATATTCTGAAATGAGTTTTAAAATGCAGGATAGTCCAACTTTGAAACATGGGCTGGATCCAGCCAGGGGGAAAATTTTTACTATTCCTTGTCTTTGCCTCAGTGGGTCAGGCTGTTGAGTTTGCCCAGCCAGTCACCTGTTACTGATGCACCAGCACAGCCAAGTGCTGTAGTGTAGAATCCACTACAACAGGCTTTTAGCTTGGAGTTGGGAAGGGAAGCGAGAGACTTGGCATCTAGCACCCAAAGGACTAGGTTTTTTTCCCATTTCAGCTATTCCAAAATGAAAGTCCAAACTGGACCTTCATCAAAATACCAGGATAGTTTGTCCATCCAGGACATAACTTAAAATATCTACAAATTAATAACCTGTTCTGCAGTAGCTATTGCTTATTGCTTTTCTTCCCCCCCATCCTGCCCCGATGAAAAAGGCCATACATGAGGCTGAATGCTGCAAAATGGGGCAGCCACACCTCTGTGTGACTAAGGTGAGTGAAGAGAGTGACTGATAGTAAACCATGGCAATCACACAAGCACCAATCACAAAGTCAGAAGATTTGTTTTCTTTTATTAACAGGAGGTGATGTCACTTTCTTTATATATAGTATATATATTATATATATTTTTGTGTTGTTGGTTTCAAATGTTATGCACTTTTTAATGTTTGTAAACTTTTACTAATGAATAGTGTGATTGCTTCCTGAATATATTAATCATCAGTTGACAAAACATCCTTGTGGCCACAGCTGTTTGTTTCTACCATATGTATCATAGTACTTGTCACCTGAAAATCTTTTGTGAGATATGTGGAGAAAAAAAAAAACCACTTCTGATCAGTATTATGAGATCATTTATTAGTGTTAATAAAAAACAAGCCAGCAGTATGCTTGTGGCTCATTAGTGTAATATTAACTCTCACCTTTTAGTGTTTGGAAGCTGAATGCCTTGCCTCTTACTAGCTGTCAAATGCCCTATCTTGTTGGTAACAGAAGTAGTCCATTTGCTTTGAAAACATTGTTACCCTTAAACTAATTATTTATTCATTTGTTTCACTTGGTGTTACTTTCAAACTTAACACATTATTATTGATCTTTTTTTTTAGTTGTTTCTCCCCCTTTTGCTCTTGCATCATGTCTTCAAGCTGAACTGGTTGCCCCTTTGTCATGGACTACTTACTGTCAATCTAGCACAAGCTCCAGAAGAAAATAAGATTCCAGAGTTTTTCTGTAGTGTTACTTTATTGGTGATCCATGAAGCATCATCAATAAAATATTGCGGAAAAAGGCAGTAGTGAAATAAGTATTTACAGTACATTAAAGTGATGGTTTTCCTTATTTTCCTTCAGTGGTTTATTTCAGTACACTTTCCTTCTTAATTCTTTTGTGTTTTAAATAAAATTAATTTCAGCCTTTCCTCTCTATTTTGTACCTGTTTCTTCTATTTCTCATCCTATTTTTTATTGTTTTTAAAGAAATCATAGAGGCCTCTGCTGGTTTTTGAAACACATCTCTTTGTGATGGAAAATAGCACTGCTAATTTTAGTAGAGTAAATGGCTGTTTATGTTCCTCTTCCCCCAAAAGTGTATGAGTGCTTGCTTTATCACTTGAACTCTGCTTGCGTTCTTAATTTGGGGTATTTCCGTAGCATCTATAAACAGGCCTCACTTATTGTAAACATGTGGTTAGTCTGTGCCAAGTCACAGCACTGTATCTTGAGTATAATTATTACCAAATCAATTACAGAAGAACTAGTTGAAGTATACTCACACCTTTACTTCTGGTGGCAGAACTGGACTTTGACTGGGTTATTTTTCCTTTTGCCGGTTATCTTTTTCAGTGAGCCTGACACTGGCTTCTGTTCCAGTGTCTTCTTCATATTGTATTGTTTTCATGAGTAAGTACTTAAATGTTTTTTTTAGTCCATGACTATCTTAGAAAAATCTTCCCAAAAGTCTATATAAATTCAACAATGTTAGGTCTGGAATATCAGCATAATATAATACTCCTTAAAGGTTTGGCTTTGGTGGGATGGTGGTGGGTTTGGTTTGTTTTTTTTTTGTTTTACTGTCTTTTTAGATGGATGGTTTTGGTGCTTCCTTCACCCTGCAGGACCATCACTTAAAAAGTCTCTATACTCATGTTCTTTTGTTCATAATAAAGTCTATGATTATGTCTGCAAGCATTCCACTTGCAGGGTTTAGGTTACCTGTCCACTTGAAACACACAGAATTCTAGAACTAGAATTGCACAGAGATATTGGCATTTCTTCTGCTTATTTCCCTTAATGTTGGCCATGTGCTTCAAAAAGCACAGTTAAAAGCAGCAAGCACGCACATACTGTTACTTCATCAAACTATAATTTTAGGCCAAAAGTTCAGCATGACCTTCCATACAAAAATTATTAAATAAATATGAAAAAAGTCAGTATACTGATTGCTACTTGGCTGTGTAATTTCCCTTGCCATGTTTTTTTCTCACAATTTTGAAGTGGTAAAAAGTGTATCCTGGTATGACTGCAAACAGATAATTATCTGGTGCTCAGAAGGAGCAACTACCAAAGTGGTTAAGCTGGACCTTTTGCAGTATTAATGCCTTTCTCAGCTAAACTGAAGAATTTCAGGTGTGCTTAATGTTTGTGTTTTATGTTTCAGAAATATCAGTAAATTTTCTGCAAAGGAAAGACTGAGAGGTGCTGTTGAGACTGAGCACAGTATAGTAACCTCAGCTTTGACACTTTGCCTTACCTCAGCAGTATTCCTGTGTTGAACTGCTGTATTTTTGTCCTGACTTGTTTATTTGTTTTGCTCTGCCTCTCTTTCTGACTGATTTATTTTCTGTCCTATTCTCCCCTCATGTAAAACAATACCCTAGAAGTATATGGATGTGGAGTAATGTATTTCTGTATATTTGAGTGACTTAAGTCTTGTAGTGGAAAGGTTGTTTCACTTAATCTTTTTGTCCAATGCACAAAGGGGGATCTGTTCCAAAAGTTCTCATTGCGAGAGAAGCAAAATAGCCAGGAAGGAAGTGTGAATTCAAGAAGATAGGACAGCAGTATAAGGAAGATATCTTTTCTTAATAGTAAGGCAGGTGGGGCCCAGTGTGGAAAAGAGCTTTCTCCATCATATGATGAACAATCAGGATGTGTTGCTAATAGCTAAAAAGGAGGCAAATTGTTCAACCTTAGGTGATATTTTGATTTCAGAACAAACTTCAGTTTTTCAACAGAAGCATCCATAAATCTGTGGCACTTAACCCTTGAGATCAATCATAGCATCATCAGGTTCTAATGAAAGAGAATGAGAGATTTCTTTGAAAATTAACTCCATCTCAGCCAGATCCAATACAATAGAACACATAAATAATTAACAGCTACTAAAATTATAGAAATCAAGATAGTAGCAGGAACATTCTCACTGTTTTCTGCAGGCTGAGGCTGAACTTATTTTTTCCTGCCAGAGAGTAGGGACAGAAGTAATCAATATGGATTTTTGGTACATTTCAAGTATTTCATGTTACACACTGCCAATATCTGTCTGAGAGAAAATAATGGTCAAACAGTGATCTGGACAAATAAGATAACTGGGTACTAGGTTGGTTCCTATTGCTGTTAACTCACTATCTAATAATGAGTTCTATAGTGAGTTAACTAGGGAGTGTTAATACAAAGAAATCTTAAAAGCAGAGAGTAAAGGTAAACAAGAATATAGTGCAGTCATGCTTACAAAAATCATCCCTGTCTTCTGAAAGAGCAGGACTTCACACTCTGACTTTCTACATTGATTCTTACATTATGGCTTGGAGCTGCTGATGTTTTGGAATGGAGGGCAGGACAGACTTGTCAACACATGACATCTGTGTACAAATGATCTTATTGTATTTTCAGGCAACACATACTTCAGTACCCTGAAACCAAGCATTTATAAAAGGACCAATGCAAGTGATGACTTGCTTATGGGTTCTGAAGGTTTTAGCAAATTAGCCGTCAGTGTTCACTTTCAATCCTATTTGCTATTAAGGCATTCTCTGGGGCTGATCCATGTGCTAGCGTGATAGGTGATAGCCTTATAAAGGTTTGACTGAGGCAGATGATCTTGAGCGCTCCCAAAATGTCTGAGACAAAGATACGTGTGAAAAATCCACACCACCTTCCTCCAATAGCAAAGACATATAAGTGTTTTGTATTTGTTAAATAATAAGCGTATTGTATCAGTGGTTAATCAGTTAATGCACTATCAAGACTACATGTAATTTTGGGGAGGGAGGGGTAAGAGAGGGGTTAGGTTTGCAGCCTGAAAACCATATCCTGACTGAAGTGTGACTATGAAATTAGATCTGGAAAACTTAAAAAGCTTTTAACATTTTAAGAAGTTTTGCCAAACCCATACAGCACACCATTGTATTTAGAAATCTTTTTCAGGCTAGTGATTTCTTTTGAACAAGGATGGCATGCACTTCATCAAAACACATTGGATAGAAGATGCAACAAAAAGTAGAAATGATCAATCTGACTGTACAGCCATGAAAAAAGTGTCACTGCTGCACATTGCCCTCCCTCACAGCATCTGCAGGCAGTGCTTGTGACTGTTGCAACACAGTCTGTTTTAATTTGGTTGGAACAGGATTTTCAAGAGACCCTGTAGAGCATGTCTGAACCATACCTTCTATCAGCAGGAAGGCTGATCATATTTTTATGAACTAATATCTTCCTATCTGGTGTTCAAATGAAAATTTATTATTCACTCTAAAGTATCCTTTGAACATCCATGTGGTAAAAAAAATGGCTCTGCTTTAGGCTGAAGTCTAATAGGAATGTCTTGTAGTCATTTGTAATGTCCTATGGATCTGTACATATTTTATGTGTATATTTGCACTGCAACTACACTATATATTTTCCAATTAAACATCACAGACCAAATGAAAATATGCAACATAAAAATATTGTGTGATATTTAACTTTTTAAAGTACACACTGCTCTCTTCCTGGAAGTTATACACAAGTACAAATAGGACACAACTTATGTGTTTCTGTAAAAATCTTTGTTTCCACAGCCTCATCTTTGATCCTGCAATGCAGTCAAAATGTAGACTGTGTAACATCTGATTATAGTTACCATTTCCCTAGCAACAGACTGATATCTTCATTCAATACATTATGAAGTATATTTCAGAGAACAGGGCATGCTGGAAGGGATGAAAATGGATGACTTAACAGGTTTTTT